>NC_044328.1:78295514-78906354 GCF_007399415.2 Gopherus evgoodei
CCTTGTGGACCCCCACTAGGTTACTTAACTCCATGAGGGAGAATGTTTCTGAGACACCCCTGATATGACAAGCCTCGCTGAGAACTTATCTGGTTCTACTGGTTGCTGGGAAACATGAGATGGTTTTACCCATATCCTGTTTGCAACTTCAGATTTGTTTAACTGGCAGTGCACTATGCCTCACTTATGGGACAATCCTGAGGCAGTGGAAAGAATGTTCTGCACAATCTTTTTCACTCATGTGCCCACTTGGGCAAATGTAAATCAGTTATTAGATACTCTCATGACAAAAGATGAAAGACAAAAAGTAAAAGAAAAATCTGCAGCTCATTTGAATGCACCTTGGCTAATTACTGACCCTAACTGGAATCCCAATAATCCAGCTCAAAAGACAAAGTTGGATGGATTTTTAAAACCTGTTTTGAATGGTATTAGAGATGCAGGGGAGGCTACTCCAAATTGGAGCAAGGTGACTGCTTGTGTTCAGCATCCAGATAAGCACCTCTCTGACTTTTGTGCTCGACTGATTTGTGAAGTTAAAAAGCATGGGAATTTAAATCCTGAAACTGATCATGGAAAGGAGATGGTTAAAATGGTTTTCATGTCACAATGTGCAAAGAATATTGCAAAGAGATTTAGAGAGCATCCAGATGGTACGCAAGGGAAAAGTTTGTCTAAAGTAGTTAGCATTGCTACTAGAATGTTTAATGGAAAAGAGAAAAAGAAAGAAAAAGACATAAGGAACGGGTTAATTTAAAAATCATCTTGGTCCCGGGATGGAAGGAGGGGGTTGCTCTGCGTTCAGGGTCAGGAATCGGCGCGGACTGTGCTTGGTGCAGGGAGGGGCTGCTTTCGGCCCCAGCTGGCTGTGAAGGAAAAAATATAGACAGAGGCGAAACAAAGGAAATACAAGTTACAGAACTGAAATTACATTTGCAAAGCTTAACTGTCCAGTAAGATCCAACAGTGTGCCTTTGTGACCCTGGAGTCGGTGTGGTTTGGTGACACCAAAGAAGCCACAGGCAGCCGACCTGGACTGGAATCTCTGAAAAAGACGCCGCAGGAGATTCCAGGGTGTAAGAGAACAGCCCTCCCAAGAGCAAAAGCATGTTGGAAATTCTGGACGAGCTGTAAACAGGATAATCTCCCTTCCACCTCTCCCCCTCCTCTGAACATTATACACAGAAGTGGCCAGTCTGAACGTACGTGTGTAAGGAATCACTACCCAAAGACCCTAGCAGCCCTGCCACTCCTTACAACCAGGAGACGGGATTGATGTAAAGGTCCACCAACGAAAGACTGCCTTGGCTCCATGCTGGAAAGGCCCTTAAGTCCTGATGACTACCAACACCACTGTGAAGTGCCAAAGACTGACTGTTTGGACCCATGATTCTCACTGCAAAAAGACCCCTCCAACTCGGGAGAATTCTCCTACTGATGATTAGCCTATTTTTCCTTCTAGCTCCACTGTGTCTTCTGGACAGTAGGGAAAAAGTACAAAGTGACGTGCTAGTAACCTCTCCCTTGTCCACCGACAAATCTATTGTGCCTTTGAATTTTTCTACAAAAAGCAAAGCCATTACAGGGTTATGTGCTAGTAACCTCTGCCCTATATGATGCTGCACCACGACGGTTTTGGAAAAGAAGAAGAAACACTCACTCCACTGAAATTGTCAAAGTCCAGGAATTCCTGACTAGAAAGGACATTAAGAACTGACCCTGGTGAAGAAACAAAAAATTGTACACTGGCAGAAAAAATTTGTGGGACCCATGCTTGGGAATGTGGTATTGATTGGATTTTGGGGTTTATTCTACAGGCTGTGCCCTGTGTTCTAAATAAATTCTTCAGCATGTATTGGATTTTAAATAACAAGTACCCGAAGAGTTTGTTCTGCCACTGGAAATTTTACCTGTATTGAAACCATTCCAGTGACTAATAATGTAACCCCCTCCTATGCTATTAATGTCAATGCCTTTTAAAAGTACCTAAAATAGTTAAATAACAAATGTAATATAGTACTACTCCAAGGAAAGATGGTATTAAATATCACTGAGGCTGGGAAGGCATTGCAGTGGGATCTAGTATGTTTGGAGATTCAGAATTTCCTGAATGACCAGCTAATGGCCATTCGGAGTGATCTTGAGTACCAGACTTGGCCCACTGCCCTTACAGAAACATCAGAAGTACCATCTGATCTATGGTCATGAAGATATACTAAAGACTTTCTGGGTGAAAGTGTAAACATTTACAGTGCTCCTTCCAAGCATTTGGACCGGGGGGTGTGGGCTTCCACATACCGAATCCTGACGGGTCCATGGGGAGGATGCACATGAAACTGGATTATTCACCGAAACATCTGGGAAATTAGACCACTTGGTATACCTAACTGATTTATAGTCAGTGCCCAATCCCTTAGTTGTCAGACAAACAGAATTCCACTCTTTTGTCCGTGCACTCATTCCTGGATTGTGGGTGGCTAAGCTCAAGAGAGCAGTTGTAAATATTTCTGCAGAGCTTAAAAAAACAGCTAATGCATTAATAGACGCTTTCCAAAAGTTGCAACGAAAGACTGATGAAGTAGCAAAAGTAACTTTGCAAAATAAACGTGTGCTAAATGCCATGAATGCTAAATTAGGGGGAAGCTTGTGCTCGCATCGGGGAAAAATGTTGCTTTTCTGTTAATCACTCTGGCTTAATTGACAAGGATTTACAAGCTATTAAGAATGTTCTGTTGTTTTCCATGCTATATCTCTTGATCACACTTTTAGTTTTAAGGACCTCCACTCAGACCTTGGGTCATGGTTTACTAGCCTCCCGCGTACAATTGTTAAATAAATATGTGTCCCAAGAGTCCCATTATGGTCCTCTAGGGACAAAGGGGGGATTGTTAGGCCTGAATAAAGATATAGCAGACAAAACCAGGTATGCCAGCCTGACCAAAGTCAGGCTAACAGAGGTTTGTGGGTAATCCCTGAGTGGAAAACACTGAGAAGCAGCAGCATGTCTCACAAGCGCTGGGAAAAAGTAAGATAAAAGAGAAGCTGCATTCCTGGCATAGTACCAGATGTGCTGTGTTCGGGCAGCTCCTTCGAAGAACTGATAAGAGCCCTAGTTTCCCAGCCTCCTTGTTTTCACTCCCTGGTTTTGTTCTTTGTTTGTTTTTAACTCCCCTACATTTCTAACTTTAGGCATGCATGTATACTAAAGGTGTCTAGTTTCTAGTTGTTAGAAGAAGGGGGTGGGTTGCTCCAGTGAATAATTTATGACGCGATGGAACTGTCTATATAGGCTTATACTAAGATGTAAAGAGGGGGCTGGTTCTCTCTGGAGACGAGCTGCTCTCTATTGATGCGTGCACTTGTCAATAAGAGCTTTTGATCGGACCTTGCTGGTGTTGCCTGTCTCTCTTGCGGTCAGACAACGAACTTTGCCGTCAGGGTTAGAGTCCCTGACAATCCTATTTACATGCATTTATCATTTTTGTATTCGAAGTTATGAATATTGGCTATGTACTTGTTTCATTTTAAGTAGCCTCAGTGAAGCAGCTGGTCAGCTTCCTGAGAAAAGACTATTCTCAGTTTAAGTGCCCAATCAAGGAACGCTTAAGCTAATAAAGAACCAATGCACATCTGAGCTTTCCTGGGAAAGTGGCATTGGCTGGTAAAGTTCTGAATCATGCATGGACATGTGACTTGCCCATGTGATGCCAAAACTCCATCTTGCAGCTGGATTCTGCATAGGAGAGGAGAAGGGGTTTCTACCCACAAGAGTCTATTTAAGCCCTTGGAAACACCTCCATTTTTTCTTCAGCTGGCTCAAGAGAGAGCCTCTCCACCCCCAAAGAAATTGGAATAAAGGACAGTAACTACAGGACTGTGAGTGATTGCTGGACCCAGACTAGAAGGAGGCTAATCTGTAAAAGAAGCTTACTGAAACACCTCTGAGGGTGAGTTCATCTATAATCACTTTATTACTGTATTAGGCTTAGACTTGTGTGTCTTTTATTTTGTTTGGTAATTTACTTTGTTCCATCTGTTATTACTTGGAACCACTTAAATCCTACTTTTTGTATCTAATAAAATCACTTTACTTATTAATTAACCCAGAGTATGTATTAATACTGGGGGGGAAAGAGGGGCAAATAGCTGTGCATATCTCCCTATCAGTGTTATAGAGGGTGAACAATTTGAGTTTATCCTGTATAAACTTTATACAGGGTAAAATGGATTTATTTGGGGTTTGGACCCCATTGGGAGCTGGGTACCTGAGTATTCTTAAGCTGTTTTCAGTTAAGCCTGCAGCTTGTAGGGGACGTGGTTCAGATCTGGGTCTATGTTTGTAGTAGGCTAGCATGTCTGGCACAACCTGGCAGGTTCTGAAGTCCCAAGCTGCCAGGAAAAATGGTCTTACAGGTAGTCTCAGCACATCAGTTGGCAACCCCAAGGGGGTTTCTGTGATCCAACCTATCACACCTGCAAATCCAGGGAATCCAACAAGCAGATTACTTTTTTTGTCTTTTCTAACTTCATGGCAACAAAATAGTTAGGCTAGAGTAGGGCAACCCTGTTCATGAGGTTGAGGTTGGGCATGGAAACCCTAGAGTGACCAGTCTTCTCAAAGCGGCATACCACAGAGAAGACCGACCCAGATCAAGCCCAGACATCCAGCTCCATGATAGGAATGGGGGACTGGAATCTTCCCAGGTGGTAAGGGCCAGCCCTCCAACTGAGATCCAGGTCCCCAAGCTGGAGGGATGCCCTTAACCCAGACCGAGTTCTGACTGCAGAAAACAGGGATTTCTTCCTACAGATGATGCACTTGGAAGCAGAGGACAAAAGAGAGGTGAAGTGCTTGGAGCTGGAAGTGGAGGAGAGGAAACAGGCAAAGCACTTGGAGGTGGAAATGCAGGCAAAATGCTTGGAGGCAGAGTTAGAGATGAAACGCTTAGAGCTGGAAAGGGCTAAGCTGGGTCCACCATGTAAGCCTAACAGTCCTTCTCCAGGTACCACTCCCCATTCCAAGAAATTCCCCACATATAAGGTAGGCGATGATACAGAGGCCTTAGAAAATTTTTTAAAGGGCCTGCCTTGGGTACAACACCACTATAGACCTTAGCAGAGGTGGCAGCTGTAATGCCTAAAAAACACATGAACATGTATGACCTTTTTTAAACAAAAGTCCAGAATTAGGATGAGGCTAACACTCGAGCATGCCCAACAGCAATTCAGAGCCCTAAGGTGGAACCAGATGTGGCATTTTCCCGACACGCCTACCACACTGTAAAAAAATTGGGATGCCTGGATATCAGGAGCAAGTGTTAAAACTCTGTAAGATCTGTCTCTCCTAATGCAAATGGAGAAGTTCTTAGAGGGTTTTCCTAAGGAAATAGTACCAGCTGACTACAGCTCATCACCCTGGAGTCCCCACCAAGAACGTTCAGGCCAAGATGTCTTGCAAATACCTCCAGAGCAAAGGAAAACTGAGTGTGGGCAGGAGAAAGATTACTGCATGGAGAGACACTGGTGCACAGGTGTTTGGGAGGGATAGCTCAGCAGTTTAAGCATTGGCCTGGTAAACCCGGGTTGTAATGGGGAGCTGCAGGCCCTAGAGGTTGCAGCCTGGGGAAAGGAGGCCACAGGACAAGGGGGTGGGCCAGGAACCCCAGGAATTTCTCTCTGTGGTGAGGTGCCTGGAGCCAGAGAAGCAGTGAAGGGGCTGACAGTGAGTTGACTCCCCGACTCTGGAAGATTCCAACCCTGGAGAATCAAACCCTGGACTTCATGAGCTGACCACTTCTGGGTGCACCTCCCCCTGGGCAGTGGCATGGGTCCCACAAATTTTTTCTGCCAGTGTACAATTTTTGTTTCTTCACCAGGGTCAGTTCTTAATGTCCTTTCTAGTCAGGAATTCCTGGACTTTGGCAATTTCAGTGGAGTGAGTGTTTCTTCTTCTTTTCCAAAACCGTCGTGGTGCAGCATCATATAGGGCAGAGGTTACTAGCACATAACCCTGTAATGGCTTTGCTTTTTGTAGAAAAATTCATAGAACAAGCCACTTTCCCTTATGACCAGCACCACAGGCACTGCTGTAGGGCTAGGACTTAACTCACCCATAAACCAGCCTTGATCTGTCTTGGGTGAAACTCAGGGATTTCAGCACTGCGATTAAGAAAAAATGCTCTGCTGCCACCAAGCCCCACCCCAGCTCAGGAATATCCCTAACAAGAGGGAGGAAACAGAAAGACCCAGACAAATGGTAAAATAGCTAAGCTAAGCTCAGACCATCTATACAGACAGAAAAACAGAGAATGTCATAAATAAGTTATAATTAGGGCATGAGAGATAAAAATGTAAAAAAGACTTGAGCCGGAAGGAGAAAACATAGGTGCTAGTGCACAATTGGTTCCATTTTATTACCTAGGGGTTTCAAATAGTATGATAGGATAGTGAGGGTAAAGGAGAGATCTAGTTTTTACCTACAGAATGTAAATGAAAAACAATGCTCTCTGGGAACCATCTCTGGACTGCAGTTTAACATCAAGCTGCTGAAACTCTGCACAACCGTGACACACAGAGACATCGCTGGAACCCCCAGACGAATGAATCCTGATTGGCCATTGGGTGAAATTTGTCCTGTATATTGGGAGTATTGAGCATAAGAGATGTTCTTGGTATATGTATTCTGTGTGTGTTGCTAATAAATAGATGTTTAGAGCACAGCTGTGTAAGGGTCTTTTGCTGGGAAAAGGGCACTCTGACCCATAGAGCCCTGAGCCCCATGGAAAGGGCAGGTACTTAAATTGTCCAGGTTTCTCCCTGAGCCCCAGGGGTAAGGTGTGATGCTGTCTAGAATATGGGGAACACCTTGTAATATTGATACCAATATTATAAAATTACAAGGAATCTGACAGATATGCCACGTAAGCATCTGTGAAAATGTTATAATTTACCAAGTATGATGATCTAGTTTATATGTTTGTATCACCTTTTGTATTGTGAAAAGCAACAAGAATCCTATGGCACCTTATAGACTCTCAGAAATATTGGAGCATAAGCTTCATGGGTGAATACCCACTTTGTCAGACGCATGTGGTGGAAATTTCCAGAGGCAGGTATAAATATGCTGTAGACGATGGATCGTGGTGGTGTGTCCGGGATGGAAGCTGGAGGCATGAAGGCGGTCGGTGGGGTTTTGGTATAGCATGGTCTTGTGTTATAGATATGCATGATATATCTGCTTCAAAACTTATGCTGTGTTGCTGGGTGACACCACCAGATAGATTGGCATCTGCACTGCCCTAGCCTGTTCAACGGCCCATCAAATGTCATCAGTTACACAATGAACCCATTGGAAAAAGCCAGGGACTACACCTTATGAGTCAGCAAGCCATGTAGGGGCTTGAACTCTAAGGGTATGGCTACACTTGAAATTTCAAAGCGCTGCCGTGGCAGCGCTTTGAAGTGTGAGTGTGGTCGGAGCGCCAGCGCTGGGAGAGAGCTCTCCCAGCGCTGCACATAAACCACATCCCTTACAGGTGTAGCTTGCAGCGCTGGGAGCCGCGCTCCCAGCGCTGTGGCACTGAGTACACTGAGGCTTTACAGCACTGTATCTTGCAGTGCTCAGGGGGGTGTTTTTTCACACCCATGAGCGCGAAAGTTGCAGCGCTGTAAAGTGCCCGTGTAGCCAAGCCCTAAGGCTTCTCCATGCTATGTGCTGGACAGCTTGTGTTTGAAACAAAGGACGCATAAGCCACATGGAAAAAGACTATAAAAGGCAGCTGCATCTTCTCCATTTTGTATTCATTCCTGCTTCTTACCTCTGGAGGAACTTTTCTACAAACAAAGCTCTGAATGAAGGACTGAATGACCCATCCCAGCTGTGGACGTGTTCCAGAGGGACTTTCAAGACAGCAAACTCATCAATATGGCTAAGAACCTGATATATGGACTTTGAAGTCTCGGTATGTATCTGACTTGCTTCACCACTTAACTCTCTTCTTGTTTTTTGTCCCTTTATAACAAGCTTTATTTTTAGACACTAAAGGATTGATTAGCAGCATGGTATTTGGGGGAAGTTCCAAACTAATATTGACCTGGTAACATGGCTGGCCCTTTGAGGACAGAACATTTTGTATATATGAGCAGGGCTTTTAAACAACTTCTCACTGTACTGGACCTAGGTCCTGACTGGGTGCCAGAGAACTGGAATGCAATAAAGGCAGCTGTGTGATTTTCAGTGTTAACCATTTTGGGGAGTGTCTGCTCTCCTTTTTGCAGTCTGCCCTGCCCTTGACATTTTCAGTGAGGGTTGCCCTGGCACCCTGGGTCACATAAGGACAGGTGCCTTACACCCTGAGCCCTTAGAAGGAAAAGGGTAGGGGTGCCTAAATTGACTGGTTCATGCCTTGAGCCCTCTGTAGGGTGCTCTAGACTGTGCAGGTAACACTGCCTTTCCCTTATTCACCCCCACAAGCCTCGGGCTGGATGATCCCTTCTGCACCCTCCCCCACCCCAGCTCTCCTGAAACCTGGCCTTGTCCTCCCTATGGACATTGGCCCTCAGCTCCAGCTGCCCTCTTCTAAGAGCTGAGGGAAGGCTGGGTTGGGCACAGGCAGTCCTCAGCTGGGCTGGAGAGAAGTGACAATGACCAGGCAGGACAGAAGGGATGGCACGTGCCAGCTGGGCTCCACTCAGACAAACCACTAGCACAGCTCAGCTTTGAGGGTTGTTTATTAGAGCAGCTGGGTGCAGATCCAGCAAATGCACGATGCATCCCCCTGTGGGGACAGGCAGAACAGAGGTCAGATCCCCATGGGCACTGTGACTGTTGGAGGGAACAGCATGGCTGGCTACAACCTAAGACCCATGTCCTACTCAGGCCAGCCCAGTCACGTGCAGCCAGGAAGGATGGAAGAAAGGAAGCATGTAGCCAGGAAGGATGGCTCAGGGGGAGGGCACTAGGCTGGCATTCAGGAGACCAGGGCTCATGTCCCAGTTCTGCTACAAACTCCTTATGTGACCCTGGGCAAGTCTCTCTGGACCGTGGTTCCCAGCCAGATACTGGAGCCAGCCACTCCCAGAGTGGGCACGAGGTTATATGCGACAAAGGCTGGAAGATGCTCACTACTATAGCCCCCTTTGGAGAGGCCAGGCTGTTCAACTCCTGCCGCTGCCCTGAATACCACGGAAAGTAGCAGTCATGCCATTGCCCCACATCTGGTGCCAGCACTCTCCACTAAGACTCCTGGGAGAGTTAATGGCACAAAGTGGGCTCGATTGCTGCAGGGGTTCTCAAGACACACCCCATCCCCTGCTTTTTTGAGCAGGCCGGTGAGCCCTCAAACCAGCCCACACCTCCGTGTTACCAAGGGACTGGGTGCTCAAGAGCAGCACACAGGGGTGCTGGGAGTCTTGCCCAGCACTGCAGAAGAGAGAGACAACCCCCAGTGGTAGGGTGGGGGAGGCACTCCAGGCCATGATCCAGGGCCCTGAGGGAAGGTGCTCCAGGCTGGGATCCAGAGACTAAGAGCTCAAATCTCTTCTGTGTGGCTGCTATTTACTCCATGATTGGAAGTGAACATCTGGGAGCACCCTGGGGCCATCAGAGGGGCTAGGTGACAAGCTGCCCATCTTCACAGAGTTTGCACGTTTATGGGTCAGGAGCCAATTGGGGCTGGGAGCAATGGGGGGTGGCTGGACTGGGTTCTGGGGAAGTATGCTTTGATTGCCATTGGTGCTGAGGATCTCAAGAGCCCGTAGACAGCTCTCCCCATCCAAGGCACTGAGCCCTGCAACCTTGCTAAAATCTGCAGCCTGGAAGGCTCCAACTGACAGTCCTTGTCCCTCCTCGCCATGCCCCATCCCTGTACCACTTGTACCCTACCAGAACAGGGAGAACAGACAAAAACTGCCAAAGGAGCCCTGTGGCTTTTAGGTAGCACCTCCCACTGCACAGCCACAGGCAATGGCAAGAACCAGGGAACATCACAGTCCCTCCCCTGTCCGCCGACTCCCATGCCTTCAGCACATCAGCCCCAGGCAGCTCCAAGCTCAGAGGAGCAGGGCTCTGATGCAGCATTCAGGGCAGTAACTCTGTTCCGGGAGCCAAGCATGTCCCTTGAGCTTCGCCCACCCTAGGTTTATTGGCACCCCAGATCCCCCTGGAAGTAGGATTCATCTGAAATTCCCAAGGTGGGTGGGGGGGCACTCTGCCAAACACTTGCAATGTGATTTGTTCAGGAGGCTGGAGACATGCCTGCCGGGCCCAGAACAGGGAGCTATGCAGTGCCGGGAGAAGAGAAAGTCCGCAGGCCCAGGGAGATGCAGACAGAGGAATCTGGCGAGAGTCAAGAAGCCCAGAAGATGCTGTGGGGGAGGCTGAGGGAGCACAGAACAGGGAGGGAGAGAAAACAATCCTCTTGACTGGGGAGACCTGAGGCAGACTCTGATCAGCGATGAAGGAAACGTGCTGTGCAGATGGGGCAGGCAGTCTGGGCCAGAGCTCAGGTGTAGGAGAGCAAATTGATGTCGTAACAGCCATCCACCTGGAACACAGAGAGCAGTGTCACTCCCATTAGGGCACCCTGCTGCGGCTGGCTGAGACTGCAGGAGCAGAGAGCCCCGACACGCCCCCTAGGGACTGCTGCTGGGACTGCAGGAGCTGAGCGCCCCTGATGTGCCCTGTAGGGGTCGCTGCTGGGACTGCAGGCGCCCATAGCACCCAACACAACCCCTTGGGGCCGCTGCTGGGACTGCAGGTGCCACAGCCTCTGACGTGCCCACTAGGGACCTCAGGCTGCATGGGGGCTCTCAGCAATCTCCTCTATTACAGAGGAATTGGAGCTGGAACATCAGAGAGGCTGGGACTGGGGGAGGTGAGAGTTCCCTACCTCTAATATTCCTGGACCTGGAACCCTCAGGAGCTTTCCCAGCAGTCTGATGGCATTTCATACAGCATGGCCAGCTGGGAGCAGCTCAGAGTGACTTCAAATGCTGCTAGTGCCCAAAATACATCCTGCCCCTTCGACGCATGCTGGGCCATACAGCAAACCCAGAGCAGGGGGCCAGCCCCAGTGGACAATGAACAGAGCTAACTGGAAACTAACGTCAAAACGCCCGATTCGGGCTGCTGTCTGGTTGGCGCGGATCATTTCTGTTAGTACCCACAGCTGCTGGACTTCAGTAGACACCTTTTCCGGGTCGGGGACACCCTGCAGACAAGCAATGGTTATTGAGATGGGTGTTCCTAAAGGCAGCTCCAGACAGCTAAGGTAACCTCACCTCCCTGCTGCCACAGGACAAGTGCTCTCTGGTTACCCTGCTCTCCTCCAAGCCCATTTTTGTCTCAGATACGGGGAGAGCTCAGTGGTTTGAGCATTAGCCTGCTAAACCCAGGGATGTGAGTTCAATCCTTGAGGGGGCCATTTAGGGAACTGGGGTACAAATCTGTCTGGGGATTGGTCCTGCCTTGAGCAGAAGGTTGGACTAGATGACCTCCAGAAGGTCCCTTCAATCCTGAGAATCTGATTCATTGCTCCACTCTGCTTTATCTGCTTTCAGACGGTGAGCACTTGGCACAGGGGGGCCTCCAGGCCTTACTGCAGTAGAGCCAGCAGCCTGCGCACACAAACCCTGCCTAGTGCATGAGGCACCGCTGCTCTCCCAGAAAACCACAAAGCAGGGGATGGACTGGGAAGGCATCACACATAACACCTCTGACTACTCCAATCAGCAGCACACATCACTGCCAGGACTCTTGCCCCAGCCAGGCCTGCCATTCGAGTTCCCTACTTGCTGCTCTGGAACATCACACCCCTTCTTGATGGCTGGATGCTGCAGGGCCAGCCTGGCCGGAGGCCTGCTCTTCCCAGCTGAGCTGCCCAGCTGATTCAGGAGCATTCTCTGGCTGCATGGTCAGAGAGCTCCGCTCTGTGTCGAATCTGCAGCAGCTACTTCCTGGAAGATCCAGGCTGCCATGAGCCATGTCTCCCCAGCTGAGCATGTCAAGCTCGGTGTCTTTGGCAAGCGTGCCCGGAACCGACAGCCAGGACATCAAATCCAAGCCGCTGTTAATTAACAAAATCAGACTGATTGCACAGCACACATTGTGCTGGAGAGGCCACAGCCAGGAGACTCTAGATGGGGAATGGGGGAGAGCTGAACAGAATTTAGAAATTAATTTGCTATTTTTTCCAAAACTCTTGAAAATTCCAGCTTGACTCAGGTTGCGCTGACAGCCCAGTCGACTCACTCGGCTCCAATGCCCTCCAAGTGCCTCCTCAGCATGGCTTTGCCCAGGGTGGTCCAAGAGCACAGCCCCAGGCACATCCTCATTCTGTGGCACGCACCCACAGCTGCCACTGCCTGGCATTCACAAACAGCCCCAGTGGCCCCCGGAACACCAACTTCACAGGCCTACAGTGCATCCTACAGCAAAGGGCTGAGGACACAGCCCTGGGGCACCCCTTTAAGAAAAGAAACTGAGTGATGAGGAGCAAGAGCACAGAAATAGCGCCAAGGTCAGGCAGGTCAGTGCAGGCACCGGCCCCACATGTGCAGTGCAAGATCTGGGCCAGGAATCACAACTGGACAAATATCACAGAGCTGGATCTCCACACCCTCGGCAGACACTCTCTGCACTAGTCTACGTGCAGGAGTTTCAAACTGGGCCCTCCCTGGCTCAGTCACATTGCGCCACCAGGGTCTCCAACCCACTACTCAGCTGTGCTGTGCCACTGGCTTCCCCTCCATTCAGTGCCTGCAGGCCCCTCTCCCCCCCACTGGGCCCCCCAACCCTCCACTCAGCCATGCTGTGCCACCGGGTCCCCCCCCGGAGTCTCCAACCCTCCACTCAGCACCACTGAGGTTCTCCCCCACACTGGGGACTCCAACCCCTCTACTCAGCCACCCAACCCTGGTTGCCCATGTAGTAGAGTCTCTCAGAGCAGAACTCCCAGGCTGCGCATTTTGCCACGCTCTCTACCCATCACAACAGAGCTTGCAGGGTGCTCGCAGCCCAGGAGAGCTTTACAGAGAGCTGAAATCCACAGCACTGTCTGTCTAATGTGTGAGGAGATAATACTGCTCACCACATTTTCCTGGTCTTGAACAAGGCCGGCAGGGGTTTTCTCTCTTATAACAACCGCTGCTGGATTTCCGCTTGCGGCCCTCAAGGAAGCTGAGTGCCAGCAACACAGCAGTCCAAAGATGGGACAATGCTCTGTGGATTGTGCTGGCGAAGGCCCAGCTGCTGGAGGCTTAGCTGCTGGCTGGCCCACCTGAGTCAGGGTAAGCCCCCCACACATGCACACCTGGTCGATGGATCTGGCCTTTTGCTGTTTGCAAACTGCCCAAACAGGTGAGAAGCACCCAGGTGTGGTGGTGGGGGGGGCAAGTTATTTAGCAAGCAATTCTCTCTGCAGGGAGCTCGCAAACAGCTCCTTGTGCTGAGCTGACTAGTGACAGGCATGGGGCTTGTTTCTGTCCCCTGACTGGGGATGGGGAGGACCTGTAGAATGAACCAATAGTGGCCTGGATTTCAAATTGCACATTCAAACAGACAGTTGCAATTTGCTCGCTGAGCAGTGTTGGCAGTTTGCCGAGAGTCCTTGTGCGTATCACACTACGACAGGTGTGCAAGAGGAACACAAACAGGCCATGTGCTCCTAGTGGGCAGGGCTAATTGCATTTCCCAAGTGCAGACTATGGTGCCCATCCCCCTGTCCCAGACATGCAGCTCTCAACTATAACCTGGCATGTTGACCCTGATTTACCATTCCCCAGAGTCCAGGAGCTCCTCATCACTTCCTGCAGTGCATCAGTGTGCATGCAGATCCCAATGCACCTGGCAGGGATCATGGCCCCTACGAGCCCAGTTCCCACTGTACCCACCTGCCCTGCCCAACTGAGCTGTCTGCTTCAGGGGACATTTCTCCCCCTCCCCTACCAGTCAGGACCGTGCCCACTGCCCTCTCAGAACACTCCACCACCAGCCGGGACCCCACTTTCTCTCCCTAGAACACCCCACCACCAACTGGAAACCCAACCATGGCCTCTCCCCCCGGGACACCCCACTCTCTCCCCAGGACACCCACCCCCAATAGAGACCTCACCTGCTGCCCTCGTCCCCCCAGGACACCCCAACTCTGGCAGGGACATGCCACTGCTCCTGGGAGACCCAGCTCCAGCGCTGCTCATAAGGGGCTGCTTACCCCATGCAGTTTTTCTGGCTGCTGCTGGGGGCCAGATAGGACAGCCAGGATGGGAAGTCTGTCTGCAGGGCTCTGAAAAGAGTCAAAGGTGGCAGATGAGAAGAGCAGAGCCTACCCACCCCCATGCCATACGGATGGAGGCAGGCCTGGTTCCTCCGTGCTCACAGGGAAGGCTGCCTGCGGACCCCACTGCTGCATTCAACACATGCTCCTTAGGTCAAGGGAACTGCACTGTAGCCAGAAGCAAAGGGAGTGCGGGTCCGGACGGAGCAGTGTGCTGCCTCATCTCTGCTCCCAGGCCTCCTGGGCAGTCCTGCTCTATCACTATAATCCTGCTGGTGCAGATAGCCTCAGAGTCACAGCACAGGCAGAAACAACAAGGAGCACAGGCAGGTGATCAGTGCGGGGGCCAAGCCGATGACAGGGTGCCGCAGGCTGTAGAGACAGAGACCTCCATGGCCAGGAGTCTGAGACCACTGAGCCATGCGCCACAGCCCAGACTACAAACTGCACTTCACTGAGTTCCCTGGGGCTTGGGTGAAGGGGGGTCTGGGGTGAGCCTCACGTGTCAGACCCAGAGTCTGGGCAGCCCCTGCCAGGAGGGACACGGGGTGGGATTTGGTACCCCCTGCATCTGCATTCTTGATGGGGGGGGCCTTTACAGCACAGCAAGCGGGGGGAGATAGGGTACCCTTGGCTAAGGGATGGGCAGCTGCTTCCTAACCTCAGAAGAACCTGTGGGAAGCAGTCCGAGGCAGAGACGACTAGCAAGGTCCCAGAAGAGTCCTGCAGGGCTGAATGCCACGCGGCTGGCAGGGCCAGGGGCGATTCCAGTCTCACCAAGCACAGGTGGCTTTTGTGCAACACTCACTGCCGCGGGAGAAAGACGCCTGACACCAACCCAGCAGTCACTCACCGCTGGCCGCTGGGGTAGAGCAGCAGCTCCTCCAGGGTGAAGTGCAGCCAAAACGGCGAGGGTTGGCGAAGAATCAAACGCATGGCAGTCACCTGATCCACATCACACAGCAACTGCCAGAGACAACAGGGCAACAAAAGCTGTGCTGCAGTGAGGGGGTTGGGTGCTAGTTATTTAGAGCCAGGGGCACAAGGGCTGCCAGCTCTGGTGAGGGGATGGAGCTACAGGGGGCAGAGCAGAGCCCGATGCCAGATGGCTGGACAGGAGGAGTTATAGATAGGTGCCAAGAATCGCACTCCAAGCCCTTTTCACCAGGCAGGATAAGGACAAGGACTGGAAGCTCAGGGTGGGCCCCAGCACTATGGTGCTGGTGGGGGTCCCAGCACTATTGCAATGCAATAAACCATCAGGTCTGTCAGCCTTGGAGACACAGAGTCAGGGAGAGGAGATGGCCCTCATCCCCAGCAGCAGTCAGAGGGGAAGCAGAGGTTCTAGCACCAAGAATTCCATTGGGCAATTCAGCCACTGCCCTCAGCACTGAATGGCAGCTGGCTCTGTGGTAGAGCCCTACAACACTACACACAATTCAGGGAGGAGTAAGAGATCCTGATTACACCACAGGGATTAGGATTCTCAACATCAAGTTTGCTCTTATGAGCAGCACCATAGGATCTGCTGGGACAGCAGCCCGTACCTGCTTTAGTGCTTCAGTTGCAGCCCAGCACTAAGGGCACGCAAGCCGCAGCTGGCCTGCCTGTACCACCTGGTTTCTCCCCAGCACTCTCTCCTCCCGGGAGCAGCAGGCCCAGCCCAGCTGCACTTATGCCGGCTGTGGGCAGTGGTGGCCAAGGCACAATCAGGGCTCTGCTGCTGCTCTAACTACACAGGAATCAGCTACCACAGGCCCAGATCCCCAGTCCCAGTGGCATCAAGAGTCCTGACCTGATGCCTGGAGAGAGAGAAGTAATCCTGGGAGCCAGCCTCTGTGTGTGGGCTGGGCATCAGGCAGTGATTCCACAAGCAGGTGACCCACTTCCTGGCGCCATCGCGCCCCACATCACAGGGGCGGCACCGCTGCACTCGCACAGTCAGGAAAGCCGTGTAGGAGTTCTTAAAGATGATTTCCTGCAACTGAGACAACCCAATGTGCAGGTCACAAGCCTGCCCCATGAGGAGAGCCTGTCCTTTGCCGCCTAGACAGGCAGGTACCCACCCGGGGACAACCTGCCCTCTGCCACCTAGAAAGGCAGGTAGCAATCCACTGGGCCTCCTTTGAGTCACATCTTCAATCCACCAGTGAATCCACTCAGTTTGATGGGCAGCAGGAAAGGCATGGGGATGACCAGCCCTGCAGAGCTGGATTCTCCATCCCCAACACTGTTTAAATCCAGACTGGACTGCATTCTAACAGAGCTGCTCTAGGAATTATTCTGGGGACATCCTCTCGCCTGTGCTACGTGGGACATGTGGGTAGATGCGCACAATGGTCCCTTTGGCTTCACAACCTGTTTCTCTCCAAACGCACAACTCCTGGCTCCAGGCTTGACACAGTAAATAGAAATACAGCAGTTGAAAACCTACCTTTCCCTCAGACTCTTCGATACAAGCTGCCCACGCCTAGAAGCCTGCTTCATAGACTCATAGACTTTAGGGTCAGAAGGGACCAATATGATCATCTAGTCTGACCTCCTGCACAAAGCACGCCACAGAATCCACGTTCTGCTATTCCCGTCCGGCAGCACCCCTAGTCCCAGGGAGATGGCTGTGGCTCTGCACTACCTGCCTCTGGCCACTGCTCTGAAATCCAGCCCCTCTGCTACACTCCAGACACTGGACACACAGTGGTGCTCTCCCTCAGCATCTGCATCACTGCCATGGCTCTGGGACAGGCTGGTTCACTGGCTGGGCCTAAAACTGCCCTGCTCCCAACTCTGACCTGGGAAAGGCTAGTTATTAAGTGCTGCATAAGTTGCCCCAAGTGCCCAGCCAGTCCCCGTCCAGCTGGTTGCATGCAGAGCCTTTCCCTTGGTGGAGATGAGGTCCTCAAGTCCTCCCTCCCAGCTACTTCAGGGTGAGGCAAGCAGCATTTTTCCTTCCAAAACCCACGGGAATGTCCTCGAGCCCCAAGTGTACAATAGCTCCCCTGGCATTCAGCCACCAACTGCTGCTTTTTGGCAGGGGACCAGCATGCCCACGTGGCTTTGTTATTCCCTGTCTCTGTGGCAGTGCCCCTTCCTAGCATGCTTTGGACATGTTGCCCTGTCACTGGATGCAGTGGAAGCTGCTCAACCACACACCCAATGGCACCTGGGTCCCCATGTGTCAGATGCCCACCTGGGGTCCATCTGCCCTAAGAACCCTACCCAACCCTAGTGTCCAAATGAGCGTGCTGAGCAAGCCAGGGCTCTGACCTTAGCTTGCTGCTGCATCAGGGCACCCAACAGCATGCAGACTGGCACCCGATGGGGACCAGGGCAGCCCTGCTACTCAGGGTTTCCCCAGAGCTGCCCTATTCCTCCTGAGGGACCCTTCACATCCCAGAGCCACAGCTACCTGCCCCTGTAGACAGCGCAGCAGCTCTCCCTTGCCTTGTGACTGTCACTAAGCTCCCTCTCCCACCATGGTGCACGGGCGACACCCCCACCCCCGTAGCCCCACACGTACATCCAGGGGCTGGGCGGAGGGCAAGGCCACATCGATGACGGCCACACCAGGCCGAGCCAGGTCCGTCTTCACGTCTCCCACCTGCAGCGCCACAGGGCTGCGGACGGTGCACGGGGCTGGGCCGGTCGCCATGGGGCGGCTGTGAGAAGAGAACAGCAGGTCAGGCAGCACCGGGGGGGGGGCTGGCCAGGCCAGGGGCACCGTTCGGGGGGAACTGTGGTCGTTCGGAGGGTGAGGAGGTGTTTGGAGGGGACTGGAAACGGGGAGGGAGCTTGGCTAGCCTGGGGGATTTGGACTGGGGAGGGGCTGGGCTAGCGGGGTGTTTGGAGGGGGGCTGTGGTGGGCGGCAGGGGGACGCTCTCACCCCGCTCGGTGTCCCGCGCTCGGCGCCAGCAGTTCCATCCAACATGGCTCCGGGGCGGGGCTGGCGGAGTACAGGTCCCGCCCCCGCCTGTCTCCATGGAAACAGTTCGCTGGGGACTGCGGTTGCGGGGGTCTGGATGGTGGGGGGCTTTGGCTGGGGAACTGAGAGTCTGGCTGGGGGACGTTGGGGCCGGATGGCCGAGGGGGGGTCTGACTGGCCTGGGAGTCTGGCTGGGGGGGCAGCGGGTCTGGCTGGAGAAGCAATCGGGCTGGAAGGCCTGGGGAGTTGGCTGGGGGGGTATTTGGGCTGGCTAGGGAAGCTGAGGGGCTTGGCTGGGGGACATTGGTGCTGAGCGGGGGATGGCTGGGGGGCATTGGGGCTGGCTGGCAGGTATGGTTGGGGGGCATTGGGGCTGGCTGGGGAGCACTTGGTCTCCCCCTTGCACAGTTTTGACCCAACAAGGGAGCAGAGGCTGATCCCTGCTCGCCAGGGTGCGGGGGTCATGGGCTGCCTGGCCTACCTGCCCGGCTCTCCTCCGTGTCATGATCCCACAGGGCTTTTCTCCAGCCCCTCCCCAACTCCATCTGCTAACCTGATCCCCTTGGAAAGCCTCACACCAGCATAATTCCATTAGGCTTCAGAGTGAACTCCCAACAGCCATGACAAGGGAGTTCCTGTGCCACTTGAGCTGTGCTTGGGTTTTCTTTACAGCCAGTAGGACTAGGATGCTGTAGAGGAAAGCTCAGCTGCTGCCTGGTGTGATCTCCACAGGCGTACTGCCACTGAGCTGGGCAGAAAGAGGGTGGCGAGCAAGGCCCTTGTCAGCGGCTTGGCCTGCGCCCCGAGTACCCCCAGCTCACTACGGCAAGCTTGCCAAGCAGTGCTAGGTCTGTGTCACATGGGCATCCCTTTCTGCTTGAGGGGATTTGCCCCCTGAGGGATTATGCCCATCCAGTCTGGCCTCCTCAATCACCCAGGCCAGAGAACCTCTGGAGAATCCTGCATCCAGCCCAGTGGCTAGTGACTGAGCCAGAAAGGATCTTAGGGATCCAGAGAGCCAGAGAGACCCCTGCAGTCCCCCCACTCTGTCGCCTTCCCTTCACTGTTTCCTTTTCTAGCTGTCCTTTCCCATCTCCTCCCCTTGGCAGATAGATGTTGTGCATTCAGCTCTAAGGTTCATGCCCTGGGAGCAGTGGTTATTGGTAACACACCTGTGTGCAGTTCCTATTCCCGAGATTCTGTCTCCCACTCCCAGGGGATGGCTTGTGCCCAGATGGCCTCTTTATCCCAGATGATGATGAGATTGTGGCTCCAACTTGAGAGTCCTCACTGGGGTTCCCAACTGGAGAGTGAGTGAAGCAATGGGCACCCTCTGGAGCCACATAGAGAGAAACGCCATCTGTGCACTGACTGTGGGGGGGCGTCACAGCTGGTGTTGCATCAGAGACCCCCCACCGGATACAAACCAGCAGTCCTCTGGGCTCACGAGGCCCCGTCCCACCAGACACATTCTGCATCACATGCCGTTTGAGGCATGTGGGGTCAGCTGTGATTTGTGGGCTCGGGAGAAGGGAGCACATTCCTGGGGTGATTAATTGCTTGGGAATCATGTAATGGGAGGCATTGGGGTGAAAACCAGAGAAGAAGGATTCCTGGCTGCAACCCTGGCCTGCTGGGTGACCTTGGGCAAGTCACTGCCCTGCTCTCTGCCTCATTTTCCCTATCAGTAAAATGGAGATAATGTTACTGACCTTTGTAAAACACTTTGCGGTCTCGTGATGAAAAGCACTAGATAAGAGCTGGGTCTTATTATTTCTTTATTGATCATTGCGTAGGTGCCAGTGACTTGACTACATTTGTCATGTGCAAAGAGAATAATGTCCAAACCAGTATAATTATATCTACACTTGTGCTTTAAAAGGGCCAGTTTAACAAAGCTGGAAACAGTGGCTAGTCAAATGAGCTGGGAGAAAGGAATTTAATCAGAAAATTGTGAATGATATTTTGGAGTTGTATAAGAACAACCAAAATTCAAAAAGCCAAAATTCCCAAAGCAAGAAAGAAGGCTACACAGGTGAAAAAAAACCCAACAACCTGGCTTAGAGGAGAAGTGAAAGCAGATATAAAAAATACAGTGTGTAACATATGGGGGGAAATATAAATTAGATTCTAGGAATTGTAGAAAATTGCTAAGGGAAGCAAAAGGACACTAGGAATTATCTATGGCCAGCTGAGTTAAGGACAATAAAAACACATTGGACGGGGCTGGAAAGGGAGAGGGGTTGGGCTGAACAAGGCAGCCATTGAGCGGGGGCGAGGGGTGTTTGAAACGGGGCTGGGCTGGCTGGGGGTGTTTGGAGTGGGGCTGGAAAGGGGGGAGTTTGACACTGGTGTGACTGCTGCTGGAATCCTGTGTACAGTTGTCATGCCCACAGTTCAAGAGGATGTAGAAATACTGGAGAGATTCAGAGAAGAGCTGCCAGAATGCTGCAGATTGGTGGCTGGTCAGTTTGGTGGTGATAAGCCAACCGTCGATGTTGTGATGTTGGAGGTTTGGGAGCTGATTATTCCTGTGGTTTGCCCTCGGGTGGTGGCAATTACTAAGGGCCCTGAAATACTGGCTGGCTTTGAGCAGATGGCCTTCCCGAGTCATGTAGACCAGGGGTAGTCAATTATTTTTTGTCAAGGTCCAAATTTCTTGGTCAAGGTATAGTCAAGGTCCATACTCTAGAGAAAATGTAAAAAAAATATAACAATATTAATGATAAGTAAGTAAGTAGAAAGATTTCAGAGTCCGTTCAAAAGCATCTGACGGTCTGGATTTGGCCAGCGGTCTGCCTATTGACTGCCCCTGGAGTAGGGGCCTTTGCTGGCACTCCTCTTCTCATTGTTTGCCTCGCACAAGGGGCACAGGAATATGGCTGATGGAAAGCATTCTGCTCCCTTGTTACATAGTCTTTGGTCAACCACAGTGGGATTCACGGGCTCAGCATGAGATGCACCAGCCAGGCACATGGTGCCAGAGCATTCCAGAGATCTTGCATTTACTTGTTTGAACAAGAAGGGGCTTTTGTCCCCATCACATGATATGGCTACCGATGGGGTGTCTGTGCCCACTATTGTGTGGGTGGCCAGGACAACCCCCTGCTCTGGCTTATGAAGCTTTCTCTCACCTGGCAGCAGAAGGCTTAGTCACCCCAGCAGTTGCCGGAGGGTGGGGGAGTGCACCTGGGGCAGGCTGAAGGCAAGAGAGTGCTGCCTACAAACCCATTGCTTGTTCCCGAGGGGTGATGTGCACCATACACCAGAATGCAGGCGAGACCTGTCACCAGGGCAGGTTGATGCCTGTGCTGGATTACAGATGCAATGCAGGAAGCCTGACAATGGCCTCTGCTCAGTGGAGCTGGGTCTAGGAGATCAAGGGGTGTGGGGGACACCCTGTGTGCCCTCAGCCTTGCTCTGCAGGAGGAGATGAGATGCCATGGAGACAGTGGCTCACCTATACTGACCATAGGAATGTCTGTATCATTTATCTGAGGCTCTATTAAACTTCCCACCCTTTAGGGGATATTGAAAAGGTGTGTACCTGGAGTAAGGTGCCCTTTCTTCAAAAGAGTGTTGGGCTGGGATGCATCACCAGCCCATCACCCAGGCTCTCACCTCCCTAGGGTTAATGGTTCCTGCCAGGGGCACAATGAAGTGGAGCAGGGCAGCCCCCCTCCTTGGCCCTAGTCTCTACTACACATTCACAGTGCCAGTCTCTCTGGTGGGAGGGGAGATGGGAGACATCCCAGCTGGTCCCAGTCTCTCTGGTGGGAGGGAAGCAGGGAGATGTTTGAGATGGTTCTGGTCTTTCTCGTGGGAGGGGAGGAGGGAGACATCCTGGACGTTTCTGGTCTCTCTCTGGTGGGAGGGGAGGGGGACATATCCCGGCCAGTCCTGTCTCTCTGATGAGAGGGAAGGGGACAGACGTCCTGGCCAGTCCCAGTCTCTCTGGTGGGAGGGAATGGGGGAGACGTCCTGGCCAGTCCTGGTCTGTCTGGTGGGAGGGTGTGACGAAGTGGGAATGTTCTTAACATTTTGTCTGAATAGTGTGCGCACCTCAATTTCCCCTGTATGTTACTCAAGTATCTAGCTGTGGAACAAGGGTGTATGATCGTTGCAGAGATCCCTGGCCAGGAGATGTTACTGCCAGCTGGCTGCCAGAGCACAGACAATGGCTGACACTCTGTATCCTTGCAACAATGGCCCATCCTCTGTGAGAGTCAGCTGGAGGTCTTGGAGAACAAAGTAGGGTGACCACATGTCCCAATTTTATAGAGACAGTCCCTATTTTGGGGTCTTTTTCTTACCCTTCACCCCCTGTCCTGATTTTTCACACTTGCTGTCTGGTCACCCTAGAACAAAGCGACAGGTGGAGGCCAGGGGACCTGCTTGCCCTGGAAAGAGACAGAGGACAGAGGAGGGCAACTGGTTGCAAGTGAGGCTCAGCAGCTGGAAGCTAGTCCATCTGAGGATGGGGAACTCAAAAGGGGAGAGCTCTGGGCTCGGGATTCCCCCCTCTCCTCCCAGGATGGACTTTGTTGAATGTTCCTATTTCCTGTGCTGATGAGCTCTGCTCTACACTGTGTTCTCGACCACTAATAACCTGTCTGTGTTACCTGCTGGATGGGGTCACTGCTGCCTGCAGGGGAGGGGTACACGGCCTCTTCACAGGGGGAGGCTTCCTCAAGTGTCCCATCCACGGGGACTTCCTACGGGGATCTTACAGCATGGAGCAGGGTGCTGAGCATTCCAAGGTCAGACCCAGGAGACTGCTCTAGGCAGACTGAGCACTGAGGGGTGTCACGCTGCAAGAAGGTCCTGCCTGAACCTCATTCAGAGTGATTCTGGAGCCTGTGCACCCGTAACAGAGGGGAGGGGGGAGAGATCCTGGCCTGTGTCTGTCACCTGGGGCTGGTCCTTGGAGATGAGGAAGAACCAGCAATTGAAGCCGCCATAGACCAGCACAGCAGAAATGGGAGCAGTGGCTCCTCTTGGGGCTTCAGCCCCTGGAAGACCCCAGGCCTGGCTCCCCGCTTCCCAGAACTCTGGGTCAACATCTCCTCATACTGCCTCCTCCAGCCCTGCTGCAGCTGGGCCTGCTCTGGGAGAAGAGGCAGTGGCTTGGCAAGAGCATACATGTATCACGTGACAATGCAAAGTGGGGGACCCCTCAGGACATAACACATGCATAAAGCAAGAGCCCGCTGAGGAGATTGGGAACGTAGCACATGCAACCTGGACCTGGTCCCCAGGAAAATTCTGGATGTGCCCTGGTCTTGTTCTGCATCATGTGCCATGAACATTCCTAGGCACACACACTGCCCTCGACAGCATCTCCATGTACAGAAAGCACAGCTGGGAGCATGGAGGGCGCTGTGCCCTGGAGCTGAACTTCCCCGGCCCGGGACTCCTCAGAGGAGCTGGCGAATGCACACTGGAAGTCGGGGCCACTCGGGGAGGCAAGTGGGCCAATTTGCCCCAGGCCCTGGCTCCGCAGGGGCCCCCTAGAGAACGGCTGAGGCTCCCGCCCCAGCCCCGGCCCGACTTTGCCCCTCTCCAGGAGCCTCAGCGCATCCAGGAGCGTTCCTGCGAGCTCCAGTGGGGCCTGAGCTCCCTCCACTCAGCCTGGAGCTGGCAGCCCCGCCCCCTTACCACGCGGATCTGCACCGGGAGGAGCTCAGGCCCCGCCAGAGCCACGCTGCGTTGCTGTTCAGGGACGCTCCTGGATGCGATGCGCTGAGGCTCCGGGTGAGGAGGGAGCTGGGGGTAAGAGGCCAGGGCTGGGGTCAGGGGGGTTGGATAAGAGGCAGGGAGTCCCAGGGACAGGAAGGGGGCAGAGGTTGGGGAGGGTCAGGGGACAGGGAATGGGGGGCTGGATCGTGGGCGTTCTGGGGGTCTGTCAGGACTCAGCAGGAAGGGTGTGGATAGGGGTCGGGGCAGTCAGGGGACAGGGAGCAGGGGTTGGGTCCTGGGGTGGTGGTGGTGGGTCTCTGGGGGACTGTGAGGGGGCAAGGAGCAGGATGGGTCAGGGATTCTGAGGGGGGCAGGCAGTTGGGGGCAGGAAGTGGATGGGGGTCAGATAGGGGGCAGGGCCAGGCTGTTTGGGAGGCACAGCCTTCCCTACCCTAAAGCTCATTCAGCAGTTTGAGGCTTGCAGAAGAGCCAAGCTGTTAGCTTTTCCATTAGGGCTACCATCCCTTTCACTTCTCAAATGCCAAATTATAGTCTATATTTAATTTCAGCACCATAGGGAGATTCATGTCAAGGGAGGGTAGCTTCATTTAAAATTAGCCACTGGGGGAGGGATTACATGAGAAGAGCAATATGGTACACTACCTACCTCCTTCCTAACCCTACCAAGGGAGACCCCTCTCTTCTGCATTTCCTGAGGCTTCAGAGAGGTTAATTCAGTGGTTCTCAAACTTTTATCCTGGTGACCCCTTTCACATAGCAAACCTCCGAGTGCGACCCCCCCCTCCCTTATAAATTGAAAACACTTTTTAATATATTTAACACTATTATAAATGTTGGAGGCAAAGCGGGGTTTGAGGTGGAGGCTGACAGCTTGTGACCCCCAGTAATAACCTTGTGACCCCCTGAGGGGTCCTGACCCCCAGTTTGAGAACCCCTGGGTTAATTTAATTTTAGCACCCTGTGTCCGTTCACATGTATGTGCTATTTTGAGCATTTCAGTTTTCACAACATAGGCTCATCCCAGATTCTGGAACAAGCTCAAATGTTCAGTTCGTGGAGTAGTACATAAGCTATACTAAAGACAAACCGACAGTAACCATCTCCAGTTTGTGAGGGACCCCATGGAGCCAGTCTCTAGGAAACAGATAAATGCATGGAGGGTAAGTCCATTAATGGCTATTAGCCAGGAAGGGTAAGGAATGGTGTCCCTAGCCTTTGTTTGTCCGAGAGTGGAGACGGATGGCAGGAGAGAGATCACTTGATCATTACCTGTTAGGTTCACTCCCTCTGGGGCACTTGGCATTGGCCATTGTCGGTAGACAGGATACTGTGCTGGATGGATCTTTGGTTTGACCCAGTATGGCTGTTTTTATGTTCTAACCTAAATGAACCCAAAGTTAGGGAGATAGAAGGTACATCTTCACTACCGTCCGTATCGGCGGGTAGCTATCGATTTCTCGGGGATCGATATACTGCATCTCATCTAGACGCGATATATCGATCCCCGAATGCGCTCCTGTCGACTCTGGAACTCCATCAATGCGAACGGTGGTAGCGGAGTCGACAGGGGGAGCCGTGGACGTCAATCACGTGCTGTGAGGATGGTAGGTAACTCAGTCTAAGATACTTCAACTTCAGCTACGCTATTCACATAGCTGAAGTTGCATATCTTAGATCGATCCCCTCCCCTAGTGTAGACCAGCCCAGATATGAGTCAAGGAAGCCAGCAAAGTATCAGAAATCTGAAAAATCTCTGACTGGATGGGCTCAGGCATTTGGTCACAAGCTGAGGTGGTTCAAAAGTTTTGGATTTATTTTAAGCAGAATTTTTTTATTGTTTCTTTAAACAATCAAACACAGCAAGCAGCGAATATTTGGCCACACACTTCTGAAACCCCAAACCATATTCAGGTTTTGGCAGACTAATTTCAGCTTTTCAATTAAAAAAACCACAACAAATTTTGAAGGAAAGCAGACATTGTCCGTGATTTTTTTCTGCTTTTTAAAAACCCCTAGTTTTTGATCCAGAAAAAGTTTTGATGGAAAATATTTGTCCAAATGAGCTTTAGTGCCATTTTAATGAGCTTTAGTGCCATTTAGCACTAGCTGATGCTGAGAACCAGTGATACCTTGTAAAGAAGTTTTCTCAAAACTGGGTTTGTGCTGAGATGTGGAAGGTTTATTTTTCCCAGGGCTGCCCATGGGGGTGGGGAGCATGTGGGGCAGTTTGCCCCAGGCCCCGCAGGGGCCCCTACAAGAATATAGTATTGCAATTCTTTTTATGGAAGGGACCTCTGAAAATGCTTTGCCCCAGGCCCCCTGAATCCTCTGGAAGTGGGGGCTGCTGGAGGCAATTGCCCCCTGCACGGGCAGCAGTGCTAGTGTTACCAGATTGCTCTGTAGGGGCTGAGTCCAGGGAGGTCTCAGCACTATGCAGCCCCAGCTCTCTTTGTGGGAGTGACTCAGCAGGGGCTGCCTTTACCCAGGTGCCAGCATGCTGTTGGGTGAGCTGTGCTTCTGGGAGTGCCAAATGCCTGTGGTAGCTCATTGGGCATGATGTAGGAGCCAGAAGTGCCAGCACTACCCAGGGGCAAGGATGGGGCTGGCTCTGCACATTGTGGAGATAAACTAGGGCAGGGATTCTCACAACAAATTATTTTGGTGGCCTCAGAGTGCAGCCACTAACTCTTGCTGGTGGCCACTCTGACAGTTTTTCCAAAAATACTTAATTAATATTTGCAGACTCAATAATACAAATGCGCCGTTGTCTCTATTCTTTTGTGGACCTACACAAAATAGAAAAATAAGGTGTTTTGCATGTTCTTGTCTTTTTTGTTGTTGCTTTTTTGGTTGCCTTTTTTTTAAGACTTGCTGTCTAGTAAGTCTGCTGTGAAAAGTGATATTAACACAGAAGCGGCAAAGAGTTCTGTGACACCTTATACACTAACAAATGTATGAGCCATGCATCCGACGAAGTGGGTATTCACCCACGAAAGCTCATGCTCCAATGTGTTTGTTAGTCTATAAGGTGCCACAGGACTCTTTGCCGCTTTTACAGATCCAGACTAACACAGCTACCCCTCTGATAATTAACATACAAGCATCACTTTTCACAGCAGAAGACTTAGCCCCGGCAAGCCTAGAGACAAATTAAGCCCTGGCTGTGGATGTGAGTAGGAGACAGCGGGGTCCAGGAGCAATAGGAGGACCAGAGGCTGGGGACGGCATCCACTGCTGCATGGCCAAGGCCTGAGCCCAAAGCCTCACAGCCAGATTCCTGGGCCCGAGCCCAGGGCCTAATCCAGAGGCAAGTGTGGGGGTGAGCCTGGGGCCAGAGCCCATTGCTGCATGGCTGCAGGATGGAGCCAGAGCTCGCCACTGCATGGCTGGTGGATGGAGCCGAAAGCCCCAGGCCCAGGAGTGGGGCCCAGGAATGGAGCCCAGAGATGGAGTCTGAAGCCCCACAGCCCAAGGCCTGGGCCCTGTCACCCTAGGGGAGCTGAAGCCCAACTCCACAGGAAGGTGAGGAACTCACTAGCTTTTGACTTCTCCAGCATTTGTGTCTCCAGAGGGGGTGAGGCCCAATCACTGCTGGCAGCAGTGGGGGAGGGGCTGCTGCTTTTCCTCCTCTCCCCCCATCACCACAAAGGAGGTTGTGGTCGCACGAAACACCTGCCCCCTACCTGAGAAATGCAGAACTTGGGGATCATGATCTTTATTGTGTCTGTCAGCCAAGCTCATTGCCTGCACCTTGCACCCCTCCACCCCTTGCCAGGCTCCCGGGGGACTCCTCTGCCATCCACTCTATTTCAGGTGTAAGCAGTCAGGATGAGCGCTACCCTGACATCTGGTGGTGAATTGTAGGGAATGTGAAAAGAATTCCAAGAATTTCAAAGAATGGGGAAAGATTTGCATTGGCATCCACCCTCCACTTAGCATAAGCCCACAGCAGACTGGGATGGTTATTTTAACAGCTCTGGGATCCCCAATTTCTTTGTTATTGGGGCAGGAAAAAAAAGTTTGTCACCCTGATTGTGTGAATGGGGAGCTGTGGGATTGCTTTGTGACAGAGATGACTCAACCTCAGTTGGGTGGTACTTGGTAAACATGAGACATGGGTTCCAAAACCCCATTAAGGGAGAGAGGTTGGGGACTGGTGTGTGTACCTGATGGTATGGGCCCCTTGTGAGGGCCTGGAACACCAATTGCACATCCTCCTCTCTCCACTGTGGAATATCAGAGTTGATTTTTTTATTCCCTTAAGAATCCAGCTACAGGGGACTGAGCTGAACTCACTTTTGGCTAATGGTGCACTGGCACTAGGGGCTCCCCTGCTATGAGCTGAAATCACTAAAGAGCTGAAATTACTGAGCTGAGAGCACTGAGTACTGTGCTAACTAGTGGGGGAGCCTGAAGCTATAGTGTGGAACGGAGCAGTTTGTGGGGATGGCTGGAGTGGATCACGGGACAGCTGGTGGAGCAGAGCGGAGTAGCTGTGGGACGGATGGGGTGGCCCACAGAGGGAGTGGAGCCGAGCAGTTTGCAGGGACAACTGGAGCAGCTCGTGGGACAGCTGGTGGAGCAGAGCAGTTTGTGAGGACAGCTGGAGGAGCAGAGTGGAGCGGCTGGTAAAGCGGAGCAGTTCGTGGAGAAGGCGGGAGCAGAACCCATGGAGAGGCAGGGCAGTTGGCCCTGGACCACGTAAGGTGCCCTTTCTACCCAGGCTGGGGGGAGGGACCTCTGCAGATAGACTCTCGAACTTTGGGGCTGCACTGACCCAGGACAGAGACTTTTGGATTGTTGGTCTTTTGGGACTGTGGGTGATTTGGGGGTTGCTGGACTCAAGAGCCCAGGAAAGAGGACACAGCCCAATTTCCTGGGGTGGGTCTTTGCTCATGGTTTGGTCTATGAACTCTAGTTGAGGTGTTTTCCCAATTTAGTGTTTGTTGTTTATCTCATGTATTAAACCTTTTCTGCTACACCGAGACTCTGTGCTTGCGAGAGGGGAAGCATTGCCTCTTTGAGGTGCCTATGGGTGTGTGTAAGATTTTCCGAGGTCACTGGGTGGGGGCTCGAGCTGGTTTGGCATTGGGTTATTGAAACGGAACCCCTGGATACTGAACCGGCCCTTGTTGCTGCCAACTCAGAGGGGCAGAAGGGTTACACAGGGTTCTGTTGTCGTGACATGATGCTCCAGGGACGTCTTGCAGGATGAACCAAAGTTTCATGGTAAGGCACCCTGTCTATATAGTGATTTTTCTTCATTGGGACAATGAGCTTTGCATCATCATGCTGTATTCAATTGTTGTTTGACAAGTGCTTGTTTCTTAAATTGTTTTCTCATCCTTTATCTTGTTCTTCATAAGGTCTCTCAGGGAGTTATCCCATGGTGTTTTGGTCACAGCTATCCTGTCCCCATTGATAGGTGCTTGTCTCATCTTTAGAGTCGTCAGTTCTGTCCTCCTCTGACATTTCAATAGGGGCATGTTGCAGCCTCCTGGAGCCCTTGTGCCTGTCTTCAATTCCTCTCTAGAACATCTAGTTCGATGTTGGCCTTCATACTTATCTCTTAATACACATATTCCTCATTCACACACAAAACAGAATTGATTACACAGAACATTTTGAACAGGAACATCACGTTGCAATGCAAAAGAAAAACAATCATTGCATTTTTTATTTATTTTAAAATGCTAAGCCTACAACAAAGTAGGTGGCTATCAACAGGAAAGGGAGGGAGAGGGAGTGAAGAAGCTGCCAGGGCTGGTGTGAGACTGAATACACTGGGTTTGCTGTGAATGGGGAGCTGGCTGCTAGAAGGGGATGGTACTGTGAGTGGGGAACATGCACAAGGAGTAAGAAGGCTTTGGCGCAGATGTCACCTCAGAAGACTTCCCAGACTGGATTAGGGATGCTGGTGGCCTCAGCTGGCAGCCCCAAAGAATCATAGAAGATTAGACTGGAAGAGACCTCAGGAGATCATCTAGTCTAACCCCCTATTCAAGCACGACCAACACCAGCTAAATCATCTCAGCCAGGGCTTTGTCAGGCCAAGCCTCAGAAATCTCTACGGATGGAGATTCCAGCACCTCCCTCGGTAACCCATTCCAGTGCCTCACACCCTCCTAGTGAATAGAGTTTCCTAATATCCAACCTAGACCTCTCCCACTGCAACTTGAGACCATTGCTCCTTGTTCTGTCATCTGCCACAACTAAGAACAGCCGAGCTCCATCCTCTTTGGAACCCCCCTTCAGGTAGCTGAAGGCTACTATCAAATCCCCCCTCAATCTTCCCTTCTGCAACTAAACAAGCCCAGTTCCCTCAGCCTCTTCTTGTAAGTCATGTGCCCCATCCCCCTGATCATTTTGTTGCCGCCCGCTGGATTCTCTCCAATTTGTCCACATCCTTTCTGGAGTGGGGAGCCCAAAACTGGACGCAATATTCAGATGTGGCCTTACCAGTGCCGAATAGAGGGAAATAATAATTTCCCTTGATCTGCTGGCAATGCTTCTACTAATGCAGCCCCAATATGCCATTGGCCTTCTTGGCAACAAGGGCACACTACTGACTCATATCCAGCTTCTTATCCACTGTAATCCCCAAGTCCTTTTCTGCAGAACTGCTGCTTAGCCAGCCGGTCCCCAGCCTGTAGCAGTGTATGGGATTCTTCTGTCCTAAGTGCAGGACTCTGCACTTGTCCTTGTTGAACCTCTTTTGGCTCAATTCTCCAATTTGTCTAGGTCACTCTGGACCCTATCCCTACCCTCCAGTATATCTACCTCTCCCCGCAGCTTAGTATCATCCACAAACTTGCTGAGGGTACAATTTATCCCATCATCCAGATCATTAATAAAGATGTTGAATAAAACCGGCCCCTGGGGGTACTCTGATTGATACTGGCTGCCAACTAGACATCGAGCCATTGATCACTACCATTGAGCCCGACAATCTAGCCAGCTTTCTATCTTCCTTATAGTCCATTCATCCAGTCCATACTTTTTTAACTGCTGGCAAGATACTGTGGGAGACCATATCAGAAGATTTGCTAAAGTCAAGATATATTACATCAACTGCATTCCCCATATCCACAGAGCCAGTTACCTCATCATAGAAGGCAATCAGGTTGGTCAAGCATGACTTGACTCTCCTCCAAGTGCTTTAAAATGCTTTCCTTGAGGTCCTGCTCCATGATTTTTCCAGGGATGGAGGTGAAGCTGTAGTTCCCCGAATTTTCCTTCTTCTCTTCTTTAAAGATGGGCACATATTTGCCTTTTCCAGTTGTCCGGGATCTCCCCTAATCGCCATGAGTTTTCAAAGATAATGGCCAATGGCTCTGCAATCACATCAGCCAATTCCTTTAGCACCCTTGGATGCATTAGATCTGGATCCATGGACTTGTGCATGTCCAGCTTTTTAAAATAGTCCTTAACCCGTTCTTTCACCACTGAGGGCTGCTTGCCTCCTCCCCATACTGTGTTGCCCAGGACAGCAGTGTGGGAGCTGATCTTGTCTGTGAAGACTGAGGCAAAAAAAGCACTGAGTACTTCAGCTTTCCACCTCATCTGTGACTAGGTTGCCTCCCCCATTCATTAAAGGTCCCATACTTTCCCTGACCTTTTTCTTCTTGCTAACATACCTGTAGAAACCCTTCTTGTTACCTTTCACATCCCTTGCTAGCTGCAACTCCAGTTGTGTTTTGGCCTTTCTGATTACACGTGGAGGAAGGAATTGGGTGGAATGAATGGACAATGTGTCTCTATCTGAAACCTAGCAAGGGAGGTATGAATGGTAGGAGAATGTGACTCAATTTCCACTTCTGAGTCATGGAAGCAGCAATTGGCTTTTCATTTCCAGATTTATCTAATATTCAGAATGGGAATCTAAGTTCAGGAGTGCTCAAGTTCAATTTGGGCTATGGTCTGTTGTTACTTCATTTCTCCCAAATCAAATACTGGTCCACTGTCATTTTCTGTAGAAAAAGTAGGATAAAATTGAGCAACAAATGCTGGCATCTTCCCAATGCTAACTAGGACTGGAATTGCTATGTTCAATAACCATTACCATTTTTTTTGTTGTTTTTTTTTAAGGAAAATGATAGTAATATTGCATTGGCAGGTTCCCCACAGAAACTAAGAGTGGAACAAAAGAACAACGTCACCTCAACTTTTCCTCGTTATGTGGGACAGTCTTACAATATGGATCCAGAATCCTCTAACCAGGTGCTGTCACCTCCCTGGGCAAAGAACCCCTCCTGTCCCTGAGCTGACACCTTGTATCTGGTTCTCCTGTCCCACTTCTGCTAGAGGGGGGAACACAGAGAATAATACACCCACCCCATCCCATCCTGCAGCCACCAGGGTGATGCTGCAGAGATTCTGGGCCTGATCTAGCTCCTGGAAACCTGCAGAGAGAGGGAGACCAAGCCCAGGCTGCTGTTAGACCCTGGATGGGGGCAGCAGGGACACGGCATGAACTAAAGCAGTTCTTCCTAAACTGGGGTTTGTGAACACCTGGGGTTTCACAAAATGTTACAGGGAGTTCTCAGAAAAAAATTCCCTGATGGTGAACAAAGCTGTCCCTAGGGACCCCGGGCAGCACGGGGCCAGCAGCCCTCAGCCCCTGGACTTCCAAAAGCTAAGTAGATCAATGCAAGCATATCTATCACACTGAGGAGATTTAAACTTCAAGACTCCTTATAAGAAATGGAAAGGCAGGTGGATATTTTTTGCTGTTTTTTAAATTAAATAGGCTGCTAGTGTTTTTTTCAAATTATTATGAAGAACAAGTTTAAGCTTTATTGTAACGTGCATTGTTTGCCTGGATTGCTCAAGACCTGAATGCTTGTGTAGGAGGAACTCTTTGAGTTGGTTTCTTAAATACCTTCATACCGTTTCACATCTGATACTCCTTGATGAAACATAGGAGCCTTGTCTTATAACAGGCTTATTCAAAGTGTTACAAGCTACAAAAGTGAGATCTTGGAAGAGTGTTGCCATTTTCATAATGTAATAAAAATACTGCAATGATAAGTAATTAATAATAAATAGTGTGTAATAAGCATGTCATAAAAACAAATTTTATATTTCCAAGATCACTGCTTTTATCATTTATACTCAGGTAAAGGAGAAAATCCCTGGAAATATTCATTTTTAGGAGGGGGCTTGCAAAACTCGACATTTTAGTGAAAGGGGTTCACAGGTTGTTAAAGTTTGGAAACCACTGATCTAGAGGAGTTTAATGAGTGGAGTGTCATCTTGGGCAGAGGAGCAAATGGTCGTGTCACCACCCTCGGAGAAGCCAGACGTTGTTCCCACGGGGTGGGTCCCAACCCAGGTCCTGCTGGATAGGGGTCCCCATCTTAAAAGCTCCAACCCCACCTGTGTTTACTGCCCATCCTTGGCAGCCTCAGCAAAGCAGCACAGTATGGCCTTCTCCTCTCTGCCCAGAGTGGGTCCTCCAGGCTGGTGAGGGGAACTGGCAGAGGGTGAGGCATGAGATGTTTGATCTGCAATCAGTCCCATCCCTGGAGGTTCATCCATCCGGTGGTACTGGTCCAGTCAAGCACCCCCCTCCTGCCTCCTGCAACCTCTCCCTAGGCTGCTGTCCCAGGTCTTCTGAGCCTGCAGAGTCTGAACAGAGTACACGCTCGGAGTACATAGCCTCTATTCAGCACCCCATCCCAAGAGCTCAGGCCCTCCAGTGTCTAGGACTGTGGTCCCCAAACTTTTGAGGGTCATGCCCTCCCCATCCCCATGTTTGTGCCCCCCCAGAGCCAGGGCCAGGAGCAGGGCCAATGCTCCCAGGGGTGTGGGGGGGGAACAGACACAGACAGGTGTAAGGGGACTGAGACTTGGGGTGAGTCTGGGTCCGGAGCCACAGCCAGGGGCTGAGGCTCGAGACAAGTGCAGGACTAGGAACTGAGTCCGCGGCTGGGGGGCGGGGCTGGAGTAGTGCTGGGGGTGGGGTGAGGTAGGGTAGGCCAGGGCTGGGTGGTGCTCCCTTCCCCCTGGGGGCTTGCCTGGCCTGCTGCACCCCACGAATGTTCCTCTGTGCTCCTTGGGGGTCATGCCCCACAGTTTGGGGACCTCTGCCCTAGAACCTGTGCTGACCCCTCAGGCTGCCCCAGAGCTTAAACACACCCTCTCCCAGGATCCCACTGAAGGTGTGAGCCTGCTGGATGCCAGCTGACCTCTCTCGGGGAACCTGCTCCTCTGCTTGTCCTTCACCAAGTACCGGCTGCTGCGACTGGCTACCTTCCTCCTGGCTTGAGAAGAGCTCCTGGCTGCATGCCTCCTGGGACTCCGGGGTGTCTTCCCCCACCCCAGTACCTTCACTCTCGGTTTCCTCCTCCCGCTCCTTCTCCTCCGACTCCACCTCCCCACCCCCCGCTCTTAAATGTCCATCATGGTCCTCGGATTGGTGGTTGGGTCACCCCCAAGTATCGCGTCCAGCTCTTTGTAAAAATGGCAGGTCGTGGGGTCAGCACCAGAGCAGCAGTTTCCCTCACGGGCTTTGCAATAGGCACTCCGCAGCTCCTTCACTTTAATCCTGCACTGCACCGCATCCCCGTCATGGCCCCTTTCCAGCATGGCCCTTGATATCTGCCCATAGGTATCGTAATTCCTACGGCTGGAGTGCAGCTGTGACTGCACAGCTTCCTCCCCTCAAACTCTGATGAGGTCCAGCAACTCACCATTGCTCCATGCTGGGGCTCGTTTGGCACATGGAGGCATGGTCACCTGGAAAGATTCACTGATTGCACTCCACACCTGGCTGAGAAAACAGGAAGGGGATTTTAAAAATTCCCGGGGCATTTAAAGGGCGGGTCACCTGAGGCCAGGGCAGTAGAGTTTGAACTGATGAGCAGAGTGGCTGAGCAGGCATTCTGGGATACCTCTGAATACCTCTGGAGGACAATAACAGCGCTTTTGGTGGCCACACTGGCGGAGCAGTGCTGCATCACCGGCACAGCAGTCGTTATTCCCCAGGCAGAAGTGGAGTACATGCAGTGCTGTAGCCAGGGAGATACAGCGCTGTATGTGCCTTGCAAGTGTGGACGGTGAGTAAGTTGCAGCGCTGTAAAGTGACCACCAGCGCTCCAACTCTCCAGTGTAGCCAAGGCCTGGTGGAAAGTGATGAGGAAACAAGCTGGGAAAGGAATGTGTCGGCTGCTGGTGCATATGTATTCTCTCTGCTCTAGATGCACAGATATGGTGGAGTGCTGTGCTGGAAGTGGTCGATAATAGATCCCTAATGATATATGTTTATTAGAGAATGAAATTTCTATCCATAGAGATTCTATGGAACATGTGAATTCGCTTAAGATTTTTACTTCATTTGAATCTACATTTTCTTTCACATATAGTGCCACTCCTCCCCCCCACCCGCACGACCTGTTCTGTCCTTCCGATATATTTTGTACCCCGGAATGATTGTGTCCCATTGATTGCTCTCAGTCCACCAGGTTTCTGTGATGCCTATTACATCAATATCCTCCTTTATCACAAGGCACTCTAGTTCACCCATCTTATTATTTAGACTTCTAATCATTTGTGTACAAGCTTAAAAAACTTGTCCCTGTTTATTTGTCTGCCTTTTTCTGATGTGTCAGATTCTTTTTTATGTAACTGTTCATCATCTGATCTGGCCCTTACATTATCCTCTTCCATCCTCTGCTCCTGACTATAACCTGGAGATTCTCTATCATTAGACTCTCCCCTAAGAGATAAGTCTGCATCCGATCCACATGCTCCTCTGCAGCAGTCGGCTTTCCCCCATCTCCTAGTTTAGAAACTGCTCTACAACCTTTTTAATGTTTAGTGCCAGCAGTCTGGTTCCACTTTGATTTAGGTGGAGTCCATTCCTCCTGTATAGGCTCCCCCTATCCCAAAAGTTTCCGCAGTTCCTAATTAATGTAAACCCCTCCTCTCTACACCATCGTCTCATCCACGCATTGAAACGCTGAAGCTCTGCCTGCCTACCTGGACCAGGTAGGAAGAAGGCAAAATTGAGACCTTTCAAAGTTTTGGCCCAAGCAAGGGGACATGGGGGTGTCATTTGAGCGCCTCGCCTCAGGTGCCAAAATGTTGTGGCCTGGCCCTGGACAAAGGGCTCCTTGCTCCAGGCAGGAGTTGATGTCAGGTTTGTGAATGCACATGGGAAAGTCAACAGGTAAGGTCCCAGCCTGTCAAATGCCTCAGCATTCATTGTCCCATTATTTTAACCCCAGCCACCCTTCCCATGCTCACAAGGATGTGGGATCTGCACAGCTGGGGAAATACCATGGAAGCCTTCTATGGAGGGGAAGTGCCTGTGAGGGGAGTTGATGTGCCCCTGTTAATATACCAGCGCCACTGTTAAATGTCAATGGACTGTCTAGCTCCAACTCAGAGGGCTAAATCCAATCCCTGCACTGTGACTACTGTCCCCCCCACCTCTGGGGGCAAGTTACGACTGGGGGGCACAAGCTAACGGGGAGGACATGTGACCACCCCACGTGTCTCCCCTGCTGAATGACACTCACACACACACACCCCCGCCCAGCCTGGGGCCACCACGTTGTCCATGCCCCATGTTACCTGCAGCCTCCCAGCCAGGCTCTCTCAGACAGATGCAGTTCTGTCCTGCTTCCCACCTGGCTGAGCAGCTGATTTAGCCAAACATATGGGGGGGTGGGGAGGAGGCACAGGAAGAGAAGGTAGAGCCCCTCTCTCTCCCCACCCCCAGCAGGCCAATGGGGGGGATTTGACCCCCCCCCAATGGATCACCTCTGGGCTTGAGCCACCAACATGCAGGGAGACCAGGGAGGCCAGGCTAACCCTATCTGAGCTGGCTGGACCCAGCCGACAAGGTCACTGGTGCCATACCAACCTTCACCGCCAGATGTCACCCCTGACCAGAGATGCTGGCTGGATGGGGTGGTCTGGGCTGGAATGGCCAAAGCTGAGAGTCACCCACAGCCCTGTCTGGGGAGGGTGGGGGGGTGATGTCGTGAGGACCCCCCAGCCTGACACAGGGAGAAGGAGACTGCACGGTTCCTGCAGGCTGATCCCTAATCATTCAGCTGCTCCCCACCCTGGCTTTTGACGTGTGGCTGGCCTGACTCCCCAGCCCTGGCCAGAGAAATGCCCCCTATCCAGCAGCCTGGGGGGGGGGGGCAGATGCATGGAGCCAAGGCACTGCACCTTTGAGTCTCCCCTCTTCCACCTGCTCTTGCTAGGTGCACAGCAGCCTGGGCAGAACCCAGAACCCCAGTACAGCAACTCCAAGTCTCAGCCATGCTGCCTTCCAGAAAGGGTCTGCTACCACCATGGGCTTAGCTGGCCCATCTCAAACCACTAAACACACTGTCTCCCCACCTCCCAGAGCCAAGCAGCCAAGTATCCTGGTCTCCAGCATTCTAGTTCTGCCTAGCAAGCAGTCATGTAACCTGCTGGCAAGGTGCATGCCACATTCCTCGCTAGGGGCTGGGTCACACTGAGGATAAAAAACAGTTACTCACCTGATTGTAACTATTGTTCTTCGAGATGTGTTGCTCACATTCATTCAAATTAGATGTGTGTGCGCTGTGTGCACAGTTGTTGGGAAGTTTTTCCCTTAACAGCACCCATTGGGTCAGCTCTGGAGCCCCCTGGAGTGGTGCCTTCATGGCGCTCAAAATGGGACCCTGCCAACCTCAGTTCCTTCTTGCCAGCTACTCTGACAGAGGGGAAGGCAGGTGGGGTTGGAATGGACATGAACAATGCTTCTCAAAGAACAAGAGTTACGAGAAGGTGAGTAACATTTTTCTTCTTCGAGTGTTTGCTAATTGAGAGTCCAGTTAGGTGACTCTCAGACCTAGCTAGTGGGGTCGGAGTTATGGAATCCAAGCACACGCGCTCTATGAGGTTTAGCCATGAAGCTTCCAGGCTGTGAGATGGAGGGATCGGCGGTGGGGTGGTGAAGGCAAACCCATGGTATTGGGTGATCAGGTCCGGGAACAGTGGCAATGTAATTGCGCAGCCACCAACAGTTTCCAGCAATGTGGTTTGCTAGTGTTTACAAGCAGCACAGGAATACAGGACGGGCTGCTCCCCTGCGCCAAAGACAGCCGTTGCAACTGCTGCTAGTGGGGTGCATCCATTGCAGGAGTACCTGGCGCAGAAGTCACAGGAGACAGCACTGTCGACTTCAGTCCCTCATAAGGGAGCTGTCAAGTCCGGTGCCCCGCCGACTCTCCTGACCGAGATTGCTAGGCAGAGGAGTGAGAGCTTCCCTCCACCCTGGACACTTTCGAGGCTATGAGGGATCTGATTGCCATGATGGCACCTCAGTCCTCAGCTGGCAGAGGACAGACCTCTGGTGCCGTAGGAAGCGGCACCATCCAGAAGCAAAAGTGCCATGATGAGGCAGTCACCTTTGCTAACACAGCACCACCCCCATAGCACCGCTCCATGACTCCAGTTAAAGGCACTAGCCACTCAGCACCACTCCTCAGAGCAATATCGCTTGACATCAGCCACTTTACCTTCCGCACCTCTGGTTTACGTCTGTGTACCCACACCCCAGAAGTCCTGGCCCTGCTGGGGTTTGCTGCAGCTATGAGCTGGGCATGCCGGGCTCAGGCACATGCTGGGAGCTCTGGCCAGCCTGGCTCGTGCCACAACATCAGCTTCCTCTGGGCATCCCTCAAGAGGTGCTGTCACCCATAAAACCTCCCTGTGCTCCTGGCAGCATGTTCAACACTGCTGCCCCTGTCCGTTGGAGGGCACGGCTGGGCACTGTCCCAGGTATTGGCAGTCCCTCCCCCAGCAGGCCAGAAACATGGCTCCCAACTAGCAGGCAGTAGGGCTGCTCCTGGATTTTGCCCTTGTGATCACAGGGGCAAGGCTGTCTAGGGAGCAGTGATTATGCCAGAGCTGCCCATGCCCTGCACGTAGGCACTCCCCCTCACTGGTGCCAGCTAAGGAGGGAGCACTGGCATGCCCAGCTCTACCCATCTTCTCCCACCGCTCCCTGCCTCTACTTGGCGGGCTGTGGAGCCACCTATCCCAGCTGGGTGCACGAGCCCCAATGCAGATTTGGTAGCCAGCATGGTCCCCCGCAGCACAGCCTGGTGGAGCCTTTTGTACTCCCCCATCTGGCAAGGCGCTCTGAGGAGGGGAGCAGCTGAGATGCTCATACTGTGGCGCCTGCCCCAGGCAGGGGAGGGGAAAGACGGGCACTGGGTTAAGATCCCACCTCCGTCACACTAAGCAGGCCCGTATGGGTGGACACTGCACAGTTTGTAACACCACTTGGGGGACACACCAAGCCTCTGCCCCCTGTAGAGGCCCAGCATGCACCAGCACAGAGCAGGGCAAGCTGGTGTTGGGGGAGGAGAGCCAGGGAATCAGGGCTCCTGGCTCATCACTGCGGTCCCTGGGCCAATGGCATGCTCCTAGCTTCACTCTGGGCAGCTGGGGCAGCACAGTGGGGCCGTGTTCAGGCTCCAGCTCCCAGGGAGTGGCTGGCACTAGCAGCCATTACCCTGGCCCTAGGAAAGTAGTGGAGTTTGGCACCAAGGGCTTGACAGGTGCAAGGCTGCTCAGGGTCTGGCGCTGACAGGGCTCCAGGGAACAGTACAGCTGGTGGCGCTGCCTGAGCAGGCTGAAGCAGGGAGTAACCCTGGGCAGGGAACAGGCCAGTGCTTCTTAATCCAGTGTGGGCTCGCATTCCAGGGAGTGTTTGGCAAGAACGCGGCAGTGGGAAGCACACACCAGATGTACCAGTTCAGGACCAGTTCCAACAGCTCTGCCAATGCTCCTCACTCCTGACCTGCTGGAGAGTGGACTGTGCCTGACCTGTAGCTCCCTTCTGGCCCAGCCATGGGCTCCCCCAGCTCTGCCAGTGCCCCTCACTCCCACCCCACAAACCCTTAGGGCTCAAAGTCACAGCTTGAACACCTAGCCAACCCAGGTATCAGCTCGCACAGGAGGCCTCAGATCCACCCTTCAGACGTTCCCTCACTCCCTCAAACCCAGTGCAACTTGGGGGAAGCCTGTCCCTCCCAGTGTGCAGACCCCAGACACTGGCACCTCAGCCCCCAATGCCATCTGTCCAATGCCATCCTGCCTCCTCCCCAGCTCATGGAGAAGCATTAGCATGTTGCTCGGGGCAGCTCTTGAGGGAGAGAATGGGGATTTGTGGGGGCGGGGAGGTGTTCAGGGCTGCTGATTCAGGAACCATTGGGCAGCTTGGAACAGCAACTGGGCTGAGCCAGCGCCCTGGGACAGTGTTACATGTTCTGTCTGCCAGGAGGTGGTGCTCTTCATAACTGTCCCCATGCACAGCATCTATCTGTGGCACTCCACAGGCACCAGCTATCTAAGCCCATAGCTTGTTCTCTATCTATCCCCAGACATCCCCCCTCTCCCACTTCACTCTCAGCATGCTCACATCTCAGTCAGCGGGGTGGGCTGTCCGTGTGACAAAAAGGCAGGACTGATGGGGCGTACTGTGAAATGTGCGAATGCTGGAGCCCTGGGTGGCAAGGTCAAAGAGCCCATTGTGAACATCCAGCTCAGGCCAGCCCCACCCCTATCCCTGGGGTCCTGCACTCACCCCTGACTCCTGTGGACCCAGTGTGTCCCTCTTCAAGGTTTCCAGGGCTGGGGCCTGCAGGTAATGAACCGACAGATGATTAAAGAATCTCCCTTTAGTCACACAGGGCAGTTTCTGAAAGGCACCCTGCTCAGTGCTGAGGAGATGCTCCAGGGAATGGAGCCCTAAGTCTATCACAGGGGTGTGGTGAGAGCACATCAAACAGTCCGCACGCTTGCCCTGCCTGCCAGGACCCCACAACCCTGCTTGGGGCTGCTTCTCTAGGGGCCACAGGGCAACTAAAGACCAGAATTTCTGGCCTCTCTGCTGAGTCTGCCCTAGTAGCAAGCAGGTAGAGTGGGGAGCTGGAGCTGAGCCCTAAGACACGTGCACTGCTGTTGGGTAGGTAGGCTGTACCACTGGACTGACACACGAATGCTGTGAGATTCCTGTATCAGCTGGTCCCTGGGGAAGGACAGGGGGGGTCATGCCACATATGTACATTTACCTAATATGAAGAATCCTCACACCCACGCAGGGCCCAGAGCCAGGCACTCCAAAGCTAGGCCATGCCTGTGTGATCTTAACTCTTTCCCTGGAGCATCTGTACTGAGGGACTGGTTTTCATGACTGGATCACAGAGTATTTTTTCTCCAAGTAGTTATGCTCAGGGTTTGAGCCCTAAACTTTCAGACCCATAGCACAGTCCCCTTGTTGCAGCAGTGAATATAGGTCCCTGCCGACTCAACACCCTCCTCAGTTCCTTCTTATTGCCAGTGATAGTCATTGGAACTGCAGTCGCTTGCTTCGCAAATGCTTCCCTTAGCTTACTCTGCTTGTTACTTGTTATAGTTTAATAGTTCTTAGTTTTATGGTGTCAAGTTAGTTAATCATAGAATCACAGAATCATAGAATATCAGGGTTGGAAGAGACCTCAGGAGGACATCTAGTCCAACCCCCTGCTCAAAGCAGGACCAATTCCCAACTAAATCATCCCAGCCAGGGCTTTGTCAACCCTGACCTTAAAAACCTCTAAGGAAGGAGATTCTACCACCTCCCTAGGTAACCCATTCCAGTGCTTCACCACTCTCTGAGTGAAAAAGTTTTTTCCTAATATCCAACCTAAACCTCCCCCACTGCAGCTTGAGACCATTACTCCTTGTTCTGTCATCAGGTACCACTGAGAACAGTCTAGATCCATCCTCTTTGGAACCCCCTTTCAGGTAGTGAAAGCAGCTATCAAATCCCCCCTCATTCTTCTTTTCTGCAGACTAAACAATCCCAGTTCCCTCAGCCTCTCCTCATAAGTCATGTGCTCCAGCCCCTAATCATTTTTGTTGCCCTCCGTTGGACTCTTTCCAATTTTTCCACATCCTTCTTGTAATGTGGGGCCCAAAACTGGACACAGTACTCCAGATGAGGCCTTACCAATGTCGAATAGAGGGGAATGATCATATTGCTTGATCTGCTGGCAATGCCCCTACTTATACAGCCCAAAATGCCGTTAGCCTTCTTGGCAACAAAGGCACACTGTTGATTCATATCCAGCTTCTCGTCCACTGTAACCCCTAGGTCTTTTTCTGCAGAACTGCTTCCTAGCCATTCGGTTCCTAGTCTGTAACAGTGAATGGGATGCTTCCATCCTAAGTGCAGGACTCTGCACTTGTCCTTGTTGAACCTCATCAGAATCCTTTTGGCCCAGTCCTCTAATTTGTCTAGGTCCCTCTCTGTATCCTATCCCTACCCTCCAGCGTATCTACTACTCCTCCCAGTTTAGTGTCATCTGCAAACTTGCTGAGAGTTCAGTCTACGCCATCCTCCAGATCATTAATGAAGATATTGAACAAAATGATGAGTAGTTGGAGTGGGGTACTTTCCCCCACCCCCTATCCTTCCCCTGGGTGCCAGGATATGTCTTGGTCTCACGGGTTTAAACCCTGCAGAATCTGCCATTAGCCCATGCCAATGGGCGACCCCCACGACTCTTTCCTTAAGTGTATGGGAAAGGTGTACCAGACAGAGAGGTGCAAGATTTGCAAGGCATTCTGCCTGAGGATAAAGAAAGAGCAGGACTTCAGGCTCAAGCCGCTCTGATGGAGGAGCTCTTTGTCCTCAGCGGCCATGGGCCAGCAGGATCTGGCACTGTCTGTGCGAAGTGCCCCATCCTCTATATGTGACACTGTGCCAAGGAAGGACTCTGGCCAAAGAGACCCTCAGCACTGGCACTCCTCCAGCACCACAAACAATGGAGGCAACCCAGCACTGCTCCCACTCCCCAGTGGTTGGAGCTGGGGTGTGTGCGGGAGAGGGCTGCCCCTCAGTATCTGCACCCTTGGCAGGGCTGGCCCTTTGGTCCTGCAGTGAGACATAGCTGGCCAGGGAGAGCTGTCTATGCCAAAATTCCCCCACTGCCAGCCAGCTCCCCTGAGCTGCAGGGGCCTAGGCAGGGCTTGAACATGGGGCCAACAGCATACCAGCAGTGAAGGGCCCTTTGTGCTCCTAGCACATGGAACAGGAGCACGCACACTGCCATAGCCAGAGGGCTCCCAGCTGAGAGCTGCCTTCACCAGCACCTGTGGGCTTGATCCACAGGCCAGAACTACCCTCAGGCCGGGCTCCGTTGGGCCAGGGCTAGGCACAGACATGATCCCCCGGGAAACAGGATTAAATTCCCACCACTGTACAGAGATGCCCCCCCCCACCCCTAGACCCCTGATACCCCCCACTATAGAGACCCCACAATCCCTAGACCCCAGGTACCCCCTGTATAGATACCCCCATCTCTAGACCCCAGGTAACCCCCACTGTACAGAGATGCCTGCTCCTAGATCCCAGGTACTCCCCACTGTACAGAGATCACCCCATTCCTCCTGCCCATAGAGCCCAGGTACTCCTTGCTATACAGAGACCCCCCTACCAACTCCCCATCTCTAGACTACTGGTACCCCTGTAACAAAGTGGGGATTTTCCCTTGTTATGTTATATGTCAGTTTTATTGTTTTGCATGACTACTGTATGTGCCTCCAGTTTCCCTGTGTGCTGCACCCATACCTCGGTGGTGGGAATAAGGGTGTGTGACTTTAGCTGAGACCACTGGGGCAGGTGAGACTGTTCCAGCTGCCTGCACATATGCTATGACAGGTGCCCTTTGTAACCTGAGACTCAGGATGGGGATGCAACCAGGTGACTCTTTGCTCAGGAAGTGAGACAAAGACAAGGAGGAGAAGCAATGGGGGTGTCTGAGATAGAGTGCTGAAGCTCAAAGTCTGCTGGGGGGGATGACTCAAATAGGGGGAGTCTAAGGCTTCTGGCCCAGGACTCCCTACGATGGACTTGGCTGAAAGTCACTGATTTCTGTGCTAACAAGTTCTGTCCTACGCTGTGTTCCTGTCAACCAATAAACCTGCTGTTTACCAGCTGGCTGTAAGTCACATTTCACTGTGGAGATGGGGTGCAGGGCCCTCTGGCTTCCCCAGGAGCCCCGCCTTGGTAGACTTACTGCAGAAAGCACATGTTGTGGAATAGGATGCTGAATGCTCCAAGGTCAGACCCAGGAAGGTGAAAGATGTGCAAGCTTCTTGGTGTGGAGACAGTATGCTCAGAGACAGGAGGCTCCCCCAGAGTCCTGGCTGGCTTTGTATGCAGTAGTTCCAGAGCATTGCCTGGTGACTCCATGACAATGGGTGGCAGAAGTGGGATAAACTGCAGCCCCACAGAGCATCCTGCAATGAGTGACTGGGGAGCAGAACAAAGGGGAATTAGAGACAGGCATGCTGAAGGCTCAGAGAGGTGCGGTTCTAGGAGGCAGATGAGCCTATGGCTTAACCCTGAGAGAGTGAACCCACAATAAGGGACCATGGGGAGCTGAGAGAGCACAGACCTGTGAGCCTCCTTAAGAAGGACCTGTAGAGCTGTGCAGAGAAAGAGAGCTGCGCCTTGGAAAGCTCACCAGGGGCTTGTCTACATTACCAACTGGATCCATGGGCAGCGATGGATCCAGTGGAGGTTGATTTATCACATTAGTCTAACTCCAATACTCCATCAGGCGAGAGGGCGGGTGGTAGAGTCGGTGGGAGAGCATCAGCAGTAAGTAGATCTAAGTACATTGACTTCAGCTATGTAATTCATGTAGCTGAAGTAGCATAACTTAGATCGATTCCCCCCCCATCCCCCCCCCGAGGCCTAAAAGGCACAGCTGATTGCTCAGTTGGAAGAGGAGGATCACTGTAAGGAGCTGGCGCCTGACCGAGGTAGGGCCGTGAGAGAGGCTGGTAGCAGCTAGGGGTCCTGGAGATCCACGTCGCTGACCAGCAGGGGGTCTCCACCAGGTTCCCTGTCAGTGGATCTGAGACGGATAGAATCGGAGCTGAGATTGAAGGAGTCAGAGGACCATGAGAGACAGAGAAGTCATGAAGCAGAACAGCAGGAGAGACAGCGGCAGCATGAACTGGCGATAGTTGAGCTGAGAGGCAGAAGAACCAGTCCAGGGGTGAGTGGGGATGGATCCCAGGGTACCAATTCTGCAGGGAACCTTGACACTAAATTGCTGACCCAGGTTAAGGAGAGGGGAGAAGTAGATGCCTGTCTTGTGGCCTTTGGGAAGACTGGCAGTTGGAACCAGGCTGGCCCTGTGGAAAGGCTCCAGTGTCTAGCCTGCTTCCTGGGTCCCAAGGCCAAAGAGCCATTTAGCCAGATGGGCAGGGTGGCACATTGACTCTCACTCCTGGCCCCAGCATATGTGTCTGTGTGGACTTTCCTGGGTTCAGGCCCCTCACATCCCCAGTGGGAGTGGAAGGTGGTGGTCAATGGAGAGACATTCCTGGGGTGGCGAGATCCTGGGACAGAGAGAACTGTTGTCAGGACCCAGGTGGTGCAGCCTCACCAGATGCTGAGAGGCCATGTGACCTGGATGAAGGTCCCAGGGATAAAGCCCCTTGCTCTGTTCCCCGCCTATGGGTCAGGTCCCTGTGCAAACACAGGAGGAGTCGGGCTGGATGGTAGTTGTGGTTCTTCAACATATCAGCTGTAACCTCCTGTTGGGGGATGACTGTCTATTTAGAACAGGATCCAGGCCCTGCTCCTGTAACAGCTGAGGATTTGAATTTGAATCCAGGAAACCAATCAGCTGAGACTGAAGTGGTCAGTGAAAATGCAAATGACCTGGCTCACAGGGGGAGGAGCTGCTAAGCTCAGGATACCTGCCTGTCTGTAACCAGAGCCCTGGACAGGGCCAGCTCCAGGCACCAGCATTCCAAGGCAGCAGTCTGGTGTGTTTTTGCCCCCAAGCAGCGTGCTGAACTGCCGCCGCAGACAGAGGGGGCAGTCCGTGTGCCGTCAGGGCAGCTTGCGCGTTTCCGTGGCGGCGGCAATTCGTGCCAGCTTCTATGTTCAGCTGTCCATGGCAGCGCAGCTTCCGTCTTCCAGCTGAAGACAGAAGCTGCCTCCAAATTGCCACCACGGGGAAACGCGCATGCCGCCCTAATGGCACACGGACTGCCCCCGCCGTTCACAGCGTCAATTTGGCACGCTGCTTGGGGCGGCAAAAACAGTAGAGCCAGCCCTGGTCCTGGAGCTGAGTGGGACAGAGAGATACTCCCCACCTCCCTACACATGGGAGAGGTGGCTCACCCTGGCTCTGATGCTGAGAGCAAAGCAGGGGCTTACTGCCTGCCATCACTGGGACAGCAGGGGCAAAGCTGAGCCCAGAGACCCAGCTGAGTGTGGGGAACCACAGCCAGGGCAGGACAGCTGCCATCCAGGGCTGCCTTGTCCAGAGGTGCAAAAGGCCCAGGACAAGGGTCCAGCAGCCTTGAGATACCTGCCTGACATAGAGGAGTCTTTTCAGAAGGTGGCCATGGACATAATGGAGCCCCTCAGCATGGAGATCTGGGCAGGGAAAAAATACATTTTGGTGGGGGTACATTTTGGTACCTGTTACCCAGAGGCAGACACTGTGGTAGATATGCTGCTGACCATTTTCAGCAGAGTAGAGTTCCCCAAGGAGGTCCAGGTGTCCAACTTCAAGTCAACACTGATCCAGTGCCTGTGGGAGGCGTGTGGGGTCCGACACACCTGGTCCTCAGCATATCACCCTCAGTCCAATGGGCTGGTGGAGAGATTTAATGGGACCCTGTAGATGCTGGCCCAGGAGAGTCTTCAGCATCATCTGCAGGACTGGGACAAGTATTTACCCACCTGCTGTCGTGTACAGGGAAGTACCCCAAGAACCCATGGGGTTCTCCCCTTTGCAGTTGCTGTATGGGTAGGGAGTGAAGGGACCCCTGGACCAGGTGAGGGTTCTCATCCCAGTGAGGAAGAAGTTGCTGCCTGGGACAGGCCTTTCAAAGTCATCAAGCAGCTGAATGAGAATGATATGGTGGAACTGCCTACCTGTGCTCACAGCCACCGAGGGGACCAGGTCAACAAGATGGAGCCATACTGTGACAGGGAGAAGCTGGTACTGGCCGTGTGTGGCCAGTGGGAGAAGTGGGAAGATCCCCTAGTTGGTCTTCTCCCTGAGACAGGAGCTGGCCCCTTGCTGGAATCAGTTCTCCTCTCTGACCAGCTAACCCCTGCCCAGCAGGCAGAGATCAGAGAGGTGCTGCACTCCTACCAAGAGCTGTTTTTCAACTGGCCTGGGCTCACTAATCAAGCTGTCCACTGGGTGGAGATGGGAGCCAGCCCTTCCATCAGGTGTTCCCCATTCAGAGTAACTGGGAATACAGCCAAGGCCTTGGAGGGAGAGGTCAGAGACATGTTGGCTTTAGGGGTGATCCAGCCATCCACCAGCCCTGGGACCTCCCCCATGGTGCTGGTCCCCAGGAAAGATAGGTCAATGTGATTCTGTGTGGCCTTTTGCAAGCTCAATGCCATCATCATGTCTGGTGCCTGCCCATACCTAGGCCTGATGAGATCCTAACCAAGTTGGGGGAGACTTGGTACCCCATGACCAGGGATCTCACCAAAGGCTACTGGCAGGTGCCCTTGGATCCAGATGCCAGGTTGAAACCTGCTTTTGTCATTCCTTTGGGGTTGTACAAATCCTTCGTCCTACCTTTCAGCCTCAAGGAGGTGTTGGTCACCTACCAGCGCCAGGCAGATCAGTTACTGAGGGGGATGGAGAATTTTACCCTAGCGGACATTGATGATATTTGTGTTGTTAGCCAGACGTGGGAGGACCATGTGTCCCAGGTGAAAAGAGGAGCGGAGTTGCCTCCAGGATGCAGGGCTGACTGTAAAAGCTGGGACATGCAAGGTGGAGACCACAGAGGTGTTGTACCTGGGCCACAAGGTGGGGACCGGCTGCCTAAAATCAGAGCAGCCAAGGTGGAGGTAATCAGAGATTAACCTGCTCCCCAGACTAAGAAACAGGCCCAGGCCTTTATTGGGATGGTGATGCATTACCAGCAGGCCCTGTCAGAGGTCCAGAGAGGCCTGGGCCACTTCAAGCTTTTGAGGCCCCTAGCCATAATAAAAATAAAAAATGATGACACATGAAAACAAAATAAGACACCAAAAGAGAGACATAATTTGAATATTTTTCTATTTAACAAATACTTCTCTAGCCTTTTTCTGTGCAAATGCACTAAATATTGAGGAAAAAAAAATCTAGCTTTGTGCAATCTCACAGTTGATATTAAGCACGGCGAGCCCGTTCAAATGCTCGTCCCATAGTTGAACAGCGACAATTCTTTACCTGCTTCAACACTTTGAAGGTGCGTTCATCTGAAGCCAGTGATGCAGGCAAACTGACAAAAATACGCATTGCAATTGCGAAATTAGGAAACACCCCAGAGAGTCCAAATTCAAGTATTTCTTGAAGCAATTCCTTTGGCTTGCAATCCAATTTAAAGTTCGTGGAATATATTTGTTTGAGGAAGATGACATCGTCACTGAGCTCTTTTGAGATTTCTTTGTTGTACTGTTGCTGAAATTGTCCAGCTGCAGAAAGCAGATCTTCATTACTCAATCTGTTGAACTGCCAAAGAAACCCAAGAAGGGTACAAATTAGTCGCAGTGACTCAAATCGACATGTAAGACCTGATTGAATAGAGTCAATGATGACAAGGAAGACATTGACCTTATAATGCTGCTCTGCATCCGATTCAGTAGGTAAGTTGCGATTGGTGGAGAACTCAGATGAAATGCCAATATTCTGTGCTATTTATTTGGACTCAGTCAGGATCACATCCCATTGTTCACGAATCCGTTGAATGTCACTGGTAAGACTTTCAATGTTATACCTCTCAACATCAAGTTTACCATGTGTGCTTCAAATACCAGATTAGTTTGGTGGATCAAGTAGCTTCATCCACAAAAATGACATGAGAATGCATTCAAATTTGGACATGTGCTTCTGAATAGACTGAAGTTCAGTTCGAGCCTGTGCAGTGAGATTGAGATTTTCAAGCTCATTTAAAGCCTCCCTCACTGAATTCAAATGCTGTGCAACTGGCTGAACACCATCAATCCATGCAGACCATCTAGATTTGGACATCCCATGCAGTGAAACAGGAAGATATTGCTTCAGAATTTCCCACCTTTGTGGATTGCTACTGAAGAGATTGTACATTTGCTGAACAGTTCCAAAGTAAATAATAGCCTCCTTGAATGATTCAGCACAGTCAAAACCTACAAGGTTTAGTGTGTGGTTTCCACAGCTGGAGAATATACAGTTTGAATTATACTCAAGCAGAACTGCTTGTACAACTTTGTACTTCCCAGCCATATTAGATTAATTGTCATAGGCTTGACCAATGCAGACTTGAAAATCTAACTTAAAACCTTCTAGAATTGCTAGTACTCGAGCAGCAATTTCTTTTCCAGTTTTTCTCATGTAATTATCAAACAAAATAAACCTTTCTTCAATTGAAAATTTTGAGCTGTCTACAATCTTAACATACCTAATAACCATAGCAGACTGTTCCTTGTAAGAACAATCTGGAGTGGCATCAACAGTGATTGAAAAATACTTGGCATTTTGAATCTCATCAAGAATTGTTGTTTGTACAAATGACCCACATAGCTCAATAAACTTGTTTTGTGTGGAAAGAGAATGGACTTGCATGCACTTTTGACTCTCTTGTGATTCTCGAACACATTTAACATGCTCTGATAAAAGTGGGTCGTATTTGCTGAGGAGCTCAACTATGCCTAGAAAGTTTCCATTTGCACGATCACCAGTACGTTGACGGAACCAAAGAAAGCCAATCCCCGCTCAGAAAGAAAAAGGATGACATTCAGGATGCGCTCAAGAAGTTTTTTCCAGTTATTAGTTTCTGTAGAGAGTTCAGTTAAGAGTAAAGTCTCAACTGAACTTTCAGCTGGTGCTGCCCTGCTGGCTGATTTCCATGCAACATAGTTTTCTTTGTGTGATGTTGAACTCTCATGTGATGGTATTGGCTCTTTCAACTTCCTCCAACTTCTGTTGATGCTCCTTCCTGATGCATTTGCAGCACTTTTGTTCAAAATGAAGCAGGGTGCACAGTACAGAGATTGTTTTTCCATACTCCAGCATAACCAGGCTCTTGTGCAAGTCTCACTATTTGGAAGAGTTTTTGCCAGAAGACGAGTAAGGAAAGCGTGGTTATCAGCATCTTGTGGAATGTTACCTGGAATTTCAAAACAACTAATTTGAAGAAAAGATTGCATTTTGGGCAGCATTGCTCTTGTCAATAATTCTAATGTCAGTCACAGTCAAACCTGTAGTACTCATGAATTGCTCTTGCTGCGTAAGATCTACATCTTCCTGTTGCTGTTGAGTTTCTTGATCGTACATAGGATCTGCTGTATCTGTTAATGTTGGCACATCTCCTTCTTGACTACTGTCCCCATGTTCATTTATTGGCATTGGCATATCACCTGTTACAGTTGCAGAGTTTTCACTATCTGTAGCATTGTTTGTTGGGTAAGGTGTGTTTTCCAGTGGTTTGAGAAATGAAGTTATTGGCTTTGAGCTCTTAGCTGCTGCTTCACTCAGTTGTTTTTGCTGTCTCTTGCTTGCACCACTTTCAAATCTCTTCATAGTGATCTATCTGGTCAATATGTAGCCTATCAACACTTGAAATATTCTGCTGTAAATAAGTAGCTTATCTACACTTGAAATCTTCTACTGTAAACATGTACACAAATCCTGAATGGTACACAAATGCTGAAAAAACTTAAAATGAAGGAATACTAATTAAGAACACAAAATGACAGTCAGACAGGTTGTTATCCTTACCACTGAATCAAAACTCAAGCACGCAAAGTATAATATAACAGGCTGAGCTGAAGACAAAGGGATGACATATATATAGTAAACACAGACATGGATACAGACAGAGAGATAATGTGCAAAAATTTCAAACGTGTCCTCACAAAACTCACTGTACAAAATTGTCCTCACAGATTTTCACCTTGAATCTGGGCCTACAAACTATGAAAGCCTATGATGAATCTGATGGCTAAGCTGTGATGAAGTTTGGGATTTTTGTAATGTTTTACATGACTAGTGTATGCACTCCTCAGTTTTCCTGTGTGCTGCATGTTTAACAAGGTGGTGGGAGAGAGTTGTTGTTACAGAGGACCAGGTGTGACCTTGCCTAGTTGCTGGGACCCTAACGGGGAACCCTAACAACTGGTGACATGGAGACTAAGGGGCCCACCCCAAGTTGGCAGTCACCTGGTTCTGGCCAGTAGGAGGACAATGGGCTGAGGAGAGAGGACCCTTGTGACCTGACCAGCTGGTTCCAGACAGAGGGGAACAAAAAACGGGAGAGAGAGGGCCCTAACGACCTGTTTACCTGGGATGGAAGACAAAGGACAGGGGAGGAGCTGTTTGGGCAGGTGATATTCGATGCCAAGCTGGAAAGTGCAGGCTCTCTGGACTGCGGGGAGAGAGAAGCCGGAGCCCGCCTGGATGCAGGGGAGACTTAGTCTTACCGTGCTGAGGGAGGCCAGGCCTAAGGGCCCTGAGAGTTTCCTATGCTGTGTTCAGATGCTCAATAAACCCTCCTGTTTTACACTGGCTGAGAGTCGCTCTGGTCTAGAGAACTGGGTTGCATTATTCCCTCTAGGAGTGGAGGCCCCAGCGGGTCGATAGCTAGTGGACTCCCTGAGGGGGCCCATGGCAACAGACAGGCATGCTAAGGCTCAGAGATGTGCAGTTCCAGGAGGCAGAGGGTCTTAACCCCAGAGAGAGAGAGAGAGAGAGAGAGAGAGGATCCCTCAGAAAGGTTGTCATGCTGAAGAGGGCACAACCCCAGGTACCCCCCCTCCCCCCGTTGTACAGAGACACCCCTAGACCTCAGATATCCCTCACTGTGCACAGACCCCCCATCCCCCACCCCCAGACCGCAGGTATCCTCTGTGATACAGAGACTTCCCCACCCTCCTGCCCCTAGATCCCAGGTAACCTCCACTTCACAGAGATGTCCGCCCCCTGTTTCTAGACTGCGGTTACCCACACTGTACAGTGACCCCACCCCCAGTTTCTAGACCCCAGGAATCCCATAATCCTCCACCACTAGACCCCAGGTACACCCCACTGTGCTGAGACTCCCATCCCCCCATCCCTAGATATCCCCTGCTGTACATAGATCACCCAACCCTCTGCCAGTAGACTGCAGGTATGCCCCACTGTATAGAAATTCCTGGCCTCTGGTCCCTGGAGAACAAAGAGATCAGGTGGCCTCCTGACCCAGAAAAAAAGACAAAAGCCAGAGGAGGGGCTGGAGGGAGTTTGTTTGGAGCTGGTTGGGGAAACAGAGGGAGGCCCAGAACCAGGGTCTGGGCTCCCTACCCCACAAGATGGACCTGACTAAGGCGTCCTTTTCTCTTTACCTACAAGCTCTGTTTTAGACTGTGTTTCTGTTATCTAATAAACCTTCTGTTTTACTGCCTGGCTGAGAATCGCAGTGAATCACAGGAAGTGTGGGGTGCAGGGCCCTGACTCTCCCAAACTCCTTGAAAACTAGTGGTAGTAGTGGGATGTACTGCACCCCATGGATTGTGCTTCCTGCAGTAAGTGATTGGGGAGCAGTAAAATTAAGGGGGATTAACAAGGACCACGTGTGCTGAAGGCTCACAGAGGAGCGGTTTCAGGAGGCAGAGGAGCTATGCTTAACCCCTGGGAGTGTGTGACCAGTGAGAAGGACTGTTGCAGTAATAGGGTCCCCCTGAGGACTGCGGTGAGCGGTTCCAGAGGTGGAGTCATCTGTGGCTTGACCCTGCAAGAGAAATGGTGACCTGGAGAAGGGCTGGCACAGTAGGGGTTCTTCCTGGAAACCATGGGGAGCTGAGAACACACAGGTCTGCGAGTCCACAACAACTTGGGAACAGCTAAGTGATGGTCTATCACTATCTCCTTAAGAAAGGCATTGTAAAGCTGTGCAAAAAGAGAGGGTTACGCATTGGAAAGTTCACCAAAGCACAGTTAATCGTGCAGCTGGAGGACGATGACCACTCTAAGGGGCAGATTCCTGACCCAAATGGGGCTACAAGAGGCTCTGGGAGCAGCTGGAGCGGTAGCCAGGCATCCCCAAGACTCCTGTCCCCAAGCAGATGGGGGTCTTCATGATCGGGTTCCCCATCAAGGGATCGGAGACAGATGGGATTGGAGCTGAGTCAGAGAGAACTGGAGGACAGTGAGAAGGAGCGAGAGGGCCATGAGAGACAGCAAGAGCCTGAGAAAGACCTGCAGGAGAAGCAGCAGCAGCATGAACTGGTGATGGTGGAGTGGAGAGGCATAGGGAACATCCCAGGGGTGAGTGGGGCCTCGATATTAAATTGCTGCCCCTAGGTTAAGGAGGTGGGGATGTGAATGCCCACCTCACTGCCTTTGAGCAGGCTGGTGATTTGAACCAGGGGGACCCTGCGAAAAGGACAGTTACCTGTTCCATAACTGGCATTCTTCAAGATGTGTTGCTCAGGTGTATTCCACAGTAGGTGTGTGTGCTCACCATGTGCAACGGTGCCAGAAGTTTTTCCCTTAGCAGTACCCATATGGGAGGAGCACTGCTGCGACCCCTGGAGTGGCTCCTCTATATCACGCTATAAGGGGAACTGCGCACTCCCCGCCCCCCCTCGATTCCTTCTTGCCAGCAAACTCTGACAGAGGGGAAGGAGGGCAGGATTGGAATACACCTGAGCAACACATCTCGAAGCACGCCAGTTACGGAACAGGTAACTTCAAGTGATTGCTTATGTGTATTCCACAGTAGGTGACTCCAAGCTATATCTGTTGAAGGTGGGTAGGAGTTTAAGGGTTTCCGGGACACAGTACCGCCCTACCAAACCCAGCGTCATCCCATGCTTGGAAGACGATCGCATAATGCGAAGAAAGGGTGTGGACAGAGGACCACGTAGCAGCTCTACATATGTCCTGGATAGGGATGTGAGCTACACAGGCAGCCGATGAGGCCTGAGCCCTCGTAGAATACACCCAAATTACAGGTGGCGGGGGAAGCCCTGCCAGGTCATAACACATACGTATGCACAAGGTGATCCAGCGGGAAAGGCGCTGGGTTGAAATTGGTTGTTCCCTCATATGTTCGGCTGATGCAACAAACAGCTGCGAGGATTTCCTGAATGGCTTGGGGTTCGGCCCTGGTAAAAAGCCATCACTCTACGCATATCTAGCGTGTGTAGGCGGCGCTCCTCGTTGGAGGAATGGGGCTTAGGACAGAGTACTGATAGGAAAATGTCCTGATCCATATGGAAGGCAGAAACCACCTTTGGGAGAAATGCGAGGTGTGGGCGAAACTGGACCTTCTCCTTGTGGAACTGTATATGGGGGTTCCGAGGTCAAGGCCCTAAGCTCCAAGACATGGTGGGCTGATGTGATGGCAACAAGGAATGCTACCTTCCATGACAGGTGAGACCAGGAACACGTGGCCAAAGGTTCAAAAGGAGGACCCATGAGGCAGAACAACACAAGGTTTAGATCCCATTGCGATATGGGGAGCCTAGCATACAGGAATGAACAGTCCAGGCCCTTTAGAAAGCAGGAGGTCATATTGTGGGAAAAGACTAATTGGCCTGTACCAGCGGATGGAAGGCTGATATGGCCACCAAATACATCCTGAAGGAGGCAGGAGCTAGCCCTTGGGTCCTAAGGGACAGGAGGTAATCAAGAACGAGTTGGAGCGATGCGGATGATGGGGAGGTTCCCCACTCTCCCTCCCACCTAGAGAATCTGGACCATTTGGCCAGGTATGTCTGCTGTGTGGATGGCTTTCTGCTTTCCAACAGAATGGAGAACGTCAAACGAGAACACCTCCCCTCCTCCTCATCCAACCACGGATCATCCACACTGTCAGGTGAAGCGCGGCCAAGTTGGGATGGAGGAGGCATCCCCCTTCTTGGGAAAGGAGATCCGGGCGAAGTCGCAGCCTCCCCAGGCGAGCCGCTAAGAGTTGCAGGAGGGTCCCGTACCAGTGTTGATGGGCCCAGTCCGGGGCTATGAGGATGACTCGTGTCCTGTCCGCTTTTACTTTTTGCAGAACCTTGCCCATAAGGGGGAAAGGTGGGAAAGCATAGAAAAGCTGGCCCGACCACAGCAGGAGGAAGGTGTCCGAGATCGCTCCTCCTCCCCACCCCTCCCCTGGAGCAGAACTGGGAGCAGTGTCAGACCTGGTCGGTTGCAAAGAGGTCAACCCGGGGAACTCCCTCACTCTTGGAAGAGCTGTAGGGTGACATCCCAATGGACTGACCACTCGAACTGGTGGGAAAAAACCCTGCTGAGGTGATCGGCTCGCACATTGTAGATGCCGGGTAGGTGGAAGACTTACAGGGAGATATTGTGGGCTATACAGAACTCCCATAGGCTCAGGGCTTCCAGTCACAGGGCCAAGGAGCCTGTTTCCCCTTGCTTGTTGATGTAATACATCACAGCGGTATTGTCTGTGAGGACTCTGACCACCTTCCTGCGAAGGTGCATGCTGAAAGCTACGCACGCCAACTGTATTGCCCTGAGCTCCCTGATGTCTATGTGTAGGAACAATTCCGAGGCCGACTTTCTCCCCTGGGTTTGAATGCTCCCTATGTGGGCTCCCCAGCCCAGGTTCAAGGCATCTAACACCAGGTCTAGTGAGGGGGAGATTTCTCAGAAGGGGAACCCTTGCAGCATGTTGCACGAGAGGGACCACCATTGTAGGGCAGCAACTACCTGGGGCGGTATCATGATAACCTTATCCAGACCGTCCTGGGCCTGGGAATACTGGGAGGCCAGCCACAGCAGGAGAGGCCTCATTCTGAGCCTGGCATGGCAGACCACGTACGTGCATGCCGCCATGTGACCAAGGATCTGAAGTCATGCCCTCACCTTCATCACAGGGAAGGCTGTGACTGAGGCAATGAGACCTTTGAGGGTCTCGAACCTGTCCTGAGGAAGAGAGGCTGTGGCCTCTAATGAGTCCAATAGCGCCCTTATGAATTCTATGCGCTGAATCGGAACTAACGCAGATTTGGTCTCGTTCACCACTAGGCTGAGATCTGCGCACATGGACAGGAGAAGTTCCACATGGGCCTGCATCTGGGACTCGGAGTTGCCCTTGAGAAGCCAGTCGTCCAGGTATGGGAAGACTTGCACCCCTTTCCTTCAGAGGTAGGCTGCTACTACTGCCATGCATTTGGTGAAAACCCTGGGGGCCATGGAAAGGCCAAATGGGAGGACTGTGAACTGGTAGTGTTCCCCCATCCCTGCACCAGGAATCAGAGGAAGCGCCTGTGTCCCTCGAATATATGGATATGGAAATACGCATCCTGGAGGTCCAGGGTCGCATACCAATACCCCAGGTCCGGGGAGGGAATGATAGAGGCCAGGGATACCATGCGGCACTTGTAGCAGACCATAAAACTGTTGAGATCCCGTAGGTCTAGGATGGGTCTGAGCCCGCCTCTTCCCTTCAGGATCAGGAAATACCGAGAGTAGAAGCCCTGGCCCTGGAATTCTACCCGTACCCTTTCCACCGCCCCCAGGCGGAGCAGGTGTGCCATCTCCTGGTCTAGGCTCACCCAGGGTGGGGGATTGTGTGTGGGGGGGTGAGGATTAGGAGAACTGCAACAAGTAGCCCTTGGAGATGGTGTTGAGGACCCACTGGTCCGATGTTATACGGGACCACTCCACTTGGAAGGCACACAAATGGTTGCAGAACAAAAACTTTATTAACTGGGGTTTCCCTGGCAACAGGCCTGGTGGCCCCCCACAAAGAGTCAAAACCTCCTCTTTCCCTGCCTTTTGCCCTTTAAGGGGCCAGACCGCAGGGCCGATCGGGACTGACATTGGAACCGACGCCTCTGTTCCCTCGGTCTCTTGTGGAGGGGCTTGTATCTACTCCTAGCAGGAGAAGCCGAAGTTTGCGGTCTGGGCTTGTCCTTTGCAGGCAGGATGTGCAGGCCCAAGGTTTGCAGGGTGGTGTGGGAATCCTTCATCCCATGCAGGTGGACATCTGTTTGGTCCATGAACAATGCTTTCCCATCAAAGGGAAGGTCCTGCATCAGGGACTGGGACTCCGTGGACAGGAGGAGCCACGATGCCCTGTGCATGGATATGGCAGAGGCCATCAAGCGGGCTGCTGTGTCGGCTGTGTCTGATGCTGCCTGGAGGTTCTGCTTTTGCTGCTGCCACTCCTTCCTCTACCAGAGCCCTGAATTCCTTTTTGTCTCACTCCGGCAGGAGAGGTTCAAATTTTGGTAGGGACCTCCATAAGTTGAAATCATACCGACTCAGTAGGGCTTGATGATTGGCCACCCTGAGCTGGAAACTCGCCTAGGAATAAACTTTCCTGCCAAACATATCCAGTCTCCTGGCATCCTCATCTTTGGGGGTGAGCACAGCCTGACTGTGTCGTTCCCAGTGGTTTACTGATTTCACCACCAGGGAGTTAGGTGCCAGGTGGGAATACAGGTACTAGTGGTCCTTAGCCGGCATGAAGTATTTCCTTTCTGCTTTCTTGGAGATGGGGGTGAAGGAAGCCGGGGTTTGCCATAGGGTAGTCGAGATGTTGGCTACTCCCTGGTGGAGAGGCAGGGTCACGTGGCCCGGTGCAGAGGACGAGAGTACGTTAAAAAGAGAGTCAGACGGCTCCTCCATCTCCTCAGCCTGGAGCTGGAGATTGGACACCATCCACTTAAGGAGCTCTTGGTGTGCCTTGAAGTCCTCCTGTGGGATGGGCGGCAGTGCCGCTATGGCATCCTCCGGTGCTGGCGAGGGGACCGGTAAGGCGCCGAGGGCGTTGGGCAATACCAGTGGGTCGATCCCCAGGTCAGACCTGATCTTGGCTCTGGTGGTACACCCAGGGTGTCCAAAAGGACCATTGGGATGATGGCTGCCACTGCTGCGGCCACAGTGCTAGGTAGGGCTGGTGGCTCCAGTGGGATCTGGACTGCCTACTCCTGGACCTGCTGGAGTGATAGGAGTCCACCTCCAACTCTGAGGTCTCAGAGTATGAGGACCATGAAGAAGCAGTGCCAAGAGGCCAGGGATCAGTGCGGCTCCCTTACGTGGACGGGCTGTGCCAGGGAGAGGTGCGCCGGGGATGGAGATCAGCACACCATCAGTTTTCCCCTAGATTGGAAGTGGGGCTGCGCTAAGTACTTCTTCATCAATACGCAGTGCTCTGGTGCCAACAGTGAGTGAATGGGTGCCAACTTATCCCTCCTCTGTGCGGAGGTTGGCACAGGGAGGCGCATCAAGTCCTTGGCAGCCTCAAAAGCCTCTGGTGTCAATGGGAGCTGGAGGTGGTTGCCCTGGCGATCCGGGGACTGTGGGGGGTTTGGACTAGACTGGACCCCAGCTGGGGCAGGAGTCAACGAGACCCTACAGGGTTGCAGGGAAGAGGCGATCTGTCCCGAGGCACTCATGGACGCCACTGACCCTTTAGGCTTTGGCAGGGGGGACCGACCCCTCTCTGGCCTCTTCTTCTTTAGTGGCACCAGGGATTAAAAGCAGTGCCACACCAAGGACAGCTTCTTATGACCTGAGCCATGATGGTGCCAAGGGGACTTGGGGTCCTTAGTCGGCACCCGTTCACTCACTGTTGGCACCAGAGCACTGCGTACTGACAAAGAGGTACTTAGCACAGGTTCTGCAGATCTGGGGTCAGAGTATAGTCGTAGTGCCACCTCCATTAGCAGGATTTTAAGTCTCTGCTCCCGATCTTTAAGGTTCTGGGTTGGAAACCCTTATAGATCTTGCACCTTTCTTTCTGGTGGCTCTTTCCGAGACACCGCAGACAGGAAGAGTGAGGGTCTCTCTTGGGCATAAGCTTGCCACAGTCCTAACAGAACTTAAACCCTGGAGTCCCAGGCATACCTCAGAGGTGGGGAAACATTGTCATGGGGGGGAAGCCCCCCAAACAGAGCTAAAATACTAACACTGTATCTAACTGTAACCCTTCTGCCCCTCTGAGTTGGCAGCAACAAGAGCCGGGTTCAGTATCCAGGGGTTCCGTTTCAATAGCGCAATGCAAAACCAGCTCTAGCCCCCACCCAGTGACATGGGACAATTACATACCACCCCCCTGGGTGCCTCTAGAAGGCAATACTTCCCTCTCGCAAGCACAGTCAGAGTGTAGCAAAATCTTTTTAATGAAGGAGGGAAACAATGTGGCATCATATTGGGGAAACACCACAAACAGGATTCATAACATAAACCATGAGCAAAAGACCCACCAAGTAAGTTTTGGCAGTGTCCTTTTCCCCTTAGGGTCTTAAGTCCAATCACTCCAAAGTCCAACAACCCAAAAATCTCTGTCCCTGGTCAGTGCCTCCCCAGAGTTCAAAAGTTTATCTACAGAGTTTTACACCCCCAGCCCGGGTGAAAATGTGGGAGGCAGGGGGCACACAGGGTGTTAAGAGGCACCTTACGTGGTCCAAGGCTGACTGCCACGCCTCTCCATGGAGTTCTGCTGCAGCTTTCAGCATGAACAGCTCTGCTCCACCAGCCACTCCACTCCTCCAACCGACCCGTGAGCTGCTCCAGCAGTCCCCGCAAACCGCTCTGCTAGCTCACTGTTCCGTGGCCCGCACCAACCGTCCTGCAAACTGCTCAGCTCTGCGACACTCCAACCGCCCTGCAAACTGCTCTGCTCTGCCAACTGCTTAGTGATATGGCTTCAAGCTCTCCCACTAGTTAACACAGCACTCTTAGTAAGTTCAGCTCTTTAAGTGATTTTAGCTCTTTCAGTTATTTCAGCTTGTAGTAGGGGAGCCCCAGTCCTGGTGCACCATTAGCCCAAAGTAAATTTAGCTCAGTGGCCTCTAGCTAGACTCCTAATGGAATCAGAAACAAAATTAGCTCTACTATTCAATGGCAGAGAGAGAAGGAGGTACAACTGGTATTCCAGGCCCTCAAAAGGAGCCCATCTCATCACGTACACATACCAGTCCCCAGTCTCTCTCAATTCACTGGGTTTTGGAACCCTTGTCTAGCAAGTGCTACTTAGTGGATGGTGAGACCCTCTATCATAAAACAGTTTCATAGTCCTTCATTCACATAATCAGGGTAACAACTCTTTATTCTGCCTGCCCCAATAACAGAGAAATTGGGGATCCTACAGCTGTCAAAGTGACCATTTTGGGCTGCCGTGGAATCATGCTAGGCAGAGTGGGTGTGCCTATGCAAACAAGATCAGTCCCTGAAATTCTTTTCCACACTTGCCATAATTCACCACCAGATGTCAGGGTAGAGCTCATCCTGACTCTGCTTACAGAACTACTAACTAACTAAAGACCTATTTACACCATATGTACATGAAAACTACTGAAGACACTGCCAAAGCGCTTGCCATGAGAGCAAGCAATGTTCCAACTAGCCATTAGCAATAGTAAGAAGGAACTGAGGGAGTAGGGGGTAAGCAGGGCACTATATTGGGCGCCATGAAGGCACAACTCCAGGGGGCTCCCAGGCCAATCCTATGGATGCTGCTAAGGAAAAATCTTCGGGCTGGTGTGCATATGGCACACGCACACCTGGTTAGAATGGACATGAATGATCACTCGAAGAATAGAAGGTTTATTCGTTGACGGGAACACAGCGTAGGACAGAACTTGTTAGCACATAAATCAGTGACTTTCAGCCAATTCCATCTTGGGGGGAGGGGAGCCCAGAGCCAGGGCTCTGGTCCTCCCCGTGTCCCAAGTCAGCTGAGACTGACTCATTTCCAGCTGACTGACCCTTGCCCTGCCCATTGTTCCTACTCTTGCCTTTGTCTCGCTTCCCAGGCCAAGAGTCACCTGGTTGCATCCCTGTCCTGGGTCTCAGGTTATAAAGGAGTGGTCATAGCATTGGTGCAGGCAGCTAAAGCAGTCTCCGCAAAAGTCACACCTTATTTCCACCACCTAGACATTGGTGCAATACTCAGGGAAACTGAGGCACACACAGCCTTCATGCAAATCAGTAAGACTCACATACAACATAACGGGAAAGTCCCCACTTTGTCACATCTCTCCCACCTTCGAGACTGAACTGAGCAAGGTCACTTTAGCAAGTGACCTGAAGAAGCTCTGGCCTCCCTCTCTGGGACAAAGCATCAGCTATAACATTTGAACTCCCCTTAACATGGACCACCTCCACCCCATACTCCAGGAGGGACAGACTCCACCTCAGGGCTTGACATTGGCCCCTCTTATATGGCACAGCCATGGCAGGGTAAGTGGTCTGGGTACACAGTGAAGCACCACTCAAACAGATGTGGCTGCAGCATTTTAAAAGCCCACCCCAAGGCCAGGCATTCCTTCTCTAGGGCTGCATAGCCCTGCTCCTGGGGCAACAGCTTCCTGCTCGGGTACATGATGGGGAGTTTCTCCCACTTTGCATTGGCCTGCCTCGGCACCACGCCCAGCCTTGTATCTGGGGCATCAGTGAACACCATAAAGGGCTTGTCCAAGTGTGAGTTTCCCAGCACTGGGCCCTTAACCAGATCCTCCTTCAGTGCGCAGACAGCCCTCTGGCACTGCCCAGTCCAGACCAGCTTGTCTGGCTCACCCTTCTTGCATAGTTCAGTGATGGGAGCAGATATAGAGCTAAAGTGCGGCACAAACCTCTGGTAGTGCCTCACCATCTCAACAAAGGCCTGGGTCTGTTTCTAAGTCTGAGGAGCAGGCCAGTCTCTGACCGCCCCCACCTTGGTTGACTCTGGCTTTAGGCAGCTGGTCCCCAACTTGTGGCCCAGGTATGACACCTCTGCCATCCCCACCTTGCACGTCCCAGCTTTTAAAGTCAGCCCTGCATCCTCAAGGCAACTCAACCCCCTCCTCACCTGGGACACTTGGTCCTACCAGGCTAATGGCACAAATATCATCAATGTACACTAGAGTAAAAGTCTCCATCTCCCTCAATAACTGATCCACCTGGTGCTGGTAGGCTGAAAGGTAGGACTAGGGACTTGTACAGCCCCAAAGGGGTGACAAAAGCAGGTTTCAACCTGGCATCTTGATCCAAAGGCATCTGCCAGTAGGCTTTGGTGAAATCTCTGGTCATGGGGTACTGAGTCCCCCTGCAACTTGTCTAGGATCTCATCAGGCCTAGGCATGTGTATGCACCAGACATGGTGATGGAATTGAGCTTCTGATAGGCCAGACAGAATTGGATCGACCCATCTTTCCTGGGGACCAGCACCACGGGAGAGGTCCCCAGGACTGGAGGATGGCTGGATTACCCCTAAAGCCAGCATGTCTCTGACCTCTCCCTCCAGAGCCCGTGCTGTGTTCCCCATTACTTTGAATGGGGAACACCTGATGGGAGGGCTGGCTCCCATCTCCACCCATTGGACAGCTCAGTTAGTGAGCCCAGGCCTGTTGGAACACAGCTCTTGGTAGGAATGCAGCACCTCTCTGACCTCTGCCTGCTGGGCAAGGGTTAGCTGGTCAGAGACAGGAACTGATTACAGCAAGGGTCTGGCTCTGGTCTCAGAGAAGAGACCCAACCAGGGATCTTCCCCCTTCTCCCACTGGCCACACACAGCTAGTACCAGCCTCTCCCAGTATCTAGTCCCCTTGAAGCCTGGTTAGGAAGTTCCACCACATCGTTCTCCTCATTCCGCTGTTTGATGATATTAAAGGGCCTGTCCCAGGCAGCTTATTCTCCCTCACCGGGATGAGAACCCTCACCTGGTCCCCAGTGCCATAGGCTGAGTGGTCCGACCAGACTTTCTGACTCACTTGGGCCCTGGCCCAGTTCTCCCTGGCTGGACCCATGAGCTCAGTGAGCTTTTCCCGGAAAGTCAGTACATACTTATCCACTGATTCCCCAGCGGGGGAAGCTTTCTCCTCCCATTCATCCCTCACCAAGTCCACGGCCATCTTCTGAAAAGCTCCTCTATGACAGGCCGGTGTCCCAAGGCTGCTTTACCCTTGTCCCAGGTCTTTTGCACCTCTGGACAAGGCAGCCCTGGTTGGCAGCTGTCCTACCCTGGCTGTGGTTCCTCACACTCAGCAGGGGTCCCCGATCCCCCTGGACTCAGCTTTTCCCCTGCTGTCGCAGTGAGGGCAGGCAGGGAGCCCACTGCTTTGTTCACAGCATCAGAGCCAGCATGAGCCACCTCCCCCCTGTGTATGGGGGTGGGAAGTATCTATCTGCTCCACTCAGCTCCAGGGATCTGGGGCCAGACAGGCAGGTGTCCTGAGCTTAGCAGTTCCTCCCCCCTGCCAGCCAGGTCATTTGCATTTTCACTGACCACTTCAGTCTCAGCTGGTTGGTTCTCTGGATTCAAATTCAAATATTTCAGTTACAGGTGCAGAGCCCGGATCCTCTCCCAAATAGAGAGTTATCCCACAACAGGAGGTCACACCCAATATCTTGGAGAACCCGAACTACCAGCCAGCCCGATCCCTCCTGTGTCTGCACAGGGACCTGACCCATAGGTAGGGCACAGGGTGAGGGGCTTTATCCCTGGGACCTTCACCCAGGTCACATGGCCCCTCGGTATCTGGTGAGGCTGCACCACCCACAGCCTGACAACAGTTCTCTCTGTCCCAAGATCTCGCCACCCAAGGAATGTCTCTGCATTTACCACCACATTCCGCTCCCATTGCAGGTCTAGGGAGCCTGAGCTCAGGAGAGTCCATACAGACATATGCTGGGGCCAGGAGTGAGAGCCAGTGTGCCACCCTGCCCATCTGGCTAAACAGCTCTATGGCCTTGGGACCAAGGAAGGGGGCTAGACACCAGAGCCTTTCTGCAGGGCCAGCCTGGTTCCAATTGCCAGCCTTCCCAAAGGCCACAAGACAGGCATCTATATCTCCCCCCTCCTTAACCTGGGGCAGAAATTTAGTGTAGAGGTTCGCTGCGGAATTGGCACCTGGGGATCCATCCCCACTCACCGGTGGATGGGTCCTTCTGCCTCTCATCTCAGCCTTCACCAGTTCGTGTTGCCTCAGTCTCTCCTGCTGTTCTGCTTCATGCCTTATCTGTCTCTCATGGTCCTCTGACTCATTTGATCTCAGCTCCAATTCCATCCATCTTAGATCCACCATCAGAGAAGCTGGTGGAGAGCCCCGGCTGGTTGGGGACACAGGCCTTCAGGATACCCCGCTGCTCCCAGTCTCTCTATTGGCCCCAGCTAGGTCAGAAACCAGCTCCTTAGAGCGATCCTACTCTTCCAACTGAGCAATCAGTTGTGCCTTAGTGAGCTTTCCAAAGTACAGCCCCCTCTCTCTGAACAGCTCTACAGTGTCCTTCTTGAGATGGTTATAAGCCATCTCCACGCTATTCCCATGTGGTCATGGACTCACAGGCCTGTGCTCTCTCAGCTCCCCACGATCCCTTGGAGGAACCCCTTCAGTGTGACAGCCCTTCTCGGGGGTCCACTGTCTCTCAGGGTTAAGTCGTAGGGTCCTCTGCCTCCTGGAACTGCACCACTCAGAGCCTTCAGCATGTCTATCTCTCGTTAATCCCCCTTCATTTTACTGCTCCCCAGTCACTTTCTGCAGGATGCTCTGCAAGGCCCTGCACCCCAACTCCACAGTCAGATGTGATTCTCAACCAACCAGTAAAACAAAAAGTTTATTAGTCAACAGGAACACAGCGTAGGACAGAACTTGTTAGCACATAAGTCAGTGATTTTCAGCCAAGTCCATCTTTGGGGAATGGGAGCCCAGAGCCAGGACTCTGGTCTGCCCGCTTTGCTCCAAGCCAACTGAGACTGACTTGCTTCCAGCTGCCTGGCCCCTGCCCTGCCCGTTGCTCTTCCTCCGGCCTTTGCCTCGCTTCCCAGGTCAAGAGTCACCTGGTCGCATCCCCCTCCTGGGTCTCAGCTTATAAAGGGGTGTCTACAGCATCAGTGCAGGCAGCTGGAGCAGCCTCCGCAAAAGTCACACCTCCTTAATCCCATCGCATAGACATTGGTGCAACACACAGGGAAATTGAGGCTCACACAGCATTCATGTAGACAACATTCAACATTCACATAGACTCATATACAACATAAGGGAAAATCCTCACTTCATTGCAGTGGCACGCTCAGGTGGGGGGGCCATGAGGCTCCATGTGGCCTAGGCACAGCCCATGGATGCTGCTGTTCACAGGACCTGCAGGCGCACCCACCTTGAGGAGGGTCCCTGCCAAACATCCTGAGGAACCTTTTCTGTCTTTAGAGTGAATGACACGGAGAGCTTTGGATGCTCAACTGAGCTAATCCCACCAGAGGCTTTTGCTAGCTGGCAGTGGTGGAAGGGCACATGCCCAGTTGTGGGAAGTTCACACAAATGGCAGCATGGCCTGAAGCTCCAACAGCTGTGGGCCTTGCCCAGGGAAGCTGCCCACCATTCCTATTGCACCAACACTGTGTTGGCATGGCGTGGCATGAACCGGCCTTTGTGCTGAGCACTCAGCTTGAAGAGCAATCTCCAAGGCCAATGAATTCCTGCAGCCACATGTGAATGCAAAGGGCAGCTTGTTATCCTTCCCATCTCGTAGCAGGAAGGATCTTGGAAGAGATGCCCAGGGGACAGCACAGGCGACATACTCATCTTTCAAAGCCAAGACCAAGGCAGTGGGGGCTGCACAGACAGGACTGAGGAAAGCCAAGCTGAAGCATACAGCAGCAGCCTCTGCAGGGAGCTAGAGAGGGACATTGAGAAGCAGAGAAACTGTATCATTTGCAGTGAGTCACAGATCCCCATGCTAAGCTCTCTCTTTCTAGACCATTTTTCAAGCATGGTTTCCACAGAAGGGCTCAGAACTGGGCTGTGGAGCTAGGACATGGGAGGGGAGCCCAGGCTGGGGCAGCAGTTTTCAGTGAAAAACTCTCCACCCACAGGGCCTAAAAATGGCCTTATTCCTGCCTCTTGCAGCATCCGCCTCCCCGTAACAGGAGCCGGGGTGAGTGCCCGGGGATGCTCTTCCCACAGCCTAGAGAGAGGATTCACTGAACCCAGGGTTCAACTGAACTCAGGGAACAACAAATGAACAAAAAAGGACAGATGTGTGGGTCCCATTAAGGGATTCATAGGGGGCACTGAGCAGAGAGCACCAGACAGCACCCACTGCTCTTTAGAGAGTCCTACAAGGAGACAGTGAATGCAGCCCAGAGGAACAGCCTGGATATGTGATCATAGGGAGGAAGAGCAGTAGGCCTCATGGTCACAGAGAACCTCCCCGTGCAACATCCTCCTCCTGGTGTTATAAATGGGAACCTTGGCCCATGCCAGGAGGAGGTCGACGAGAAGGTCTCATGACTTTGTGTGGCTACGAACAGGGTGTGCAAAAATTAGGAGGTGCAGGGAAAAATGCAGACAGTACCTTAGAAGACTCTTGAGGAGCTGGAAAAGGGGCTGCAGCCTGGCATGCTGAAATGGCAGTTAAGGAACAGCCGAGAAAACTCGGCAGCAAGTTTTAGGCTTTAGAGAATTAACATGATACAATTTGGGCTTTAGGGTTGAGGTGAGGGATGCTATGAGATAGTTAACAGCTCCCAGGCGCTCTTGGACAGTGAAGGACCCTTCCCATGACGCTTCCATCTTACGGGCCCAGAGCACCTTTAAGACCATAACCTGGTCCCCTACTTTGAAGGAATGAGAAATGCTTCTTGTAAAGGATCAATAACTAGGGGAACCCTAGCTAGAATGCACTTTCCTCATGCCCTTGGCTGAGCCTAAGGAGAGGCTGCTGAGCACTGCGGTGGGAAGGCAGGGAGAGAAAGCTGAAGAAGGAAAGGGGGATCGGGCCAGCTGAGTAGTTTGCTTTTTTGAGTCTGTTTCATCCTTTCCCAGTTGTGTAGAGAAAGCTAATGAAGTGGGGCTGGGGGCTCTTAGCAGCAATGCCACCAGCTGCACAAACCACCTTCCCAAAGGAAGTGGGGCAGAAGAGCTGCTCCTCCACCTGGTTGGGCACAACAGGTAGCAGTGTTAGAGGGCTTTCCCTCAACCCTCCTGCTTCCCTGGTTCTTGTCATGCAGACAGCAAGCAGCAAAAGACCAGAAGTCCGAAGTGCAGACAATGAGATGTTTATTGGGGTTAATTTCCAAGCAAACATATTCCGAAGCCCTTCACACCAGTTGAGCTTATCTCTATATGCTGACAGTCTGTTCCCCAGTGTCCCCCTTTCCAGCTCTGATGCAGCAGAGCGTTTACCCTGTCTCCCTTCCCAGTTCTAATGCCGCAGAGCCTTGCCTGTGTCCCTGTTCCCACCTCCCTTAGCAAGCATGATTCCACTTTCCCCTTCCACTTCCTGTTTGACCCGTTTATATAGTAATATTCTCAGCTATACCTTAACCAATCATTTTACTGAAATCTAACCAATCCTAACATATTGTAGCATAATTCTCTAACCAATTATATCCCACTACCCTAATTAACTTACACCTAGCAAAATTAATTATATAGCAGACAATTAGAGAACAAGACAGATTAATAGAAAAGTGGGGATCATAAAGATGAAACCCTCCTTTCTACGTTTTAAAACAACTATTGAGAAGTGATTTCTTGCCAGACAGGATGCTATCAAACTAAGTTTTCTTTAATCATCTTTATCTGGTGGTGATGGGCACTTTTAGGACAGGATCGTATTCCTAACAGCCCAATACCATCTTATTTCAATGTGACTGGTTTGGGATGCGAGGATGCGATCGTACGCTTTCCAGCTTATGGCTGCCTCTGCTGCTTAGCCAAAGGCCTTAGCCTAAGAACCAGGATTCAGACTATCCTAGTGAGAGAAGGCCCATACACAGGTGGACTGTGATTTTGATTCCGTGTTATACCTCTGTAACTAGCTAAGTGATAAAAATACACCTAAGTTCTTAAAGAATAGGCCTTTACAGGCAGCCTTGCATATTTATATTCTAACAAGTGGGGTGCACGCATAGACAGTGGCCCTGGAGCACCCTGCTCACCCCTGTAACAGATGATGCTGAAAAGCTATTTTTTAAGTTTCCATTTTCTCTGTCTCCCTTCCCTTTCTCTGGCTGCCGCATGATTAACAGCCCACTGACCTATTTAGTACCCAGCCTCTGGGGAGAACAGGATCTATACACCTAGGAGAGGAGCAGAAAGATTCAAGCTTGCTGTGGCTCAATACAGTAGGCACCAGCTACTACCCAACTTTCCAGAGTCCATATTGTCCTCACAGGGAACAAACACCACAGGTTAAAGCCTATGTTGTGAGCCAGCTGCCCAGCAGCCAGAGAAACATCAATGCAGTGTCCTTGCAAGGCTGGGAAATTAGGCCCTGCCACAGTCTCTCCAGCTTTAATTAACCTCAACTTGGGAACCTGACAACTTATCTAGTCAGAAGTGATTCTCTCTGCCTGCTCTAATGGCAACAGCTCTCCTTTCCTCACATCTGGCTTCTTCCAGTGAAGTTTTGGGTCTACATTTCCCTGTAGTTCAGGAGAGCTGGTACCATGACACATGCAGTGGGTGGAAGCCATGTTCAGAGTACACAAGGTGGTGGGATAAGAAAAATAATGGGATGCATGGAGCTTTTGCTTCACCTCACTTGTCTGAATATAGGGCAGGGGCAGAGCTGCTCATGTGCTAGGACTTCACTGCCTCGCCAGGGCACAGCCCAGCTGCTCTGATTAGCTGAGTGTTGGGCACGGACTGTCCAGTGCTCTGGGCCTGAGATGCCAGATGCTCAGCAGCTTGAATTAGAGCTGAGTGAGTCCCTGCAAACAGTTGATTGATGCAAAAACTCATCCCCATTTTCTCAAAATTTCATTTGGTCTGTGACTAAGCATTTGAAATCTCATCTGCTTTGCTGTGATTAGTCACACAGTCTTGTTTTTGATAGGACGAGCAAGGTTTGTGCTGTGAGCACACAGGGAAAGCAAATGTACAATTCCCTGTTGAGAGCGAATGACCAACTTTCTGCGAGTGGCTGGGTTAGTGACACCAGCTGCTGTGTGAGCAGAGTCCTGCTGAACTGTGTTCAAACCTCAGCTTCACTGGAACTGGTTAAAATCTCGTTCAAACCCTGGCTAGGATTCCTATCTTCATCTAGTGGAGCCCTCAGGCCAGGGCTAAGGCCCAGCACAGCATGTGGGGAGGGGAACTGCCATCACTGTTGCCAGTGCTCTCAAGTCTCCATGGACTTGCACAGATGGATGAATGGGAGTCACACCTGTGGCTTTAAGGGTGTGTGGGGGGGTCTGATGTGTACCTAGCACCTCTCAGTAGCATGCTGCTGGCAGACTGGGATTCCCTGCAGTAACTCAAGCGCCTGTATTCTGTCTGCTTCACTCTGACCTAGAGAGCACACAAATGGGAGAGGCTCTCATCTAAACAGACAGTTACACACCCCGCCTCCTTACAGCGCCAGCCACAACTGAGGGCAAGCCAGCAGCTCTCAGTAAAAGTCCCCACACATCCCAGAATACCCTCAGAGAGCTACCCCCAAGCCTTGCTGGGCCTGGAGCTCCACCACAGCAGTTGCTCTGCAGCTCTCTGCCCCCAAAAGCCTGCTGGGTGGGTGACGCAGCACGGTTGCGGCCAGCAGCGCAGGAAGAGTGTATGAGCCCATGCTGGTGTAGTAAAGTACACGGGTTTATTTAGTTGATAGGATTCTTTACAGAATGCAGAAAACATCTTTAAAATAATCATACAAGGAATAAAAACACAGCAGTGATTGGTGAACACTTTTTTAATACAAGTCTCTCTCACCATTACAGTGTCTAGTGGCATAAACAAACAGCACTGGTGCTAAGGGGAAGGCGGCCGCTGAGAATGCCATTATTATTATTCTGTTCACTGCCCCTTCGCCTCCAGTTTCTATGGTGACAGGTAGGCCCAGGCCTGACGCATGTGCGCCTGCGCATGGCCAGTATGGAGTGGCTGTGGTTGCTAGGGACAACGACACTGTTTGGGAGCCTGTTCTAACTTGCGTGTGTGGGGATAACTTCAGGCCTGCTGGAGAGGCACCCGAAATGCACCGCTGCCAGTTCAGCACTTGCAATCTACTCCCAGCTGCAACGGGCTTCCAGACACAGCTCTAGGTGCAGCACCAAGCCAACAGAGCATCTGAGTGACGAAACTCCCACTCCCTCCACAGCCAAACAGGACAACATGGGCCAGTGCTCTCCTAGGAAGCCTGCTCAGTTCCAGCACTCCTGCAGGGGGGGGAGGGGGAGTTACAATTGGTGTGTGGGGTAAAGCCAGCACCAATAAAATCCTGCCTGAGGTGCACTTTGCAGCCACCCCAACCTCACTCTTCCCACCCCCTTGCAGATGCAGAAGCAGACCCTACCGAGCTAAGGCCCTAATAAGATTAGGCTAGTGTTTGCTTTTGACAGGCAAACTCCCTTGAAGTCAAGAAAAGGGTTGATGGGAAATGCCACTCTAGCAGTTAAGAGGTGTAGGTCATTTTCTCCAGTCACCTACTGCTGTGTAACTTGGCCACGTCAGCACACAAACATACTTTGCAAAACAGTCAATATGGCTTAAAGTGTCTGCTTGGTGTGCAAAGTCAGCCAGAACCTGCCTAGCCAGCCCCAGCCAGGGCAGGGCCACATTATTGCAAAGGGTTTTTCCTCCCTCTAAATGTACCAAAAATAGTTCTCAAACGGTCCAGAAAAATCCATGCTTAAAATGATTTAGTTCAAAGGAAAAAAGCACAGGAGCAGCCTACAGGGCAACGCCAACCTCGCAGGAGAGAAGATGAAAGTTCATTTTAAAAAGGCAAGAAACCTAGACATGGCTCTAATATTTAACAATGACTAAGAGACAGAACTCAAAGTGAGCAACGCAGTCAGTCCCATGGAGCTGATACTAGGAAGCTAAGCTCGTACAAACTGCTGTCAGCGTTACCATTTTTAATGATTTTTTAATAAAACAATCTGAAGCTGTATCAAAAATTTAGTAAAAAATTAGATTTGAGAGTTTTACTCTGAGCCATTTCTGGCACTTCGGAGGTCCCAACCACCAGTGTAATGTGCACGTGAGCGTGAGGGTAGCACAGCACAAGTGGGTTGGGACAGCAAAAGGGGATGGATGAGAAGTTGTGTCAGTACTATGCTCAAGGAGAAGTGAGGAGATAGCAACATACTACATAAAAATATTGCATCTTCGCCAAAATACCTCAAAGTGCGTCAAACCCCAGCGCGCGCTACTTACATGGAGAATTGAGGCAGTATAAAACCTTCTCCCATTCCTGGCAGAGCCCCCCCACACCGCTGGCCTGCACACACCACAGCCATGCAGCCCACCGTGGAGATACTGCTCCTCTGAGCCTGACTGAGCCCCCCTCGGTTATCCAATGGCTGTTTTCCAGTTCTGAGGCACCTCCGAGTTCTGTTCTCCAGCAGCATGGGGACTGGCAGGGCGATCCTGGCAGGCCAGCAATGGCCTATGCAGGGGCAGGGAGTTTCCTGGGCGCTTGGCAATGGGTGCCCACACTCAGGCTGACGACAATTTTACAATACGTGAAAAATAGGATTCCTCTGATAAAAACACTGGCTAGGTCCATCCTCTAACTGGGTTTGAAACACCTCTGGAGCTGATTTTTTAGCAAGGTACTTCCCCTCCCCCTGTCCCCAAAGCTACACAGACAACTTCAGGTAGACAGCAGATTAAATGTAAAACTCAGCCTTGACTTCAGAAAGTCCCTTGAATGTCATTATTTGTAGCTACCTTTCATATTACGTCCCTGTTGCTAGACACACGTGAATAGAAAAACAGTACAGTTAGTGTTAAAGGCAACAGCAGAGCCTCAGAGTGCCACCCCTAGTGCTGCCTGTACGTCCAGCCATCTCTCTCCCTTTTCACCAGTCCGCGGACGCGTTGAGAAGCCTGCCGTTAGAAATACGTTTGAGCCAAGAATTTTCTATGAATAAATAAAATAAAAGCTGTTAGGCAAAAATAAAATCAGTGTTCCAAGTCTCCCCAGCACTCTGGTGAGCGAACATTTCCGGAGAGGGGCTGGCTGCGGTTTGGGATTCTAAGTGGTGTTTCTGGTTGGCAATGGATTGCAGGCCATCAGTCCCTACAGACAACCCTGGCACGGGACTAGAGGCCCCTACTCCGCAAAGAATCTTTTGTTCATTAAGGGGGAACGTATGGAGGTGGAGATCTGTAGGGGTCATGTTCTTCGGGCGGGAGCCTTTAGCCTCCATGGGTGCTGTGAAAGGTGGGGGAGGCTGGTATGGAGGTGCATTAGGGTCTTCATCCCGCAATGGAGTATATTCCCCGATGGTATCCTGGTTCAAGGGGGTGGTCTCTGGCATGTTCTGGTTTGGGGTACTCTGGAGGGGGAAGAGGGGCTTTCTCCTCCTGAAGGATCAGGGGCATGCTGGAGGAAGGGGGAGGCTTGGAGTCATCCAGCTCATCTGCGAATATGATCGGCACTCCCTTTCTTGATGAAGGTGGCCTGATCTTCAATGGTGAGTTGCCCTTTCTCTTCTTGCGATAACAGATCATGGCGATGATGCCAGCGATCAGCAGGATAGCACAACCACCACAGCAGGGATCAACAGTATGCAGGTACAACGTCATCCTCACTGCTCTTCTCGGGGTCTTTACCTGCCAGCAATGTTGGGGTGGCTTCAGAGATAATCCTGCCATCTCTAGCCGCTGGAATAAATTGAATGTGCCTGCAGCTTCCGGAGCCAACCACAGAAATATTTATGGGCCTGAACTCTGGCTCTAAGGCATTGGAGAAGGCTGGGCTAGGACCACCCGAGTCATCAGAGATTCTTTTGCTTAAGACTCTGATCTGTTCTTTCGGGCATGGGTCCAGAGGCAGAGTGTTGTTTGTCCACTCCACTACAGTGGAGCCCTTGGTGATGTTTTGTAAGGTAATTGTGCTGCTGTTCCGGTCACCAAATGCAAAAGCCAGCTTCTTTACCAACTGAATCTTTTTACTGATGTCATTGGCCACTGCATTGTGGTCTCCATGGAATCTGGCTTGAATTTAACTGGAGACTTATCCCCATGTGGCCGTTTGTGAACATGTATTTCAAAAGCATCCACGGCAGAGAGGCCACCTTTGTCCGGGCGTACATGAAATACTCATGCTTCCCTATGTGGCTGTGATCAGGCATTCCATACATTAGTTGACTAGTGCTATTGAACTGGACCCAGGAGTTTCTTCTCCACCATTTTCTGCTCTTTCAGCTTTAGAGTTAATTGCAGTTTATCGGTGGTGGTGTCTTCTTTGTCATAGAATGTATCAGAAGGTATTTTAACCTCAAAGTAAGTGCCTTCCCATGCATCTACCCTGTCAATGTGGTTTGTCAGCCTTGGTGGCTCATTTGGCTCCCACACATGGGAAGGACCACTAATAGTAGTGCGTATGCGGGTTGGTGGAGAGGGGGTTTCCAACTTAGTGATTGGTGATCTGGTCGTGCAGGGGGCTTGGTAGGTCGAGGAGTTTTGGGTCTTCTGGTAGGCCTTCGAGTTGTAGCTGTAGAGGTAATCTGGTTGTTGATGGTGTGCCTAGTTTCAGAGTGGTCACTCTTGGTTTCTTAGTAGTGGTTGTGGGTGGTGTAACCACAGCAGTAGGCTCTACATATCCAGTCATTGTTGGACGAATTTGCCCAGGGATAGTACTGATGGCTTCTACTACTCTGGTTGGTTGAATTGGTCCTAGAGTTGGTGTCTGAACAATGGCTCCTCTTGTTCTAATAGTAACTGTAGGTTTCCTAGGTAATGGTATGGGCTCTCTTACTGGAGGAGCTGTTGTTTCTGTGGGCGGTGTAATGGCTGGGGATGTGGGGGTGGGAACAATTCTGGTTGGTGGTTCCTGGATAGCAGTTGTAGGTGGCCCAATGGCAGTGACAGGTGTAGGGGTGGCATTGATCTGCCGCCTTATCCTCTTAGGAAGATGAGGTTTCTTGTTAGCAATATGCCAGCCAACAACAGGGTAGCCAAGATGGGCAGACATGGCACCTTCTTTAGCAGGAGCTTCAACATTGCTGATGTTGGGAACACTATTTGGCTCAAAGAACATCCCAATTTCCATGAGAGTAAGGCCCATTTTCCACCACCTTCTTTGCATTTCCTGGCCCAGCCATGAAGGCTGACATGTCAAAGAGTCTATTATTACAAACAGGAACCAACTTCATGTTATGAAGGTCCACCTCTGAAAAACGTTTCATTCGGTTTAAAAGTTCAATCCTTTGCTTTGGTGTCATTTTTGTTAAGTCAGCATCCAAAATTACAGTCAGGATTGTGACTGGTTCCTCTGTGCCACACATGAATGGTGCTGCCTCATTCTGGTCTTGGGAAGCCACTTGTACTGACTGAGGTTCATTGTGGTCTTCAGGGTGAACCTCAATGGAAAAGACATTGGTGGTCTGGGGCACATAACTTCCATTGGGCTCCAGCTGTCCTGCATTCACTGAGATGTAATGCACACCCTTGTCAGTATCCAGGGGCAGACCTTCCAAGGTGCTACTCTTCGGTTCCCAATGCAGCCAAGAAGGCAAGGAGTCTCTCCCCACTTCAGATATCTACGGAAGACAAGGAGAGGTATGGTAAGGTACTGTTGCCTTCTAGAAATTAGTAAAGAGACCAGTCTGATCAGAATTAATGTTGACATTACAGGCTTTCAACAACTGATCTTGCAAGCACAACAGGTGGTAAAAGATAAATTCTAGCCAGAAATACCAAAATTGATTTTTATTGCATGCATCTGCTCCCAAAACATGAGTGGCCTGAACAGAGGAGCAAAGCAAGTGGGTATTTAAAAATACTTTGTCAAAGGGCTCGTCTCCATGATGTAAGCTCCCAAAGACCAGTAGATACCACTATATGGGATAAGTATGATATTCTCTGCTAAGGCACAAGTGCAATTCCAGGGTGTAGTTACACAGAAAGACATCCAGAGCTGGCCCGTGACAATCAACTCGGGCTCATGGGGCTTGGGCTATTCCCTTGCTGTGTAAACTTCTGGGCACAGGCTGGAGCCTGATCATAGAATATTAGGGTTAGAAGAGACCTCAGTCCAATCCCCTGCTCAAAGCAGGACTAACACCAACTAAATCATCCCAGCCAGGGCTTTGTCAAGCTGGGCTTTAAAAAGCTCTAAGGACAGAGATTCCACCACCTCCCTACGTAATCCATGCCAGTGCTTCACCAGCCTCCCAGTGAAATAGTTTTTCCCTAATATCCAACATAGACCTCTCCCACTGCAACTTGAGACCATTGCTTCTTGTTCTGTCATCTGCCACCACTGAGAACAGCCTAGCTCCATCCTCTTTGGAACCCCCCCTTCAGGTAGCTGAAGCCTGCTATCAAATCACACCTCACTCTTCTCTTCTGCAGACTAAATAACCCATTCCCTCAGGCTCTCCTCGTAAGTCATGTGCCCCAGCCCCCTAATCATTTTCATTGCCTTCTGCTGAACTCTCTCCAATTTCTCCACATCCTTTCTGTAGCGGGGGAATCAAACTGGATGCCCAGGTATGGCCTCACCAGTGGCGAATAGAGGGGAATAATCACTTCCCTCGATCTGCTGGCAATGCTCCTATTAATACAGACCAATATGCCGTTGGCCTTCTTGGCAACGAGGGTACACTGTTGACTCATATCCAGCTTCTCGTCCACTATAATCCCCAGGTCCTTTTCTGCAGAACTGCTGCTTAGCCAGTCGGTCCCCAGCCCATAGCGGTGCATGGGAGTCTTTCTTCCTAAGTGCAGGACTCGGCACTTCTCCTTGTTAAACCTCATCAGATTTCTTTTGGCCCAGTCCTCTAATTTGTCTAGGTCCCTCTCTGTATCCTATCCTTACCCTCCAGTGTATCTACCTCTCCTCCCAGTTTAGTGTCATCTCCGAACTTGCTGATGGTGAAATTAATCCCATCATCCAGATCATTAATAAAGATGTTCAACAAAATCTCTGGGACCCTTCCACCTTGCAGAGCCCCGGAGCCTGGAAGTCTACACAGCAATGACACAACCCTGCAGCCCAAGACCAGCAAGCCTGAGTTGGCTGGCAAAGGTCAGCCAAAAGTGTCTAGTTGCTGTGTAGGCATACCCTAAGTCATAAGAACTATGAAGCTGAAATATTTTATTATCCCAGCACTATCTGAGCTACATATACCTACTAGAGCCACAAATTCAGATACCAGCATTTAAGATAAAGATCTTCCTCACAATAGTACTGATTAAGCTAGTAAGTTTTTCTGGCTTTGTCACAATTCATCTTCTTTCTGAAGTCTTCTACAAACCTAAGATGCCCAGAAGGAAATGATGGCATATCCACTTAGCTCAGGCTCTCATCTGAGGCTCATAAGGATCTCCTGTCACTGGGGCGATTAACATGCTAGTTGGCCTTTTCACATTTAGCTCTTGATAACAGCAGAAATGAATCATTAAAGCCATGCTGCTATTTCCAGTGAAAGGGTTCTGCCCTTGGCTTTCCATCCTCCCGAGAGGACCAGAGGCCTGATTCTCCACTGCCTCCCCATACTCCTTGTGTGGCCATTTACACTAGGACAAAGTAAGGGCCACCAGATCAGCATGGCAGCACTTACCTCTGAGGTGCAGAGGCACATGGCAGTGGAGAATGAAACCGGGTGGAATGACTGATCACTGTTAACCTGTACTTGACAATCACTAGCTTGTACAAAAGGTTCAAATCATTTGATAGGAGTCAGTCCTATTCAAAATGAGACCACTGTTCAGGAGTTTGACTTTCCTAGAACAGAAAAAAGGTGTGCTCCAGCCTGGCCCCTTGCACCAAGAATTTGGAATATTTCATTTGTTGCTTTCCTTTAAATTAATATTGGACGTTATTTTGTTATTTGTTGACTGACTTGGGGCCATGGTTAGTGGATCACTAACCTGAGTCTTTCCTTGAAATCCCGTTGTCTAATTTAGGAGTGGAAAGTTAATGTAAGTGAAGATGGAACTGCCATGCGCTGAGAAGGAAGATCAAGTTAAAGGTAAGTGCACCTAATCCCTCCAGCTCTTTTCCAATGTACTTTCAATGTGATTCATACCAGTCTTCCACCCCCATTCTCCCAGCACACACTTGCCCTGCAGCTCTCAGATAACCCTGACCATACACGCATCTCTATGTGGGGCACAGGCGGGGAGGAGACTAAATAAAGCTATTTCCCCCAACCTCTCTCCTAGCCATTTTGGTTCATTTAGTGAGAAGTTCTGAGTTCATTCTGAAATGTCAGCCAGCAGACAGCATGCCTCAATTTGCCAATCATTCTGGTTACAGGGACTTGCTTTCACTGCAAGCTGTTTGTCATCAGCACAGCTGACAGTCCTGGAGAGATGCCAAGGTGCTTTCCCCTCCCCCCACATATAAGAAAAACATGTGAACATGTGCAAAGCCACAGTATCTACTTCTGTGCCCATTCCTGCCTGCTCCGAAGCCCAGGTACTGGATTCCCACTACAGGACACCAACTGCACCTGCCAGGTGGCAGCTGTATGCTTCCAGTGCCCACTTAAGTTGTGGCAGCTCATGTTCTGTGTGTTATGTCCACTTCCCTACATTCACAACAAAGAGCAGGTCTGACATACTGTGACAACACTGTTTTACAAAGCCACTGCCACCACAGCAGGGCTTCCCAGTTTCTGACTATATAGCAAGCCCTGGAGTTCTGCAGCAAAGTGGCAGTTTGCAGTGACTTAGATAAGGAAGTGGCTACTTTGGTGCCATTTCCCTCTCATTTATTTCGATATTAAGTGGATTAAATCCCATAGTTACACTGCAAGCTCTCTGGGCAGTTGAGCACACCATCCCTTCCTATGCTGGTACATAGCCTTGCACGCAATGCTGGCTTTACACTGGCAGTTGTGAAGGAGTCATTCACTTCTGGAAGGACAAGAATGTAGCTTTGAAGATGCCAACACAGATGCTGAAACATGACTCTGCAGTAAGTGGTGGATTCTATTGTTGAAGAACTGAGAACCACATGGGGCCCCCAGCTACAATTCATAGTGGATCCCCTTCCCAAGCAGCACTTAAACACCTCAGCAAAGCTAAAGGTTTGCCCTGTGAAGGGGCCTACACTAGAGCTCAATGAGAACTGGGAGGCAGCAGAGTGATACAAGAATAACTCACAGCTCCCACTGCTCTAGCCTGCAATTTCTAATGCTACAAGCAGCTTCCTCTTGCCACTGCAAGGTGTCCCCATGCACAGGGAGATACTCAGGTTCCCTCAAGCCTGCTGGGTTTGCTGCAGCCTAATGCAGTGCTGTGATTAAGCTCTTTCCAAGAAGGCCATTTTCATATCTCTGCAATTCTGTAGAGCTCAAACAAACATATTTCATAATCTGCCAGACCATTAAGCTGGACAAGGTGGCCTTGACATGGAACCAGACTGTAGGAACGCACATGAGATTTGAGAGCAGTTGAAAAGAGAGGGTTGGAATGCTGGAGCTGCCTACCCAGCACAGGGTCTCTGCTTTAGGATAGCTGAATGAAAAAGCACCAAGATCAGTCATTACTCACTGACTATATTAGGTGCTGCAATCATGGCTTCTGCCTTCTCCAACCTTCTCAGCTCCTCCCCCTCTCATCTGCAGTGGGATTTAGGGTCAGGGCAGACAGAGTTGGCCTAGTCACCAGACCAGAAGGAAGACTTTGTGGCTAAAGCACTGGACTGGAACTCAGGAGGTGTGTTCAATTCAGGGCTTGACCAGACTCACTGTGTGACCTTTGACCACTCTGGGCCTCAGCTCTCCATCTGTATGACAAGGAGAATACCTAGTACCTTACCAGGCCGGTGAGTGACAATTCCCTTTGTGTTTGACAAGAGCAGACATGACATGTACCACAGAAAAATCCTAGAGACTGCAGCAAGCAAAGACTGTAGATGATTAGCAGCTAGACTAACAGAAATCCTTTCCCATTTGCAATTCAAACCAATGGGTCTGACCAGCCACTCTTGCTACCTCTGAGTTTTCGCAGCTCTTTACTCTGCTGCTCAACTAACAGTGAAATTATGCACATTGCTGTGTACCCTACTGTGAGCAGAGAAAGCGCAGTACCCCAGTGACAGTGCTGGGCCTGCTCTAACAGGCCTCGTCTCCTGCTGACCTACATTTTCTACCTAGTTTTAGAATGTGGATACATGTTCTGGTGGCTAGCTGCAAAGTGCCGTCCCCTGAGAGCAGATCTGACATATGAAGTCAAGTCTTCAAATACAAAGCTGAGTCTTAACATAACATTTTATTTGCATGTATTATTTTCCACAGAATTTACCTAGCCAAGATGGGCAGGGATGCCCATGAGAGTCTAGTGGAGGGCAATGAAAATGATTAGGAGGCTGGGGTGCATGACTTACAAGAGAGGCTGAGGGAACTGGACTTACTTAGCCTGCAGAGGGAAGAGTGAGGGGGATTTGACAGCAGCCTTCAACTTCCTGAAGGGGAGTTCCGTGCAGCTTAGTGGGAACTTAGTTCCCAAGCCTGTTCATGCAGACCAACAGGACAGGACTTAAAACCATATAGTGGTCATGCATTGAGAATGCAGAGATACCAGGGTGGGGAGAACAGGCACATCACAACCCTGAGAAGCCTCTCAGGGCTTTCAGTGAGGATGACAAGCAAGCTAGGAAGGCAGAGGCCATCTCACAAACAGGCTTCCTAGTCAAAGGGACAGAGAAGACATTGCTTCTCCATCATAACCACAGCCTGTACCCTGTCTCAATTAATGGGCTGAGCCACAGTTTGGGAGATGGGCTGGAGATAGTATGCTCTACTTTAATGCTCTACTTGCATTAAATCGTTTCAGCAGCCATTAAGTTCCCACTGCTAGAACCTTTTCAAACAATGGATACATTTCCTCACGTAGGTGCAGATTAGATTGCCCCAGGCAAGGTTAGACACCATAGTGATGCTATTGCTCTGTCACCACTAGAGCTCTTCTTATAGACTCAGACTTTAAGGTCAGAAGGGCACATCGCAACCTAGTCTGACCTCCTGCCCACTGCAGGTCACAGATCTCACCCACCCACTCTTGTAATAGACCCCTAACCTCTGGCTGCCTTGAAAAGCAGGTACACAAGCACCCTTGTGCAAGGTGATACCAGCTGACCCAATATAAGGAAGTACACCCGTCTCTGGTCCTTCTCCCTAACCACAGTCGTTCTGAGGCAGACAGGAAGAAGGATGGAGAGCTGGAGTGCAGAGAGTAACTTTACAAGAATAGTTCATAGAGTCACAGAGTTGAAGACCAGAAGGGACCACTGGCTCATCGACTGACTTCCTGTGGGATGTCACCAACTACCCCTAACTGAGCCTGTAACTGTAGGCTAGAGCATCTCTGCCAGACAGGCATACAGTCTGGATTTGAAGTAATCAAGAGATTTAGAATCCATCATCACTTCCCCTGGTAGTTTGTTCCAACGGTCAATCACCCTCTCTATTAAAGTGTAACCAGTGCTGTCTGAGAGCCTTTGTAGATCAGAAGGGACATGGTAATCATCTAATCTAATGTCTAGAATAACAGGCCAAAGAACTGCCCTGAATTGAACTAGAGCCGATCTTTCAGAAAAAACATCCACTCTTGATGTAACAATGGCCAGTGATGGAGAATCCACCACATCCCTTGGTAAATTGTTCCAGTGCTTTATTATCCTCACCGTAAAAAAAGTGCCCCATTTGCAGTCTAAGTTTGTCCAGCTTCAAATTCCAGCCACTGGAATTTGTTATACCTTTGTCTGCTAGATTGGAGAACCCTCTCCAATGTATCAACATCCTTCTTGAACTGTAGACACCAGAACTGTAGACACCCAGGATTCCAGCAGTAGTCTCAGCATTTTCCTGTTTATGGATCTAATGACCGCATTAGCCCTTTTGGCCACAGCATTGTACTGGGAGCTCCTGTTCAGTTGATTATCCACAATGTCTCCCATGTCTTTTTCAGAGGACTATCTTCCCACGATATAGTCCTCCATCCTGTAAGTGTCTTACATTCTTTGTTCCTAGGTGTATACATTTAACCGTATTAAACTGCATACTGATGGCTTGTGTCCAGTTTAGCAAGTTATCCAGATTGCTCTGTATCAGTGACCTGTCCTCTTCATTATCATCTGCAAATTTCATCAGTGATGATTTTGTTTTCTTCAAGATCATTGATAAAACTATTAATTAGCATAAAGCTAAGAACAGATCCCAATCTCTTCAAAGTCCTCACAGCTCAGAGAGTATGAAGGGGGTGGTGGTACTTTTCTTCTGTTAATGCCCTTCTTGTGGGGACATGTGCTTCCTCCTTCTACCCAGACAGACCTCTAAGTGGGTTTGCAGTGCCAAGACAAACCTGGCATCACAGAACAGGTTTGAAGTCTGTGTGAAGGACAATGGCGCCAGGTGAGGTAAGAAGTGCTAAGGTGGGTGCTCCCTGCATCCCCACCAAGGTTACTGAAGCCTCAATAGTCAGTGCTGAGTGAAGAATTCACTCCCAGTATAGGGCAGAGGAGAGTCTGGTCTCCAGGCTGTAATAGAGGATGGCACTAAAGCCAGAGCGGCGCAGTGCATCTTGGTCCTCTGATGCAGGCCTTATGACATGGAGGCTGGTCTTGGTACCATTGACAGACCCAGTATCAGACTGATGAGCCTGGTATCTCAAAGGTTACCAAGTGGGTCTGGCCCCGGCACAGAAGGCACTGAATGTAAGCATCTGTCTTTATGACTGCTGGCAGGAAGTGCAGTTCCTGAAACCTTACAGGCTCCCGACCAGCTCTGTCTCACTAAGTGGCCCAAGGGAAGGGCTATCTATACTAAGCTATCCTGTAGTACTCTGAACTAACCATTTACAAGAAAATCTTAAGCAAGACTAAGAAAAGGTCTAGTATGAGGATATGATGGTGAGTTCTGTTCACAATCTATGAGGGCGTAGAAAGAAGTATGGTTGGGGGTCCCCTTCCTGACACAGAATAGGACAATGTCACTCACATCATAAGAAATCTTATGCACTCTGCCCCAAATGGACCTGGCTCTTCTCGGCAGTTCTACAGCTCCAGGCTGGGGCACCATATCCCACAAATGAAACATGCCCAGAGACCCCCTGGAAAATGAACAAGCTTTCATACAAAAATTCATCCTCTCCCCTCAGATCTACAGATGGCCAAAAGATTTCACCAGTTCTCAGAAGTACACTTCACCTCAGTGTCATAATATAATTCCCAATTCTGAACCTTAGCGTCCAAAATATGGGTACTAGCATGAATTCCCCTAAGCTTAATTACCAGCTTAGATCCTGTAGTGCTGCCATCAATCAGGACTTAGAGTAGAGTGCCTGATAAACTCTGGTCTCCCCCAAAACCTTCCCTGGGGATCCCAAGACCCAAATTCCTTGAGTCTCACACAACAAAGGGGAATAAACCATTTCCCTTCCCTCTCCTTTCTTCCTCCCAGCTCCTTTCCGCCCTGGCTACACTAGGAGATCACCGTGATTCAAACTCCTTGAATTACCACACAGAGAGGAATGATACCTTCCCCCCTCCTCTTTTCCCTCCACCCAGAGGCAATCCAGATTCAAACTCCATGGATCTAAAACAAAGAGGAAATTCACTTTCCCCTTCTCCCCCCTGCTCTCTTTCCTTTCTCCCCACCAATTCCCTGGTGTACACAGACTCAGTTTCTTTGAGCCTTAACTAGGAGAAAAAAATCAGACAGGTCTTAAAGCAAAGCTTTTAATAAAAAGAAAGAAAAAAGGTAAAAGTTTATCTCTGGAATTTAGATGGTAAAAAGTTACAGGGTCTGTCAGCTTATAGAAACTAGAAAGAAGCCTCCCCTCCCAACAAAATACAATTTAAAATACTTCCAGCAAACTACACATTTGCAAATAAAGGAAAACAAATAAAAAGACTATACCGCCTTTCTACCTTTGTACTCACAAAATTGGAATAAAGATTAGAGAGCCTGTAGGTACGTGTGGTCACTCTCAGAGCCCAGAGACAACAAAGCAAAACCCAAAAGACACAAACAAAGGCTTCCCTCCACCAAGATTTGAAAGTATCTTGTCTCCTGATTGGTCCCCTGGTCAGGTGTTTGGTTCCCTGTTTGTTAACCCTTTACAGGTAAAAGAGACATTAACCCTTAACTATCTGTTTATGACACTCAGTCATACAGGCCTTCATCAAACTTTAGGGCTTGACTACCTCTACCCCAGGCTTTCTAGCAGCTCCAGCTAGTGCAGAAGAGTTACTTTTCTTGTGAGTAGGAAGAGCTGGGAGCATCTTCAGATCTGTGCTAGCCATGACAACCCTGAAAGGGCCTCCTTGCTCACTCCACAAACTGAAGTCACGGCCCCATGAAGAAAACCTGCTGGTAAGAAAGCTGAGTTCTCAGAAGCCAAAGGGCTCAAAGAAGACCATCCACCAGTTCTAAGGACCAAATTACTAGCACTGGAACTAGAAGCTTTTTAAGTGAGGGAAGGGACTTCAAATGCAGCAAGTCCCTCATTAACCAAACAATTAAGGCAGCCTAAAGCAACTGCCTTACCTTCACACATTCATGGCAAGATGAAATAGCAGCCACATGCCTGCTATTCAACAACTCACCACCCATGGAAGGGAATCACCCTTTTACAGATGTCAGTGGGACACTTCATTGTGTCCACACCTCTCTTCGGTGTGCAGGGAGCATTGGGTTTTGTTTTTTTGTTTTTTTAAATACAAACTTCCTGTCAGACAGCTCTGCTTCACAATTGAATAGGCAAAATTCTGAAATAGATGTGCCCCAGTGAACGCTATTCTCACCCACTCCCACTAGGACACCTTCATTTTCCAGCTGTGCTCATGTTTCCTGCAAGGGAACTATTCAGAGTACAAAGATTCCCTCTGCCAGGACGGCTGTTTCACAGGGAGGTCACTACGACACACTGAGTGTCCCCAAAAAGACTCCCTTCAGTAGCTCACACTGCCAACTTGAAAAGGGTTTGTTCAGTCGCATTGTTCTGACTGGAACAAGCTGCATGCCTGCGTGAAGTTCAAATCCCTGCCCACACCCTGATTCTTCTCATTCACATAGAAACAGCACAGGAAAAGCCCTGAACAGCTTTCAGAAAGGGAAGTTTGTCTCTCCTCTACTCATGGCCTTTTAATAAGCCAAAGGCCCGAGGTGAGCAGAACTACTCCACAATGCTTGTGCCAAATTCTGTGATCTCACAGCTAACCCCCAGTTACTACAAGCTCAGCAGATATGCAGCAGGCTGATGTGTGAGCTGGCAGTAGGGTTAGCTAAGCCTAAACCAGTGACCTTCAGCCAGCCTGTGTACTAGGACGTTCTACTCCTCACTGGCCACCCTCTCATCCTCCCAAACACTGGAGGAAGGAATCCATAACAGCAGTGCTGAGACAAAACAAGGAACTTCCAGGCCTGCCCAAGAAGCTGGTTATAATTAGACTGAGTCACACTTTCCAGCCCTTCAAATCCAGAGCTCGTTACTGAGAGTTCACTGAAAATGCCCAATTCCCTCACCCTGGCTCACTACAGAAAAACAGACAATGAACCACTATCAACAAATCTTATCTTAGGGATCGCAGCATTAGAGTAAGGCAGATCCCTTCCCAAGAGCTCCTATGACCGGCTCCAACCAGAGACTGCTGTTGAGCCCAAGATATACAGGAGTAAACAGCCATAGGTGCTCTTAAAGCTACTGCAGCACTGCTCTTTACATCTGAGTCAGGGAGAATTATTCCGCTGGTCCCAGGTGTCCCTAACTCTAAAGCCACCATTACTTAGCACAACACCTGCCCAGTGCTCCAACTGGCAATGCTTTTTGTCCTGTACCAAACCTCCTCCAAGAAATGCTGGCTCATGGGTCACATTCAGTTAGCAATCCCTGCACTAGGCTCCTTAGAGGGAAAACAGAATGATTCCAGACTTTTCTTTCAAGGAATTCAGCAGAACTCGCACCCACCAAGTCTAAATGCTTCAGAAGTCTGCCTCTCTCAGTGAAACTGTTATATTACCAGGGACAGGCAAGGGACCTGTGCACACACCACACTTACAGCAGATAATAAATCTAGTATGGTTTCTGCAAATCAGTCCCTATAGATCCTACTTAAGAGAATGAACTCTCTAATATCTGATAAGAACAAACCCGTTACATATAAGTCCTTTCACCAGATGGCAAAGGGAGTGCTCACTGGGCTTGTCAAAAGCAGCCTCCTGTTTAAGGAGCAAAGCTGCTTTGCACACATTTATATCCAAATGCTCCAACAGCCATGAAAACACCATTTAACAGAATCAAGTAAATTAACCCAGGAAATTAAAGGAGACATTGTCATCCTGAGTGACTCACTGGCACGAAGCTGTGAGTGGCTGTCTCAGGGTATGTCTACAATACGGGATTATTCCGATTTTACATAAACCGGTTTTGTAAAAAACAGATTGTATAAAGTCGAGTGCACGCGGCCACACTAAGCACATTAATTCGGCGGTGTGCGTCCATGTACTGAGGCTAGCATCGATTTCCAGAGCATTGCACTGTGGGTAGTTATCCCGTAGCTATCCTATAGTTCCCACAGTCTCCCCCGCCCATTGGAATTCTGGGTTGAGATCCCAATGCAAAAACAGCGTAGTGGGTGGTTCTGGGCAAATGTCGTCACTCAATCCTTCCTCCGTGAAAGCAACGGCAGACAATCATTTCGCGCCCTTTTTCCCTGTATTACCCTGGCAGATGCCATAGCATGGCAATCATGGAGCCCGTTTTGACTTTTGTCACTGTCACCGTATGTGTACTGGATGCTGCTGACAGACGTGGTACTGCAGTGCTACACAGCAGCATTCATTTGCCTTTGCAAGGTAGCAGAGACGGTTACCATCCCTATTGCACCGTCTGCCATGCCACTGTAAATTGGCGATGAGATGACAGTTATCAGTCATTCTGTACCATCTACTGCTGTCATGGGTGCTCCTGGCTGGCCTCACTGAGGTTGGCCGGGGGCGCATGGACAAAAATGGGAATGACTCCCCCGATCATCCCCTTCTTTAGGTTTTGTCTAAAAATAGAGTCAGTACTGCCTAGAATATGGGGAAAGTGTGCTAGAGAACCAGAGAGCACAGCTGCTGTGTCAGAGCCCCGGAGATCCTGCAGAAATGATGAGCTGCACGCCATTCTAGGGGGTGCCCCTGCAACAACTCCACCTGTTGCTTCCCTCCTCCCCCAACCCTCCTGGGCTACTGTGGCAGTGTCCCCCAATTTGTGTGATGAAGTAATAAAGAATGCAGAAATAAGAAACACTGACTTTTTAGTCAGATAAAATGAGGGGGAGGAAGCCTCCAGCTGCTATGATAGTCCAGGCAGGACATTAAAGGGTGGTGGGGGGAGGAGCCCAGCCTCCCGCTGCTATGCATAGTCCAGGCAGTACACAATCTTTTCTTCAGACATGAACTGGTGGGGGGAGGGGGGGCTGATAGAACTCAGCCTCCAGTTGCTATGATGAAGACGGTTACCAGCCGTTCTGTACCATCTGCTGGGAATGACATTTTTACCCAGGCGCCCCCGACCGATCTCACCGAGGCCAGCCAGGAGCACTCACAGGCTGATGATGACAATGGATAGCAGTCATATTGTACCATCTGCCACTGGGAAGGGGATGCTGGTGTTCAGCGCTGCAGCACTGCACCAGCATGCAGTAGACATAGGGTGACATTGAAAAAAGGCGAGAAGTGTTTTTTTTCCCTTTTCTTTCGGGGGGGGGGAAGAGAAGAAGAGGGTGTAAATTGATGACATATACCCTGAAACACCCGGGAAAATGTTTTTGACCCTTCAGGCATTGGGAGCTCAGCCAAGAATGCAAATACTTTTCAGAGACTGCGGGGACTGTGGGATAGCTGGAGTCCTCAGTACCCCCTCCCTCCCTCCATGAGCGTTCATTTGATTCTTTGGCTTTCCGTTACACTTGTCACACAGCACTATGCCGTGGAGTCTGTCTACCATAGCCTGGAGATTTTTTCAAATGCTTTGGCATTTCGTCTTCTGTAACAGAGCTCTGATAGAACAGATTTGACTCATAGACTCATAGACTCTAGGACTGGAAGGGACCTCAAGAGGTCATCGAGTCCAGTCCCCTGCCCTCATGGCAGGACCAAATACTGTCTAGACCATCCCTGATAGACATTTATCTAACCTACTCTTAAATATCTCCAGCGATGGAGATTCCACAACTTCCCTAGGCAATCTATTCCAGTGTTTAACTACCCTGACAGTTAGGAACTTTTTCCTAATGTCCAACCTAAATCTCCCTTGCTGCAGTTTAAGCCCATTGTTTCTTGTTCTGTCATTGGAGGCTAAGGTGAACAAGTTTTCTCCCTCCTCCTGATGACACCCTTTTAGATACCTGAAAACTGCTATCATGTCCCCTCTCAGTCTTCTCTTTTCCAAACTAAACAAACCCAATTCCTTCAGCCTTCCTTCATAGGTCATGTTCTCAAGACCTTTAATCATTCTTGTTGCTCTTCTCTGGACCCTCTCCAATTTCTCCACATCTTTCTTGAAATGCGGTGCCCAGAACTGGACACAATACTCCAGTTGAGGCCTAACCAGCTCAGAGTAAAGCGGAAGAATGACTTCTCGTGTCTTGTTTACAACACACCTGTTAATGCATCCCAGAATCATGTTTGCTTTTTTTGCAACAGTATCACACTGTTCACTCATATTAAACTTGTGGTCCACTATGACCCCTAGATCTCTTTCTGCCATACTCCTTCCTAGACAGTCTCTTCCCATTCTGTATGTGTGAAACTGATTGTTCCTTCCTAAGTGGAGCAATTTGCATTTATCTTTATTGAACTTCATCCTGTTTACCTCAGACCATTTCTCCAATTTGTCCAGATCATTTTGAATTTTGACCCTGTCCTCCAGAGCAGTTGCAATCCCTCCCAGTTTGGTATCGTCCGCAAACTTAGAAAGTATGCTTATTATGCCAACATCTAAATTGTTGATGAAGATATTGAACAGAACCGGTCCCAAACAGACCCCTGCGGAACCCCACTTGTTATACCTTTCCAGCAGGATTGGGAGCCATTAACAACTACTCTCTGAGTACGGTTATCCAGCCAGTTATGCACCCACCTTATAGTAGCCCCATCTAAATTGTACTTTCCTAGCTTATCTATAAGAATATCATGCGAAACTGTATCAAATGCCTTACTAAAGTCTAGGTATATCACATCCACTGCTTCTCCCTTATCCACAAGGCTCGTTATCCTATCAAAGAACGTTATCAGATTAGTTTGACACGATTTGTTCTTTACAAATCCATGCTGGCTATTCCCTATCACCTTACCACCTTCCAAGTGTTTGCAGATGATTTCTTTGATTACCTGCTCCATTATCTTCCCTGGCACAGAAGTTAAACTAACTGGTCTGTAGTTTCCTGGGTTGTTTTTATTTCCCTTTTTATAGATGGGAACTATATTTGCCCCCTTCCAGTCTTCTGGAATCTCCCCCGTCTCCCATGATTTCCCAAAGATAATAGCTAGAGGCTCAGATACCTCTTCCATTAACTCCTTGAGTATTCTAGGATGCATTCCATCAGGCCCTGGTGACTTGCAGGCATCTAACTTTTCTAAGTGATTTTTTACTTGCTCTTTCCTTATTTTCTCTTCTAAACCTACCCTCTTCCCGTAAGCATTCACTATACTAGACATTCCTTCCGACTTCTCAGTGAAGACCGAAACAAAGAAGTCATTAAGCATCTCTGCCATTTCCAAGTCTCCCGTTACTGTTACCCCCTCCTCATTGAGCAGTGGGCCTACCCTGTCCTTAGTCTTCCTCTTGCTTCTAATGTATTGATAAAAAGTCTTCTTGTTTCCCTTTATTCCCATAGCTAGTTTGAGTTCATTTTGTGCCTTTGCTTTTCTAATCTTGCCTCTGCATTCCTGTGTTATTTGCCTATATTCATCCCTTGTGATCTGACCTAGTTTCCATTTTTTATATGACGCCTTTTTATTTTGTAGGTCACGCAAGATCTCAAGGGTAAGCCAACGTGGTCTTTTGCCACATTTTCTATCTTTCCTAACCATCGGAATAACTTGCTTTTGGGCCCTTAATAGCGTCCCTTTGAAAAACTGCCAACTTTCCTCAGTTGTTTTTCCCCTCAGTCTTAATTCCCATGGGACCTTGCCTATCAGCTCTCTGAGCTTACCAAAATCCGCCTTCCTGAAATCCATTGTCTCTATTCTGCTGTACTCCCTTCTACCTTTCCTTAGAATTGCAAATTCTATGATTTCATGATCACTTTCACCAAGCTTCCTTCTACTTTTAAATTCTCAACAAGTTCCTCCCTATTGGTTAAAATCAAGTCTAGAACAGCTTCCCCCCTAGTAGCTTTTTCAACTTTCTGAAATAAAAAGTTGTCTGCAATGCAGTCCAGGAACTTATTGGATAGTCTGTGCCCCGCGGTGTTATTTTCCCAACATATATCTGGATAGTTGAAGTCCCCCATCACCACCAAATCTTGGGCTTTGGATGATTTTGTTAGTTGTTTGAAAAAAGCCTCATCCACTTCTTCCGCCTGATTAGGTGGCCTGTAGTAGACTCCCAGCACGACATCACCTGTGTTTTTTACCCCTTTTAGCCTAACCCAGAGACTCTCCACCATATGACTTTCAGTCTCCCCATACAGCAATCAGATCCAGTATCTCCCGTACGGTCCACGCTGGAGCTCTTTTTGGATTTGGGACTGCATCGCCACCCGTGCTGATCAGAGCTCCACGCTGGACAAACAGGAAATGAAATTCAGAAGTTCGCGGGGCTTTTCCTGTCTAGCTGGCCAGTGCATCCGAGTTCAGATTGCTTTCCAGAGCGGTCACAATGGTGCACTGTGAGATACCGCCCGGAGGCCAATACCGTCTATTTGCGGCCACACTAACCCTAATCCGACATGGCAATACCAATTTCAGCACTACTCCTCTCGTCGGGGAGGAGTACAGAAATTGGTTTAAAAAGCCCTTTATATCGATATAAAGGGCCTCGTCGTGTGGACAGGTTAAATCGGTTTAACGCTAAATTCAGTTTAAATGCGTAGTGTAGACCAGGCCTCACTGTGCACCAATAGGACCCTTCTCAGAGTGCTGCTGATCCTATGCACTTTGGAAAGGACCTTATACCAGGAGCTACAGACTGGGCAACAGAAGATAGAAAAACCAATCCATACTTGTGGTCATTTCCTTTCTACTAATAGGACAGTCTATAGAACCAGAATATTATGCTAGGTCTGCAGTCTCACTGCCATGCCAGAGCCTGCCAGCAAAGACTACCTTGATCAATATTCAGATTATAGTACTAAAGAGATGCAACATTTCTGTTGATAGCAACAAACTGTAGTACACAAACTTGTCTGTTACAGGACCTACAGATTACTTCTCCACCACACTGACTATAGACTATTTCACCCAGCCTATGCTATGCTGTATCTGTGCAACTTCCTACCAGAACATCATTTTGGTTAAGCACAGAAATTCTCCTATTCTGCTGAGAACAAAGGGCCACCAATCTCTGCAGTGGGATTGCGAATCAGCAGCAAATATGACACTGTGGAGATTGTTAAATATTTATCTGTTTAGTCTCACTGCACACAACAGCCTACTGTTGCTCACATGTCCTGCTTGCAGACCTTCATGCTGGTACAGAGAGAAAGCCAGGAAGCTGCCTCACATCTTGTTGTACAAAACATACATGCTTTCAGCCCACATTGTGGACACTGCTCTCAGCAAATGTGCACTGGCATTGGTAGGTTGAGTTAAATCTTGGACTATCCATCCAGCGTGCTCTATCTGATCCATCTTGAATGAGAGGCCTTGAAACCTTCATGTATTTCCCCACAGGGAAGAGTGGAGTTAGGGTATTGCTTTGTCAGAGACAGGTGATCAGGATATCTCTTGGAGATCCTGCGGCATCAGCATCTTTCCAGTAGGTGTAAAGGTTTAGGACAGAATGGGGAAACATAATCTCCCTGCAGTTTGAGGAAGAATCTGTATCTGGAGAACAATGCCAGGTTCATTAGAAGAACCAGCCTTTTCTTTGAAGGACATACAATAGTGGGGTTCAATGTACAGAGCTCCCACCTACAGCTCTTCTGAGGTGGCCACTCATTAAGAATGCCAGAGACTGAAAGAAGAGAATTTCCTCCTTCAGTGACTCAGATGCATGTTTGTGAGAACATTTAACATTCGGATGTGATCCCAGGGCTCTGCTCCACATACTGCAGGGTAAGCTGATGAGTGAGGCTGGTTTACAAAGCCATCTGATGTCCAGCTTTCTCCTATTTACTTCTACCAAAATGTTAGTGAGAATGACCGTTTAGAGCCATCGATAACCCTCCCTGTAGGAGCCCAGGAGGTGTCACATTCTGGCTGAAGAAAGCATTTGAGGGTGGTCTCTACACTAATGCAAAAATCCCAACCAAGTCAGATTAAACACTGGGACATCTTGAAGCTAGACTTGAGTGAATACCCTGTCTTTTGTAAGAAGATTTCCTCTGAAAGCTCAGGTAGCTAGGATCAACTTTCCTGCATTGTGATGGAATACCAGTCCCTGAGAGAGGGCTATAGTCATGCTAACTAGGTCTGAAAGTCATAGCCCCAAACATTGCCAGAGAAGGCCATCCGTATGACTGCTGTCTTCTCCTTGATCTTCTGAACTGTTCTGGACAGCAACGGGACAAGAAAAAACAGTTACCCACTTTTCAGTAACTCTTGTTCTTAGAGATGTGTTGTTCATGTCCATTCCAAGCAGGTGCGCGCGCGCTGCGTGCACACCAGCCGGAAGATTTTCCCCTAGCAGCGTCCGTAGGGTCGGCCCTGGCCCCCCCAGGAGTGGCGCCACTATGGCGCCCTATAAAGGGGCCCGACGACCCTCCACTCCCTCAGTTCCTTCTTGCCAGCACTCCGACAGAAGGCAGGAGGGTGGATATTGGAATGGACATGAACACCACATCTCGAAGAACAACAGTTACTAAAAGGTGGGTAACCGTTTTTTCTTCGAGTGGTTGTTCATGTCCATTCCAAGCAGGTGACTCACAAGCCTAAACCTGGGTGGTGGGGTCGGAGGTCACTGCTGACTGGAGTACTGCACGACTGAAGGCTGCATCATCCCTAGCCTGATGAGTGATGGCATAGTGCGACGTGAATGTGTGGATAGAGGACCACGTAGCAGCTCTACAAATCTCCTGAGCCAGCATCTGAGCCAGGAATGCCGAGGCGGAGGCCTACACCCCGGTGGAGTGGGCCGTGACCGGAGGAATAGGGGTTTTAGCTATACGATAGCATTCCCGGATGCAGGCCACGATCCACGAAGAGATCCGCTGAGAGGAGACCGGGAGTCCCTTCATCCTATCTGCCACCACGATGAAGAGCTGGGTCAACTGTCTACATGGCTTGGTCCGTTCAGTATAAAAGGCTAGGGCCCTGCGGACATCCAGGGAATGCAGCCTCCGCTCAGTACCTGAAGAGTGTGGTTTTGGATAAAACACCGTTAGGAAGATATTTTGTCCCATGTGGAATTGAGAGATGACCTTGAGGAGGAAAGCTGAGTGAGGTCTAAGTTGGACCTTGTCCTTATAGAAGACAGTGTACGGGGGCTCAGATGTCAGCGCCCTGAGCTCCGATACCCTCCTGGCTGAGGTGATCACTATGAGGAAAGCAACCTTGTATGACAGGTACAGCAGAGAGCATGAAGCCAGGGGCTCGAAGGGAGGCCCCGTGAGGGCGGAGAGGACCAGGTAGGAGCTGGTTGATGAATATGCGGAAACAGCCTGTCCATGCCCTTGAGGAAACGACCGATCAGCAGGTTTGCGAACACTGAGGTACCCCTCTCTCCCGGGTGGAAAGCCAAGATGGCCGCTAAGTGAACTCGAACCGAGGAGAGGGAAAGGCCCAGCTGTCTTAGGTGGAGCAAATAGTCTAAGAATAATGGGAATCGGGGCCCGCAATGCTCCTGCCTTTGCTGACCGGACCAGATGGAGAAGAGTTTCCATGACTAGGTAGGTGGCCCTGGTCGATGGTTTCCTACTATCGAGCAGCACTTGTCTGACCTGTTGGGAGCACTGCATCTCCACCGGGTTCAACCATGGAGCATCCAGGCTGTGAGGTGGAGTGATTGCAAGTTCGGGTGGCGGAGACAACCCTGGTTGTGCGTGATCAGGCCCGGCAGCAGGGGCACCGTCAGGGACACTCGAGTGGACATGTGCAGGAGCGATGTGTACCAATGTTGGTGCGGCCATGCCGGAGCTATCAGGATTACACGGGCGCGTTCCCTAAGGATCTTGAGAATTACCCTGTGTATCAAGGGAATCAGAGGAAAGGCGTAGAGCAGTCCTTCCCTCCAGGGCAGAAGGAAGGCATCCAACAGAGACCCCGGACTGTGGCCCTGGAGGGAGCAGAACTGCCGAAACTTCCTGTTTTCCTTTGAAGCGAACAGGTCTAACTGGGGATAGCCCCAGAGCCAGAAGACTGAGCGCACTACGTCCCGACGAAGGGACCATTCGTGACCCAGAAAGAGTGGCTGAGGGCGTCCGCCAGGCCGTTCTGTTCCCCTGGAAGGTAGAACGCCGTCAGGTGAGTAGCATTCTGAACGCAAAAGTCCCACAGCGCGAGGGCTTCCCTGCACAGGGGAGAGGAGCGTGCACCCCCGTTTGTTGATATAGAAGACTGCTGATGTGTTGTCCGTGAGGACTGAGACTTCTGCCGACCAGGTGGGATTGGAAGGTAAGACAAGCCAGGCGTACCGCTCTCAGCTCCCTGACGTTGATATGTAACTTGAGGTCCTCCGGCGACCACAAACCCTGCGTCCTGAGATCCCCCAGGTGCGCTCCCCATCCCCAATCCGAGGCATCCATCACCAGGGAGAGGGAGGGTTGAGGGGTGGCAAAGGGAACACCCATGCACATCTTCTGTGGGTCAAGCCACCACCATAGAGAGCTCAGCATCACCTGGGGAAGAGTCACCACTGAGTCCAGGGGATCCCTGGCCGGGTGGTATACCGTCGCCAACCAGGACTGTAGTGGGCGAAGCCGCAGTCTGGCATGGCTCACCACGTAGGCGCACGTCGCCATGTGGCCCAACAGCTTGAGACAGCTCTGTGCCGCTGCAGACCGAGGATGAGCTGGACATTGATCGGAACCTGGACTCCAAAGATATGCTCTGGCGTGGGTCGAGTCCAGGAACGCTCCTATAAATTCTATCCTCTGAATAGGAGATAGGGTGGACTTGGCCTAGTTCAAGAAGAGGCCAAGCTCGAGGAAGGTCCACCTGACGAAAAGCACCTGAGCCTCCACCTGCTCCTTGGTGCAGCCCTTTTTGAGCCAATCGTCCAAGTAGGGGAATACCTAGATACCCCACCTGCGCAGGAAGGCCACCACACTTAGTGCCACACGCAGGAAGTGCCATGCACTTAGTGAAAACCCTTGGGGCCACTGACAGGCCAAACAGAAGCACTGTGAACTGCAGATGGGCGTCGGCCACAACAAATCTGAGGTACCGACGGTGTGAGGGGATTATGGCAATATGGAAATATGCGTCCTTTAAGTCGAGGGCAGCATACCAATCCCCTGGATCCAACGAGGGAATGATCGAAGACAGGGAAACCATGTGGAACTTGAGCTTTTTCACAAACTTGTTCAGCTGCCACAAGTCCAGGATGGATCTGAGGCCCCCTTTCGCCTTCAGTATTAGGAAATAACGGGAAGAGAAGCCTCTGCCCCTGAGCTCCTGAGGAACTGCCACCACTGCGAGGAGGGACCACATTTCCTCAATTAGAAGTTGCTCGTGAGAGGGGTCTCTGAAGAAGGATGAGGAGGGGGGCTGGTGGGGCGAGAGGGAGGAGAACTGGATAGACTATCCTCTCTCTACTATGTGAAGCACCCAACTGTCCGACGTGATTTGGGACCAGGCATGGCAGAAGGGGGACAGACGTGACCCAGAAGGTAGGAACAGAAGTATCCAGAGTCCTGATCGGTAGGCCGTCCTCGACTGTACCATCAAATAGGGAGCCTAGGCCCTGATGTCGGTCTCGGTTGGCCAGATGCCTGGCTGGAGGGGTGGTGTTGGTGGCGCCTCCTGCGGTTTCTGCCCCACCTGCGCTCAACCTCTTGGTGATTCTGAGGCTGATAAGGGTGCAGGGCCGCCTGGGGCCTAAACTGCCTATGCTGGGTTGCTGGGGTATGCAGGCCCAGCGAGCGAAGCATAGCCCTCGAGTCCTTTAGGCTATTCAGATGCCTGTCCATTTTGTCCGAGAACAGCATCTGCCCCTCGAAGGGGAGGTCCTGGATAGTCTGCTGGATTCCATAGGGAAGGCCCGAGACCTGGAGCCAGGCTCCTCGCCTCATGACCTGGCCTGTTGCCATGGTGCGTAAGACTGAGTCTGCCGCATCCAGGACTGCCTGAAGGAAGGCTTGGGAGATCAGCTTTCCCTCTTCCACCAAGGCCAAAAACTCTGACCTCAAGTCCTGGGGAAGGAGCTCGGTAAACTTCGACATGGCCGAACATGTGTTATCACCGTATCGGCTTACGACAGCCTGTTGGTTGGCTATTCGTAGTTGTAGGCCTGCCGTGGAGTACACTTTTCTACCAAAGAGATTGAGCCTTTTCGCGTCTCTGTTCTTTGAAGTCGACCCTTGAAACCCTTGACGCTCCCTTTGGTTGGCCGCGTCTACCACCAGGAAATCTGGGGAAGGGTGGGTGTACAGATGTTCATGCCCCTTAGAGGGTACAAAATAACTCGTCTCTGATTTCTTGGCAGTAGGGGCCAATGAGGCTGGCGTTTGCCATAAGGTGCAGGACGTGTCCTCTATAGTCTTGATCAACGGTAGGGCCACCCTGGATGGTCCCAAGGGAGCCAGGATGTCCACTACCGGATCTACGTCCACCTCAATTTCCTCAGCCTGGATTGCGAGGCTTTGAGCTGCTCACCGGAGCAGTTGCTGGAAGATCCTAGTGTCTTCCAGGGCCTGTACCGTGACCGTGCCCGAGACTGCCTCATCCGGGGAGGAAGAGGAGGAAATCACTTGAATCGGCCTGTTCTCAGGCACGTCCAGCCCTTCGGGGTCCGGCGGCACACGGTACTGAGGTTGCGGAGCTGGTGCCAGTTCCAAATGCAGCACCGCGACCGGTACCGGGGTCGCCAATGAGCAGCTTGGCATGTCTGGCGGCACCTGCTGAGCCTAAACCGTGGTCACCAGCGGCCGGGGCCATCGATGTCGAGGAGACCGAGGCCGACCTGGAGTGAGAACCAAACGCCTGGCCCACCGACTGGTGGTAGGACCAGGGGGTCCAAAACGGCCACTGGGAGGGCGGTTGCCATTGCTGCTGCAACTATGGTGGGTACCGCTGGTGGTTCACCCGTGAAGCCGACCTCCTGCTCTGCAACCGGCTGGAGCGGTAGGAGTCCGCCTCTGAGTCTGAGGTCTCTGAGTAAGAGGACCTGGGGGGAGTGGCATCCGCTGTCGCCGGAGAGCAGTGCTGAGGCGAGGGGGAGCTGTGTCTCTGGTCCAGTGCTGCCCAGGTGTCACGGGGTAGAGAGGGAGGCAACATCATGGCCGGCTTGTCCCTTGACTGTACTGGGGGATGGGCTATGGTTGGCAACTCCCTGCCACGACGCGGGGAGGCTGGTACTGGGAGTCTCAGCAAGTCTGAGGCCGCCTCGAATGCCTTCGGCATTGAGGGGAGACGCACATCTCCGCTGAGGTTCAGGGATCTTGGTCGCTCTGGACTCGACCACCCTCTCTCCGGTGAGGCAGTAGACAGAGCAGCCAGGGGCTGCAGCCCAGCCTGTCCGCTTGTATCGGCGGACAGCCTGGGCCTCTGGAGCTCCTGGCGGGGTGACTGCTCCCTCACTGGCCTCTCCTTCTTAGAGGGCACCAGGGAGGGCAAGTGGTGCTGCACTGAGGCCGACTTCCTATGACCCGACTCTCTCCAGTGCCGGGTTTTGGAGGATTTGGGCTGGGCCCTAAGACCTGATGCTGGTGCCGGGGCTCTCCGCACTGACGATGATGTGCTGGGCACCGCATCGGCCGGCTCCGGGTCCTAAGGTGGCCACAAGGCAGCCTCCATCAGAAGAACTCTAAGTCTTTGTGCTCTGTCTTTAAGAGTTCTGGGATGGAAGCCCCTGCAAATAGTGCACCCGTCCCTTTGGTGGCTCTCTCCGAGGCACCTCAAACAAGCAGAGTGCGGGTCAATCTTTGGCATGAACTTCCAGCAGACCTTGCAGAGTTTAAACCTGGGAGACCCGGGCATGCCTCAGTAGGGCGACAAGAACATGGGGGGAGACCTCCCCAACAGCTAAAAACTATGTACAACTGATCTAGATAGACTAACTATATACACGGACTATACACACAAGGATGGGACACTGCTAAACTTGCTATCAGCAAGAGAAGTTCCAGCTAGCTGTTACCGGCAGTAAGAAGGAACTGAGGGGGTGGAGGGTTGGCAGGCCCCTTTATAGGGTGCCACAGTGGCACCACTCCAGGGGGCACCAGGGCCAACCCTACAGTCGCTGATAGGGAAAAATCTTCCGGCTGGCGTGCATGTGGCGCGCACAAACTTGCTTGGAATGGATGTGAACAACCACTCGAAGAAGAAGAAGAAAGGTATGCGGGAGGCACTCTGGGTACATTTTCAGGAAAGATCCTTTGGTATTGGTTTGGTCCCTCTCAGGAGAAAGGGAGAGTGTGGGGTCTTACGGTTAAATCGGAGTAAAAGTCCATTGGCGGTTTGCTGAGGTGTGCAGTTAGGTGGGGGAAAGTCTCAAAATAGAGACCCTCCCACCCCCAGCCAGCTCTACTAGTGTCCTGTTAGTCTGCTCCAGTGCTTAGCTCTCCTTTAGCATGAAGTGCACACAGGGATGAGATATTCTCCTGCCTAGGAAAGTAAGACTTGTAAGGAAGGGGATCAGGTCCCGGCATTTAATATTCATCATGGTGGATGTGATGCTCATCATTACTAGGACACTCTTGGTGCATTCAGGGGAGGCTGTGCTTTGAGACCATGTCACATATTCTGCTCCAGCCAGCTGATGCTGTGCTCTCCTCCCTGTGACAATGTTTCCTTGATCACCCTTCTGCTGGTAATGTGTTCCCAGCCCTCTAGACACATGCCTAGAAGTCACTGATTCTTTCCAGTTCAAAAATTCTGCAGCCTGCTCTTCTACTGACCTACACCCATCAGGAGAGAGTGACCTCAACGACAGCACACAAGAGCAGCTTGGAGTGAAGACAGGAGGAAGAGGTTAATCTGAACTTCTTCCTGTGAGTGCTACTGGGACAATGGCTAGCCCAGAGTGTAGGAACAGTGGAAGTATTGACCACAACAAACACAGCTATGGACTATTCAGGGGGAAGGATGGGAAGGCGTAGAACAGGCAGCCCGACCATGGGATTAGGAATGTGTCCGATATCGCCCCTTCGCCCTCTCCCGCCTTGGAGCAGAATCGTGCACATAGGCAATTCTGGACGGTGGCTAACAGATCTACCTGGGGAGTGCCCCACTGTAGGAAGAGCTGCCTGGCCACCTCCCTGTTTAGAGACCACTTGTGTTGTTGGAAGAAGAACCTGCTTAGCCAATCTGCAAGCATATTGTGCCTGCCAGGCAGGTGAAAAACCCTCAGAAGGATGGCGTGGGCTATACAGAACTCCCACAGGAGCTGGGTTTCCTGGCACAAGGCCACGGAAAGCGTGCCCCCTTGCCTGTTGATATAATACATCGTGGTCGTATTGTCTGTGAGGACTCTGACCACCTTCCCCCCTAGGTGCTAGCTGAAGGCTACACATGTCAGGTGTACCGCCCTGAGCTCCCTGACATTTATGTGCAGATACAATTCCGAGGGTGACCATCTGCCCTGGGTTTTGAAGATCCCCATGTGGGCTCCCCATCTCAGGTCCAAGGCATCCGACGCCAGAGCTAGTGAGCGAGGGGGTTCCCAGAAGGGGATGCTCTGAAGCATGTTGCTTGGGAGGGGCCACCATTGCAGGTTGGCTACTACATTGGGTGGCAACATGACAACGCGGTCCAGGTTGTCCCTGGCCTGGGAATACGGGAGGCCAGCCAGAGTTGGAGGGGCCTCATCCTGAGCCTGGCATGTCACACCACGGAGATCCATGCTGCCATATGGCCTAGGATTTGAAGGCACACCCATGTCGTCGTCACTGGGAAAGGCCGTGACCAAGGGTGATGAGACCTTTGAGCGTCTCGAACCTGTCCGGGCGGCGAGGGAGGCCGTGGCTACCAGGGAATCTAACAGCGCCCTAAAGAAGTGTATGTGCTGAACCGGGACTACGTGGACTCTTCCTTGTTCACCACTAGGCCTAGACTCGTGCAGGTATCTAGCAGGAATTCCATCTGCGCCTGCAACCGAGACTTGCCTTGAGCAGCCAGTCGTCCAGGCAGAGGAAGATCTGCAGCCTGTTCCTCCTGAGGTGGGCTGCCACCACCGCCATGCATTTGGTAAAAACCCTGGGGGCCGGGTAAAGGCCAAAGGGAAGGACCGTAAACTAGTAATGGTCTGTCCCTACCAGAAAGCAGAGGAAGCACCTGTGACCCTCGAAAATGTGGCTATAGAAATACGCACCCTGGAGGTCCAGAGATGCGAACCAATCCCCTGGGTCCAGGGACAGAATAATAGAGGTCGGGGACACCACATGGAATTTGCAGAGAACCAGAAACTGGTTGAGATTCCGCAGGTCGAGGATGGGCCTGAGCCTGCCTTTTGCCTTCGGGATCAGGAAATACTGGGAGGTAAAACCCTTTGCCCTGCAATTCCCAAGGTATCCTGTCACCACGCCTAGGGTGAGAAGGTGCGTCACCTCCTGATTAAAAGGAGGGCGTGTTCCGGGTCCCCGGGGACACCCCAGGACGGAGGATGATGTGGTGGGGTTGCACTGAATGGTAGCCTGTACCCACCGGTCCGATGTTATACGGGACCAATGCACTCTGAAGACCCATGAACAGTTGCCAAAAACCAATTCTATTAATTGGGGGGGTTTCCCTGGCAAAAGGCCAGGTGGCCCCCCGCAAAGAGTCAAAAATGCCTCTTCCCTTGCCTCTTTCCCTTTGAGGGGCCGAATGTGCTGTGACCTGCGCTGTGACCTGCGCCTCTGATCCCTAGGCCTTTTAGGCGAGGGCTCGTATCTGCCCCTTACAGGGGGAGACGAGAGCTGCGACCTGGGTTTGTCCTTGGCTGGCAGGATATACAGGCTGAGAGTCTGCAAGATGGTGTGGAAATCTTTCACCCTGTGCAGACGCGTATCCGTTTGGTCCGCAAATAATGTTTTGCTGTCAAACAGCAGGACTGGGATTCCACGGACAGCGAAAGCCACGATGCCCGTCGCATGGAGATAACCGAGGCCATCGAACGTGCTGTTGTGTCAGCTGCATCCGAGGCCACCTGGAGAGCTGCTTTCGCCGCTGCCGCACCCTCAACTAGAGCCTTGAATTCCTTCCTGTCCTTCTGTTGGAGGGAGAGCTCGAAATTAGGCAGAGAGCCCCACACGTTAAAGTCATACCTGTTCAGGAGTGCCTGATGGTTTGCCACCCTGAGCTGGAAACTCGCAGAGGAATAAACCTTTTTCCCAAAGGTATCCAACCTCCTCACATCCTAGTCCTTGGGGGTGGGTGCGGGCTGGCTGTGTCTTTCACGGTGGTTGACCAACTCCACCACCAGTGAGCTCGGGGTAGGGAGAGTGTACAGATACTCATGTCCCCTTGTTGGGGCAAAGTACTTCCACTCTGCCTTCTTAGAAATGGGCAGCAGAGAGGCCGGGGTTTACCACAGAGCGATTGAAATGTTGGTTACCCCTTGGTGAAGCAGTAGGGCCACGCGGACCAGTGCCGAGGAGGACAGGACTTTAAACAAATTGCCCCACGGCTCCTCCATCTCCTCTGCCTGGAGCTGGAGGTTGGTGGCCACATGCCAGAGAAGCTACTGATGAGCTTTGAAATCCTCCTGAGAAGGAGGGGATGGTGCCACTATGGACTCGTCCGGTGCCGACGAGATGACCAGTACCACGCCTAGGGCATCGGGCACTGCCAGTAGGTCGCACTCCATGTCCGGGTCCGGGTGTGGTGCCAGTGGTTTGGCGCCCGAGGACTGCTCTCGGTACCGAGGCAGAGACACTGAGGGCACCTGGGATGCCCCAGCCACGGAGCGGGGCCCCGGCAGTGCAGGCGCCTGGGGCCACGGTGCCCACTGGCACTACTGTTCTTGCCATGGTGCCCCTTGCCATTGCGCCGGCTGAGGCCCAACCAGGGTTACACGTTCCCGAGGGACGGTGCGGCCTGGGGAAGGGCGGCTGGAAGTCAAGGCTGAAGTGACTGAGGATCGCACGGCATCGTAGGAGTGGCTCGATTGGTCTTGTCTATGTCGGATCCAGCCCCGGGATTTAGACCTCGACGACGATGAGACAAACGTCAGAGGTGCTATCTCTGGACTCCCGTCGGTGACCACGGCTACAACGTCAGTGCCGGTGACTGTTGGGATGCACTCCAAGCATGGCGTGCGCCATGGTATGATTGGCGGTGCCGATGGCATCGTGACCTGCTATCATGGCGACTGGACAAGGAGCATCGACACTTTCTGTCCTGGCACCTGCGTCCCCTAGGGGTGGAGGAAGACTCCAGCGACTCGCTCCCAAGCAACCCTGACAATGGAGTGGAAACCTGACGTGGGCTACGGGAGGGCCCCGCAGATCAAGCAGAGACCTCAACATCTGACATGGCCGGTGAGGGCTCGTGGGCACCCGGCGGCAGTTTTCTTCGGGACCGGGACCCCAACTTGGGTGGCCAGCTCAGTACTAGCATGACGAGCATGCTACCTGAGCTGCCTCCAGCATTGACTGAATCCTCATCGTCGCGGAGGCAAGTGCTGACGGGGTCGGACTACTCCGCTCCATGCGAGTCGGAGGTCTGGGTCCCCAGAATGATCGAGGGCTACCCAACTTGGGTCCAGCCTCACCTCTGTTCTTGTCTTGGCGCCGCTAGGTCGTCTTGCTTCTTGGCAGGGGAGCGGTGCCGACTGGTGGATAGGGCTTCGCTCTGCACCGAGGATGCAGTGCCCAGCACCGGGTCGGCGCTGGGGCCAGAGCAGACTCCATAAGCAGAGCCCGGAGTCGGATTTCATATTTGCGTTTAGTCCAGGGCTTGAAGGACTTACAGATTTTACAGCGCTCACTTATATGAGCCTTGCCCAGACAGTGAAGACACTCGGAGTGTGGATCACTTCTGGGCATGGAATTGCAACAGGAGTCGCACGACTTGAAGCCTGGGGCTCGGGGCATGCCCTGAGCCAGGCTACTAACTGGAGAAACTACTAACGGTCGAAGATCATACTACTAAGGAAGACACTACAGCAAAGCTGGAGCACAAGTTCCGTCTACCTTCACTGGCGGCAAGAAGAAACTGAGGGTGGGGGGAGTGCGCAGCCCCCTTTATGGCGTGATATAGAGGCACCGCTCCAGGGGCCGCAGTGGGGCTCCCCACTACGGGTACTGCTAAGGGAAAAACTTCCGGCACCAGTTCACATGGCAAGCACACACACCTACTGTGGAATACACATGAGCAATCACTCGAAGAACAACACGTAATTCTCTCAGGTTTAGACTGGGAAATGGTCCAGCCCCAGCTGTCAGTGAATCTAGAAAAGCATGGGGCACAGGAGCAGTCTTCCCTGCACCCAGCCTGGAGAGGACTCCTCACCAGTAGTGAATAGTGACATCCTCATTGTCTCTCACTATCCTTTCCTAGCCAGTGTCATTTTCACACTTTCATTTCTCACAGCTACAGCACCTGCAAGTTCTGAAGGCAATAGACTCAACACTTGAGGACAAGCAGATAGTTTGATCATAGCTCCTCTCAGACAAGGAGAAGTGTCCCCAGCTTTCCCCATGGGACACAGGGCAAGGGGGAGGACACACTGTGTCAAATGGACTCAAGAGCCACAGCCATAGAACAGAGTCTGGGCTATGGCACCACACCAGCGCTCAATATTTTGTCCCCATGGTAAAACAAGTCACCCCATTGTGCCAGAGGATCAGTCAAGGACTTGGGCTAGGGGAGGCTGAGGGTCACTGTCCTTCAGTGATTCATGTGCCCCTTGCTTGGGCATCTGGGTGCATGACAGGTTAAATGCAGCCAGACATTGAACCAAACTAGCTCCTACAGAGTGGATCAGACCTCCTCTACTCTTCACTCTGGGATAAAGGAGTTCAATTCAGTAAGAAAAACAGTTGTAACCCCCAAGGAGATTACCTAGATTCCTGGGGCTCTGTCTGCTGCAGCTCAGGGAGAGGGAGCCAAGGCAGACTCAGAGTCTGCCCAGCAACCAATAGGGAGTTCAGGAAAGGGGAGAAGCCATTTTTGAGTCAGTTTGAGCCAGACAGGGCAAGGGCAGGATTGGCTGTGTGGGGAGTTGGGGAGTCCCAGGCCTGCATGCAGGGTTCCCCCTGAGAACTAGTCTCTAGAGACCTGAAAGCAAGATAACTCAGCTGGGCTTTCCCCTCTTCACTGATGACTCCCAGTTTGTAGAGTTTTGCTGGGAAACTTCCCCAGCCAGGCTGCGTTAGCCCTCCAGCTCCCTAGGTGAGACCAGTCACCACATGGTCAGCTCTGCTCTGGCTGCTAGTCCAAGGCTGCTGCCTGCTGTGAGTGTGTCTGGATGCTGGGCTACGAAACTACAGTTTGGATTTTAGTATAGTCGTGTAATCTGCACCTTGAGCCCTGCACCCTTTTGTGGTGAGGGGAAATTCTGGGACCAGAAGCAGCCTGACTCCTGTCTGAAGAGGATCCCTGCCAGCGGAGATCTGCCTCTCTGCAGTGACTGAGGAGTCTAGAGTCATCTCTGCATCTGAGGATCATTCATGGAGTTTGTGAGTGCACCATCTTTTAGTCAGTCAGATAACTTGTTTTGGGGACATCCTACTCTCTGGACTGTGTCCTCAAGCCAGGGAGTAAGGGTTTGGGGATTTTATAACCTGATGCATATTAAACCTGTGGAGGGACTTACCACCACCTCCTACTTGTGATTCCTTTGGGCTGTACTGAACCCAGTCAGCCACACTGCTAGACCATTGCAGAGAAGAATTTTGTGGTCATAGATCATCAAGGACCCCAGCAAAGTACATGTACCAATGGGACACTAATCTTATATTTGCTACATCAGGTCATGTGACTGGGGAAAGTCACAGGTATTATCAGTGTGGGCACCGGTGACCCTAACAATAGTGTTTTACCCTGTAATATTTGTCTCCTGTTTAATACAATTATTGTGTTGAATATATTGTATGTATTTGTGTTATTTCTTGGAAGTCTCCAACTACCAGGTAAGTAAGTGGGGATTACCCTGTAATTAGAATTTTCCTCCCAAGCTGCCCTGGTGACCCTGCCAGGAAGGAGGGAGGGAGGGAAGCACCACCAAATACATTTATAGGAAATAATAAAGAAGATACACCCTGCTGAGTGAGTTGCGGCATCCAGAAGAACCCAGACCTGTCCATCAACACCTGTAAGCAGACTGACATTAAAGAAGGTAACTGGGAGGAGAGGGGGTGCTACACAGTGAATTTCCAGAAGAGGGAAATGGAAGTTTCTTCCACCCACCTATCACCAAACCCAACAGCCTTTCCCTTTCTTCCATCTGAATCATGACCACCTATGACCTATCCGTCCAAACCCATGTGTCACACTAGTGCGGAGACAGGCCCAGTCCCTCCCAAGGGCACGCCTGCAAGGAAGGAGATTGTGAGATGAGGCAGGCTGATGCATTTCTCACCTGCACCATTTCTCCATTGGAAGCAATTAAATCTGTGGGGATGGTGACTCTGAAGGAGCGTCCCACCACAGCAGAGCTGTCTGGAATCCCGACCACTGCTGGGACTGTCTCACGGAGATCTGACAGCACAAAATGCATGGAGGCCTCTAACTGGTTTTCCCAGTCCTGTACAACTTCGGAAGGTTCACTGGGCCAATGGCATTGAACAAAGGCAGCCACCACCAGCAGCGTAAGCCAAGTCCTCCCCAGCAGAGGAGGAAGCAGTACAAATCCCACAGTCATTTTTCCTGCAGACTCCAATACTGTATTCCACTCAGAAAGGGAGCCCTGAAAGCCTGTGTGCTGACTCCTCAAGCTTCTCACAGCAGCTTCATCCTGGGAGTCTCCTGAACCTGAGAGAGAAAGAAGAGGCCAGGTCAGCAAATGAAAGATGCCCATTTAAGAGCACTGAAGAATAGCTGAGAAGCCCACTTGCCTAATGCCTCCGCCCTCCCTCCCTTTCAGCTCTGCTGTGCAAATGCAAGAGGCCCATTCCCAGTGGAGAGCAAGTGCCTTTAGCAGCCCATGCTCACACTGGAGTACAACCACTCAATGGAAACAAGGACCTTTCAGCCCTCAGTTGGTGACCCTCAGCCCTCAGTTGGTGACCAACTGCTGGAGCCTGTGCACTCAGTGATTCAGTAAGGAACACCCCAGGGTGTGAGCAGGAGGAACTGATGCAGTGACAAAAGCTACAATGGAACTAGGTGACCTTTCCAGGAAAGCTGCAGTCAAGCTAAGACATCAATGAATTTAAATGCTAATTACACAGAACCAGTCCCTGAAGAGATGTACTCCAGTGTGAGCAGGAAGCTGCCACCTTGACAGCCTGAGGCAGGACAAATGATTCTGCTCCGAAGGCCCATGAGTCCCCTCAACCAGACCTGCCCCCAACTCTAGCTTTCAGTGTTAGGCATGTGTACAGAACAGACCCTCTTGGCTAGCAAGAGGGGGACCTGCCATGAGGGCAGGGGATTGGACTCGATGACCTCTCGAGGTCTCTTCCAGTCCTAGAGTCTATGAGCAATGCACAGCCAAATCTGGTGTGGGGCAATAAGCATGCACTGGGCCCTGCAGCACACCTCCCTACACATGCAGGACACTCCCCTCCCTATCATACCCCCCCCCCCCAGTCCCCACTCCACTCCTCCTCGTATACTGTCCTGCCCCTCTCCCCACATAGGGTGGGCACCACCGCTCTTTCCCAGCACTGTGCCAGGATCAGGTGCTGTCCATTCCTTGTTCATAGACCTGCCTTCAATGTCTCTTATTTAGCTGCTTGTTCTTTCTCCCTCCGCCTCTGCGGTCCCTTCTCTTCCCTTTGGTGCCCCAACTCCCATCTTTTGCTCTCCTCCTCCTTCCTAGTTCATTCCCTCCCTTTGTTCCTTCCCCTTTCCCCTCAGTGCTCATAGCTTGTGTAGGCCCAGAGTGATAGCCAGAGATCTGCAATGCAGCTCCCCATGCCATGAATTGTGTCTATCCAATAAGTTTCTCCACCCAGGGCCGGCTCAAGGCACCAGCTCAGCAAGCAGGAAGATGCATGGTATGCAGCGTGACCCCGTGCTTGATGCACCAGTTCTAGAGGTAGACAGCCACTGCACAGAGAGGGTAACCTGGTGCCACCTTGCTTGTTGATATACACAACTGCCGACATGTCTGACAGCAACTGAAAGTGCCGTGATCTTATGAGTAGGAGGAGCACCTGACAGACAAAGCAGGCAGCTTGGAGTTCCAAGAAGCTGATGTGTATCCTCACCTCTTGTGGTGTGCAGAGGTCCTGGGTCATGTGACCATCCAGATGGACATCCCATCCTATAAGGGAGGTGTCTGTGGTGAGAGCGGAGCAGGGAGCGGGAAGGGTGACTGGAATGCAGACCAAGATGTTGGACAGATCGGACCACCACGTGAAGGAAGCCAGGAAAAATCGGATAAGCAGGACCAACTTGTCCAAACAATCTGTCTGAGGTCTGCAGATTGACTGGAGACAAAGTTGAAAGCACTGCATATGGAGGTGTGCCTGGGGCATTACAGAGGTGCAGGCCAAAATGTGGTCATGGAGGCAAAGGCATTAGCAGATAGGCATGCATGGATTGTGGCGTAGCGGTGTTACGAAAGATGAGGGTGGCAAAGCGGTCCATCAGGAGGAAAGTGCAGCCTATGATAGAGTCCACATGCAACCGAATAGTGATCTCTTGGGTAGGGATGAGGACTGACTTTTCCTTGTTAATACAGATACACAGGCTGGTGAGTAGATCGTGAAGGGTCTAGATAAGTGGAAAGGAGGCAGGTGCATGACGTTGCAATGAGGAGCCAATCATCCAGGTAGGGAAATACCGAGTGGCTGAAGGGTTGCATGTGGGCTGCAACAACAGTGAAAACTTTGGTGAACACGCAGGGAGCGGCGGTGATACCGAAGGAGAGGACCCAGAACTGATAATGGGAATGTCCCACTGTAAAATGGAGAAATTTCTGATGAGCCGTGTGGATGCTGATGCGGAAATATGCATCTTTAATATTGAGAGCCATGAACCACGAGCCCTGGAGGAGGGATGAAATAATGACAGTGAGCATTACCATCCAGAACTGGAATTTGCATATGAACTTGTTGAGCAAGCAGAGGTCCAGAATGAGGTGGCAGCCATCCTCCTTTTTTGGAACAACGAAATAAGAGGAATAGAATCCTTGGACCCGGTAACGGGGGAAACCTACTTTATGGTGCCCTTCCAGAGGAAGGCATCCACTTCCTCTCAGAGAAGATCACAATGAGAGGGATCTCCACATCACCATAGGGTGAGTGATGAAGGAGGAAGGAGAGGAACTCTACTGAGTACCCTGGTGAATGATGTCCAGCGCCCAGCAATCGGTGGTGATCTTGCCCCAAATGTGGGCGAACAGGGTGAGACAGCCCTCAAGACTGACCAGGGGAGGAGGTTTGCAGGTCTCAATGGAAGAGTCAAGTGGCTATTTGGAGTGATGCTGCAGAAGAGTTGAGGGAGCAGAAGTAGTAGCGGTGGGGTAATGAAGTCGGTAAGTGCATGGACATTGGCAAGACTACTCCTGCAGTCATTGAAAACAGGGCTGGTAGGGCACAGGATGACAGTTGCTGCCTGCAGGTCAGGGCCGGAGTGTAGATACCAAGTGACCACAGCGTGATGTGGGAATCCTCAAGGGAGTGGGAAGATCTGTCCACCTTGTCACTGAAGTGTTTCTGATTGTCAAAGGAAAGGTCCTTAAGAGTGGTCTGGACCTCCTTAGGAAATCTGGAGGATTGAAACCAGGAGTCTTGGCAGAGTATGACGCTGGTAACTAGGCAGCAGGACACAGTGTCAGTAGCACCAACCACTTCCTGGAGGATGAGCTTGCCCTCATCCAGCAGCACTTGGAGATTCTGCTGTTTGTCCGCCCAGAGAAAGGTCTGAGAGTCAATAAGCTTAAAGTCTCGTAATTGGCAATATGGAGCTGAAGTCCCACAGAGGAATAAACCTTTTACCCTAAAAGGTCCAGCTTCTTTGCCACCCTGTACAGGAGTGTTGTGTAGCCTTAAGGTGTAGCTGTTGAGCCTGTTCAGTCGCTGGGTGTACCACAAAGACGTTGAGGGGCAGTTGTGTGTAAGCATGAAATCCGTACCCTGGGATGGGACAAAGTACTGCTGCTCAATGTGCTTCAGAGTAGGGGCATAAGAGGCCTGCATGTGCCAGACCAACTATGCCAGTTGTAGGATGGCCGTGTGGATAGGGAGGACAGTTTGGGGGGTGGAGGGGTGGGCAGCGGTTGGAGAATATCAAGTAGCTGGTTTTGCGGGGCCTGGACTTCTTCCACCATGAGGTTGAGAGCCTTTGCTACATGCCTAAGTAGGTTGTGGTACTGCTTATGGTCATCCAGAGGGAAGAGGGAAGGTGGAATTAATGCCTTGTCTGAGATGACAAGGCTGGGACAGGTGTTACTCGCAGTGCTGGCTGCATGATGATCATGGAAGATATGGGTTGGAAGGGACCTCAGGAGATCTAGTCTAATCCCCTGCTCAAAGCAGGACCAACACCAACTAAGTCATCCCAGTCAGGGCTTTGACAAGCCTGGCCTTAAAAACCTCTAAGGATGGAAATTCCACAACCTCCCTAGGTAACCCATTCCAGTGCTTTGTCACTCTCATAGTGTAATAGTATTTCCTAATATCCAACCTCGACCTCCCCCACTGCAACTTGAGACCAATGCTTCTTGTTCTGTCATCTGCCACCACTGAACAGCCTAGCTCCATCCTCTTTGGAACCCCCCTTAAGGTAGTTGAAGGCTGCTATCAAATCCCCCCCTCACTCTTCTCTTCTGCAGACTAAATAACCCCAGTTCCCTCAGCCTCTCCTCGTACATCATGTGCCCCAGCCCCCTGATCATTTTTGTTGCCCTCCACTGGACGCTCTCCAATTTATCCACATCCCTTCTGTAGTGGGGGGACCAAAACTGGACACAATAGTCCAGGTGTGGCCTCACCAGTGCTGAATAGAGGGGAATAATCACTTCCCTCGATCTGCTGGCAATGCTCCTATTAATACAGACCAATATGCCAGTGGCCTTCTTGGCAACAAGGGCACACTGCTGACTCATATCCAGCTTCTCATCCACTATAATCCTCAGGTCCTTTTCTGCAGAACTGCTGCTTAGCCAGTCGGTCCCCAGCCTGTAGTGGTGCATAGAATTCTTCCATCTTAAGTGCAGGACTCTGCACTTGTTCTTGCTGAACTCATCAGATTTCTTTTGGCCCAATCCTCCAATTTGTCTAGATCACTCTGGACCCTGTCCCTACTCTACAGAGTATCTACCTCTCCCCCCAAGTTTAGTGTCATCTGCAAGCTTGCTGAGGGTGTAATCCATCCCATCATCCTGATTATTAATAAAGATGTTGAACAAAACCAGCCCCAGGGCACACCCCTGGGGCACTCCACTTGATACCGGCTGCCAGCTAGACACTGAGCCGCTGATCACTACCTGTTGAGCCCGACAATCTAGCCAGCTTTCTTTCCTCCTTATCGTCCATTCATCCAATTCCTAACTTGCTGGCAAGAATACTGTGGGAGACAGTATCAAAAGCTTTGCTGAAGTCAAGATATATCATGTCCACTGCTTTCCCCATATCCACAGAGCCAATTATCTCATCATAGAAGGCAATCAGGTTGGTCAGGTATGACTTGCCCTTGGTGAATCCATACTGACTGTTCCTGATCACCCTCCTCTTCTCCAAGTGCTTCAAAATGGTTTCCTTGAGGACCTGCTCCAGCGACTGAAGTGAGGCTGACCTATCTGTAGTTCCCCGGCTTCTCCTTTTTTAAAGATGGGCACTATATCTGCCTTTTTTCCAATTGTCCAGGACCTCTCCCAATCATCACAAGTTTTCAAAGATAATGTCCAATGGCTCTGCTATCACATCAGCCAATTCATTCAGCACCCTCGGATGCATTAGATCTGGACCCATGGACTTGGGCATGTCCAGCTTTTCTAAATAGTCCTTAACCTGTTTTCACCACTGAGGGCTGCTCCCCACCTCCCCAAACTGTGTTGCCCAGGAGAGATGTTTTCTTCTGGCTCCTCATATCCAGAAGGGGCACCCCATGATCCTGGCAGAGTCAAATGGAGGCCAGTAGGGCCAGGCGTAGTGGTCACTGGGCATCAGTGGGCTACATGGGGAATGGAACTACAGCTCAGGGTCCTACGTGGGTGGATAGGTTGAGTATTGCCAGGGATATGGACTGCGAGAGAGTGCGGGTGTCAAGGATTGGTCTGGCATGGAAAACTACTTAGACTCAGGACAGGTCTGGCAGAGGCAGAACCGTCGGCACTGGTGGTGCGCAGATGAAAGTTGTTCCACTCCGGGAGTGTAGGAAAGATTCATCTGCCATAGTGGAAAGCAGCAAGGTGTTCAGAGGACTGGAGTGAGGTGGTGAACTGGTGTATGGGACCATCAGCTTTGCCATGGACATCAACTGTATCAGGTGAGCTGGCATGCAGGGAACCGGGCATGACAGTCCGGAGTGCCCCACTGGCGTTGACGGTGGTGGACCAGCAACCGTGATGGTAAGTGGTACCTGTGGCTCACAGCAGTGTTTCACCTTATGCTCCTTCCGGGGATTAGCAGAGCTATGAGCACCAAGGAATAGGGGTTCCGACTCTGGCCATGCAACGGGTAAGAGGACACTGGAAGTGGTGCTGACCTGCTGGCCTCCTATAGCTTCGGACACAGACACGCAGATGAAGCAAATAACGCGGTGTCAACAGACACTGCAAAACTCATTCGGGTCTGGCGCATGGCATGCATGCACACCCATATTTGTAATACATATATGGGGACCGTCCACTGGAAGAACCACGCTGATGCACGCGAGCACCACTCACTTCAACCCACATCTCATTTCGACAGAGATACAAAGAGCCCTGTGCTCTGCAGCAGTATGATAAGCTGGAGAGCAGAACTGCTGAAGGCTACCACATAAATGCCCGCTCACTGCCGTGGAATGGCTTGAGTCAGCCGATGGCCCTGTCAACACGGGGTCTGAACCAGACTAGTTTCCTTGCTGCAGTACTCAGTACAATCCATACATTGCATTGGGAGTGGTTCCACAGCCCTATCAATAAGCTAGCATGGTAGCTTTAAGTTTCTCACAGCCTTGAGCTCTGTAAGCTAGGTCGACCTACCCCCCATGCAGAGCAGGGCTAAGGCCAGAGCTGCCCCAAGAACCTCTTCCCTTGCTACTGACTACATGGCTGTTCCTGCAACACCCAGAGGGTGACAGGCCAGCTCCAGCCCTGCATTCAAACCATTTGCCCAGGTGCAGAATTCACATAAGTGGGCTGCAGTAACTGATAGCTGTCAGCAGATTCACGTCACTGAGCTCGAGGCATAGCACCCCCAGGAGACTGGACCTGAATTCTCTACTCTGAAGAGGAGGCGTGACTGCAGTTGGGATTAGTTCTATACTGAAGCCCAGGGCCGGTGCTTCCATTTAGGCGGCCTAGGCAATCGCCTAGGGCGCCAGGATTATTGGGGGGCGGCATTTTGCCGGGGGAGGGGGACGGTAGGCGGCTCCAGTGGACCAGCCGCAGTCGTGCCTGCGGAGAGTCCCCTGGTCCCGCGGCTCTAGTGGAGCTGCCGCAGGCATTCCTGCGGATGGTCCGCTGCTCCCACGGCTCCGGTGGACCTCCCGCAGGCAAGGCTGCGGCAGCTCCACCGGAAGCCGCAGACCAGCAGACCCTCTCCGCAGGCACGACCTGCGGCAGGTCCACTGGAGCCGAGAGACCAGCGTGCGTGGGGCAGCAAACTGGTCATGCGCCTAGGGCACTAAAAACACTAACGCCAGTCCTGCTGACGTGTGGAGGTGCCAGAATTCCTAGTTACCCCACAAAACTGGCTAAAAGCATTACATGTAGCTGCTACCAGAACTCCTGTGAAATGGCCACCAGCAGTGGCTAAAGGGAGAAGAAGCTTTTGTGTCTGTGAGAAACAACCCTCTGGGGCTCCACAAGAGGACCCTGGCAGACATCTCTTTCTAGCTGAATGGTCAGAACAGCTTAGCTGACCAATCTTAGTCTTACAGCCACACACAGACTACAGGAATCCATGTGGATGGCAGCTCCTCCAGGGTCAGGTGCACTAATATCTACTGCCATGAGCTCTGCATTCTTCTGGGTTGTTTCATTTCTCTGGATTCAAGATCAGCAGGTAGAATCACAGCTGAGTCCAGTGCCATAAAAGTTAGGTTCCATGGATACTCACTCTTGAAATGCAGCGGCAGCTGGGAGCTCAAGAATCCGCCCACCCCAACTGACCAGAGTGAACTGGCTGAGTTTACAAGTTAAACCCTGATTTGTTGTTCTCCAATCATTGCAAGCTCAGCTTGGATCCCGCAAGCCAAGCTGTGCTCTGCCTGCTTCATTTGCCTCCCGTACTGGATTTCAATGTGCTCTTCAACAGCTGTGTGGCTCTGCAGTGCTGACAAAGTACACACCTAGCATCAAACTAAGCAGATATATGCAGTAGTACAAGGTGCCCTTTTCACAGTCACTTCCCTGGTCAAACCACACTTTAGTCATTTCACACTGCTGGATTCCAGCACATCCATACCAACAACAGGAAAATCTGACCGCTGGGAACAAATCTAGAAAGAAAATTACCATCCCGGCTTAATGACATGCCCCAGACAGGTAAACAGGCAGTTACTGAAACCCCTTGCTGCTTATGTGAAACCCAGTCAAACTCTAAATCACTACCTTCTATGCCTAACATTCTGTACACAGCGTGCTAGCAGCATCAGCTTCATGCAAATGTGTGATGACGAAGAAGTGGTCAGACATAAAAGGATATCAGCAGCTCAAAATGGATGTTTACTCCACAAGGACTGAGTTGACTCTTACAGGTTGGCCCTGAAACCATCTCTAACAAACTGTCTAGGTTCTACATCCCTGTGAAGGACAGCAGTAGCCTGGCTGAAGCAGCTCTATTCAGGTTTAACCAAGAAGCAGCAAGGATATAAATCACCACAACAAGGGGTTGCTTGTTGCATTTGCTCTGCACACACCAGCAGCCAAGCTCCCCTCTCCTGGCCTGCTTCTCCCTCCCCCTGCCAAGCACACTGCATCCCTGATCCTCCCCCACCCTCCCTCCACTTCCTGCCCTCCCGCCCCCCCCCAGCTGCCCAACAGCTGTTTGGCTGCGCTTAGGACTTTCCAGGATGGAGGGGGAGGAGCAGGGGTACGCGGCTCGCTCAGGGGAGGAGGCAAAGCGGCAGGGCAGGGGCAGAGGCTTGGGGACAGGAAGTGGGTAGGAAAAGACAGGGTGGAGCAGGGACTTTGGTGAAGGGGTGTAATGGGGGTGGAGTGAGGACGGGGCAGGAAGAGGCAAGCACCCACTGGGCAGAAGGTAAGTTGGTGCCTATGCTTCTAGCTCTGAAAGCTGAAGAAATCTTTCCAACAGGACCAAGTGTGTACTGAAGTCAAGTCTTCCTGAATCTGCAGAGAGACAGCGTCATTCATCACGGCTCTTTGCTGGTGGAATGGGAGCATAAAAGGTCAGCCAAAAGGCAGCTGGGAACTTTGGGCCAAAGCAGCAGGAGCTTTCTTGCCAAACACAGACCAAGGAAAAGGGGTATGGGTTGGAGCACTGCTGTATTTTGGCTTGGTGAGACATTTTGGGTACATATGAGGCTTTGGGTACATTTTCCAAATCCTGATCACGATTCATCACCTTTTACTGCTGTTCCCACACCACAGCTGTGTATAATGTCTTTCACAGGGACTGTATCCTCAAATGCTGTGAGTTAATGAAAAAACACTGCTATTCTCCTCCCAGACTTAGTCTAGGTAGATAAATAAGTCAAACCCTACACACAAATATTTAGATACCTCTCATAACTGTGGGCACTAAGCTTATTCCATGGAGGCCACCACTTCCCTGCCAACTTGCAGGAAGTAGAGAAATTAGGACACAGAAAAACTCATTCTAAACATAGCACTGCACTCAGAATACTATGTTAACGTGAAAGTCTATTCTATTGCCAGACAGTGCAAAAGAACTTCTATTTCTCATGCCTGAGTTCTGTCTGGTAACAAAAGGGAAAAGTTAAACTGAAATACATTTTTCAAAAGTCAAGTTAAATATAGTATTTTTAGAGGATGGCAAGCAGAGGCAAGTATTAAAGTACATCAGTGGACAGCAACAACTATGAGATTCAAATACAAAAATACAAAGTAATTTGGGTATGAGAATTATTCACACAACAGCTCTAAGAACACCACAAATTCAAAGTTAGGACTGAAGGATACAGACTTTCTGGCTTGGAGGCACATGCAAGCCTTGGTGAAAAATCAAATAATCAACAGTGCCCACATAGCAAGAAATATACTTCTAGCCAGTAAGTTTTTCTGTTGTAAGGATGCCTCATACATTACTGAACCTGCTTGATACAAATTAATTCTGAAATAGAAAAACACTGGTGTTTTCCTTCCAATAAAGAGAATTAAAAGGCAAAGGCAAGGAAGGGAAGATTTTTCAGGTGATGTCAGGAACAGTGGTTCCCAAACTTGTTCTGCCGCTTGTGCAATGAAAGTCACCGGGCCGGTTTGTTTACCTGACGGGTCCGCAGGTTCAGCCAATCGCAGCTCCCAGTTGCCGCGGTTCGCTGCTCCAGGCCAATGGGAGCTGCTGCCAGCATGTCCCTTGGCCTGGAGCAGTGAACCGTGGCCACTGGGAGCCGCAATCGGCCGAACCTGCGGACGCAGCAGGTAAACAAACCAGCCCGGCCCGTCAGGGGCTTTCCCTGCACAAGCGGTGGAACAAGTTTGGGAACCACTGGTTTAGAAAAAGGCAAAGAGTCAATAAGCTAGACATATGGGAAGGCTATGCTAGATGCAGTGTGCAGCACAGGAGAAGGCTCTTGCACCCACAGTGCTAAAACTATGAGTGGGCAGAGTGGAGGCCACTGGTATAGACTTCAGTTTTACCTGCACGGCTATGTCAGTTAGAAGTATAAAAAAAAACAGAACCAAAAAAATCATCCCTCCAACTTCTATAGCTTTGCTGGCAAAAGCCTAGTGTAGATGCAGTTATAGTCTTTTGCCAATATCAGCTACATCTCCACTAGGTACACATATCCTAGCAAATCCTTTCTAACGTAGACAGGTGCAAGTCCACTATTCTTAAAAAAAAAAGGAAGGGCAATTTCAAATAGGGTCATGAAGTAATTGGGGAGCCAGCAGTGTTATGGTCTCATGTCCCAGTGCCCAGGAGAAGACAGGCATGCAGAATACTACACATACACTGTAAGCTATAAGCAGTATTTCTAGCATCTAGCGCAAGGTACTGGAGACAGGACTACTGGGTTGTATTCTCAACAACTCAAACTTGCCACATAGGCAACAGTGGCCAAGTCACTTAAGGTGGGTCTACACAGCTGCACCTGTTTAAAGATATTATTTTACACTGATGATGTTAAATCGGTATGGCTTCATGTAGAAACATTCTTAAATCAATTTAAATGTGACTTGTATCCATTTCCTTTGACCGTATCAATTTACAGGGAGTAAACGAGTTCTAAACAAGTATAAATGTCCACACAGGAGTTTGCACTGGTTTAACTAAACCAGAGCATGTTTGTGTGTAGACAAACGCAGAGGTGATGGGTCTTGCTCACTTTATCCATCTGGGAAAAATTAATAGGTCCCTACTCAGCGTGGCTGCAAGGATTAACGTTTAAGTGATTTGAAATCTTCAGATGTCACATTGGTGGTGTTGCTGTGTCGGTTCCAGGATATTAGAGACACAGGGTGGATGAGGGAATAACTTCTATTGGACTAACTCACCAACAGACGAAGATATTATTGAGTTTCTCAAATATGTTTGACAAAGCATTACAGGCAGGAGAGCTGCTTGAGGATGCTGCCAGGGATATGCAACCAGGCAAGGCAAGAGGAGATGAAGATGAAGGCCTGATGGAGAAGAAACCCAAGAACAATATAGCAAGTCACTTATGATTGCTCCTTGAAGGGGCCTGACTGGGGATTACACAACATCAGGGCATGGCTCTTCTAGTCGCCTAGTGCTTCTCACCAGGTAAGTATTTTCCTAAAGCACCTGGACACAACCGCAAGATCAGAAGGCATGGAAATCATTACACTGCAGCTCCTTTCTCCACTACTCCGTAGCCTAAATCCTACCCTTCAGGTGTCTGGGGAGTCAAATGCTGCTTCATGCATGCTGCTCAGGCTGCGCCTGTGCTATGGTCAAAACCAGGTGGTTTCTGAGCCAGGTTACCTGGCCAGTAGAGCCAGGGACTGCATTTACTGTAGTACAGGGGTCGGCAACCTACAGCACGTGAGCCAATTTCTAATGGCACGCTGGAGCCTGCCAGGACTCCAGCATGCCATTAAAAATCCTGCCCAGCCCAGCCCAGCCCACTCTCCTCTGCCCTCCGCTCGGGCAGGGAGCAGAAGCATAGCTGTGTGCACGGGGTGGGCAAGTGGCCCCACTCTCCCGGCGCGGCAAGCCGCGGGGTCCACACTCCCGGGCCGGAGCACTGGCCGAGCGCAGCGCTTTGGGGGTCAGGGCTGCATGCTCTCGCAGGGCAGCGTTTGGCTCTGCGGGGAGACAGAAATGCTCCCACCTCCCCTGGAGCCATGCCGCCCTGTGCGCTCCCGCGGGGCAGTGTTTGGCTCTGCAGGGAGGGAAAAGACGCTCCCTGCTCAACTGGAGCTCTGTCGCCACGTGCGCAGCACTCTGAGTGGCGGGGCTGTGTACTCCCGCGGGGCAGCATATCTGGCTCTGCGTGGAGCCTCATGGTAAGGGGTCCAAGGCTGGGGGGGTTGGATAAGGGGTGGGGGCAGTCAGAGGGGTGGGGAAAGGGTGGGTTGGGATTGCAGGGGGGGTGGTGGTTGGGGCGGGGGGTTTCTGGAGGGGGCAGTAAGGGAGTGGGGGTGAGGTTAGATGGGGCATGGGAGTCCCGGGGTCTGTCAGGGGGCGGGGGACGGATATGGGTCAGGGCAGTCAGGGGACCGGGAGCAAGGAGGGTTGGGGGGGGCAGTATGAGTCGGGAGTTCTGGGGGGGGTGTCAGGAGGCAGGGATGTGGAGATGGGGTGGGGCAGGCAGGGAGCGGGGGTGGGTTGGATGGGTCGGGAGTTCTGGGGGTCCTGTCAGGGGGCAGGGAGTGGTTGGATAGGCATGGGAGTCCTGGGGATATGGCTGGGTGTGGGTGTGTGGATAAGGGTCGGGGCAGTCAGGGGACAGGTACGGGGCAATCAGGGGACAAGCAACAGGGAGGCTTAGATATGGGGTGGGGTCCTGGGAGGCAGTTGGGGGCGCAGTCCCAGGAGGGGGTATTCAGGGAACAAGGAGCAGGGGGGTTGAGAGTTTGCAGGGGGGCAGTCACCTAGCCCTCTCCTCTGAGCCCTGACCCCCCACACACACACTCCCTTCCCTCTGCCCCGCACACCCCCCAGGTCCCTGCCCTGAGCCCCGTACCTCCCTCATACACACCCAGCCCTCTGCTTGACTCCTTCATTCCCCCTCTCCCTCAACAACCCTAGCCCTGACTCTGGCACCCCCCTACATACCCAGCCCCCAGCCCTGACTCCAGCCCTCTGCCCTGACTTGCATCCCCACACATCCCCAGTCCCCCCACACCCCAGTCACTCGCCACATCCCCACCCCCACTCAGAGCACCAAACGGGAGCTTCTGCACTCCACCCCCACATTCTCACCGGCACCCCTCGCATCAAATGGGAGCTGCCCAGGTAAGTGCCCCACACTCGAACCTCCTGCCCCAACCCTGAGCCCCCTCCCTCATTCTATCTCCTGGCCAGACCCTTCACCCCCAGCCCTGTGCTCAGTGCACTCCCACTCTCAGCTCAGTGCAGAGAGAAGAAGAGAATGGGCCAGAACCATGGAGAAGGTAGGTACCCACTGTATGTGGGCAGGGCTGGGACCCCAGACTGGCAGCGGGCTGAGTGGATCTGGCAGCCGGGATCCCAGCTGGCAGGAGCCGGAGGATGGAACCCCTGAGTGGCAGTGGGCTGAGCCGCTCAGCCCACTGCCGGTCTGGGGTCCCAGCTGCTGGCCCGCACAGCCCGCTGCTGGTCTGGGGTTCTGGCTGCCCGACCCTTGCCAGCCGGGGTTCTGGTCACAGGCCTCATTCAGCCCACTACCAGCCTAGATGAACAGAACCCCAGACCAGCAGCAGGCTGAGTGGGGCAGCAGCATAAGATCAACATTTTAATTTCCTTTTAAATTAAGCTTCTTAAACATTTGGAAAATCTTGGTTTAATTTTACAATACAACACTAGTTTAATTAAATAATATATAGAGTTATAGAGAGAGACCTCCTAAAAACATTAAAATGTATTACCAGCACGCAAAACCTTACATTAGGGTGAATAAATGAAGACTCAGCACACCGCTTCTGAAAGGTTGCTGACCCCTGCTGTAGTATTACAGAACCACAGTAGAGACTATGAGAAGCTCCTGAAAGGAGCACTCTTCCAAGTGTCCCCAGAATGTTGGGGAGTGTGGGAGAAGAGGCTGCCAGCAGCAACGACAAGCCATTGCTAGGTGCACGAAGCTGCTATTTGCACTGGCAGTAAGGGCTTGCAGGAGTCAGAAGCAGATAGAGTATCTGGAAGCACAGAGGCATCTTTGTTTAGATAATGTTACTATGGGTATGGCTACACTTACATTTATGCAGTGCTGGGAGTTACAGCTGTGTTCGTACAGCTGTGTAGGGCCAGCGCTGCAGTGTGGCCACACTGACAGCTACCAGTGCTGCAGTGTGGCCACATTTGCAGCGCTGTTGGGAATGGTGCATTGTGGGCAGCTATCCCACAGAGCACCTCGTCCCATTTTGGCGCTGTGACTTGTGGGAAGGGGACGGAAGGGTGCGGGTCTTTCCGCTTCCTGTTCCAACGCCTCGTTGTGCTTTGCTACACATTCCAAGCAGTTTGGCGGCACTGTGAGTCTGCAGTGCAATTTCTGTTACAAATGGAGCCCAAGCTGCTGAGGACCTTGCTGATGAATGTTGCCAGCACATCACACATGGCAGTGGAGCTATTCCTTCAGCTCCAAAGTGACAGTGAGGAGTCAGACGATGATATTGATTCGCCTGACGCTCAAGACACTAAATTGCTTGTGGAAGTAACGGACGTGCTCAGCACCGTGGAACGCCGCCTTTGGGCTCGGGAAACGAGCACTGAGTGGTGGGATCACATCGTCCTGCAAGCCTGGGATGACGAGCAGTGGCTGCAGAACTTTCAGATGAGAAAAGCCACTTTCATGGGACTGTGTGATGAGCTCGACCCTACCCTGCAGCGCAGGGACATGAGATTGAGAGCTGCCCTGCCAGTGGAGAAGCGGGTGGCTATTGCAATCTGGAAGCTGGCAACTCCAGACAGCTACCGATCGGTGGCGAACCAGTTTGGAGTGGGAAAGTCGACCGTTGGAATAGTGTTGATGCAAGTTTGCACAGCCATTAATCACACCCTGCTAAGAAGAACTGTGACTCTTGGGAACGTGCAGGACATTGTGGATGGCTTTGCACAAATGGGTTTCCCTAACTGTGGAGGGGCAATAGATGGGACGCATATTCCTATTCTGGCATATTCCTATTCATATTCCCACCTGGCATCAGAGTACATTAATTGCAAGGGGTATTTCTCTGTGGTTCTCCAAGCGCTTGTGGATCACCGTGGACGTTTCACTGACATTTACTCAGGATGGCCTGGAAAGGTGCATGATGCACGCATCTTTCGGAACAGTGGCCTGTTCAGGAAGCTGATGGCCGGAACTTTTTTCCCAGACCGCAAGATCACAGTAGGGGATGTTGAAATGCCCACTGTGATTCTTGGACACCCCGCTTACTCCTTAATGCCATGGCTCATGAAACCGTATACAGGGAAGCTTGACAGGAGCAAGGACCGGTTCAACTACAGGCTGAGCCGGTGCAGAATGACTGTGGAGTGTGCTTTTGGCCGTTTAAAGGCGCGCTGGAGGTGTCTCTACGGGAAGCTAGATTTGGGGGAAAGCAGCATCTCCGCGTTATATCCGCGTGCTGTACCCTCCATAATATTTGTGAAGGGAAGGGTGAAAGATTCAGTGAGGAATGGGCCTCCGAGGTTCGACGCCTAGAGGCTGAATTTGCACAGCCAGAGAGCAGGGCTACTAGAGAGGCCCAGCAAAGGGCTTCAAGGATTAGGGATGCCTTAAGGGAGCAATTTGATGTTGAAAGCCAACAGTAATGTTTGGTGCCTTTGCTGTGCCCGTTTTTCCCTTGGGGTACAGTAATTATCACTTTCTTCAATAATAAAAAATGTTTTATAAGCCAAGAAATCATTTATTCAAAATACAGTACATAAAAGGGCAGGGGGCTAGGGTGGTGGACTGTACATTCAGAGGTATGAATATGTCCTGCTTGGATTGCTGTTCAAAGCCTGCTGCACTTCAGGATTAATATGCTGCATCGTGATGGGGGTTGAGTGCATAGGGTAAGGGTTGTAGTTATCAGGGCTGGTAGGTGATCGTACAGGTGTTGGGGGCAGCTGGGGGTGGTAAGAAACAGGCTGCTGGAGAAAGGTGTTTTGTGCAAATACTGGGGAACAAGAGAGAAAGAGCTTTGGGAGGGGTGGGGGTTACCACGGTACTGATCTGCCTGCATGGCTACGAGAGACTGCATACGGTCAGTTTAGCGAGCCAGGAGGCTTATCAGCTGCTTCGTGCTTTTCTTGGTAGCCAATTCCTTTCTCCTGCTTTGTGTTTGCCTCCACTCATGCATTTTCTCTCTCCATTCCTGCATCTTCTTACTCTCTCTGGCGTACTGATTCATAACTGCTTTGATCAAATCTTCTTTTGATTTTCAAGGATTTTTCCTCAAGTTCTGTAACCATCGGGCAGGCGGTGATAGTGCTGGATTATTCAAGGTCACTTAAAAAAACAAATAGAAACATTTAATACACAGAGGCTACATTGTTTATTATCACACAGTGAAGGAGTTTGTAGACTTTTTGTAGCATCATTCCCACATACCTAACATAGCACAGAGAGGCCACGGCTGCGAAGGCATGGCAAGCAATGGGGTGAGTGTTTCTTCTGCGACTTCACCTGGGAAGGGGAACTGCCTGAGGGCTCACTGGGGTTTCTGTGCACTGGGGAAAGCAAAGAGCAGGGACCTGGGGACCTGCACTGGGGAAAGCAGAGAGCAGGGACTTTGGGAACTGCACTGGGGAAAGCAGAGAGCAGGGACCTGCACTGAACACTATCCCTACATTCTCAACAGGGTTTTCTACTGCCAGATATATCACTGCTGCGTGTTACCTGGCAAGAGAGGGAGGATCTTCTACAGAAATGTGGATTCTGCCCTGGTCCCTATGCAGCTTCCCTGTGTGCAGCAATGGTCCCCCCACCCCTCGCGGCACAGTGGCGCGGACGAGTTAGCCTGACCGGGACAAGGACCACGGTGGCTCTCCTATAAACTTGCGCTAGCACATTGCCCACACTGGCTGCAACTTTTCAAGAGATTACCGAGGCCGATTACAGAGACGTGATAGACCAAATCAATGGGCTATTCCACATTTAGGCATGCATGCAGGCAGCCGTAACCCCCACCCTCCTCTCCCAAAACATTTCCATCCTAAAAATAAAATCTGCTTACCGGGAACACACTCCTCTGCTTCTTCTTCACCAACAAGTTCCAGCTGCTGCGACTGGCTAGCCTCCTCCTGGCTTGAGAAGAGCTCCTGGCTGCATGACTCCTGGGACTCCGGGGTGTCTCCCTCCACCCCAGTAGCCTCACTCTCGGCTTCCTCTACACCCTCCCCCACTTCTCCCTGCTCTGAACTCTCCATCGTGCTCCTCGGATTGGCAGTGGGGTCACACCCAAGTATGGCATCCAGCTCCTTGTAAAAATGGCAGGTCGTGGGGGCAGCTCCTGAGCGGCGATTTCCCTCATGGGCTTTGCAATAGGCACTGCGCAGCTCTTTTACTTTTACCCTGCACTGCAACCCGTCCCGTTCATGGCCCCTTAGCAGCAAGGACTTCGATATCTGCCCATAGGTATCATTATTTCTACGGCTGGAGCGCAGCTGTGATTGGGGTGAGGAAGCTGTGCAAACACTGATGAGGTCCTGCAGCTCTGAAGTGTTCCATGCTGGGGCTCGTTTGGGGCGTGGAGGCATGGTCACTGATTAATTGATTGCACTCCACACCTGGCTGAGCAAACAGGAAGGGGATTTTTAAAATTCCTGGGGCATTTAAAGGGGGGGGGGGTCACCTGAGCCCAGGGCAGTGGAGTGTGAAATGATGAGCAGAGTGGCTGAAAAGGTATGCTGGGATACCTCCTAATACCCTGGAGGCCAATAAAAGCGCTGTTGGTGTCCACACTTGATGACCAGTGCTGCATCACCAGCGCTGGAATCGCTACACCCGAGGCAGACCAGGTGTACAGCCAGCGCTGCAACCAGGGAGTTGCAGCGCTGGCTGTGCTTTGCAAGTGTGAACACAGACTGAGTTGCAGCGCTGTAACTCCATCACCAGCGCTGCAACTCTACAGTGTAGCCATGGCCTATGTCCCCAGCCAGGACAATCCACTTAGTGAATGGAGCAGTTCTAGCCCTCAGCAAAGCTGAAGGAAGACTCTCCTAGAGTGGAAGAGGTTTAGGCTCTCTTTATAGTCTCTAGAGGGTGTCTGATGCAGATACTACAAGGAATGACAGATCAGGAAGGCGGCTTGGGAAGAAGTTTTGTCCCACGCTTTGTCCCTGGGGATCAAACTCCACTCTGCAGAGCTGTCATGGCTAGAGCCCAGAACAGCGCTCTAAAGCCACGACTGCTAGTGACATCAATACACTCCTTCTGAAACAGCTAGGGACTCTCCTGCCCCTGAAGGGAATGTTTGCTGCTCAAAAACTTCTACCTTTGCCCCAAAGGGAACAACTCAAGCCTTCAGATATCAGCTCCAGCGCTGCCTACAAGCCATCCGTAATGGCTCAACACAAATAACTTTAGCTCTCTTCTGGGTCCAGCCCTCCAGGAACAGATGTAAACAAAGTACTTAAGATTTCCAGACCAGAGTTATGCATCCTGGGAACTGTATACAAAACTTCCCTGGGATGTTTTAGAGCTGGGATCACTGTGCAAACATAAACTTTGCTAATCTTAGTTCTAAGTAAAGTATGAACCTGACCAAAGGAAACAAGAGGACCTGAGGGGGTGAAAGATTGTACTTGCATATTCAGGCAGGCACCTTATGTCTATGGTAAGAGCAACAGTGTGAGCAGCAAAAGGAGTCTTGGTTAAGGTTTTGCACGCAAAACAGCAAGTTTACTAAGACAAATCTACAAGTATTAAATGTGGTCCTGGAAGAGTTCTGAGCACCATCCCACAGGCATTTCATTGCTGCATGGACATACCTTAAGTGACTACACGAAGCCTAATACAACTTGAGGCAGGAAGACCAAATGAAACACTAAACACTGGCAAATACAGACGTGGCATCATTTATACACTTTTTGCCAGATTAATTAGATAAGCTGTTAGCAAGTACATTCTGATTGGAGAAAACAACTATGTGATGATGTGACGAAGTGGTCTTTAATTCATCTTGTTATGTTGCATTAGAGTCTTACTATCCTATACTAACACTATGTGTACCTCTGTTTCCCTGTGTACTGCACCAATATTTCAGTGGTGGGAATTGGGTATGTGATTTTTACTGACACCCTTGGGGCAGGTGAGGCTGCCCAGCAGTCTTCACACGTGCTATGGTGGTGCCCTTTGTAACCTGAGACCCAGGAGAGGGGTTCACCCAGGTTACAACTTTTGCCCAGGAAGCAGGACAAAGAGGAGAAGAAGAGCAACGGGCATGTCGGGAGGCAGATCGCTGGAAGTTGGGCAGTCTGCTTGGGGGACTGGAAAAGGGGGAGTCCAGGCCATCTGGCCAAAGACTCCCCAAGATGGACTTGGCTGAAAGTCACCGACTTATGTGCTAACAAGTTCTGTCCTATGCTGTGTTCCTGTCAACTAATAAACCTTCTGTTCTACATGCTGGATGAGAGACACTGCTGACTGCAGGAGTTAGAGTGCAGGGCCTTCTGGCTTCCCCAGGAGCCCTGCCCAGGTGGACTCGCTGTGGGAAGTGCACAGTGTGGAAAGGGATGCTGAATGCTCCAAGGTCAGACCCAGGACGGTGGAAGCTGGGTAAGCTTCTTGCCCTGGAAACCGTACGCTCAGAAAGAGGAGGCATGCTTCCCCAGAGTCCTGACCAGCTTCACATGGAGTAGTTCCAGAGCATTGCCGCGGTGACTCTGTGACAACTAGTGAAAGCTGAGGGATAAACTGTGCCCCGTGGACAAAGCATCCTGCAGTGACTGGGGAGCAGTAGAATGAAGGGGGATTAGCAAGAGCCAGGTATGCTGAAGGCTCAGAGAAGTGCAGTTCCAGGAGGTGGAGGAGCTATGACTTAACCCCAAGAGTGGATCCCCGAGAAGGGCTGTCGCACTGAAGGGCTTCCAGCTGGGGGAGCTGAGAGAGCACAGGTCTACAAGTCCGTGACCACTTGGGAACAGTGTGGAGATGGCCTATCATCTCCTCCTTAAGAATGACATTGTAAAACTGTGCAGAGAGAGAGAGAGGCAGGCCCGTGCACTGGGAGATTCACCAAGGCACAGCTGATTGCTCGGCTGGAAGAGAATGATCACTCTAAGGAGCAGGTTTGTGACTGGGCTGGGAGCAGCCAGGCAGCCCCAGGGGTCACCCCAGCCACTGACCCAACCAGGGCCACAGGAGGGGCTGAAAGCAGCCAGGCGATCCCAGGACCCACCTACCCGACCAGCAGGGGATCTTCACAGCCGTGTTCCCCATCGGTGCAGCTGAAATGGTTGGAGTTGGAAATGGAACTGACACTGAAAGAGCTGGAGGACCATGAGAAGGAACAGGAGAACCATGAGAGACAGACAGAGGCAGCATGAACTGGTGATGGAGGAACTGAGAAGCAAGGGGACCCCTGCTGGAGTGAGTGGAGATGGGCCCAAGGTAGCTAAGCCCGCAGGGAACTCAGATATAAAAGTGCTGCCTCAGTTTAAGGAGAGAGATGATATAGATGCCTTCCTCACTGCCTTTGAGAAGGCCTGCAATGTGCACCAGGTTGACCCTGCAGACAGACTTAGACATCTCACCCCCTTACTGGGTCCCAAGGACATAAGGATATTCAGCCAGATGGATGGAGTGATAGCAGGGGACTATGAACTGTTCAAACAAGCCCTGCTCTGCAAGTTTGAGCTGATCCCCAAGGCATACAGGAAAAGGATCTGGAGCAAGCAGAAGACCCAGGGGATGACCTTTCTGGAACTGGCCACCCTGATGGGGGAATACATCCACAAGTGGGTGAATGGGGCCAGGGCCCAGACAAAGGAGGACGTGATTGAACTGGTGGGGCTGGAGCAACTATATTAACTCTGTCCCCCTGACCTGAGGATATGACTGGTGTACAAGAGGCTGAAGGACCTGCACTGCACAGGGCTGCTAGCTTACAAGCTTGTAGATGGCAGGTTGGGATATGGAATGGAATGCTAGGGGGACAGGCCCACATCAGTGCAGAAGGGGGGGTCACCCAGGAGCTTCCCACAAGGGGGACTCTGATAAATCTCTCCCAAGAGGCACAGCCAATACCAGAGCTGGCTGACCAATCCCAGGGGACCAACAGGACCTGAGGTATAGTTACTGTGGACAGAGGCCACAGATGGGCCCAGTGCCAAAAGCTCAGGGACAGGATGAGCAAACCGAACCCCGAAAGGGTTAACTAGGCAGGAGCCCAGCTGGAGGAGGGGCTGGTTCCCCAGGCAGGAGGAGCTGGCAGTTTACCAATGGCCCAAGAAGGAGGAGTCTCCCAGGCCAGCTCCTCGGGGAGGCTTAATGCTCTGGATTCAAAGTTCTTAGTCTACAGGGTGGGTGTGGGACAGCCCCTGAAGAGCGAGTGCCTCATTCCCCTGGAGGTGGATGGAAGCAGGTCATTGGGTACGGGGACACAGGCGCTGAGGTGATGCTGGCCCAAGGTGGTGGCCCCAGACGAGGTGGTGCCCAACATCTACCTGACCCTGACAGGGATGTGCGGGCCCCCTGTTTAAGGTACTCGTGGTGAGGGTACGTCTGAAATGGGGGGCCAAGGAGGACCTCAAATATGTGGGGGTGCACCATCACTTGCCAACTGAGATGCTGAAGGGGGGTGATCTGGAAGATTGGCCGGGCAGCCCCGAAAGCATGCTAGTCATTACCCCTGGCCAGAGCCAGCAAAGGGCACTCTTCCCTGACACCAGGGGAGAGGGGGTACCTTGCAGGGGGCCCAGGACCCTACCCTGGCAAGAAGGGAGCCCACTGAGGACAGGACTTGGCAGGGCTATGGCCTCGGACCCAGATAGTGAGAGAGAGGAGGTCCCCATCCCTTCCCCAGTCACTGAATTCCAGGCCGAGCTGCAGAAGGATCTCTCCTTAGAGAAGCTGAGGGAATTTGCTGGCCATAGCACAGCAAAACCCCTGGGGGAAGGCTGCCGGGAAAGATTCCTGTGGGAGATGGGATTCTTGTACCCAGAATGGACTCCCCAAGGAGAAGTGGAACATTGGGGAATCAGAAGGCAGCTGGTGGTCCCTCAGAAGAACTGCTGGAGGCTACTGTATCCGGCCCATGATGCCCCTTTCTCGGGACACCAGGGAACCCAGCACACCAGACAGAGGCTGTTACAGAACTTTAATTATCCTGGGGTCTTTGATACCATCCAGCAGTACTGCAGGTCCTGCAACTCCTGCCAGAAGGTGGGGAAAGGTCCGGGACAAGGGGAAAGCAGCTTTGAAGCCCCTGCCCATCATAGAAGAGCTTTTCAGAAGGTGGCCATGGACACAGTGGGGCCCCCCTCAGCAAGACAACTCAGACAGGGAAAAAATACATTCTCGCAGTGGTAGATTTCGCTACTCGCTATCCCAAGGCAGTGACTCTGTGCTCTGTTGAGGCAGACACCTGTGGCAGACGCACTGCTAAACATTTCAGCAGCAGGTTCTCCAATGAGGTCCTTAAGACCAGAGCTCCAATTTGATGTCAACCCTGCTCCGATACTTGTGGCAGAAAGTGTGGGGTCGAACACACCTGGGCCGTGGTATATCACCCTCGGTCCAACAGACTGGTGGAGAGATTCAATGGAATTCTAAAGATGATGCTGAAACTTTTATGAACCAGCACCTGCAGGACCGGGACAAGTATTTAACCCACCTGCTGTTTGCATACCAGGAAGTGCCCCAGGAATCTACAGGGTCCTCTACTTTTGAGTTGCTGTATGGGAGGAGTGTGATGGGACCCCTGGACTTGATGAGGGCACAGTGGAAGGCGTCTCCCAATGGAGATTCAGAGTGGAAGTATGTACTGATTCCCAGAAAAAGCTCACTGAGCTCATGGACTTGGCCAGGGAGAATTAGCCAGGGCCCAAGGGCAGCAGAAGGTCTGGTATGACTGCTCAGCACATGCCCGCTCCTATGCCACCACGGACCAGGTGATGGTTCTCATTCTATGACGAAGGACAAACTACAAGCTGGCCTGGGATGGGCCCTTTAAGGTCATCAGGCAGCTGAATGAGGTGAACTATGTGGTGGAACTGTCTAATCGGGCTCACAGCCACCGGGTGTACCATGTCAACATGATGAAGCTGTAGCTTGACAAGGAGAATTTGGTTCTGGTTGTGTGTGGCCAGTGGGAGGAGCAGGGAGATGATCCTTCGGTGGATCTATTCCCTGAGACAGGCGCCGGCCCCTTGCTGGAATCAATTCCCTTCTCTAACAGCTAACCTCTGCCCAGCAGGCAGAGATCCAAGAGGTGCTGGTTCAAACCAGCAGCTGTCTCCAACCAATCTGAGCTCGCTAGCCTTGCTGTCCACCAGGTGGAGACAGAAGCACACCCTCCTGTAAGATGCTCCCTCTTCTAGATCACTGGAAAAACAGCCTAGGACCTGGAGAAAGAGAGGTCAAGGACATGCTGGCTTAGGGGGTGAACCAGCCGTCCTCCAGCCCTTGGGCCTCTCCCATAGTGTTGGTCCCCAAGAACAGGTCAATCCGGTTGTGTGGTGGACTACAGGAGCTTAATGCCATCACCAAGTTCGATGCTACCCATGCCTAGGCCTGACAAGCTAGGAGGGCTCATTATCTCACTACTATGGATCTCACCAAGGGCTACTGGCAAATACCTTTGGATCCGGAGACAGGCTGAAATCTGCTTTTATCCCCTCTCTGGGGCTTTAAGGTTCCTGGTCCAACCTTTCTGCGTAAAGAAGCACCTGCCACCTTCCAGTGCATGGTGGACAGTTACTCAAGGGGATGGAGAATTTTGCCCTAGTGTATATTGATGATATCAGTGTTTTTAGCTAGACCTGGGAGGACCACGTGTCCAGGTTAAACAAGTGCTCAACCGGCTCCAGGATGCAGCACTGACTATAAAAGCTGGGAAGTTCAAGAGGGGGCTGGCAGAAGTATCATACCTGGGCCACAAGGTGGGGAGCAACTGCCTAAAGCCAGAGCTGGCCAAGGTGGAGGCAATCAGAGATCGGCCCACTCCCCAACTAAGAAATAGGTCCAGGCTTTTATTGAGATGGCAGGCTACTACCAGAGGTTTGTGCCTCACTTTAGCTCCATAGGTGCCCCCATCACTGAGCTATGCAAGAAGGGTAAGCCAGATAAGGTGGTCTAGGACCAAGCAGTGCCAGAGGGCTCTCTGTGCTCTGAAGGTCAAGGATCCAGTGCTGGTAAACCAGACTTTGACAAGCCCTTTATGGTGCTGACTGACGCCTCAGACACTGGACTGGGTGCAGTGCTGATGCAAAGTTAATGAGAAGGGGGAGAGTATACCCCATCATATACCTGAGCAAGATGATGCTTTCCTGGGAGCAGAACTATGTGGACATAGAGAAGGAATGCCTGGTCATGGTGTGGGCCCTTAAAAGCTGCAGGCCAATATCTATTTGGGCCAGCGCTTCACTGTGTACACTGACCACTAACCCAGATGAAAGGGACTAATGACAAGCTCCTGAGGTGGAGTCTCCAGCTTCAGGATTATGACATGGAGGTGGTCCATGTTAAGGGGAGTGCCAACTTTATAGCAGATGTTTTGTCCTGGAGAGCGGGGTCAGAACTTCCCCAGGCCACTGGACCTGCCGGGGGAGGGCGCGGCTAACCTTGCAGCCACCAGCCTCGGAGCTGCTGCAGCAAGGAGAGGCACCCTTACCCCCAGCCCAGGTGCTGCTGCGGGGGGAGAACACCGAGGGAAGTCCTCTCTCCCCGCAGTAGCCCCAAAACACCCTTCTGCACCCAAACGTCTCATCCCCAGCCCCACAGCAGAGCCTGCACCCCCAGCCGGAGGCCTCATACCACAGCACCCCAACCCTCTGCCTCACCCCAGAGCCAGCACTATCAGCCAGAGCCCTCACACCCCTGAACCCAAACCCTCTGGCCCAGCCCTGAGTCCCCTCTCCACACTCCAAACCCCTTGGCCCCTCCTCTAGCACATGAATTTTGCTATGTGCACCAGTATGAAGATGATGCGTCACACATCACCTCCATATTGGTGCACATAAAATTCATTCTGCACATGGGTGGGAAAAGTTAGAGGGAACACTGATCCCAACCCCACACCCAGATCCCTCTGTGGAGCATTATCCCCCAAACACTCAGACCCCCGTTGCTGTGCCCCAACCACCTTCACCTGGACCCCCCTGCAGAGTCCCAATACCGTTGCACCCAGAACCTCCCAACAAGCCCCTGTGCATCCAGATCCCCCCTACACACAATCCCCCACTGAGCCGTCCGCACCCAGATTGCTCCACACAGAACCTCAACTCACACCTTGTCTCCCCCCACACTAAGCCCTCCACACTTAGATCTTGCCTTGCTGAGCCAGCCTGCCAACATCTGGTGCACCTGACGGGACTTTGGGTATTTCTGGGAAAGGTCTGGTCCTTGCTCTGTGTCAGGGTTGGGTGCAGCCTTGCCACTGAGTCCATGTTGGATGGAGCTATAGAGTGATCTTCCACCTCTGTGCAGCCTGTGCCCTGTGCTTCCCAATACCATGCTGGAGACTCCACATTTATTTGATAAATAAAATTTGCAGAATTTTAAAGCATTGTGCACAGAATTTTTAATTTTTGGTGCAGAATACCCTCATGTGTATCTAACAATATGGCCTTCAACAGCAGATATCAGCATAGGTGAAGCATGCTCCTTGGCTACCAGTAAGTGGACTAGAGTGAGATGCTATGAGCATACCAGCAATTGGAACACAGGGGGAGTCTCCAGTGTCTAGTGGCTATAGCTCCCCACTTGGTTGAACAGGCAGTTGGAGGGGGAAGATCCAGAGGTTAACAAGTGAGTCTCTCTGGTCTTAGACAAAGAGCCTCCAAAACTCATACCTCAATAGCACATGTAAGAAGCCAGGCAGTCACCCACACAGCTAATAGCATTGAGAAGCAACCTAGACAGCACTCAACTCTTCTGACACAATAAGTGCCACAGTCACTGCTGCTGCCTCTCTAAAGCATTAGCCAGGGCAATCTAAACCCTCTGCTTGTAGACTATGCATGTAGCCAGCATCCTGGAAAGTCTCAGGGTGCCCCAGCTACCACAAGTGTTTATCTGGGATTACTGGCTTACTGAAATCAGGAAAGCTTGTGAGTAGTTTGGCATTCATGGTGCTCATGTAATTAACAAGATCTAGCTCATTCGTGCAGCATTAACCTCCTAATGGAGTTCAATTATGCAGTGCAGGGAAGTAAGATCATTTAAAAGTAATTTTAATCTGTTCCCGCCTAAGGCTTCTTCCAGGCAGTTGATGGCATCAGCCATGTCAGCAAGACATGTGCCCGTTCAGGGAAGGCTGGGGCAGCCACTATGAGTGCATGATTTCAGTTACGTGCCTGACCATCTTCATCCTCACTCAGAGGTATTTATAAATTTGAGAGCTTAGAGTCCTTTCAAGGATGCATCATTCAGATTTGTTAGGGAATGTCAGCGGTGGTTCGGCCTCCTCTCCACTAAGAGCATCTTGCCTCAGCCATACATGTCTAAGAACCATTAATGCAAGTGCCCTAGCACCGTGGCTCTTAACCTTTCCAGACTACTGTACCCCTTTCGAGAGTCTGATTTGTCTTGCTTACCCAAACGTTTCACCTCACTTAGGCCAGGGTCCACACTACAGCGCACTTAAAATCGATTTTAAGGGGTCTTAAAATCGATTTCTGTACTCCAGCTAAATGAAAGGAGTAACCCTAAAATCAATATTACTAAATCGATTAGGGTTAGTGTGGACGGATATCGAAGTTATTGGTCCTATTCTTTTACTGAGCTACCCAGAGTGCACCGCTCCGGAAATCGATGGTACCCTGGGACCATGGACGCACACCACCGAAGTAATGTGCCCTAGTGTGGACACGTAAAATCGATTTTATAAAACCTGTTTTATAAAATCGATTTACTAATATCGATTTAAAGCTGTAGTGTGGACGTAGGCTTAGAAACTACTTGCTTACAAAATCAGACATAAAAATACAAAAAAGTACCACAACACACTATTCCTGAAAATGCTTACTTTCTCATTATCACATAATTATAAATTAAATCAATTGGAATATAAATATTCTACTTACTTTTCAGTGTATAGTATATAGAGCAGTATAAACACGTAATTGTCTGCATGAAATTTTAGATTGTACTGACTTCACTAGTGCTTTTTATGTAGCCTGTTGTAAAATCTCTCAATGAGCTGATATACCCCCCTGGAAGACCTCTGCATACTGCAGGTTGAGAACCACTGCTCTAGCGCACCTCAAATAGCAGAGGGCGCATTCTCAGGCACACAGGACTCAAGCTATAAAGGGCTTTGCTTCACAGGCCAAAGCCAGCACCTTGAAATTGTACTTGGAAATACACCGGAAGCCAACAATCTAGGACAGGGTTGGGCAAACTCTGGCCCCCCAGATGTTTTAATCCAGCCCTTGAGCTCCTGCCAGGGAGCGGGGTTCGGGGCTTGCCCCACTCCGTGTGGCTCCCAGAACAGTGGCATGCCCCCCTCTGGCTATTATTGTATAGGGGCAGCCAGGGGCTTCCGCATACTGCCCCACCCCAAGCGCTGCCCCTGTGCAGGCAGCATGCAGAGCCACACATAGGAGCTGGAGGGGAGACGTCCTGCTGCTTCCGAGTGCTGCTTGAGGTAGCCGCTGCCTGGAACCTGCACTTCTGACCCCTTCCCGCACCTCAACTTCCTGCCCCAGCCCTGATCCCCCTCCCACCCTCCAAACCCCTCAGTCCCAGCCTGGGACACCCTCTTGCACTCCCAACCCCTCATCCGCAGCCCCACATCCCTAGCCAGAGCCCTCCCCCAACCCCCAATTTTGTGAGCATTCGTGGCCCACCATACAGTTTCCAAACCCAGATGTAGCCCTCGGGCCAAAAAGTTTTCCCATCCCTAATGTAGGAGCATGTTACAGCATAATGTGGCCCCTGTTAGGAAAGCAACTCAACAACTGCTGAAGGTTTCAGCTGGTCTTCCAGGGTCACTTCAGGCAAAGCATATTGCAGCAACTCAAACATGAGAGTGCACTCATGCCACTGCTGCTACCTGGACACCAACAAGCAGGAAGAGCAAACAAGCAAGGCTTGAAAAATTTTGATTATGGGCCTCAACTATAAATTTCCGCAAAATTTAAGTTTCCATTTAAAAATAAATTAAGTTCCAGCCCTTCCATATGGTAGCAAACAGTCTACCGAACAGAAACAGATTGGTCAGCTTCCACCCTACTACTGAGAAATCTGTGAGCAGCAGGAAACTGACATGAATAAAGGTCAGTATCACATCCAGCAGCCTGACAAAGTCCTGAAAAGCAGAGGTACAGGACAATTCACAGGGAGGACCCAGAAATGGATGCTTGATGAGAAGCCCCCACACATTTCAACATTAGGAATCTCTGGGATGAAGGAGGAAGAGAGCAGGCTCACCCTTGTCAGCAGCCAGAGAGCTTAGCTGATTTTATACCTTTTGGACAGCTTCTACCTAGGGTCCAACTCAAAACATGGAGCCTAAAGCCAAGTCCAGGGACCATATAAAGCCATGAAGCTTTGCACCCTCCCTCTTCCCAGAAGCTTTCCTATTAGCCTCACATATTCTGGTAGACTTTTCAAGCCCTGCAATACGACCTCGAGCTTGTCAACTTCAGTAATAAAAGGCAGGTAAATCTCTTGCATCTGGAGGCCACTGGAAGAACAGCTATCACCTGCATCACCATGCGCACTACCCCAACCTCCTAACATTCTCAGCCTTCTCTGAGTTGCCCCTCACAAAGCTCACTCTCATCCATTAAATGGAATAAAAACTGGCTGACATGTCTCAAAGGGCAGCTGTAAAAGGGGAATCACCACCAAGCATGTCTGTTTCCATCGGCATTGGCCCTACACTATTTAATATCCTTTCAATGACCTGGAAGAAAGCAAAATCACCACTGAAAGTTTGCAGATGATGCAGAAAATTGAGAGACTGATAAATAATGAAGAGGACTGGTCAGTGACTCAGCAATCTGGATTGCTTAGTAAACTGGGTGCAAGCAAACAATATGCATTTTAACATGGCTAAATGTAAATGTATACATCTAAGAACACAGAACGTAGGCCATGCTTACTGTTTCCCATGATAAAGTCCATCATCCTGAGACTCTGAAAAAGATTTTGGAGTCATGGCAAATAATCAGCTAAATACATGCTGTCCATGTGACGCGGTGGCCAAGAGGGCTAATGCAATCCTGGGATGCAACTCTTGGGTAGGAGTAGGGGTTATTTTACCTGTGTATTTGGCTCTGGTGAGACAGCTGCTGGAATACTGTGTCCAGTTGTGGGGCTCACGGTTCCAAAAGAGTGTTAATAAATCAAGAGGGTTCAGAGAAGAAGCCACAAGACTTAAAGGATTAGAAAAATCAGCCTTCTAGTGATAGCTCAAGGTGCCCAATCTATTTAGCTTAACAAAGGGTAAGAGACGACTTGGTCAGCACTGTCTTGTCCATATGAGGAACAAATATTTAAAGATGGCTCTTCAGTATAGTAGAAAAAGGTCTAACACAATCCAATGGCTGGGAGCCGAAGCTAGACAAATTTAGACTGAAAATAAGGCCTAAATTAACAGAGAGTAATTAACCACTGGAAAAAATTACCACAGGCTGCTGTGGATTCTCCATCACTGACAATTTTTAAACTCAAGATTGGACATTTTTCTAAAAGATCTGCCCCAGGAAATGGGCTGGGGATGTTCTCTGGCCTGGGTTATACAGTCAGACTAAATGATCATGATGGTCCCTTCTGGCCTTGGGATCTAGGACTCCAAACCCTGTTCTCCGATAGACAATAGGGAAGCTAATGAACTGCAACCTCAGGGTACAATAAAATATCACTGTAGCGCTATTCATGGACATCACCACAGCCTCTACAGCCTCAAACACACTGAGTGAACCTCCCGCAGGATGCAGCACTTCCCTTTGATTCCTTTCCAAGAACAGAGCCACTCAAGCATAAAGCCTGTCCACATGAATATTACCTGGTAGCTGTGGAGCTGCACACAACTGACAGATTCAATACTTGGCTGAGGAGACAGCTTGAATTAAACAGGTTGTTCACCACCAAGAACAGTTCCACAGAGAGGATTCATGTGGATGCTGGTGGGGGTAAAAAACCTCCTCACACACAGCCGCAAGAGGTTTCAGTAACTGATGGGCTGGGCTGACTGGTGTGTACACTGGCACTGTCGCCTCTAACTGTTCGGTGACTATAGGCTTCTTGTGTACCAGGGAGACTACATGGATGACTGAGCCAAAGAAGGTGCTCAGGCACTAACAAGTCGCCTTCCTCAGCACAGTCTAAAGCCCAACCAGTTCCATTAGCCTATTAACATTAGAAGGTGAATGTCTGTGGTTGGAGACTGTTACTCTGCTTTACTTCAGCACTTTAGCTCAGTGGTACACCTAAGAGACTATGAAGACAGAAGGTGAGGTCCACCTGCAGGGCAAGAGACAATTATAAAACTCCTTCAGGATATTATCTCCCAGTCTCACCCAATCTCTGCTGGAGGGGCAAGAAGGGGTTAGTAACATCTCCACAGAGGGGAGCTCTGTCCAGAAAGATTTCCAGCAGGAGAAATAAGGCTGACAAGTCAGAAGACCGAGTGTTCCAACAGTTCTAGTAAAGACTAGTGCTGGAGGTTTTAATCTATGCTGAGGGCACAATACGGTGCCACTGGACCTTGATATCAAACTGTGATCTTCCTAGAGAACTCTGGGAGGAGAGTCAGACTTTCATGAAAGAGTAGATAATTTACTCCCCACCATCCACATATGCACTACTATGCTGTTAATTCCTCATTCATGTTGGTCCCAAAGCAGAAAGCTGTGACAAGACAGCAGGCAGGAAACAGGACTCAGATCTTCTGACCATATGCAGGACGGGAGCAGCTGTCTCTTCTCCCTGGTCAGAGAGCTGCTCCAACTCAGGCTCTACCTGATTAAAGCACGGACTTCTTTTAAGGGTGGGAAGGAGGATAATGGGCAGAGAGGTGATGGATGCATTGAGTACAAACTAACTTCTCCACCCAACACTGAGACAGAATGAAATTAAGCATCTGACAACTTTCCTTCGCGTCTAATGTGCCATCCCGAGGACTGTAAGAGAAGTCACAAGACCGCTCCCCACTATCCAAGATCAAGGAGGAGGGCACAATTTCCAAGCTACACCGTAAGATTAGGGTATGTCTTCTCTACCCGCCGTATCGGCGGGTAGCAATCGATTGCTCGGGGATCAATATATCACGTCTCATCTAGACGCGATATATCGATCCCCGAACGCGCTTGTATCGATTCAGTAACTCCACCAACCTGAACGGAGTTGCGGAATCTATAGGGGGAGCCGTGGACATCGATCCCGCGCCTTGAGGATAGTGAGTAATTCGATCTTAGATACTTCGACTTCAGCTACGTTATTCATGTAGCTGAAGTTGCGTATCTAAGATCAATTTTCCCCCATAGTGTAGACCAGCCCGAAGTTTCTACTGCCAGCCAGCCTAGATTTTTCTTTATGCAATTTTATCCTGTCACTTCCAGTCAGACCATTCCCTAGCCCTTTCCAAGCTCTGTTTACATACTTCAAATACTTTTAGGCTCGTGACCATCCACCCCCCCCAACCCCCGCCCACCTAGTGTTTTAGCACAGTTCTACATATTTAGGTCTTTAAATCTCTCCTCATAAGTCACTCCTCCTCCCATAGCCCCCTTACAGCTGTTGCTCTTCTTTAAATTATTTTAGTTTAGCTGCCATATTTTTGGTACTGAGGCAAACAACAAAACACAGCAATCCTAATTATCATCCTTGGGTGCATATACTCCAAACACAATGAGGAGCTGTGTCCACAAGCACTTCAGGTTTCTCTCAGCACTGCTGCCCTCCAGGTTTCTTCTTTACTCATTGTTTATTGCCCTCACAGGTTTGTTAGTTCATCTCCCCCTTCCCCACACCATCCCAAATTTAGTCTTACTTTGCTTCCTACTTATTTCTAAACTGCCCGGCACTGTGTTCTGTCCTTGTTGGTCACAACATTACAAATCTACGATGTTGCTTCTCTTCCTCTCCCCCAACCATTCACTTAGAGGAAACCTCTTTTACCAGCAACCTCCCCACTGGTCTTCACCCTGTGTTTATATTCCTACCACCACCAGTTTTTGGCCCATGTGACAGTGCTCATAGTTAAGTCAATTTGAATAAGTCTTGAAGCACTTCTGTCTAATGTTATTTTCAATGGTGCAACGTGGTGACAGAAGCAAACTAGACATTCAAAGAGTATGCAGACCTGACTATACAGGCACCCTCTAGGTGCTCAGGAAAACTCACAGGAAGAATACAACTACAGATGGAGAAGGGCAAGCATTAGAGAAGAAACTAACAACCACTTACGGCCTATTTAGCTTGCTTTCCTTTTATAACTCCCTTCTGCATATGCATCAAACCAAAAGAACCTGTTTACTGCACTCTGGTCCATTCTGGTTTTGCAGTGCTGGAGTGGGATTCCAAACCCCCAGGGGGGCAGCAGCAGGAATTTGGTACTCATTAAGCACACTGAGATTCGCAGGTTACCCTTCTTTCCTCCAATAGTTGTGCAGTGTTTCCCCAGCTTGCTGGCATTACAAGATTTGCAGGTACAGGCAAGAGCTACAGTATTTCCAGCTAGATCGCTCCTGTCCTGTAGGGCAGTCTTGACCTCTGCACTGCTGAGTGTGGTAGATCCAGCCATGAACACTGAATTGCATGATGGAGAACTATGCAGTATGTTGTACAGACAAAACTACACAGGATCTTTTCAAGGGACAAGACAAAGATACCACATTTATTATGATAATTTGATTTACGACTAATAACTAATATCTTAATTCTTATACACACACATATACCTAATACCTATACACACACACACACACACACACTCCCATCAGATGTTCTGCAGCTGTTGCATAGTTACCAGTCCTGAAGATAGCTTAAGTTCATAGCTTGATTTTGTAGCTTGGGTTCGTAGCTTGTGGCGGCTAACTGGCCAGGAAAGCCGGGCACAAGGCTGAGCTGGATCTCTGCTGGGCAGGCACTGATGTCCTTCCATGTTGGCAGCAGAATGTTACCCAGAGTGTCTCATCTCACTTTTCTTTTTTATAGGCTTTTAGTTTGGATTCAAAGTCTATAGGTCTTGCTGTGTCACGCTGCCTCTGGGTTTGGATAGATCACCCATCAATTGCAGGCGTGACTTTCAGCCTTGAACCTGGCTTTGATCTTCCTTCTGTTGTCCTTTTCTTTTTAGGGTGGATGCTTCTTACTTTGTTTAGGGCTGTTGTCTAGGTCTTCAGCCGTTGGTATTTGAACTTTATCTCATCAGGACAGGCTGGGGCTGGAGGTTGATTCCATCATCCATACATACCTCATTCGCACATCTAAACTAAACTAATCAGATTACAGCAGAGTTTGCAAAAATAAAGGTTGGAGGAAGCTTTTACAAAATGGAGTGGAGTGTTTTAAATGGGGTTTGAATTACAATATGGAACAGAAGTCACAGTGTAGGCAAGTGTAGTGCGGATGGTGAACAGAAGTTACATTAATAAATTAAAAAATTTCATTTATCAGTTCTACAAGTATAACTAGTTCAGCAAACTATAAAACTGGGTCTTCACCTAAGAACCTATTTCTCCTCAAAACTCTGGGATGATGCTTTAGCCATTTCCAGTTTTGGTCTAACAACTGGTTCCATAATCAGGAAATCCCTCTCCCTCCACATCCCCTAACGTGACAGAGGATGTTGCACTATTGGGACTTCTCACATCTAATCACAAGTTAGCGTGAAGCCTGGTCATCAAAGAAACAGCAATTGAACAGCAGAGTCAAGTCTACAGCAACTACAGCCAGGACAGATCCACGGACCTTCCTCAAACAGAGGGCAGAAAACGAAACCAAAAGCAACCACAGCGCTTCTCCCAGCAAGAGCACCCAGGGATGAGGAAATGGAGCTCATTTCCTCAGAGCCTTTATTGAAGGTCTCAAACATCTAATTCCTCCTTCCCACAAAGGAGCCTTTAAAGCAGTCTCATGAGGACATATTGAGAGATCTAATACAACCACCGTTGAAAAGTGGACATTAAGATTGCAAAGTCAGGACTCAACAGTTCAGAAATGCTAGAATTAAGGTTGCCCATGCAACCTGCTGCAATAGCCACGTGCTGCCTGTTTTCAACAACCTGCACCCTTTGTCACAAATTCACTCCCCTTCATTGCCATCAGTCTGGCTCCTGCCCTCTCTACATTCAAATCAGGCTGTTTCCTCCTCCATGCTACCTGGGCACCAGCTCTATGAGCACCGAGAGAACATGAGAGAACCTCCCTGCTCTCAGTTCAGTGCATGGTGCCAAAAGACTCCCAAGCTGCCATGAGCAGCAACTGTAAGGAAAGTCCTGCTCAGCCTATGCAACCCCAGGCTGGAGAACGTCCAATGCAGAGAATTCAGCTGCCTTACTAACAAGTCTATGATGAGCATGTGCAAACTCAAATTTTCAAATGCTTATAACTTGGCCAAATTTGGTGAGTTTTCATGGGGCTGGCAAAAGGCACATCCCTGACACCAAGGCTATCCAACTGCCAAATTTCAAGCATGGAGCTGCTACAGCTTCTCCACAAAACTGTTGTAAGACTTCTTTTTTTTATGCCTGGGCAAAATAATATATTTTTCCCTAATTCTTGGAAATGACTTAACAGTATTTGATGAAAAACTCAGCCAGAGGTAGATGCCCAGCAGAGGAAATTCCAGCCCAAACTGTTACAGTTTGCAAAGTTAGAAGCAACAGAAAGCAGGGTCTTAAATGAGAAGTGTTAGACAGACTTAACTACAAGTGGTGCTACCAGCTTCCCCTCTAATACAAATTGCAAATCAGAAGATAAAACTTCTGTATCTGTTTAAATAACTGAGCTAGGATACCCATCAATAGATGCTGTAGCATAGCCAAGGTTTAACTTTGGACTGGTCTGGGTTTGGCTCATTAGAACAACATGGTTAGGTTCTGTCTACATTAACTTACAAGGCCCCCTGACCTCAGCGCTATATACAGGGGGCCTTCGAGGGAGCTCTGTGACAGAGTAGGGAGTATTAAAATTTAATGTTGCATGAGAGTTTTACTAATTTATTGTCTTCTGCTAACACAAGGTGTGCCTCTGTTTCCCTGGGGTACTGCACCAAGACTAGATGGTGATGAGAAATAAGGGTGTGACTCCACTGAGGGATAATACTTGATGGCCAGCACGTAAACACTGGCGGCTATCCTTTGGAACCTAAGTCCAGAAGGGGGTTGGGGCCACATGACACCTTCTGCCCAGGAAACTGGACAAAGGCTGGAGGAGGGGCTGGTGGTGGGGGTGGGGGCATGTCTGGGGGCGGCAGCAGAAAGGGTTTCAGTTCGGAGCTGCCTGGGGAAATGGGAAGCTTGGGTCTGGGCTCCTCACACCCCAAGAGGGACCTCACAGAGGGGTCCTGTTTTCTGTACCCACAAGCTCTGTTTTTGACTCTGTTCCTGTCATCTAATAAACATTCTGCTTTACTGGCTGGCTGAGAGTCACAGTGAATTGCAGGAAGTGGGGGGTGCAGGGCCCAGACTCCCCCACACTCTGTAATATGCAACAGATTAGTGTTAGAGCTAAGTAGTTTAAGAACAAGATTGAAAAAAGTTTACCAGACAATTCAATTATTTCCCTACCATTGCAGTGGCCTTTGACACTGGTCCCTGCCTCTGGTACAATCTCCTGTAGTCTGTAATACCATGGTCTCATTTCAGTTATTGGATGTAGCGTGCGAGGGCTGGGTGCAGTGTTGGTGGTCTATGATATACAGGAGGTCAGACTAGATGATCTGGTGATCCCTTCTGGCCTTACATACTATGACGATGACTTACTAGTCAGAAGCCAATAGAACAGCTCCTATTAGTGAGCTCAAGGGAGCAAATCAACACCCTGGTGAGATGTCTAGATTCCAATCTGGTGCTGAGAATATTCTCTGGGCCCTGCCTGGCAGCTATAGCTAAACCTCTGAACAGGTGGCCCTGCTGGAACGGCAACTGCTATTCCACTTCCCAGCTTCCATTTGATGGATCGTGTCCTGAAAATAGCTCTGTGTGGGCCTCTCTGCTCATCCTCAGCACTTTCCCTAGCAGCAGGACAATGAAACTGATGATTTTGCAGTGTCACTACTGATCACAGCAGTTGTGAAACTGAGCAGTTTTGTTAATTTCCTTCTGCTGCTGATTAACAACTCTGAGCAGGGCATGAAATATAATGGATAAGGTGGGTAACAGGGAAAATGGCAGTATGATTACCCTTACCTTTTAAATTGCTGCCCAACTGTGCTCCACAAGAAACCAGGCAGCAGCTCTGAACAGAGATCCTAGAGCAGCCTGCCTGCGGACTCAAGGGCAGTGCTGCATAAGGGCACTTTTGAAAAGCTCTTGGCAACCTTAAGGGCTAAAAACTTTTTCAAATGAAAGTTTGCAGGGTCACCATCTCAAACAAATTGGAGCCCTGAAAATGCTTTCGATCTGCTGCTGTTGTGAGTTACCCTACTATTTTTGTCCTTGTGTTTATATGCTGCATTTGACAGCACTGTTTACTTCATTGCTTCCCCTGCTGCATGGGAAAATTAGTCTCCTCTGTTCTAGGGGTCTTCCACACATGAGATGTTTTTACAAAAAATAATAATAAATAAAATTTAAAAAAAAATAAGAAAACATGATTGCAAAGGCACAAAAGTTGATAGAGGGACTTGGAACAGATGTGGCGACTGAAACTACCTTGAACTGTTTAAAAAAAAAAAGACTAGATTTCAAGTTGTCAGTGCCCCTTTCACTTCTACAGATGTTGATTGCTTTCAAAGGATAGTCAAGTTTCCTTCCAATACTGCAGCAAGTACTCAGGAGAGACTTCTGGCTAGACAGGCTAAAGCGGCCTACATGTAGAAAGTTATCTAAAAGGAGAGAATTCTTCTAGTCACATCATCTGTAAGTCTGTAGCTCACTCTGGCTTGTCACAGAAGTTTAGTTTTACAGGGCTTCACTTTGATCAGAGACTCATTCAGCATCTAGTACCAGCAAATAAGTCAGAGTGGATGTTGAGAGGGCAGGAACAAAGTTTCCAGAATCACTTGTCCTTTAGCTTTGTTCCATACATACTATGACGATGACTTACTAGTCAGAAGCCAATAGAACAGCTCCCATTAGTGAGCTCAAGGGAGCAATTAACCTAGCAAAGGGTGTGCTTTGGTGGTTTCCACAATGGGAGAAGGCAAAAAGGACAGGCCAGGCCGGTCCCACAATATTTCCAGCCCCCACAGGACTTCCAGGGTAGGCTGAAGTCCCCTGGGATTTGGCACAAGATATTGAGCCATCTGCGCGCGGCCACTTCCTGTTTGCTGATTTCCAGCAATAAACCCACCCTTTCCCCCTCTCTCATATAGGTTTTTGCAGGCTATGCTAATCACTGTGTTGGGGCTGGGAAGAATTTTTCCGCATACCACCAGAGTGGCTACAGCTGGTTGGTTTTTTTCGCCTTTCTCGCAGTGAAACCTAGGGATTGGGAAACTAGAAAGCTGGAATTCTCCCCCACCCAGATATCACAGTTTGGACCTGAGTTGTTTAGTTGTCGCACCTTTGGCAGTGCCCAGTGCAGGAGCCTGCTGATTTAGGTTCCAGATCCTAAAAGGTAACATAATGGGTATCTCCTTACAAGACAGTGCTGTCTGGGATGGTGAGATCCCCCTCTCACCTCCTCCCCCCAAAGGGGGGACGTATGCTAGCAGTCAAGTGGAAGTACCCAGAGACCCTCCTAGTGTAATGGCTGACTTCTCCTGTGGTGGAAGATCCAAGAATTGGCAAATAATCACACAAGTGCAGCGACTGTGCTGGGCTGCCCCTCAATGGAAACTTTGGATGTAATTTAACTAATAAAGTTGGTTAAAACCCATACCACGTATCTGTGCCGCCTTCCGCGCGATAAGCACACCTATATACATTGCTAACAAACATAAGAAAGCTGCCCACAAATCAGCAAACATCCACTTTCTCTCATCCAACCAGTGTTTGTATTTCATTTAAATCATTCCCACCTTCCAGTGCCAAGCTCAAGGTGCTCAGAAATCAGTAGTGGCAGCACCAAGAGCATGAATTAGCCAAGAAGTTGTACTGCAGTCATCTACCTTTCAACTGTGTTGGGTGAAACAGCTCTGTACCCTACTGCAGACTGCAGCTTTTAAAATGCTCTCGTCAATGCAAAATCTGTTTTGACAAAGTACCTTGTCACTGAAAAAAACAGGGCACCTTGTAGGAAAAGTTTACTTGGGATTGCTAACCACTGTGAAACTGTTTTAAGTGACAAAGATAGTCCAGTGAGCTCAGTTCACTGCACTGTAAATTGCTTCACAGCAGAATTTCTTTCCTCCTACATTGCTGTTCTGGAAGGCAAGACTTTCCCATAACCTGCTTCCAACATCTACCACATTATTTGCTTTCAAGTAAACATGCTATTAAGACGTGCCAGATGTGGTGAGAGAGGTCTGCGGGACACAGGCTGAGCAAAGTAGAAGTATGCTCACCAAATCCTTCTTTTCACCTAGTCTCCTTTAGTAGGTGAACCCTGGAAGCTCACCTTCAGATGGGAGGCACCGCAATACAGTGCCTTTCATTCTGAACCCCCAGTATATGCTAAAAAGGATTGAGAGGCCCTGGATAAACTATGCCAGAGGCAAAACAGTAGCCGTTTAATAAATAAACCACTCTGTAACCAAGTCTGTAGTGATTGATAAGCACATCTGTCAGTCCCCACCTGCTATCTGCATTCCTGACATTTCTTTCTGCAGCATTTTCCCTGACAGAGAAGAGACAAACTGCTTATCAACTGCTGCAGAAGAGATTTAAGGAGAAGAAGCAGGCCCAGCTTACAAAAAATTAAGCAATTCCAGGTCACAAGTGTGCCAAACAAAGTTCCTTTCCATCAGGCTGGAAGAGCTGCTGAATTGGATTTATTCCAGGGGGCCTAATAGGCTCTTGAACAGCTGCCTTTTGTGTGCTCTTATGTCCCTGCCAAGAAGTCATAATAAGAGTTAAATGTCATTCCCACCCCCACCCTGATCATTCTTTTCCATGATACCTGTTTAAAATCCCTGCAGACAGGGCAAGGAGCAGCCTCTCCACTCTCCAGCTGCTAGTCTGATGTCAATTTCTGCACTGTTCAACCACACCCTTGAACAAAAGGAGATAAACATGAAAAAAATCACTCCATTCCCAAGGAGGGTGTGAAGGCATCTCAGCATGAAGGGGCCAATTTGCCCAACAGCTGGGAGAGCAGAAGGGCCTGCTGCAGAGAGCCCACTCCAACAGGCGGTGACCTTCCTGAGGGTATTGGCTACACTGGAGAGTTGCAGCACTGGTGGTGGGTTTACAGCACTGCAACTTAGTAACTGTTCACACCTGCAAGGCACATCCAGTGCTGCAACTCCCTGGGCTGCAGAACTGGCTGTTACACCTAGTCTGCTTGGGGTGTAATGATTGCAGCGCTGGTGATGCAGCTAGTGTGCCACCAAAAGCGCTGTTATTGGCCTCCAGGGTTATTAGGAGGTATTCCCAGAATTCCTGTCCACAACAAACCGGAAGCATTTGCTGAACTCCAAGCTGCCCGGAGCTACTTATCTAAAAAACAAACACAGCTACTCTTTGCTCAGCGAGTGACGAGCAGAGGCAGGGGAATTGCTTTGGAATGTTCACAGCTGTTTGCTTGAGGAGAGAGGGGAGTCTGTGTTGAGCAGCTGCTTATCTGGTCTGAAGGCTATTTAGGAGTGCATAATTGCATTTTAGTGAATAAAGAGAGGGGTGGGGGAAGGGGGTCAAAACTTTTAAAATGATTGAAAGTTAGTGCTGTGTATCTTCCAGTCCTTAGAAAGGCAGGGAGCTGAGAACAGTGTTAGCTCCAAAAATCCACTCTCTCGTGTCACCCACACTCCCTGTCACACTCCCACCCCACCCCCGTTTTGAAAAGCACGTTGCAGTTGCAGCCACTTGAACGCTGAGATAGCTGCCCACAATGCACCACTCCCAACAGCGCTGCAAATGCGGCCACACTGCAGTGCTGGTAGCTGTCAGTGTGGCCACACTGCAGCGCTTTCCCTACACAGCTGTACGAAGACAGCTGTAACTCCCAGCACTGTACAACTGTAAGTGTAGCATACCCTGAATCTGTAGCAGCTTTGGACTCTGCTGGAAGCTGCAGTTTAGATTCTTGACAAGATAAGTCAGAAATTCACAGCATCTCAACATTTGCATCTGCTTTGTTATTCTCCATCCAGCTCTGAAGGGTGGAGACCTTAAAAAGCACACTCCTGTCTAAAACATTTTGACAAATAGCCTACAAGATTCCTGTGACTGAAAGAGAGCAGAGAAACCGCTTTCTTTTTTCAGTTTGTTAACTCTGGAGATAGTCTGCAAGGAAAACTATAAAACCTCAAACTGGTACTGAGGGCTTGTCTACATCAGAAAGTTGCAGCGCTGGTGAGGGAGTTACAGCGCTGCAACTTTGAAGGTGTACACATCTGCAGGGCATCACCAGCGCTGCAACTCCCTGTTTGCAGCGCTGGCCGTACTCCCGTTTTGTCTCGGGTGTAGAGGATCCAGCGCTGGTGATCCAGCGCTGGTAATCCAATGTAGACACTTACCAGCGCTTTCTTGACCTCCGTGGAAGGAGGAAGCCTCTGGTAATCAAGCTGGTCTCCTTTCCCGGTTTGCTCTCTCGTTCCCGGAACCCCGAGCAAGCAGGTCTCCTTCCCTGCGGTTTGCAGGGGGGTTCGGGGAACGCGAGAGCAAACCGCGGCGAAGCGGGTCTCCTTTCCTAGTTTGCTCTCTCGTTCCCGGAACCCCGAGCAAGCAGGTCTCCTTCCTGCGGTTTGCAGGGTGGGCTCCGGGAACGCGAGAGCAAACCGCGGCGAAGCGGGTCTCCTTTTCCCGGTTTGCTCTCTCGTTCCCGGAACCCCGAGCAAGCAGGTCTCCTTCCCTGCGGTTTGCTGGGTGGCTCCGGGAACGCGAGAGCAAACCGCGGCGAAGCGGGTCTCCTTTCCCGGTTTGCTCTCTCGTTCCCGGAACCCCGAGCAAGCAGGTCTCCTCCCTGCGGTTTGCTGGGTGGCTCCGGGACGCGAGAGCAAACCGCGGCGTAGCGGGTCTCCTTTCCCGGTTTGCTCTCTCGTTCCCGGAACCCCGAGCAAGCAGGTCTCCTTCCCTGCGGTTTGCTGGGTGGCTCCGGGAACGCGAGAGCAAACCGCGGCGAAGCGGATCTCCTTTCCCGGTTTGCTCTCTCGTTCCCGGAACCCCCCTTGAAGCCGCCCAACAGCGCTGCAGTGTGGCCACATCTAACACCACTTGCAGCGCTGGTTGCTGTAAGTGTGGCCACTCTGCAGCGCTGGCCCTATACAACTGTACTAATACAGCTGTAACAACCAGCGCTGCAAAATTTAGATGTAGACATGGCCTGAGTGTTCAGGGACACAGGGAGAACTATTTTTGACTATTAAAAAAAGATTAACTAGATTTCAAGTTGGTGCCTTTTAAGACAATTGCTCCCTTAGACCCAGATACTTTTGATACTGCTTTCCTGTAAAGTGAAATTAAGGCTTTGGGCTTGTCTACATCACAAAGTTGCAGTGCTGGTGAGGGGGTTACAGCGCTGCAACTTAGGTGGTGTACACATCTGCAGAGCATCACCAGCGCTGCAACTCCCTGTTTGCAGCGCTGGCCGTACTCCCGTTTTGTCTCGGGTGTAGAGGATCCAGCGCTGGTGATCCAGCGCTGGTAATCAAGTGTAGACACTTACCAGCGCTTTTCTGACCTCCGTGGAATAAGCAGGTATCCCAGCATACCTGAGGAAGCCTCTGGTAATCAAGCAGGTCTCCTTCCCCGGTTTGCTCTCGCGTTCCCCGAACCCCCGAGCAAGCAGGTCTCCTTCCTGCGGTTTGCTCTCGCGTTCCCCGAACCCCCGTGCAAGCAGGTCTCCTTCCCTGCGGTTTGCTCTTGCGTTCCCCGAATCCCCGAGCAAGCAGGTCTCCTTCCCTGCGGTTTGCAGGGGGGTTCGGGGAACGCGAGAGCAAACCGCGGCGAAGCTGGTCTCCTTCCCGGTTTGCTCTCGTGTTCCCCGAACCCCCGCTACAAGCAGGTCTCCTTCCCTGCGGTTTGCAGGGGGGTTCGGGGAACGCGAGAGCAAACCGCGGCGAAGCTGGTCTCCTTCCCCGGTTTGCTCTCGCGTTCCCCGAACCCCCGTGCAAGCAGGTCTCCTTCCCTGTGGTTTCCTCTCGCGTTCCCCGAATCCCCGAGCAAGCAGGTTTCCTTCCCTGCGGTCTGCAGGGGGGTTAGGGGAACGCGAGAGCAAACCGCGGCAAAGCTGGTCTCCTTCCCCGGTTTGCTCTCGCGTTCCCCGAACCCCCCTTGAAGCCGCCCAACAGTGCTGCAGTGTGGCCACATCTAACACCACTTGCAGCGCTGGTTGCTGTAAGTGTGGCCACTCTGCAGCGCTGGCCCTATACAGCTGTACTAATACAGCTGTAACAACCAGCGCTGCAAAATTGTAGATGTAGACATACCCTCAGTCTATACTACTGGGGTAAGTTGACCTAAGTTATACTACTTTAGGCCTTGGTTACACTCACACTTCACAGCGCTGCAACTGGGGTGTGAAAAAACACCCCCCTGAGCGCTGCAAGATACAGCGCTGTAAAGCGTCAATGTAATCAGGGCAGCAGCGCTGGGAGCGCGGCTCCCAGCGCTGCACGCTACACCAGTAAGGGATGTGGTTTACTTGCAGCGCTGGGAGAGCTCTCTCCCAGCGCTGCCGCTCTGACTACACTCACACTTCGCAGCGCTTTGAAATTCCAAATGTAGCCATACCCCCAGCTATGTGAATAATGTAGCTGGACTCAATGTAGCTTAGGTCAACTTGATGCAGAGTACACCGCACAGAGTCAACGGGAGAGCTTCTCTCATTCTGGTGAAGTACTGGAGTCAACTGGAGTGTGCTCTGCAGTCAATTTAGTGGGTCTTCACTAGACCAGACCAGACCCGCTAAATCGACCCCTGGCTGCATCGATCACAGAAGTGTAGATATGGCCTAACAAATGTATTACCTGAAGTGGGCTAGCTGTTGTGTTTCGGCCATGCAGATGCATATCTCTCTCTACCTGGAAGATGAGCAAGCAGCAGATCCCAGAGGAAGATGATGCCAGTGAATTGGTCTGTGTGCAATCTTTCTCCCTGAGCCAGGGAGACTCTGATAAGCAGCAGCAGAAGTCAGGCACAAAGGTTGCATAGCCTATTTTACTAATTCCCAGCCTTGGATTCATTTACGAGTCTGGAAGAAGCAGTCCAATCACAGCAGCACGCTTAACAAGCAGGTTCCCAGTTCATTCATACAAAACCCCAGAATCAGATATTAGTCTCAATACTAGAGATACAATTTGTTCACAGCAGCTTTCCAGTCAGCTCTGACTACATTTCTTCTGCATAATCCACATGTTCATTAGGGAGATGCCGTTACCTGGGATGCGGGGGGGGGGGGGGCTGGAGGGGGGGCAGCGCGGGAGGAGAAGAGGAGAACACTCATTAGTCAGTTAGCAAAATTTGATTAGCTAGCTGATGTGAGACTATGGTTTTATGGCTACTGGAGGAAATTTAATCAGGAACTTTCTCTACATTAACTATTCACAAAATGAGTGTCATCTCGGTGCTCCGGAAGGTCAGGAAAGGTCTCCCTGTACCCTGGGACCATGGGGCTAGGAACTGCCTCAAGAGCTCTCTGCACTTGCATTTAGGGAACTATGCTGCTAAAAGAAAAAGGTGAGGCCCTTTAGGATTAAATCTGTGCCAAGTCACAGGCCAGTGCTACCAGCCTCTCCAGGCAACCCGTCATTCTCAGTCCATAGCAAGCAAGTTGACATTTTGCCCGCACAATAGCCCCATTATAATCCAAAATGTCTAAACAGTCACTACCCACAAAGCACAGCATCCAATGACTTCAGGAGAGCCACAGACCTACTCACTGAGGCCCCTTGGAAGTCTGTTTATTCTGTCATGGCTGCATAGGCATCAATTCCAGCTGCTTCCAGACCACCATAAACTGGGTTTCTGCTCCAGGTTCTGGAGTCCCTACAGCAGAACATGCTGTCTCTAAGGGCAGACCCAGGCCCACCACTTGTTACTGGGTCTTGGCTCCTTCAGAACAGGCATTTGGGGGATTGCTGTTATGCAAGGGCTGGGAGCCGTGGGCTACAAACAATGCATGGTGGGGAAGCAAGCAGTGCTTCCTTTTGCAGCACAGGATGAGACACTGGGAGGGAACAGCAGCCTGCTGGCCAGAATCTCCAGGGACTGGAACAAGCCAGCGGGGCTCACAGATGAAAGGGAGCCAAGGAAGGAACCTGGGAGGGTCTGGGCTTTAGCCACCGGTAGCAGATCTCCTGTGCCCAAGAGACAAGCACAGGAAGTAGCTCCGAGGGAAGAACAGGCAAACATCAGAGGCTGAAGTGGCTGCCCACTTCCCTGTTCGGGCCTTCAGGCTGGAGGCTGTGGTAGAGGGAGGGCATGGGCTCTCCCACAGGAATTGTGCTTACCAGCTTACACCGCAAAAGGTGAACTCCTGAAGGCTGCAGCCCAGGGGGTGAGGAGTTGGGGAAGGACCGTTTTACTGGAGCAGTTTGCTTTTGAGACTCGTTTTACACAGAAAGGGAGGACTTTGGACGGATGCCTACATTACTCTACAGCAGAGGGAGACCAAGGGCAGCAGCTGCACCTGAGGCTGGAGGGGTAAAGCAAGTGCTTCACATCATATACAGCCTGCAGCCCATAGAGAGATGAGTTAATCTGCTCCAGAGCCAGTCAGCAGGACATCCTGCCCCTATCCTCCTGGAGATCTGCCACCCCACATCTGCAATTGGGTGCTGGACTGGAGAGGGTGTTGCCGTGGTGCAGCTCTTTGGGTGGACAAGAATAAAATGTGAAGCCTCAGTTTGTCTCCACTCAGGCCACAGTTTGTCCTGACCCCAACTCATCACTGCAGCAGCCATGAGGGGCTAACCACCATCCACTCCAGCAGAGAACACGACTATTTGGGGCAGTGGAGGATGTCTGCTGGGATGTGTGTGTGGAAAGTTGAAGCTTCCGAAATCCTGGCCTGGACCCCCATCTACCTGAAGACAGGGAGCCTTTGACTTGCTTGCTTCCCTGACAGAAGTTTGTCCTGATGACCCTTGCTACCACCACCCTAAAGAGAGGCTGTGGCAGGAGTCAAGACTACAGAACCACTTTGTGGAAGCGCATCTAGCATTGCAGATTATCTTAATCCAGCCCTGTTCAATTCATGCTGACACCCAACTTCCACTGCTCCGTGACAATTCTCACCCGCCCCCAAGAAACGCCACATGCTGAATAAGGACAGGCTTCAAAGAATCCCTGAAAGCAGTGGACAGGCTCAATCGCTCAGTGCAATGCAAACTTATGAGAGGGGGTAAACTTGTGAGCAGACAAAGTATCCACACCAGTGGTCAGTTTCCCCAGCTGGCTATCCCATCGCACTGGAAATGGAGTGCTCGAAACAAGTTCTGCTCTTCACTACATGCATGCTGCTATGTTATTGCAAAGTAGAGATACAGATGAATGCATCTTAACCTTAGGAATGTTGGTTTCTATAGGCAATTCACACTACATATGTAGTAATATTTACAATTAAATCCAGACCGCCTTAATCCAAAACACAGCAGATTTATTTGGAGCCAACCATAAATTTTAATCTAATCTGTTGCTCGAACAAACACTTGGAGCCTGGTAGCCTTACACATTTCTGAAGGACAGGCTTCAGAGTCAACTGCACACAGGTTAACCAAGCTGAAAGACTTCCAGTCCTGCAATCGTCACCACAAAGTCTCTGCTCTTCAAGCTCTAGGCTAGTATTAAAGGCACAAGAATAAAAATCTAGGTGCACACATCAGGCTATGTCTATACACACAGCGCTGCAGCTGCACCAAGACAGCAGTGCTGCTGCAGTGCATCTGGTGAAGATGCTCTATGCCCACAGGTGAGATCTCTCCTGTGAGGTTAAGTGTAATAAATCATCTTATTGAAAGGTGACAGGGCCAAAAAGAGTTAAATTAACTCGCAGACTGACATGATCCATGGCAGAACTTTAAAGACTTGTTTGGAAGATATGTGAATGAATAGAGCTTTGAAATGCAAGCCCGCATTGTTAGAGATAAAAGGGTAGCTGTTTGCTCAGGTCTTGAGATGTAAGCAAACAAGTTTTGTCTATTATGACTGATTCAAAGATCAAAAAAAGGAGTATTAACATGTAGGAAGACACTTGAGTGAAATAGTATTATTGTCTCTGTGTCTCTTTGAAGGTTGAGGTAACCTATTTCTGAACTGTTTAATGGATAAATTACCCTATGCTAATTGCCATGATGTTTGGGAGACTGAAAGGTAAGTCTATTGTTTCCTCAGGCCAAGAGGCTGCTGGAAATGTATAAAAGCCCTGGGACATGATTCTTCTTCATCTCAGATCACTTTGGGTTTCACTGAGACCCCGAGACACCGACTGGAGTCACCCTGAATATAGATATTGGACTATAACCTCTGAACTATTTCTAAAAACTTTTGGCAACTACAAACTCACTATCTCTGCTATGTAACTGGACCTCAAGAAATTGAACTCAAGTCTCAGGACTCTTTGCTGCTTCTGTATGTATATTGATCTTTCAACCAACTCTCTCTCTCTCCCTCTTAATAAAATGTTAGTTAATAAGAATTGGCTATAAGATTTTAACCAAAATACATGCTAAGTTATCATTTGACCTGGGTCTGCAGCTTGGTCCTTTGGGATCAGGAGAACTCATTTCTTTTACTGGGTTATTTCATGACCAGTCATCCCCATGACGAGTGGCACTGCTGGTGATACTGGGAAACTGGAGTGTCTAAGGGAATTGCTTGTATGACTTATGGTTAGTCAGTGGGTAAAACCGAAGTCTTCTCTGTTTGGCTGGTTTGGCGTGCCTTAATAATAAAGGACACCCAGCCTTGGGCTGTGACTGCCCTGCTCTAAGCAATTTGTCCTGAATTGATACTCTCAGTTGTGTCCCACCAACGGCAGCATTGTTACAGCTCTCCCATCAGCATAAAAAACCCACCTCTGCAAATGGCAGAAGCTATGTCAGCAGGAGACTATTCACACCCCTAAGGTTTGCAAACATAGGCTGTACTGCAGACATAGCCTCAGTCTGCTCACATCTCGTTTCTTCCATGAAGAAATGTTCAGCACAGACCTAACATTAGTTGGGGTTGATGGTTCATCTTGCAACAATGCAATTTAGACTGTAAGCTCCATGGGGCAGGGACCATCTCTGTTCCATATCTGTAAAGCGCCTAGTACAGTGAAGTCCTGAATCTATGGGTCCCTCGGCACTACTGCAATATTAACTGCAGACCTGTAGTTGCCAGGATCAAAGTGTTAAAAGGAAATTTGGAGAGCATTTGAGAGAGGCAGCGTAAGCCTTAAATTTACAAGATACCACTTGCCAGGGCAATACACATGAAGGAAAATTCCCAACTGGTGATATCCAAAGGCAATATCCAGGAGATCTGTTTCTGAGTCCTCCCGACTTAGCCAAGCAGCAGGGTAAAACTGACTTGATAGTCACACTGCCTACAGGGTTCTCAATAGTAGCAGTTAAATGGATTAACTCTCCTGCTGTCTGGCAAAGCTCTAAGCTGCAGCAGAGACACTGATGTGTCAGGTTCCAGAGTGGTAGCCCTGATAGTCTGTATCAGCAAAAAGAACAAGGAGTACTTGTGGCACTGTAGGCCTTGGCTACACTTGCGAGTTACAGCGCAATAAGAGAGCCTGGGCGCACCAGAATCATAGAAAATCAGGGTTGGAAGGATCTCGGGAGGTCATCCAGTCCAACTCCCTGCTCAAAGCAGGACCAATCCCCAGACAGATTTTTATCTCAGTTCCCTAAATGACCCCCTCAAGAATTGAACTGACAACCCTGGGTTTAGAAGGCCAATGTTCAAACCACGCTATCCCTCCCACCTTTTTAAACAAGCACCTACCTAGCTCACTACCCATCCATGCTGGCAAGGCACGTATAGCGCTCTGACTCCATGGCTACAGCACTGCTGGTACTCCACCTCGGCAAATGGAATAACGTTTGCTGCGCCCCCACTGGAGCGCCATGGCGTCAGTGTGGACGCCCTGGTCCTATAGTATGCTCTGATCAGCCTCCAGAAGTGTCCCACAATGCCTGTGCTAGCCACTCTGGTCATCAGTTTGAACTCCACTGCCCTGCCCTCAAAGGTGACCAACCATCAGACCAACCCTTTAAATTCTCTGGGAATTTTGAAAAATCCCTTCCTGTTTGCTCAGCTAGGCATGGAGTGCTCTCAGAGAATCTTTCCAGGTGATCATGCCTCCACATGACAGGCGAGCCCCAGTATGGAGCTCCCAGTATGGCGAGTTTCTTGACCTCAGTGTTTGGGGGGAGGAAGCTGTCCAGTCCCAGATGCGCTCCAGCCGTAGGAATTACAATACCTTCGGGTAGATATAAAGGGATATGATGGAAAAGAGCCATGACTGGGACACACTGCAGTGCAGGATTAAAGTGAAGGAGCTGCGGAATATGTCTATCACAAAGCTTGTGAGGAAAACCGCCGCTCCGGTGCTGCCCCCGCGACCTGCCATTTGTACAAAAAGCTGGAGGCAATACTTGGGGGCGACCCCCCCTCCACTCTGGGGACCACTATGGACACTTCAGAGCCCAGAGCAACAACGCAGGAGGAGGAGCAGCAGCAAAGCAGGAGCAAGAGTGCTGATGCGGAGGAAGACACCCTCAAATCCCTAGATGCATGCAGTTAAGAGCTGTTCTCAAGACAGAAAGAAGGTAGCCAGTCACGGCAGCCGATACTTGGGGAAGGACAAACACTAGAGGAGGTTCCTGGTAGGCAGCTTTTATTTTTGTGAAGGAAGTTATTTGGTATGGGCTCTTGGGGTGAGGAGGGTTAGGGCTGCCCTGCATGCATGCCCAGATGTGGAAATAGGGTGTTGATGTGCTCTCTCACATCACGGTAATCTGCCTCAGTGATCTCTTCAAAAGTCTCAGCCAGAACTTCGGCAATGTGCATGCGCAGGTTTCTCAGGAGAGCCACTGTGGACAGGGTCCTTGTCCCTGTCAGGACAACTGAGGGGCAGGGGGACCATTGCTGCACACAGGCAAGCTGCATATGGGCCAGGGTGGAAGCCACATTGCAGTAGAACAGTGTTTCCCAAACTGTGTTCCGCATGATGTGAATAGGTGTTCCGTGAAAGAATCGTTATTTTAAAAAATGATGTTTACATTTTTTTAATTTTAAATTTGGCATATCTGAAGCATAGTTTACAACTCTTTTTGAAACACTAATTTAACATAAAACTCTTCTTCCAGTTATTGATAGATCTCGTATTGAATATCATGGCATAAATTGAACACGGCACACAAGCACGTTGACGTCTACCCCTTTTGGGCACGCTTCAGTTAGTGACATCGTACCCCTTCCGCTCGAGGCTGCGCGAACTACAGCTGTATGCACACATCGTTCTCTTTATGCCAAGTTGAATATAACATTCAAGCAATACATTCAAACCTGTGGGTCTTTACCGTGTGCGCAATAAGCACAACTAAACTAGCTTCACTCGAAACAATATAAATATTGGTGACAAACAAAATTTGACAAAAATCAGTATTTCTAAATATTGTGACTAAACCTAATCACCATGGATCTGTGGCTAAAAGAAGGAACTTTGAAATGAAAAGCAAGCTCTTTTGGTACTCCAACTATGGCCGAAATAAACGAGCAAAATATTGTGACACTTCAAAATGAGGATGAATAATCACAGTCTTTTGTTACCGAAAAATCTGTTAGTACTAGTGAGTTATCCAAGGTGAAAGAATTTCCACCGAAGTATATGAAAAAAGAAGAAGTAGGTGTTAAAAGACTGAAATGAAAGTATGATGAAAGTTATTTGTCTTTCAGTTTTACATGTGTTGGAAATAAAGATGTTCATCATGTGCAGTGCGTCGTGTGCAACACAATACTAGCAAACAGTTCATTGGCTCCTGCTAAACTTTGTAGGCATCTGGAAACCAAGCATGCTGAAGACAAAGACAAAGATATGAGTTTTTTCAAGAGGCAGCGCGACTCACTTGGAAATTGTAAACTTTTGATGATTAAAATTGCTAAAACAGACAACAAAATGCAACAGAAGCATCTTACCGAATAAATTACCATATAGCGCTTGCTGGAAAAGCTCACACTATAGGAGAAACGCTTATCAAGCCTTGCACGAAAGATACTGTAACATGCATATAGAGCGAGCAGTCTGGTAAAAAAAATTGATGCTGAACAGTTGTGAAATAACTCTTTTAAAGATCTTGCTGATGACATAGAAAAAGAGCTAGTGTGCCAACTGAAAATTTGCAATGGGCATTCATTGCAGCTAGATGAGTCCACTGACGTTTCAAGACTTGCTGTGCTACTAGTATTTGTCTGATATAGATTTAATAATATTATTGAAGAGGATCTGCTCTTATATGAATCCCTGCAAAGCAACATGACTGGAGAAGAAATATTCAACCGCATCAACAATTTTATCAGAAAGCATTAAATTAGTTGGGGAAAACGTATTGATGTATGTACTGATGGTGCTCAGGCAATGATTGGGAAGATGAAGGAAGCTGTAAACGCGAATCATAAGTGTGGCACGAGAAAGCACTAAGAGCCATTGTGTTCTACACAGACAAGCACTTGCAGTTAAAAATAACAGCATATCTGAAAATTGTGCTTGATGAAGCAGTACAAAGTACCAATTTTGTCAAATCTCGACCACTTCAATCCAGGTTATTTAAAATTTTGTGCAAGGAAATGGGTAGTCAGCACAAAACGCTTTTTACATATGGAAGTGAGGTGGCTATCCAGAAGAAAAGTGCTTGTGAGGCTTTTTGAGCTTCGTAGTAAACTACTGGTATTCTTCACTTCAGATAATTCAGGATGAAAATTTTAATGACTGAAATTCCTCGTGGCTAGTGAGACTTGCGTATCTTGCAGATATTTTTGCAAAATTAAATGAAATTAATCTGTCGCTGCAAGGAAAGAATATGACAATTTACACTACAATAGATAACATTTTGTCATTAAAAAAACTGGAATTCTGGGCATCTTCTGTAAAACAGAATAACTTTGACTCCTTCCCTACAGCACATGAATTTCTGACTGAAATTAATTCTACAGGCCATGAAGAAATTTCCAGCACCATTTACAGCACTTACGTGATTTGCAGGCCTCTTTTTTAGAATATTTTCCTACAACTACTCATGATAATGCTTGGGTTCAAAATCCGTTTGTAATTACAGCCAAACCAGTTGGCATTACTGAGCATGATTATGAAAGCCTAATTGACTTAACTTCTGACTCTGATTTGAAACAAAAGTTTAAGGATCTTCCGCTGAATAATTTTTGGAGCATCCTAACAGAAGAGTACCCTAATGTGACTAAACGTGCAGTTTGAGTGCTCCTTCCTTTTGCTGCAACTTATTTTGTGAGAGATGGGATTTTCATATTATACTGCAACAAAAAGCAAATATAGGAATAGACTTGATGCTGCGCCTGACATGAGGATTCAACTTTCCAGCATTATTCCTAATATTAAGCGAATTTGTGATAGAAAAACGCAGAAACACCAATCCCATTAAATCCAAATTTCTATTTCTGTTTATAAAAATAGATTTTCCTAGTAAAATTCTAATTTGTTTGGTGTTTGTGTATATATAAAAACCGGTTGTTGTTGTTGTTTTTTTAAGTAGAACACTGTTTTTAATTTTGACTCTTGCACTTGATTTTTGTACTACTTTATACGCGCTTTCCAGTAAGAAATTACTAGTTCAAGTTATTTTAAATTTGTATTTTTGCTTTGCTTTATAAAATAAAATATATTTGAGCATAAAGAATGCAACTTTTTATTTTAAAACCAAATGACTACAAAGTAATATTATCAGTGCTCCATAATAGGCTAAAAAGTGTTCCGTGGCCAAAAAAGTTTGGGCAACACTGCAGTAGAAGATCCTCCCTTGCTTCCCAGGTCACACTCAGCAGCAAGATATCTTCCAGGATGAACTCCTGTGGAAATTGTGGGGATAGCATTCAGTATAGGGGCCTCCCTGCTGCTGTTGGCTCTCCCCAACCAGTCACACTTGACCCTGTGCTTATTCACCATTTTGGGGCTCCCCTGGGTTACGTGCACACCTTTTGGGATGGACAAATTATGCTATTGTGTAGACTGTGCTTGCCCTCCTTAAGTACAGGGGAATCCTTGCTCTGTCTGGTGTGAACAATGCTGCCTCTGTTAAGTGTTGCATTTTGTCTTTACAGATGCAACCTTGAGATCTCAGCCGTGCGAGTTATCACCGGCTGAAAGACTCCAAAGAATCAGAAATAGGCCACGTAGAAGCAAGGAAGACATGTTGCATGAAGTAATGCAGCATTCAAGTAATGAAAATCAAAAAGTGCAGGAGTGGCGGGAGAGTGAAAGGAGGGTCCACCAGTAGAATGCGGATCGCCGACACCAAAGCACAGAGCAGTTACTCAGCATCATGAAGCGTCAAGCGGAGTTGATAAAGGCACTTGTAGCAATGCAGGTGGAGCACTGATGCACCTCCCCCCCCCCCACAGGTCTTGTCCCAAAACTGTTTCCCTTGTGCCTCCATGTCACCTCCAACCCACTTTCCCCAACATCTGGGTTCTTATCGCCACCAACTGCCTCCAACACCTGTACCTTCACCACCCTGAAAACTATGACCCATACCCACTGCACTCAATCCCCATCACCATGCAGTATGGGCATCCTGAAGTGCAGCACTCATTGCACAGCACTCCAGACAGGAAGGCTGAGTACCAACAAGACTCAGACTACAAGGTCAGAAGGGACCATTATGATCTTCTAGTCTGACCTTCTGCACAATGCAGGCCACAGAATCTCACTCATCCACTCCTGTAACAAAGCCCTGACCTATGTCTGAGCTATTGAAGTCCTCAACTTGTGGTTTAAAGATTTCATGATGCAGAGAATCTTCCAGCAAGTGATCCATGCCCCATGCTGCATAGGAAGGCGAAAAACCCCCAGGACCTCTGCCAATCTGCCCTGGAGGAAAATTCCTTCCCGACCCCAAATATGGCGATCAGCTAAATCCTGTGCATGTTGGAAGACTCACTAGCGAGACACTCAGGAAAGAATTCTCTGTAGTAACTCAGATCCCACCACGCCTAGTGTCCCATCACAGGACATGGGCATATTTACCGCTAATAGTCAAAGATCAATTAATTGCCAAAATTAGGCTATTCTATCATACCATCCCCTCCATAAACTTATCAAGCTTAGTCTTGAAGCCAGATATGTCTTTCGCCTCTACTGCTCCCCTTGGAAGGCTGTTCCAGAACTTCACTCCTCTGATGGTTAGAAACCTTCGGCTAATTTCAAGTCTAAACTTCCTGATGGCCAGTTAATATCCATTTGTTCTTGTGTCTACATTGGTACTGACCTTAAATTCCTCTCCCTCCCTAGTATTTATCCCCCCTGATATATTAATAGAGAACAATCATATCTCCCCTCAGCCTTCTTTTGGTTAGGCTAAACAAGCCAAGCTCTTTGAGTATCCTTTCATATGGCAGGTTTTCCATTCCCCAGATCATCCTAGTAGCCCTTCTCTGTACCTGTTCCAGTTTGAATTCATCCTTCTTAAACGTGGGAGACCAGAACTGCACACAATATTCCAGATGAGGTCTCACCAGTGCCTTGTATAACGGAACTAACACCTTCTTATTTCTACTGGAAATACCTTGCCTGATGCATCTCAAGACCGCATTAGCTTTTTTCACAGCCATATCACGTTGGCGGCTCAGTCATCCTGTGATCAACCAATACTCTCAGGTCCTCCTCCTCCTCCTGTTACTTCCAACTGATTTGTCCCCAGTTTAAAACAAAAAAATTTGTTATTAATCCCTAAATGCATGACCTTGCACTTTTCGCTATTAAGTTTCATCCTATTACTATTACTCCAGTTTACACGGTCATCTAGATCTTCCTGTAGGCTATCCCAGTCCCTCTCTGTATTGGCAATACTTCCCAGCTTTGGGTCATCTGCAAACTTTATTAGCACACTTTTTATGCCAAGGTCAGTAATAAAAAGATTAAATAAGATTGGTCCAAAAACTGATCCCTGAGGAACTCCACTAGTAACCTCCTTCCAGCCTGACAGTTCACCTTTCAGTATGAATGACCATTGTAGTCTCCTCTTTAACCAGTTCCTTATCCACTTTTCAATTTTCATATTGACCCCCATCTTTTCCGGTTTAGCTAATAATTCCCCATGTGGAACTATATCAAATGACTTACTGAAATCAAAGTAAATTAGATCCACTGCCTTTCCTTTGTCTAAAAAAATCTATTACCTTCTCAAAGAAGGAGATTGGGTTGGTTTGGCACGATCTACCTTCTGTAAAACCATGTTGTATTTTGTCCCAATTACCACTGACCTCAATGTCCTTGACTACTTTCTCCTTCAAAAATTTTTCCAAGACTTTCCAAACTACAGACGTCAAACTAACAGGCCTATAGTTACCTGGATCACCTTTTTGTCCTTTCTTAAAAATAGGAACTATGTTAGCAATTTTCCAGTCATACGGTACAACCCCTGAGTTTACTGATTCATTAAAAATTCTTGCTAATGGGCTTGAAGTTTCATGCGCCAGTTCCTTTAATATTCTTGGATGAAGATTATCTGGGCCCCCCGATTCAGTCCCATTAAGCTGTTTGACTTCTACCTCGGATGTGGTAATAGCTACCTCCACATCCTCATTCCCATTTGTCATCCTACCATTATCCCTAAGCGCCTCATTAAAGACTAAGGCAAACTATTTGTTTAGATATTGGGCCATAACTAAATTATCCCTAACCTCCACTCCATCCTCAGTGTTTAGCGGTCCCACTTCTTTCTTTGTTTTCTTCTTATTTATATGGCTATAGAACCTTTTACTCTTGGTTTTAATTCCCTTTGCAAGGTCCAACTCTACATAGCTTTTGGCCTTTCTCACTTTATCCCTACATGTTCTGACCTCAATAAGGTAGCTTTCCTTGCTGATCCCTCCCATCTTCCATGCCTTGTAGCCCTTCTGCTTTTTCTTAATCACTTCTGAGATCCTTGGTCATCCAGCTTGGTCTACAACCACTGCCTATGAGTTTTTCCCCCCTTTCTTGGGATGCAGGCTTCTGATAGTTTTTGCAACCTGGACTTGAAAAAATCCGGGCCTCCTCCGCCTTTAGATCCACAAGTTCTTCAGTCCAATCCACTTCCACAAGCAATCTCATGTCATATGCATTACTCGAGTCGATATCAGAGCTCTCACTGTCACTTTGGATCATAAGGAATAACTCGACTGTCAAATGTGACGTGCTGGCGAGACTCTTCAGCATACTCAGCAGTTCGCGCTCCATTCCCGCAGACTAAAAGGGAACACAGAGGGCGCAGTACAAAATACATTGAAAGATGGCACCAAATGTGGATGGAAGTAAAGGGAATGCTGGGATGCGAACCAATGAATCATAGGGCATTGGGACAGGACCCAGAATGCCCCGCACTCCACGCCCCCTTCCCACAAGCCACAGCGCCAGAATGGAAAGATGTGTACTGTGGGATAGCTGCCCATAATGCACCACTCCCAATGCCGCTGTAAATGCCACAAATGTGGCCACACTAGTGTGCTTGCAGCTGGCAGTGTGAACAGACTGCAGCGCTTTCTCTACTGCGCTCTCCGAAGGTGGGTTTAACTCACAGCACTTTACATGTGCAAGTGTAGCCATGCTCTTAGGGTATGTCTACACTACCTGCCGATTCGGCGGGTAGTGATCTATCGGGGATTGATGTATCGCGTTTAGACGACACACGATACATCGATCCTGTACACGCTCCCCGTCAACTCTGGAACTCCACCAGGGTGAGAGGCGGAAGCGGAGCGACGAGGGAGTGGCGGCTGTCAATCCTGTGCCACGAGGACGCAAAGTTCATCTAAGTCTATCTAAAATACTTAGACTTCAGCTAGGTATTCTCGTAGCTGCAGTTGCATATCTTAGATTGATTTCCCCCTCCCTCCCCCAGTGTAGACCAGGCCTTAGATTTGTTAGTCTCCAAGGTGCCACAAGTAATCCTCATTCTTTTTGCTGAAATGTGTGAAGACTCAGGGAGCCAGCACTACATCAGATCACATTTGGACACTTTTCTTTAGAACCCAGAACTAGGAACTTTAGAAGTGAAAGTTTAAATTCTGCAGAAGTGGTAGCCAACCTCCCCCCTTTTTCTATGCACTACAGAAAGTGTACTTACTTGTCACTAGCAAATGGATTTTTAAGTCCTATTGCAGTGTATCACTGCAGTCCTTCTCCGCAAGGAGGAGTGCATCGTGGAAATGCAAATATATGCACATATACAAAGCATAACTGACATCAAGGCCAGCTATCTGGCAGAGGAGCCCTTAATGAGCCAGGGACATGAGAGTGCTACACACAATACAGAAGAATGCAAAAGTATCATTTAACTACTGTTCCCTTCTGCAGTCTCCATCCAGGGGCTCTTCACTACAACAGGACACAGTACTTCAGCTTCCATGAGTGGCAAAGATTTTCTTCTCCTTCCCAGTGTTTTTATAATATATATTTAGCAACAGTAGGAGAATATAAAAACTTCACACTGGACTGAGTGACTCCAGAGGCTAAAATAAACATGGCAAGCCATGTTTGTGTTACAGTAAAAATAGTTTGGTTTCCTCCCTTCCCAGGACCTTTACTTTTCAGACAAAAGCTTCATAGGTTAGCTTTAAAAATACCTAAAGCACAGCAGAAACAGGTGGTGTGTTTTGTTTGGAGAATTGTTAGTTTTTCTAGGAAATCCCAAGCCTGCCTCAAGGGTATGTCTACACAGCATACACAGAAGCGAGCCTCTCAGCCCGAGTTGGCACACTGGAGCAAGCAGGGCTCCTGCTAATGCTCTAAAAATAGCTGTATAGACAGAACTTTGAAGTTGCAGTTGGGGCTGGAGCTTGGGCTCTGAAGTCCACCCGAGTTTGTTGACCCAGGCTGGGAAGCTTGCTTCTGCAAGCTGTATAGACATAAAGAAAGTCAGAATGCTGGATTTTTAGGGCATGGCTGCAGATGTAGAGTGCTGAGAGTTAAACCCACCTTCGGAGAGCACAGTAGGGAAAGTGCTGCAGTCTGTCCACACTGACAGCTTCAAGCACACTGGCGTGGCCACATTTGCAGCACTTACAGCGGCACTGGGAGCTGTGCATTATGGGCAGCTATCCCAGCATACAAGTGACTGCAATATGCTTTTCAAATGGGGGGGGGGAGATGGGTGTATGTGTGACAGGGAGTGTGTTGTGTGTATGTGGGGGGAGAGAGTGTGTGTTATTCGGGTGCTCAGAGTGTGTCAGAATGCTGTCTTGTAAGTTTAGACCCCCCCCACACCCGCCTTTCTCTCACTCACTCAAAACAATCAGTAAATATTTGCTTTTTCTTGGAGCTGATAAGCAGCTGGCTTCTCCGAAACAAAGCTTTGAAAGGGCATTTCTGCAGCTGATTTCACAACAAGAAGAGTGGCCACTTGACTTAAGGGGATTATGGTACGTTTCCGGAGGTTGATCACACCACAGTAACGCAACACCTCATTCACACTGGTGCCGCAGCACTCCAGCGGGGGCACAGCAAACATTATTCCACTCGCCGAGGTGGAGTACCGGCATCCCTGTAGCTGAGGAGTCAGAGTGCTTTACGTGCCTTGCCAGTGTGGAGAGGGAGTGAGCTACGGTGCCCAGGGCTACTTTATTGTGCTGTAACTTGCACGTGTAGCCAAGGCCTTAGGCTCAGTTTTCCCCCTCTGGGCAAAGGGCCAGGCACTGTAACTGTCCCATTAAACAAGGGTGCTTTGATTTACATCAAAGCAATTCAGATCAATTTTAATCACAACTTAAATAAGCAAGCAGGAAACCTTGATTTATTTATTCTCCTTGGTTGATAATCATTAAAACATATTCATTTGCAACTAAATACAGCATTTACACTAAATTTGATGCTTCTTTTTGCTAACCAGGAGAATACACTACATCTATGCACATTTATATAACTTAACTTACATCTATGCAGATTTTTATTTTTTTATATTTTGTATTGTTAGAAAATGGTGAATGATGCATTTCTTATTTACTGAGATTAATATTTTTACTGATGATTTGTGTCAAATTATTTGGATGGAAATTCAAATTCAATTTAAATGCACAAACCAGCTTTTTTTTAAGTAAGTAAAACTACCTTAAGTGTGTTGGATACATTAAAAAACTACCTGATTTATTAAACAGAGGAGGTATTATTGTAGTTAGTTAACTGAACTGATTCTTTCTGGTCACCATGTCCACCCTTCTCATCTAAAATCTTGATTTCATCCTCTCACATGAAGTTTTTATTCATGGATTGAAAGAGGAAAAACAAGCGCTTCTTGACTGTGAATGAGCTAGTCACTGAACTGAACTAGTTGGATAAACTGAAATGAAGAAAATAGTATCTTTGCACCTGCAGGAGCGCTGTCAAAAGCTAGTTTAGCACTTAAACTCAGATTCCAGGGTTAGCTAGTGACTACCACGAGTTAAGTGGTTTGACTCTTTTAAACTTGTTAGCAAGCATGTTGTTTTTTAATTCAATTTAAATGTTTGCAATAGCTTATGGTAAGTTTAGGCCTTAAAATAGGTTGCTTAATTTCAAATTTAATTTTAAGCAAGTTTATTTTTAACACACCCTGTATTTAATTTAAATAAAAAATCCAATTTAAATAAGATCAGATTTTATTTATTTTTAAATCGATTTTTATCCACCCGCCTTATATTAGAAGCGAGGCAGTTTCTGTTTAAATCAAGTCTGAAGTTCTTACTTGGCTGGTTAGTTTTCAGAAGTGTAACTCATCCCAAAAGGGTGTTTACTGATAAAACTAGTGCTAAATAATGTTGCAGTCACAACAAACTCATGGGAAGACAAAGCAAACTTGGCAGACTTCTTACTACACAGATGGTAATGAACTTTGAAATTAGTTTTTTGATTGAGTCACACCAAACAAGAATCCCTTCCTATGAAGTCCCATCTAATTAACTTTTTTGGTGTCCAAACGTAGCACCTGCCTCTTGATTCTACATTAGTTAAAACAAGCATCTGGAGTAAAAAATCTTGCTGTAAATTTAATCACAACATAACTTTCAAACATAGATCAACCTGACCCATAAGAAAATGATAACCTATTTATGTCCACACTCTGAGGGTATGGTTACACTTGAAATTTTGGAGCGCTGCCGCGGCAGCACTTTGAAGTGTGAGTGTGGTCGGAGCACCAGCGCTGGGAGAGAGCTCTTCCAGCGCTGCACGTAAACCACATCCCTTACGGGTGTAGCTTGCAGCGCTGGGAGCTGCGCTCCCAGTGCTGCGGCACTGATTACACTGAGGCTTTACAGCGCTGTATCTTGCAGCGCTCAGGGGGGTGTTTTTTCACACCCCTGAGCGCAAAAGTTGCAGCGCTGTAAAGTGCCAGTATAGCTTATGTCATAGCATTCCCTCTCAGATCTGAACCTTAGAGTTCAGAAAATGAGATACTAGCACCTGAATCCTCTAAGCTTAATTACCAGCTTAGATCTGATAGCACTGCCACCATTCACTTGGATCTCCATCAGGTGAGACTTCTTCTGCCGCAGTGGAAGCAAACGCATCTGAGTGTGAGCTATGACCCAGATAACCTGGCAGTACTTCTTCATGCTACTGAAATCCTTCTCTAGCTGCTTTTTGCCCTCCTCATCCTGCCACGTCTTGCAATACTTGGTGAAGGCCTTCTTCTTGGACTTGTGCCAGTTCTTGTAGAAGCGTCTCTTGCACTCATCACTGATGTGCTCAGCGAAGATGGTCTTGAAGGTGCGGAGGCCACGGGGAGTCTGCACGTAGCCCACGATGCCCACAATGACCATGGGAGGAGTCTCTACCACAGTGACTGCCTCTACAACTTCCTTCTTGTTGACCTTAGATCCAGGTCTGTCCACTTCCCGGACAATGTGGGTCATGCCAGACTTGTACCCAAGAAAGGCAGTGAGGTGGATGGGTTTGCTGGGGTCATCCTTGGGAAAACTCTTCACTTTGCCCCGATGTCGACGGCTGCGTTTGCGGGGCAGAAAGCCAAGGGATCCATGTCTTGGAGCTGAGAACTTACGGTGCGACATCTCGGCTGGCTGCCGCACCGAACTAGTAGACAAGAGGAGAGTTTCCAATAAGCCAGAGTAGTAAAGGACAAGAGGAGAGTTTCCAATAAGCCTGAAAACTGCTGGCATTTACTTAAGGTGCGCTAAAAACGTGCCTGGGCTAAAATGCCAGCAAACAGCCACCACAGCACAGTCCAGCACACAAAATGCACATGAACATGCTCAAGGAACCTTGCCACTCACAACAACAAAGGAAAGCCCTCAGGACAAAGTTACCCCTCCCATTAGAGATTCCTAGCCCATTTGTTATGTGCTTAGAAGGAACTCCCGACAGTGATAAGAAACACTCTCTTCAATCTGACATTCTCCTAAACATTTATAGTATCAGAGCTGAGTGATCAACAATGCTCTAACAAGATTTTAACATACCCATGCAGAGGTATGTTTCTCATGGAGTGTCCTGACTCCACGATAGTCACAACAGTGCATCTGTCCAGCTACAAAGGTTGTTTTCCTCTGACTCCCACATTCCTGCTCTAAAGTTCAGCTAAATCTAGGCTAAAATTAAAAGCAAGATCATTAACTTCGGGGAATTCTAATTTAGGTGAGAAATGCACCAGCATATCAGAAAAGCTGTTAACTTCCCAAGCCCACACTAGATCCCAGCTCATAGCCCTGACATATCAGGCTCACTCATTATCTTTGTAGTTCTCAACATCCTTTGAAGATATGAACACCAGAAACAGTACACAGAATTACAGTACTGGTTGCACACAATGCCATATGCAGAGTAAAATCACCTCTCCTTGCTCCTACTACCTTCCCCCGTTATTACATCCTACAATTGCATTAGCCCTTTTTGCCACAGCATTGCACTGGGAGCTCATAGAATCATAGAAGAATCACACAAGATTAGGGTTGGCAATCAGAGTGATCCAGCCCCTGTTGCCCATTCCCAGCTTCCAGCAAGCAGACTTAGGGCCACCCAGAGCATGGGGTTACATCATAGAAGATTTGGAAAAAACCTCAGGAGCTCCTCTAATCCAACCCCATGCTCAAAGCAGGACCAACCCCAACTAAAACATCCCAGTCAGGACTTTGTCAAGCCGGGCCTTAAAAACCTTTAAGGATGGAAAATTCACCACAGGTTTGGTCACAGAGACCAACCTTGGGACTGTCACTTGATTTGCTGAAACTATCTGAGCGTTTTCTTTCCCAGCTTGGGACTCCAGAACCCTGTCCTGTTGAGATAGACACGCTAGTCTGCTGCAACACAGACCCAGGGTCTGAACTATGCCCCCAAAGCTGCAGACTTAACTGAAAACAGCTCAGCAAGTACTCCTGTCTCTAGCACCCAGACACCCAGCTCCGAATGGGATCCAAACCCCAAATAAAGCTTATACAGGGTAAACTCATACATTGTCCACCCTCTATAACACTGATAGAGAGATATGCAAATCTGTTTGCTCCACCAGGTATTAATCACTTACTCTGGATTTGTTAATGAACAAAAGTGATTTTAATAAGTATAAAAAGTAGGATTTAAGTGGTTTCAAGTGATAGATAGAACAAAGTCAGTCACCAAGCAAAAACGAAGCAAAAATATGCAAGTCTAAGCTTAATACATTAAGAGACTGAACACAGGTAAATCTCACCCTCAGAGATATTCCAATAAGCTTATTTCACAGACTAGACTCCTTCCTAGTCTGGGCCCAATCCTTTCCCCGGTACAGTCCTTGTTAGTTCCAGCTCAAGTTGTAAATAGGGGATCTCTCACGACTGACAGTCCCCTTTGTTCTGTTCCAACCCCTTCTATAGTTTTGGCACAAGATGGGAATCTTTGTCTTTTTGGATCCTCACTCCTCCTTCTAAATGGAAAAGCATCAGGTTTAAGGTGGATTCCAGTTCAGGTGACATGATCACATGTCACTGTAAGACCTACTTCATTACCTAGTAGCTGGAAAACACCTACATAGGAAGGCTTCCAGGTAAACAAACCCATTCACAGTTCATTGATTCTGAAGCTCCCATAATAGCTTTCATTTAACATGTTTACATCAAGTATCAGAGGGTAGCCGTGTTAGTCTGGATCTGTAAAAGCAGCAAAGAATCCTGTGGCACCTTATAGACTAACAGAGGTTTTGGAGCATGAGCTTTCGTGGGTGAATACCCACTTCTTCAGATGCATCTGAAGAAGTGGGTATTCACCCACGAAAGCTCATGCTCCAAAACCTCTGTTAGTCTATAAGGTGCCACAGGATTCTTTGCTATGTTTACATCAGTAATACAAGTTTATATCTTAGGGTATGGGTACACTTGCACTTCAGCGCTTTGAAGCTCCCAGCGCTGCACGTACTCCACATCCTCTACAGGTGTAGCTTGCAGCGCTGGGAGCCATGCTCCCAGCGCTGCGGCACTGTTTACACTGAGGCTTTACAGCACTGTATCTTGCAGCGCTCAGGGGGGTGTTTTTTGCACACCCCTGAGCGAGAAAGTTGCAGTGCTGTATAGCGCCAGTGTAGCCATGACCTTCTTCTCCTAACTCCAGACATATAAATAGTACATGCAAACAAATGGAATGAACACATTCAGTAGATCATAAGCTTTGTAATGATACCTTACAAGAGACATTTTGCATGAAGTATACTCCAGTTACATCATATCACACTTATAAACATATTTCCATAAAACATATGGAGTATACTGTCACAACTACCTCCCTAGGTAACCCATTCCAATGCTTCACCACCCTCTTACTGAAATAGCTTTTCCTGATATCCAACCAAGACCTCCCTCACTGCAACTTGAGACCACTGCTCCTTGTTCTGTCATCTGCCACCACTAAGAACAGCCTAACTCCACTCTTTAGAAATCCCCTTCAGGTAGTTGAAGGCTGCTATGAAATCCCCACTCACTCTTCTCTTCTGCAGACTAAATAAGCCCAGTTCCCCCAGCCTTTCCTCATAAGTCATGCCCTCCATCCCCAATCCTTTTCATTGCCCTTCACTGAACTCTCTCCAATTTGTCAACATCCTTTTTAGGGTGTGTGTGTGGGGGGGCAGTTGCAAAATTGGACGCAATACTCCAGATGTGGCCTCACCAGTGCCGGATAGAGGAAAATAATCACTTCCCTCAATCTGCTGGCAACACTTCTACTAATGCAGCCTAATATGCCCTTAGCCTTCTTGGCAACAAGGGCACACTGACTCATATCCAGCTTCTCATCCTCTGTAATCACCAGGTCCTTTTCTGTAGAACTGCCACTTGGCCAGTCGGTCCCCAGTCTGTAGCAGTGCATAGGATTATTCGATCCTAAGTACAGGACTCTGCACTTGTCCTTGTTGAACTTCATCAGATCTCTTTTGGCCCAATCCTCCAATTTCTCTAGTTCACTCTGAACCCTATCCCTACCCTCCAGTGTATCTACCTCTCCCCCGCAGATGTGTCATCTGCAAACTTACTGAGTGTGCAATCCATTCCATCATCCAGATCATTAATGAAGATGTTGAACAAAGCCAGCCCCAGGATAGACTCCTAGGGCACTCTGTTTGATACCAGCTGCCAACTAGATATTGAGCCATTGATCACTGGCCATTGAGCCTGAAGAGCTAGCCAGCTTTCTATCCACCTTATAGTCCATTCATCCAATCCATATTACTGTAACTTGCTGGCAAGAATACTGTGGAAGACCAAATTAAACGCTTGCTAAAGTCAAGATCTCTCTCTCGTCCACCAGTTTTCCCAGATCCACAGAACCAGTTATCTCAACATAGAAGGTAATCAGGTTGGTCAGGCATGACTTGCCCTTGGTGAATCCATGTTGACTGTTCCTGATCTCCATCTCCTCCAAGCGCTTCAAAATGGATTCCTTGAGGACCTGCCCCATGATTTTTCCAGGGACTGAGGTGAGGCTGTAGTCCCTGGATTCTCCTCCTTTCCTCTTTTAAAGATGGGCACTATATTTGCTTATCATCATCCGGGACCTCCCCCGATTACCATGAGTTTTCAAAGATAAATCGCCAATGGCTCTGCAATCACATTTGCCAACTCCCTCGGATGCATTATATGGACTTGTGCATGTCCAGCTTTTCTAAATAGTCCTTAACCTGTTCTTTCATACTGAGGGTTGCTCACCTCCTCCCCATACTATGCTGTCCAGTGCAGCAATCTGGCAGCTGACCCTATCTGTGAAGACAGAGGCCCAAAAAAAAAAAAAAAAAAAAAGCATTGAGTACTTCAGCTTTTTCCACATTATCTGTCCCTAGGTTGTCTCTCCCATCCAGTAATGGTCCCACACTTTCCCTGATCGTCTTCTTGTTGCTAACATGCCTGTAGAAACCCTTCTTGTTACCCTTTGCATCCCTTGCTAGCTGCAACTCCAATTGTGCTTAGGCCTTCCTGATTACACCCCTGCATGCTCGAGCAATATTTTTATACTCCTCCCTAGTCATCCAAGTTTCGACTTCGTATAAACTTCCTTTTCACGTTTAAATTCACCGAAGATTTCTCTGTTAAGCCAAGCTGGTCTTCTGCCATATTTGCTATTCTTTCTGCACACTGGGATGGTTTGCCCCGGCGCTCTCAATAAGGCTTCTTTAAAATACAGCCAGCGCCCCTGGACTCCTCTCCCCCTCATATTAGCCTCACAGGGGATCTTGCCCATCAGTTTCCTGAGGGAGTCAAAGTCTGCTTTTCTTCAGTCCAGAGTCCGTATTATTCTGCTCTCCTTTCTTCCTTTTGTCAGGATCCTGAACTCGACCATCACCTGCTGCCCAGGTTGCTACCCACCTCTACTTCCCCTACCAATTCTTCCCTGTTCGTGAGCAGCAGTCAAGAGGAGCATAGCCCTTAGTTGGTTTCTCCAGCACCTGCAACAGGAAGTTGTCCCTAACACTCTCCAAAAAACTTCCTGGATTGTCTGTGCACAGCTGTACTGCTCTCCTAGAAGATCTCAGGGTGATTCAAGTCCCCCATGAGAACCAGGGCCTGTGATCTGGAAACTTGTGTTCATTGTCCAAAGAAAGCCTCATCTACCTCATCCTCCTGGTCTGGTGGTCTATAGCAGATGCCCACCATGACATCACCCTTGTTGCTCTCACCTCTTTTCTCCAGTTTCATACTGAAGCACTGAGTAATCTTATTGCTCTCTTACATACAGTGCAACTCCTCTACCTTTTCTCCCCCGCCTGTCCTTCCTGAAGGAGTTTATACTCATCCATGACAGTGCTCCAGTCATCTGAATTACCCCACCAAGTCTGTTATTCCAATCACATTATAGCTCCTTGACTGTGCCATGACTTCCAATTCTTCCTGCTTGTTTCCTAGACTTGTTGCATTTGGATACAAGCACCTAAGATAACCAGCCAGCTGCCCTACTTTGTCAGGATGAATCAAGATGCCTTCCCCTGTTGCACTCTCCTCCTTGTGTTTCCTCCTGGTATCCCACTTACCTCAGGGCTTAGATCTCCATTACCCAGAGAACCTAGTTTAAAGCCCTTCTCACTAGGTTAGCAAGCCTGCTTCATTTTCACTTGTTTGTGCAAAATCCTTTCAGAGTCGGTGTGCTCCAGGATCCAGCCCTCTATTCTGTATGTATGACCTGCCTTCCTGGTTCCTAGATGTATAACTTTGCATTTCCTAGTGTTACAAAGCATCTGGTTCACATGGGTCCAACATATCAAGCAATCCAGATGGCTCTGTATGACTATCCTGTGCTCATTTTTTACTGTTCTCCTCCAATCCCGTTAAAATTTTAAAATCAACAGTGATTTTATATTTATTTCCAGATCACTGATGGAAAAGTTGAATAGTCAGGCCTCATACCAATCCTCACTAGAAAACCTCCTATTTGGGGATGATTCCCCAATGACTACCACTTTGAGATGTCAGTCAGTTCTTAATCCATTTAACGGTTGACATATTGATGATATAGTGCTAATTTTTTAATCAGAGTGCTGTGTGGTACTAAGTCTTTCAAAAGCTTATGCACGTTACATCTATGCACTCACTTTTATCAACCCAACTTGATACCTAACGTAGTCACCATCTCGCTCATGGAGGTTGCAAATATACCCACACCAGCTTATTTTTGTAGCCCTCATCTTTCCCTTTATGCCAATCTCACATTTTGTTTTCACAGTATGTTAAATCTTATTCTGATTTCTCAGAGCACAGCAGAGCATGACTCATTTTTACCAGTCCAAAAGAGACCTCGCACTCTTTTGAGCCCTGTATAAATGTTAGTACTGTAATCTAAGGTAGAATCTTGAACATAACTTGCATGACGACTGTTTCAGCCTATTTTGTAGAGTCTTCCAAAATCTACAGCCAAAATTGCTTTAGTTAGAAAGTTTCATGAGAGGAATCAAGAAATTTAAGAAGGCTTCCCCTCTCCCCCGAGGTGATGAGCTACATGAAGGTAAAGCTGCCGTTTTCCCTGTCTACACTAGGATCTTACAACATGTAGATGTTCCATAAGCACATCTATTCTTCCTAGCACCAACATGGCATTACAAGAACCTCTTGTCATAAGTCCTCCATACACCTCTGCCTCCACCACCTCTCAGTCCTTTCATGGCACTTCTGAAAGGCTAGGCATTTGGAAGTCAGCCCAAGCCCACCCCAACCCAGTGAACTGGGAACAGTGATATCCTTTTTCTTAAGGAACAACTCTCCCTACCAAATACACAGCTTTGAATTGTCCCATACATGTTAAGTCTGGGAATTAAGCAGATACTTCCACAGTAGCCTTACTTTTTCCCCTTTAATAGATGAATTACAGTACAATTAGGTCCTTCATACCACAGCATAACATGCTTCCTCCCACCTTCTAATGTGGCCCATTGCCACAGCTTATGAGATCACATAACAGGCACTTGCACAGACTAGGAGACTCCAAGTGGGGAGGCTTCTCCCTCCCCTGTGTTGCAGCACCTAGATCACTTGAGACCTCTGCAGATGGCCAAGGAAAGTCTGCTCCCTCACCTCACAACAAACTTCCCTTTGGGGGAGATGTCCTATTACATGGTGCCCAGCAGCAAGAGTAAGTACTAGGCTTGCGGCTGCCATCTGCAGGAGCCCTAGTGCACACAAGATTTGGACCTTCCTAGAAACTACTTACAGGAGAGATTCAGGAAGGATGCTCCACACTGCTAGGGAAGCCCTGGCAGCAACATGCAGAGAATCTATCCCCAAAAGGGAAAGGAAATTAACACAATTGGTCCCAAGACTCAAAGGTGTTGGTTCAGCTTGCATTGCCACACTTAGTCCTCCCAGAGCTGCAAAAGGAAAAGAGTTAAGGCACTGCCCTCATTTCTATTAGGAAAATCAGAACAGACAAGGGATTCAGAGACAAAATGGATAACAAAGAAAAAGTGAGCCATTTTCCCAGTGCAGAAGGCTATCACAACTAGATACAGACACCCGAACACTTTTGCTACTTTTCCAAGTAGGCAGCTGCTGATGGGCCACAGAGACGTTACACACAGGGTAGATAAAATTCAATTTTTTTTTAATTTAAATCAGATTTTTTGATAAATGCTTTTTGAGGAAAAACCCAGCTAAAGATCGTTTTAATTAAGATGTATCTGAGCTATAATGTCTCATCATGGAATAGGAATTATAAATTCTAATTCTATAGCATGAGACAATATATTCATGTAAATGTTTAAGAAAAGTTTTGTAAATGAGTTCCAATAGTTCATGGATTAGGGACCCAATTTACAGGGTTCCGTGGGCTTCTATATAGATTATTTAGGTTAATCTTTATATCTACTCAATGAGACTCATTGCTCAGTCTAGAAGATACCGTCAGAGATGCTTAGTTTTGCAGTTCTCAAACTGTGGATTTGTGTCTCCAAAGAGAACATGCTTGTTAACAGCAAAAATCTTTTTAAATAAATAAATAATATATAGAGGTGGAAAATAAGAGACTTCAACCCTATTGTCCCTCGGCAAAATTTGTGTACAGAGTCAGTCCCTTACCTCTCTCTAAAACTGCAAAGTTTCAAAAAATTCAATTAATTGAAGATTGTGGGCAGAATAGATCTGGACAAGGAGAAGAAGTCTGGTACTATCGTTTTAGATGAGGTTGTGATAAAAAATAAATAGCTGAAATAGGCAAATCTTGCTTTTACAATTTCACCTTTAAAGTAGTAGTGAGTGTCAGTGAATGCAACAAGTATGAGCAGTATGGTGATAATAATTAAATAACTGCACTGACTTATTTTGTTTAGGAGAATCCATCCTCAACATACAAGATTCTGAAGACTATCCACCTTCAAGATCACTATCATTTTCTATAGTTTCAGAGTTCTGCCAATGATAGTGTTTCAATCAGATAATGTATTTCACACAGCCACAGTATATCACCTGTAGCAAAAAGAAAAAAAATCTCTAGCATCCAGAAACAACCATAGATAAGTTTGTGATAAGAACCAGCAGATTACAAAAAGAGGTAACTGATGAAAAAATTACCCAGTTTGTTTATGCAACAAACCCTCCTTTCCCTATGACTGAGAACCCACACTTCATAACCATGGTTCAGTCATTAAGACCAGGATACAGTCCACCCAACAGAGCAGATGTCGCAGGCAAATTGCTTGATAAAGTGTATGAAAGAGAAATTGAGCAGTATGCAAAAGGTCTAGAGGGTAAAATTGTTAACCTGAGTCTTGATGGGTGAAGCAATGTCCACAATGATCCTGTTGTATGTCCTTGTGTGACAACAGAAGAAGGGAATGTCTTCCTTTCGGAAACAATTGATATCAGGAAATGCATACACAGCAGAATATTTACAAGAAAGAATTAGCAGTAAAAGCTACTGTGAAAAAAAATTCAAATGTCTAGTACGCAGCTTGGTCACAGAATGCTGCAAATGTCTCCAAGATGAGAAGAAATTTAGAAGAGAGTCCCAAGCTAATAGCATACAGTTGCAGTGCTCATTTGATGCACCTCCTAGCCAAAGACTTCAGTGTTCCAGAAATAAAGGATAATGTTGAAATTGCAGAATACATCCGTAACAACAACAACTTTGCAGCAGCTGCTCTGAAAAAAGTGGGAGGAACCAAGCTAACTCTCCCATAAAATGTGCGATGGAACTCAGTAGTGGACTGTTTTGAGCACTATATCAAAAACTGACCTAATCTGATGACAGTTTGTGAACAAAATCGTGAAAAAGTAGATGGCACTGTCACAGCCAAAGTTCTCAACATTGGGTTTAAGAGAAATGTTGAACAAATGCTGAGTACCCTGAAGCCTATTTCTGTAGCCCTGAAAAAAATGCAGGAAAATAGCTGTTTTATTGCTGGCACCGTTGAAATTTGGAAGGAACTGAGTGAGATCTTAAAGAGAGAAATATGCAATGACAGAGTTAAATTTAATAATAATTGGAGATATACCTATCTCCTAGAACTGGAAGGGACCTTGAAAGGTCATTGAGTCCAGCCCCCTGCCCTCACTAGCAGGACCAAGAATTGATTTTTGCCCCAGATCCCTAAGTGGCCACCTCAGGGATTGAACTCATACCCCTGGGTTTAGCAGGCCAGTTCTCAAACCACTGAGCTATCCCTCCTCCCAAATTACAAGCATTAAAAATACATATAGGACAAGCACTATCTCCAGCTCATCTTCTTGCAAATATTCTCAATACTCAGTACCAGGGTCAAACCTTAACTGCTGAAGAAGAGTTGGTTATGACATGGACATCCATCAATCAACCCTCCATAATGCCAATTATAATAAGTTTCAGAGCTAAGGGTGAACCATTCAAAATATATGTTTGCTGATGATATTTTAAAGAAAGTCACACCAGTGAACTGTTGGCAGTCTTTTAATCATTTGGATTCAGAGACTTTTGAAGTGACCATCTCACTTAACAGCAGCAGTAGCTTCTTCTGCCGGTATAGAAAGAATATTTTCTTCCTTTGGACTAATTCATTCCAAACTGAGAAATCATTTGGGACCTGCAAAAGCAGGAAAGCTCATTTTTCTTTTCCAGATTATGAACAAACAGGAAAATGAAGGTGAAGACAACTGAGTTAGCTGCAGAAGCCAATATTTTAAGTTTCTCGTGTTGACCTGGCTGCCAGTCGATTTAATTTTATTTTTTTTAAATATTTCATTTAACTATTTTAGTTAAAAACAACAAAAACAAACCTGATTTTAAAAAACTTGAATGTTTAACTAAATTCAAATGCTTGTTTTGTTAAAATATTGTGTTTGTTGTTGAAGAAAAAAATCCAGAATACATAATGTTGTTTCAGTTACATAAAACAGTTTAAATGTCTGTCTGGTGATGTTCTCCTCCTAATACAGCATGGCAAGAAAATCCTCCAAATATTAATCTGTTGAATTGGAGATCGTTCACCTCTCAATTACTTCATAAATATCTGCTTCACTTACCTTTGGTAAATGAAATAACCAATCATCCATTTTCTGATATAGCTATAAAACCAATCCGAAAAGTTTTAAAAATAAATTTACTTTAAAAATGTATAGTGTACCTTCTAAAATGAAACCTACATCTATCTCTGAGTTGTGAAGAATACGTACTAAGGTTATAACAACCAACAAGAATGCACTTTTATGTAGAAATCCATAATTAAATCAAGTCTTCCTGACTAGTGATTTAAATCATGACTTAAATCAAATCCACCCTGCTTACACAGCAGAGACTGAGGGGCCAGAGGGCGGCGTGGCCCAAGCTATCCCAGAGTTTGCAATCCCCTGCCCAGAAACTCCTGGTTAAAGGCAAAGAAAGGGCGTATTGTTAGTGATATGCACAAACCAGCCCATAAAGCATCTCATGAGGAGAATTTTAAAGGTCAGCTAACTGCTTTCCAGTGTCCCTGCTATGTCCACCTGAACATATCTGCTTCTGGAGCTCTAACTCACTCACAATTTTAAAGCCAACAATAGAGGCAGGCTGGCAACTCCATGCTCTGAAATTCTCCCATTGGGAGAGACTATTATTAAAAAGTGTGATGGCTCCATAAAGCTAATATACTGGTACCACTAACTTATTTTCAGTCATATTGGCTTAAGAGGCACCATAAGCACCTTCCACAAAAGCATCCATCATGCACTGCTCATCTCAGGAGCAGAGATGAACGCAAGCACCCTGAACAATCACTGTACTTTAAAGCCCCAAAACATTTCCAGACAAGTGGACATGCCTCCCCTCTACCAAAAAACCCACTCAACACGGCACCCGTGCTGGCACTGCGCACATGTCTCAATAAAATATGGGTAGCTCAGAAGGTCAGATGACTTGACTAGAGCACATACACTGGATGACAGTAGTGTCATAACTATGCAGCAGAGAGAGAGCCCATTACTGCTGGGAAACACCAGCTAATAACTGGCTTTGGAAGCCACCATTCAGCCTGGCTAGCCCAAGTGCACAGCTACTTACCATCTGGACAATTTATTTTCTGTCAGGTGCCATTCACATGGCAAAGAGCACCATCAAAGCAATAGCTGTTCTGGCTCTGACGGAGCTTCTGGCAGCTCAGAACTGTCTGATTTTTGAACCATCACCTGAATTACAAGTTGCCACGCTCAGAATAATCAAAAAGGGTTTCAGATGCAAAATAAATATGGCAAAAAGATCAGCATAAAATCAAGCAACTGTAGAACCTCAGGGGTAGTGATCTTGTTATATCTCAAGCTAAGCAGACACAGGCCTACAAGATAGTTGGATGGGAGTCTGCCCAAGAAAACTAAATATCAGAGGGGTAGCCGTGTTAGTCTGGATCTATAAAAGCAGCAGAGTCCTGTGGCACCTTATATACTAACACATGCATTGGAGCATGAGCTTTTGTGGGTGAATACCCACTTCGTTGGATGCATGTAGTGGAAATTTCCAGAGGCAGGTATATATATGCAAGCAAGAATCAGGCTGGAAATAATGAGGTTAGTTCAATCAGGGAGGATGAGGCCCTCTTCTAGCAGTTGAGGTGTGAAAACCAAGGGAGGAGAAATTGCTTTTGCAGCTGGCTAGCCATTCACAGTCTTTGTTTAATCCTGAGCTGATGGGGTCAAATTCTCTACCGAAGAGAATAATGTTCCTATCCACCAGTACAAGCTAATTTCTTTCCAGTAAGGGGGTGCAGGAGGGGAGTACTGTAAATGGGACAATTGTTCGCCTTTGAAAGCTTTTGGAAACCAGTTCCGTTTGCCTATTGCTTCAAAGCCAACCCAGCAAAACATTACCCTGGGTATAAATACTTTGATTTGACCCTGACCCTCACCCGCATCTCTTTAGAAAGCAAATTCTCTTCACCTTCATTTAGTCATGGCTCCTCAGAGCAATGCCTTTGTAGAGGGTCCTCTCCTCTCACGCCCCAAGTTGAGATTCAGCCATCTTTTGTGCCTGTGTTTTATTAATTTAAAAGTTGCTAATGATATGCTCATAAGCCTCTCCGTGTGTTTGGGGTCAGTTCAGAGGCAGAAAGGAGGTGCCTACCTGATGGCCAAACAAGCTTGTTAGCATCAAGTTCAAGCCTTCAAGGTACACTGTGGATGGAACCTTCACAGCCACTTTCTCAACCTGGGACTGACTTGCCTGGAGACGGAGAAGAGAACACACCTCCCCTTTCCTCCTAAGCATCACTTAGGACTGCAGAGCAGAACCATCTTTTCAGCACCAAAAAGAAGATTCTGCTCTTCAACATGAAGGAGGCAAGCCAGCTGCCCTGTCCATAAGTTCATAGTTCTTGAAGCCACTCCACTTGGCAACTGCCTTGAAGATGCTGTGTGTGTGTGTGGAAATGGCTTAAGTGATTTAGCAGCACAAATCCCATTGACTTGAATGAGAACTGTACTCCTAACTTAAGCACTGTTGAAAATCCCATTGTTATACACCTAAATCTAGTCTTACGAGCCCGCCTTTCCACTGTTTTTGAATATTTTGGCCAATGCTACTGCAAACTGAGAAGGCAGTTTAGGTACCAATGCAACCTTCCTTTGAAGTTCTACTTTTGGATCACATTCAATATGGAGGAGCTCCTTCCTATCTAGGACCTAGGTTATTCTTCATCAAACCCTCCCAAATGCTAAATTAACCAACAAAACCATAAGGAGCTCATTTCTATATATCAAAGTAAATAGTTGTACCAACTCCATCTACTACCACAATAGACAGCTTGGACCTACAGTTAAACATGGGTAAAAGTTACATTATACTGGAGTGATGGATTCCTTCCCACATCCAATGGGTATAAGGGGCATTTTCCATGCAAGAAAGCACAATTTCACAAGAGTGCTGTTTAAGGCTTCTTAAGAACATAAGAATGCTCATAATGGATCAGACCAATGGTCCATCTAGCCCAGTATCCTATGTTCTGACAGAGGCCAGTGCCAGATGCTTCAGAGAGAATGAACAGAACAGGACAATTATTAAGTGATCCATCCCCTGTTGTCCAGTCCCAGCTTCTGGCAGTCAGAGGTTTAAGAATACCCAGAGTATGGGGCTGCATCCCCTAGCAGCATGCACTCCTGGAAAGGATTTATATTTATTGCCAGTAGCAATTATTTCTTTAAAAAGATTAGACTTTTTATCTTTAAAGTCAAGAGCAGGAGTAGCCAATAGGCGGGCCATGGCCAAATCCAGACCACCACACACTTTTGAATAGACCACAGAAATTGTATTTACTTATCGTTATTGATGTTGCAGCATGAAAAATGTTTCTTTGGGAGTCTGGACCTTAACTATACCTTGACCAAGAAATTTGGACCTTGATAAAAAAAAAAATTGACTACCCCTAGTCTAGGCCCTGCTATTCAAGACAAATTTTACCCAACGATGCACTATCAAAGCACGAACCTTCTGAAAGAAGTCAATGACAATAGAAGGGTCTATACACCTGGAGCCCTAACACAAAACAAGAGATTGCATATAAAAATTACATTAAGATAATGCTGAAGTTACACATTCAGCACCTGAGAACTAGGAATGACCAGTTAGTATCAGATTATATGGGTTGGAAGGGAACTCAGGAGGTCATCTAGTCCAGGCCCCTGCTCAAAGCAGGACCAATCCCCAGACAGATTTTTACCCCAGTTCCCGAAATGGCCCCCTCAAGGATTGAGCTAACAACCCTGGGTTTAGTAGGCCAATGCTCAAACCACTGAGCTATCTCTCACCTTTGTCACTTGTGCAACCTTAATTCTGCCTCCATGTGTTATGTAGAAGTTCTCAACCTTTTTCTTTCTGAGCCCCCCGCCCCCCACCCCCAAACATGCTATAAAAACTCCATAACCCACCTGTGCCACAATAACTGATTTTCTGCATATAAAAGCCCGGGCCAGTGGTAGGAGGTAGCAAGCAGGGCAATTGCCTGGGGCCCCCACAAAGCTACATTGCTCAGGCTTCAGCTTCAGCCCTGCGTGGCAGGGCTCAGGGACCTGGGCTTTGGCCCCAAGTGGTGGGGCTTTGGCTTTCTGCCTTTGGCCCCAGTGAGTCTAATGCTAGCCCTGCTTGGGGCCCCCCAGACTCTTGGTTGAGAACCACTGTTTTAGACAGCAAGGGAAAAGTCTTTCCACCCTCTCTTCATCTAAATCACTTTTAAATCTAACTTCTACAGCCCCACCTACAAGAAATTAGGTGTGCACACAGGAAAAAACCCTGAACCAACCTGGAAGTACACTTGCCTAAAAGGAGTAACCATTCATATTACTACAGCCTGGGTTCTTTCCCCCATCCCATTCCTAACCTATCTGTGAAATCCATCCTTTGTGCAAGAGCTCTCCAGGGCAGGCAGGGGCATACACGTATCGTCTGCAGTATTTAGTACTCATCTGAGCATTACAAAATAATCCACTAGGCATTACACTACACATTATGTTAAACAAACAATAGTGCAAGTTTGCTGGCATATAAAGAAGTAGATTTAGGTAGCCTAGATTAGCTTTGTAGTGATTTAATTCACCCCTGAACTGCCCCTAACTACAGCAGTGTTACTGGCTGTGAAGAAACTGTACCATGAAGTGTATTCTGCGGCAAGGTATTCTGCAAAACTGGTGGGGCAGACTGGAAATTCTCATTCTCTCATGCACAAAGTTTATATATCCAATCACAATGGATTTTCAGAGCAGTGTGTTTTCAGTCCGTTCTTCACAGATTACAAGGCCTTGTGATCATCTAGTCCAGTGTTTCTCAAATGTGTCTACCAGTGGGTTTTCCTGTGGCCACAACAGCCTTCTAGGCAACGATGGGGACAGGGCAAAGCAATGGCTGCTTCCTGCAGCACCCAGGTTCTCCACGGAAGGACTTTAGCCTTCCCCTCCAGCTTTAGGGCTCCGGGCTTTAGCTCCCCCCCGCAATCCCCTGGCTTCAGCAGCGCCGGCTTTATCAGGCACCATGGTCAAGAAGCAAGGAGTAAGATGCGAAGCCATGAAAGGGATCTCAGGGCAATGAGGTGAAGCAGCAGGGCCACAGGAGCAATGGGAAGCTCAGGAGGGTTGGGGGAGTATAGACGAGTGGATTCACCCCAGCACCTCCTCCTGGTGTCTTCTGGGAATTAACTCAGTTCCAGCTTCGGAGCGCCCTCTGCAGGCTGGTGATCCACCTGTCCTCTGGCCCCCGTGTCCCTCCCTGGACCCAGTGCCCTTTTACGTGGGGTGTTGCCCCCTGACAGTAATCTCTTTCTCTTAGGGTCTCCCCTCTCCAGGGAACCCCTACCCACTATCCCCACCTTGCCTCAGTATATGCTACTGCCAGTCATTGTCTAGCCCCACACCCTGGGGCAGACTGCAGTATCAGCCTACTCATCACTGGCAAGGTTGGGTTTGGACCTGCTGCCTTGGCCTACCCCTGGGCTGCCCTCTTTAACCCCCGATACCTTTAAGCCCAATGCTAGGCCACAGCCTGGGGCTTCCCAGACTAGAGCTCCTCAGCCCTGCTTCACTCAAGTACCCTGTGCCCAGCTCCCTACAGGCAGAGGGAGACTGTTTGGGCTCATGGCTCACAGCCTCTTATGGGGGCCAGCTGGGCCTGATTGGAGCATGGCCACAGCTAAGCCTACTTTCCCCAATCAGCCCAGGCTTCTTGCCCCAGCCACAGCCCTCTTCTGGGCTGTTTTAAGCCCTTCAGGGCAGGAGCAGGGGACCACCTTGCTACAGGGAGGCAGAAAGGGCCCAGAGGCAATGGGTACGGGGCCAGGGGAGGTAGTGGGGGCCAGGACATCAAAATACAACTTTACATTATTATTGCCTCCAAAAAATAGCTCCGTAAATAATGATTTTCACATGTATGTGTGCATATTTGTTTGTTTTCCCCTAAAGTTAATTAAGTATTTCAGCAAAATTTGTCAGAGCAGTCACCAGCAACAGTTGGTGGCTGCACACTCAGGCCACCAAAAGTTTTGTTCCAATACTTGATTACTTTCACTGTTAAAAATTTAAACCCTATTGTCCTGTCCCCAAATGTAGTCGGACCTCCTGTATAGCCAAAAAACTTCCTATGACAAAAGTGGGAATTATCTGTAATATTTGTATGAATACTAGGCATACCTCAAGTTTCCCTCTGTACACTCTTTTATTATTCAGTGGGTGCAAAAGTGGGCACACTGCCCCTGGACAGGTGTGTGTCATCTGGGTGGAATAAACAGAGTACTTAAAGAACTGTCTCAAATCAACAGAGGGTCCAGCAAGACAAAGTCGATTGTTTAGTTGTTGAGGTGACATCTGGCAGCAGGAAACCCTCAGGCTGGCCTTGTGAAGCAGGCTTGGGAACAAGGTGTCAAGTGATTGGAGGGGAGGGACTCAGAAGCCCACAGCTGGGAGACAAAGGGAAACTAAGGAGAGAGCAAGAGATGAAGTCCATTACCGATTGGCTGGCTCACCATGGCACTGGCTTGGCCAAGGTGGACTATGGCTTAACTTCTGCCTCACTTTGCTAAGCTAGGGACTACAAGATTCTTTAGCAAGGTGACTAATAAATGGTTCACTTGTTCTCAAAAGGCTGCCTGTGTCATTGCAAATACTGAGGCTTTGGCTACACTGGCACTTTACAGCGCTGCAACTTTCTCACTCAGGGGTGTGAAAAAAATAACCCCCTGAGCTCTGCAAGATACAGCGCTGTAAAGCACCAGTGTAAACAGTGCTGCAGCGCTGGGAGCGCAGCTCCCAGTGCTGCAAGCTAATCCCCATGAGGAGGTGGAGTACGTGCAGCGCTGGGAGAGAGCTCTCCCAGCGCTGGCGCTGCGACCACACTCACTTCAAAGCGCTCCCGCGGCAGCACTTTGAAGTTTCGAGTGTAGCCAAACCTTGAGAGCATTGTGCCCTGAAGGGCTACAGTAAAAGCATCCTTCAGGATTATGGGTTGGCTGGATTCGCAGCAGGGAGCCATGGAGTGAGATAATGTCCACTAGTGTCAAAGGCTCAGTCTTGAAGGCCATGGGCCTGCCCCTGCGGACCTGTGGCGGTTGCTGGGGTCCAGCACAATAAGGGGTCACTCCCAAGAGACTGGTTACAGAGTGAAGCTTAAACCAGACACCGTGACTCCATGACACTTCCCCAAAATAGTTCCTAGGGCAGATCTTTTTAGAAAAATATCCAATCTTGATTTAAAAGTTATCTGTGACAAATCTGACATCAGGAATCATAACATTCAAAAACCAGCAGGAGAACACTTCAATCTCTCTGGTCACTCAACAACAGACCTCAAAGTGGCAATTCTTCAACAAAAAAAATTCAAAAGAGACTCCAATGTGAAGCTGCAGAATTGGAATTAATTTGCAAACTAGATACCATCAGATTAGGCCTGAATAAAGACCGGGAGTGGTTGGGTCATTACAAAACCTAAACTTAATTTCCCCAATACTAATTTCTCCCTACTGTTACTCACACCTTCTTGTCAACTGTCTGTAATAGGCCACTCTCTTACCACTTCAAAAGGTATTTTTCCTCCCTTGGTATACTGCTGTTAATTGATTTATCTTGTTAGACCTGCGGTCTCAAACTCAAATGACCACGAAGGACACATGAGAACTAGTACGTTGGCTCAAGGGCCACATTTACTGACACCTCCCAGCTGCTGCCCTCGGTCCCACCCCCACTCCACCCCTTCCACGAGGCCCTGCCTCTGCCCTGCCTCTTCCCACCCTTTCCTTGCCCCCATTCCAACCCTTTCCCCAAAATCCCCACCCCAACTCTGCCCCCTCCCTACCCCCAGGGGGTGCAGGAGGACTGTGGGGTATGGCAGGGGCTCAGGGCAGTGAGTTGGGGTGTGCGGTGCAGGAGGGGGCTCAGGGCAGGGGGATCGGATGCAAGAGGGGTGCAGCAGAAGGTTCAGGGCAGGGGGTTGGGGTGCATGAGAGGTGCAGGGGGTTCAGCTGCAAGATGGGTTCGGGGTGTGTGCTCCAGCCCAACACACACCAGGGCAGGGCAAGCTCCCTACCTGCCTGCCCGCCCTGCCCCTGCTCACTCCAGAAAGCGGCTAGAACCTGGGGAAGGAGAGGCGCAGGGGAGTGTGTGGCTGTTGCTTCAGGTGCTGCTCCCAGCAGCTCCCATTGGCCAAGGATGGGGAATCGCAGCCAATAGGAGCTGCTGGGGGCGATGCCTGAAGCAATAGCCACACACATCCCTGCACCCCTCCTTCCCCAGATTCCATCCGCTTCCTGGAGCAGCGTGGGGACAGAGCAGGCAGGCAGGCAGGGAGCCTGCCCTGCCCCCACTGCGGGTCGGGCCGGAGCCGCTCTAGGTCGCTCTCACTTCACAGATGGGGAAACTGAAACAGAGTTGTTAGCCCATGGTCAGGCAGCAGATAAGTGACAGAGCTGTGACTAGAACTCAAGTCTCCTGATTCTTAGTTCAATGCACTAGTGTGATGAAGTGGGAATTTTCTTAATGTTTTGCATGAATACTGTGTGCGCCTCAGTTTCCCCTATGTGTTGCACACATATCTAGGTGGTGGAACAAGGGTGTGTAGTTGTTGCAGTGACCCCTAGAGGGAAGGTGTGACTGCTGTCTAGCTCCCTGGGCCCAGACGATGGCCTGACACTCTGTAATCTGGCAACTAATGGCTGGGGCCCCATCCTCTGCAAGAGACAGCTAGAAGAGTTAGAGAACAAAGAGAGAGAGGGAGACATAGCTCAGTGGTTTGAGTTATTGGCCTGCTAAACCCAGGGTTGTGAGCTCAATCCTTGAGGGGGCCATTTAGGGAACTGGGGTAAAAATCTGTCTGGGGATTGGTCCTGCTTTGAGCAGGGGGTTGGACTAGATGACCTCCTGAGGTGCCTTCCAACTCTGATATTCTATGATTCTAAACACTGGAGGAGGGCAGGGGGGGCCTGCAGAAAATAACCCCACAGGCCGCATGTTTGAGACCCCTGTGCTAGACTGACCTCTAACACTTGATAAAGCACCCACATCCTTTCATCTGCTCCTGTATTTTTTACTTCATACATCTGATGAAGTGGGTTCTAGCCCACAAAAATGTATGCCCAAATAAATTTGTTAGTCTCTAAGGTGCCACAAGGACTCATTGGTTTTTTCCACAGGAAAGAGACTCACTTGTGTGATGATACCTATAAAGTTGGGCTGGGCCTCTTCCCAGACTACCAGGTCTAGCATAGAGAATTTTAGAAAAGTTTCCATTAGTACTACCAGGAGCTCAGCTGCACCTGTGTTAGGTAACACAGTGAAGTGTCTAGCATCTTATGGTATTTTTAACACATGATGTGTTAATTAGACCCACTCCTCAAAAGGTTTAACTGATATGATGGTAAAAACCATCTTCAGCTGTAGGAAACTCGTCTACACTGCATCTCCTAATGCAGCAGCAGAACTGGTGTAGTATCACTTGGAATTTCTCAAAAACTTCCTACTGTGCACAAGGTATTAGGTTTGGATTCTTGACTCTGCCTCAGATTGACTGAAGTGACCACGAGTAAGACACACATAGAGGAAACAGAGACTGAGTCTTCAAATTCCTTGAGAAGGAAAGAGTATTTAATACAGCCTGTGTACTAGCAAATCAGGAGTCACTTATGATTATGCAATAAACCGACAGGTTTAAATACAGCAAAAAACATTAGGTACATGAGACCGCAACACATTCCAACAAAGAAAGCTTTTCTTCCATCACTAATGTGAAGGTTTACAGCAGTGGTCCCCAACTTTTTTGTGGCCAGTAGCACATTCATGTTTTAAGAAGTGTGGCGGGCGTCAACAATTTTTCATGGCTTATTTTGTATTTGTACATTAAATATGAAAATCATATTTAATATTACATAATATATGAATCCAGAGAGAAGCTGGAGAGAGACAGAGGACAGAGAACACTGGAGCCCACAGCACTCTGTCCCCAGCAGGTGCAAGGCCACAGCTTCTCTCCCCTGCTGGGCACTAGGCGGGCATCCATAAATGCTCCGGAGGGCACCATGGCACCCACAGGCATCGCGTCGGGGACCACTGGCTTAGAGTATGTCTACACTACGAAATTAGGTCAATTTTATAGAAGTTGATTTTTAGAAATCTATTTTATACAGTGGATTATGTATGTCCACACTAAGCGCATTAAGTCAGCGGCATGCGTCCTCACTACCATGGCTAGCATCAACTTACGGAGTGGTGCACTGTGGGGAGCTATCCCACAGTTCCTGCAGTCTCCGTTGTCCATTGGAATTCTGGATTAAGCTCCCAATGCCTGATGGGGCAAAACCATTGTTGTGGGTGGTTTTGGGTACATGTCGTCAGTTGCCCTTCCCTCCATGAAAGCAATGGCAGACAATCATTTCGCACCAGACACCAGGGCGATTAGAAGAGCACAGCAAGGCATGCTGAGCATCAGAGAGGCTTTGAAAAAACAGTTTTCATGACTAGCCAAGGTTGTGTGTGACAGTTGTGTGTGTGTTTCTCTTGGATGCAAACCCAACCCCTTTGTTGATTTTAATTCCCTGTAAGCCAGCCACCCTCCCACCTTCAAAATAAAGTAACTATTGTTTTGAAACCATGCACTCTTTCTTCATTAATTTTAAAAAATGAGATAACAGACAAGATAGCCGAAGTAGGGTGGGGGAGGAGGGAAGGACAAGGCCACATTGCTTATTGTAACCATACTAAAAATCATACTGTTTGAATGACAGCTTTCTGTTGCTTCGGCCATCCTCTGGAGTGGAGTGGCAGGTGCCCAGAGCCTGCCTCCCTCCCCCGTGTTCTTGGGCATCTGGGTGAGGAGGCTATGGAACATGGGGAAGAGGGTAGATAGTTATACAGTGGATACAGTGGGGGTCTACTCTTGTTGGCTTTCCAGCAGCTCCAACAGATGCTTGACCATGTCCATTTGCTCCTCCATTAGCCTCAGCATCGCATCCTGCCTCTGCTCTTCAAGCTCACTTTCTTTCTTTCCTGGCCTCTGCCACTGAATGCCTCCATGCATTAAGCTGTGCCCTATCAGTGCAGGAGGACGTCATGAGCTCAGAAAACATGTCATCGCTAGGGCGTTTTTTTTTCGCTTTCTAATTTGTGATAACCTCAGGGATGCAGGTGATGGGGGAAACATAGAAACATTTTACACTCTACGATTCTGAAGGGATTGCATGGTCACCTGTGCTGCTGAGTTTGCCACGCTGACCAAACAGGAAATGAAATTCAAAAGTTCCTGGGGCTTTTCCTGTGTACCTGGTTAATGCATCAGAGTTCAAAGTGCTGTCCAGAGCAGTCACAATGGAGCACTCTGGGATAGCTCCTGGAGGCCAATATCATCAATTTGCATCCGCACTACCCCAATTCAACTCAGCAAAGTCAATTTTAGCACTACTCCCCTCATCGGGAAGGTGTACAGAGGTCAATTTTAAGAGCCCTTTAGGTCGACAGAACAGGGTTGGTTGTGTGGACACATTCATTTTTAAAATCGACCTAATGCGGCTAAATTTAACCTAACCCTGTAGTGTAGACCAGGCCTTAGGAGGTCAAACATTCAGGTTTTATTCTGGGATTCTTTATACTTTAAGTCAATATTACTGAATTTTCTATCAGCAGTTTAGAATTTTGATCCATAAAGTCAGAACTAGAGTTCATCTGAGCCAAAGCACAAACCCACAAGGAAAAGATATGAGAGCTACAGAATAGAATTAGAATAGCATTACTGTCATAAGACACCTAGACAGGAGAAGTTGAGTGTTGTTAGGAGCATTAACATACAAGTAGCTTGCTGGAAACTTATCCTTTGTCACAGAAACTAGGGAAGGCATAGCTCAGTGATTTGAGCATTGGCCTGCTAAACCTAGGGTTGTGAGTTCAATCCTTGAGGGGGCCACTTAGGGATCTGGGGCAAAAACTGGTCCTGCCACTGAAGGCAGGGGGCTGGACTCGATGACCTTTCATGGTCCCTTCCAGTTCTAGGAGATTGGTATATCTCCAATTATTACCTAGAATCCAAGCTTTAAGGAATTGTTATTTTTCCCAGTCTAAGGGATGATGAAGAAATTTATGAACTATGTGTAATACACAAAGCTCTCCACACTGAGCAACCAGCATAAGCAGAACTTACCCTTTCAGCATCTCAAGGCCTTGGATATGCTATGTCAATCTGATTACCCATAGATTTGTGTTCTTCCACACTGTCATTCAGAGTTCCCAGAACTCAACAAGGGACTACTATTTGGCATCAGAGCACAAGACCAAAGCAGCCTGTATTGCACAAACCAGATAGTGTGGAAAGCTTTAGGAAGCAGACGAAGTTTAAAGCTCTGGAATCTGAACAGATTCCACAACATACTCTGAAATTTCAGATTAATCACTCGTCTATAATGAAGCACAGTTTAGGAACAGAATGTAAGTTGTAGTGTAGATCAGGGTGCCTAACTCTGTTTCATGCTAGCTTTTGTTAGGGTCAAGAGTGCCTGAGCCCTGTTTGCACTGCCATCCCCACCATTAATACACAGATGGACCACCACCACAGGAGAATTACAGGCCTGCATTTTCCTGTGTAGATTCACCCTTACAGGAGTTCATTCTGTTAATCCAGAAATTCCTCACAAGGCTATTGCTCCTGTATCTAACTGAGCGCAGGAAAGTCTACCCCATGCCACTTATCCCCAGGAGCACTAATGATTCTGCCAGGTGACTACAGGGCTCTGGAAGCCAGGGTGAAAGGGGGCACAGGTTGTGTTTTTGTCCATCCTTCCGGTTGAGGGTAACAGCCCAGGCAGAGACGCCTACACCCTGGAGACAAATACATGGCTGAGCAGATAGTGTCACAATGGAAGGGTTTTGGCTTCCTCAATCATGGGATGCTGTTCTGGGAAGGGCGAATGCTAGGATGAGATAGGGTCTGTGACTGGTTCAGTCACAGAGAACCCCCCCCCCTTGGGATTGTCACCTGATGTGCTGGAATTACCTCTGATCCCGTTTTTCATTGCCAGCTTGGGACTCCAGAACCCTGCCTTGTTGAGCCAGGTCTGGTCCAAGCCCCCGAAGCTACAGACTTTAACCAAAAACAGCACAGCAAGTCACCTATCTCCAGCACCCAGACTGCAATGGAATCCAAACCGCAAATAAATCTGTTTTACTCTGTATAAGCCTTATACAGAGTAAAACTCAAATTGTCCGCCCTCTATAACACTGATAGAGAAATATGCACAGCTGTTTGCTCATCCAGATATTAATCACTTACTCTGGGTTTACTAATCAACAAAAGTGATTTAATTCAGCATAAAAAGTAGGATTTCAATGGTTTTAAGTGATTACAGGACAAAATAAGTTATCAAAACAAAACAAAAACACACAAATCTAAACCAAATATATTAAGAAACTGAAAACAGGTAAATCTCACCCTCCAATAAGCTTCTTTCACAGACTAGACTCCTTCTTAGTCTGGGCCCAATCCTTTCCCTGGTACAGTTCTTTTTAATTTCAGCATGCATCTTAGGTGAAAAGCAGGGGATTTCACATGACTGGGACCCCCCTTGTTCTGTTCCATCCCCTTTTATATCTTTGGAATAAGGCGGGAATCTTTTGTGTCTCTGGGTCCCCAGACCTCCTTCTAAATGGAAAAGCACCAGGTTTAAGATGGATTCCAGTACCAGGTGACATGATCATGTCACTGTAAGACCTCATTCTCCATTCTTTCAGGATTGGCCTGCACATACCCAGGACGGTTTGTGAGTAAACAGAGCCATTCACAACTAATTGTCCTAGTTAATGGGAGCCATCAAGATTCCAAGCTCACACTTTGCATAATTACAACAGGTCTTCAGAGTTAACATTATATTTCTAGTTTTAGATACAGGAATGACACATACATAAAAACAGAATGAACATAAAAATAGGATGAACACATTCAGATTATAAGCCTTGTAATGATACCTTACAAGAGACCTTTTGCATAAAGCGTATTACAGTTACATTATATTCACATTCCAAGCATACTTTTCTGAAGCATATGGAGTGCAATGTCACAGGGTCCACCTGACTAAGGCCTTGGTTACACTGGCGCTTTACAGCACTGCAACTTTCTGGCTCAGGGGTGTGAAAAAAACACCCCCGAGTGCTGCAAGATACAGCGCTGTAAAGCGCCAGTGTAAACAGTGCCGCAGCGCTGGGAGCGCGGCTCCCAGGGCTGCAAGCTCATCCCCATGAGGAGGTGGAGTACATGCAGCGCTGGCTGGGGGAGAGCTCTCTCCCAGCGCTGGCGCTGCGACCACACTCACGCTTCAAAGTGCTGCTGCGGAAGCGCTTTGAAGTTTCGAGTGTAGCCAAGCCCAAAGAAAGAAAAGAGCATCTTTGCACACTAACTCACCAACCTAGTTAGGAGGGCTTTAAACTAGGTTCAAATGGGGCATGTGACAGAAGCCCACAGGTAAGCACAAAAACACAACTTTAACAAAGGGCTACATGTTGGGGGGAGGGGGAGACACGTGGAAAATTACAATTGGGTCATCGTAGCAACAAGAGGAAAATCAGTGGGGCAATCTGCTCAGCATCTTAGCTGCCTGTACATAAAAACAGGACATAAGTACATACGCTAAATTACAACTTAACTGGCAACACAGACTTCGTGGGATAAATCTCATCATTGGAACACTGGTATCGAGAGGTGTAACTTGTTCATTAAGGATAGGCAGGGTAAAAAGGGAAGCAGTATATCTATATCTCAAGTATATACACACACTTGTTCTGAGGTCCAGAAGATGAGAGGCAGACAGTTGACAGTCCCTAGGTAAAGATAAAGGGGAAAAAAAACAGAGATGATGTCATGGAAGGTCTCCTATAAACAATCCAATCAAAAAGAGGTGGAGGATGAGGCATTTCCAGAACAGAAATAACCAAAACACAAGACCTGGTAGTAAAGGGGGACTCGCTACCATCTGTTGAAAAAGAAATATGGCAAAACAAAGCTTCCAACAAGTTCGTAATGTACTGGGAATAACTCTGTATCAGAAAATGGGGGGAAATAACCAGTGGTATAGCCATTTTAGACGTGATTCCAGAGGAATGGGTTGTGATTCTGAAAGTGTTAAGACAATTTGGATGAAGTAATCATGAATGATAGATTTTTCGAGATTTCATGATTCCAAAGAAGTGAAAGCTGTAAAATAAAGACACTGTACTTCAAAAAAAATGTAAAAAAAAAGCAAATTTACAAACCCAGAGAACTGGTAGGTAAAGTCCCACAGGAAGAAAATCTAAGGGATAAAGCTGTTCAGGAGAGCTCGCAGTTTCTCAAAGAGACACTGTTAAAGGCACAACATCAAACTATCCTAATGCAAAGGAAAGATAGTAAGAGGCCAATAGGGTTTCATCAGGAGCTTTTTAATGACCTGAAAAATCAAAAAGGAATCCTAGAAAAAGTAGAAACATGGATAAAATCTACAGATGAGTACCAAAGAATAGCACGAGCATGTAGGGACAAAATCAGAAAAGCTAAGGCACAAAGTTACACCTAGCAAGGAACATAAAAGGCAATAAGAGGTTCTTTAAACACATCAGAAGCAAGAGAAAGATTATGGAAAGTGTAGGTCCTCTGCTTAGCAGGGAAGGAAAGCTAATAAATGACTATATCAAGAAGGCTGAGGTGTTCAATGCCTATCTCGCTTCAGTCTTCAATAAAAAGGTTAATGGTGACCTGACACTTAGCACAACTAATAGTAACAAGAGGGACTGAAGCCAACTCAAAACAACAGGTTAAAGAACATTGAGATAAGTTAGCTGTATTCAAGTCAGCAGGGTCTGACTGAATTCACTGTAAGGTGCTTAAGGAACTAGCTGAAGCAATATTGGAATTGTTACAAATTATCTTCAAAAACTCATGGACAACAGGTGATGTCTCAGAGGACTGGAGAAGGGCAAACATAGTACCTGTCATTAAAAAGAGGAACTATAAACCAGTCAGCCTGACTTCGGTATTTGGAAACATATTGGAACAAATCATTAAACAATCAATTTATAAGCAACCGGGAGATAATAAGGTTATAAAGAATAACCCAGCATGGATTTATCAAGAACAAATAATGCCAAACCAACATAATTTCCTTCTTTGAAAGGTTTCTGGCCTACCGGACAGAAGGGGAAACAGTAGATATGATGTATCTTGATTTTAGTAAATTAAATAAAGACAAGTGCAAAATTCTACACATAGGAAGGAAAAATCAAATGCTCAACTACAAAATGGGAAATAACTGGCTAGGTGGTAGTGCTGCTGAAATGGATCTGATGGTACAGGGGATGACAAATTAAATGAGTCAACAATATGATGTAGTCACAAAAAAAAGCTGATATTCTTGGGTGTATTAACAGCAATATCATGTAAGATGCTGGAGGTAATTGCCCCACTCTACTTGGCAGTGGTGAGGCCTCAGCTGGAGTACTGTGTCAAATTCTGGATGCTATACTTTAGGAAGATGTGGACAAACTGGAGAGAGTCCAGAGAGCAAAAAAAATGATAAAAGGTTTAAACACTTGACCTATGAGGAAAAGTTTAAAAAACGGGCATGTTTAGTCTTAAGAAAAGGTGACTGAAGGGGACCGGATAAGTCTTCAAAAATGTTAAGGGTGTTACAAACAAGACAGAGATCAATTGTTCTCCATGTCCACTGACAGTAGGACAAGAAGTAATGGGCTTAATCTGCAATGAAAGCAGGCCATTTCTTGGGCCAATTAAGTGCCAACATTTCAAAAATTCCATACAAAATCTATATCACAAAATTTAGAGCAGAAATGCTGATGTATCAGCCCACTGGGACATGTTTTTCCAGCTCAACAGTGAGTCCAATGCTGTTACCAAGAATTTATTACAAACATTTATACACTGATTATCAGAGAGATGTGCATTTTTCAAACTGACATGCTCCCGCACAAAATTTCTCTCTAATGCAAGAGTAGTTCAGACACCTACAGGAATCTAAGGGCAAATTCCTGCACCAAGAAAAAGTAAAATCCAAAACCCAGTAAGGTAGCTTTGCTGATTATTTCTCTAAGTAGTGGCATTCCAAACACTTCATCTTACTATCAGGCTTTTTTTTTTTTTTTTTTTTTTGGACTGGCACACTACCCTATATTTAGGATAGGAGAGTGCAATGATGAGTATCAGGAAGAATGAATAAGTGGTTTAGCATGCTTGCAATAGAAGGAGCAGGAGACACTTTGTAAAGAAACCTACAGTTAGAGACTATTAAACTGAGGGCCCTGGAGGCAGGAAGGAATACATCAAACTAAAACTTTTTAAAAATAGCACGATATATAAACTAAAAAATATAAACAAGAGCAGCAGCATGTCTGGGGCAAGAAGCACTGGAGGTCATATTACACAGGGGGCACCTGAGAAGAAGCAGGGCCTCTTGCCAGGAAGGGTTGAGGTGAACTAGATAAGTGCTTGGTATTTACCATAGAAAAAGGGGTTCTGTCATGCTTTAAGGAGAGGAAATGTCTGTCAGCACCAGTTCTCACCGCTACAGTCCAAGGACACTGTTCAGCCAGTATGTAGGGAGCATACTACTGTCCAGAGGTCACACTCCCTGGACCACCAGCAGGAGGTCATTGGCAGCAAAGCTCAGGGTAATCACTACTCATTTACACAGAATTCTGCTATCTGCCTTAGGCCAATTCCGAAAGAGCAGTGCTATTCTGAAAAGAAACTACACAGAAGTAGCACCTCCTTGATCCACAATTGCCCCATGCACATACACCACCAGAGTCAGGTCTGCTGATTTGAAGGGTCTAGAGATTAGCTTTAGGGGCTACAGATTTAGACTTTGCTGACTAGCTATTAGTTTTATTGCTCTTTACTTCTGATGAGCCAGCACACCTAAAGAGAACATTGGAATCTATTCCTTCTTGTGCAACAGAATTGTTTACTAAGATCCAATCAGTTACATCTGTGCCAACCAAATGAAGACAAAGGGTCTAATACAGTTTGCAGAGCCTTGATTACTAGTCATGCACAACATGAAAAGACTCCCTGCAAACTCGCCTCCCCCAAGGCTCTGAGAATTAAGCCAAGTTCTTTCCTTGTCCAATAAACCCTTTTTATCTCACACACAAAACAATGACTTCTGTAGAGTCACTTTTCAGAATAGTGTCAGAGGGGTAGCCGTGATAGTCTGGATCTGTAAAAGCAGCAAAGAATCCTGTGGCACATTATAGACTAACAGACGTTTTGGAGCATGAGCTTTCGTGGGTGAATACCCTCATGCATCTGATGAAGCCCAACCTACCTGTACCCCACCCCTCAATTCCCTGCCCTGAGCCCCCTCATACACCTAGCTCCCCTCCTGCACCCCAACGCCCTGCTGCACCCCATACCCCTGCCCTGAGCCCCCTCCCAGTCTGCACCCCTTCTCTGAGCCCCCTCCTACACCCCACACCCCTTCTCTGCCCCAATGCCTTGCCCTGAGCCCCTTCCTGCACACCACAACCCCTCCCACACTCCCTCCTGCACACAATTTCCCCACCCAGATGTGGCCCTCGGCCTAAAAAAGTTTGCCCACCCCTGTGCTAGGCTAACAAAGCTGGCTATATAGATCACCACAGGGCCATAAACATATCTCTGGACTGATCTACGAGGAGACCCTTGTAGAGTGCTAAAGGTTTTCTTGGAGAACTCGATCTGTGATGGGGTAGACTTTCCTGCGCTCAGTTAGACACAGGAGCAATAGCCTTGTACTGTAAGACACAGTATTTGGCTTTCAGTCCTTTCAAGTCCTCAAGAACATCTGCTGCCACCACACACCCTACAGCAACTTATTATTAATACAATCTGCGGCTCAGCAACTGACAAGTAAAAACCTTCTTACAAACCAATTTTGGACAGGTTCATACAACAAAATCTTCCATGAAGAATAACCAGGAAGAGGGCAAGATCTACTTTGGGGCTGGAGGGCCAGGACTCTCTTCCTCTCTGTTTATAAACATCAAGAGAAGCCTTGTAACAAGGGATAGGGTAGGGGTGGGAAGCTTCTCCTCTCAGTTAGTAGCTCTCAGCTAGGCACCAGTGGGCACTGGAGTACAAGTGTAACACCACTAACCAGAACATGGCATTGGACAATGTGTCCCCAGACAGAAATAAAGATGTCAACCCTTGAGAAAACTACTAGGTTAGGAGCCAACCACCCTACTCGCCGAGTTGCACTAGCACAGCTCTACCATAATCAGGAGCAGACAGATTCTAACAGCATTTGTTAGTGTGAACAGGACTATATGATTCTACAAACATGATGAGAAGAACTATAACTATTGTCCCTACAGAGAAACCTTGCCATAGTCACAACCAAACCAGAGAACAGTAAGCATAGCGGACTGTGTACAAACCATAGGGCCCTGCCACACTACAATCAGCCTTGGCAGAATTCATTTCTTATTTTTTATAATTTTGATAATTAATGTTTACTTTTAAGATTTCTTTTTCAAATTTTATTCATTTAAATGTTAAGTTTCAGGAAATTATGGTGGGATAGACAATAATTATTTAATGACAGGAGATGCTGAGTTTCAAGAAGTTTTATAACAGTTATAACACAAATTGTTAACATCATGAGTCAGAACACAAAGCAAATATCCATAAAGAAAACTCTAATAAATTCTCAAGCAGCATTTTTCTTAATTTCACCTACTATTGAGGGAAATATTTTGGCATGCATGGTGAAATCAATGTTTGCAGACACACCAGTAAAAAAACTAATCCTTCCAACCCTAACTACAACACACCACTAGAAGGACAACAACTGCAAACAAGAGCATGATAACTTGTCACAAGAACTGGAAAATGGGATTTCCAGCTCAATACCAAATAAGACCACTAAGTATGTCTACCACGCCCATCTCCAGGGTATCCAAATGCAGAGGTGACCTCAGAGCCCAGTCACTCAAGCCAAATGCAGCCCAAGCCACTTCAAGTTAAGTACAAAAGGGTGAATTTTATGCCTGGACTCAAAAAGAGGGCATGTGCAGGGCAACGCAACGTGGGCTGCCCCCTAAGCGACAGGGACAAAAGATGGGAGAGGATGGGAATGTAGGAGACACTTGGGACCCTAATCCTGCTTCAGACGAGACAGGATGTGAAGGAGTATCTGCTAAGAGCCAGGGAAGAGGGATAGAATCCCCCACCACCAATCGTGAGCCCTCCCGTTCAGGTGACTGCCCTCGCAACAGTGTTAATCCCCCCACTACAAGGCATAGCGCTAATGATAGCACCCCACTGGCGAGGGAGGCGGAGAGCACTATCCCCCGGCGTGTACGGCCCAACCCCCGCCCAGAGCCGAAACGGGGAAGAGCAACTCCCCACCCCCGGGGCAAGCACAGCCCCAGCCAGGGACCCCAGACACACCCCACGAGATAGGGCGAGCACAGCCCCAGCCATCCCCCCCGGAGCCCGACATCCGCGCCCCGGGGGAGCACAGCCCCAGCCACCCCACCGGGCCCAGCCCTTCACTGCAGCTGCAGGCCCCGCCACAAATGTCCGAGCCACCTCCTCGCCTCAGGCCCGGCACGCGCGGAACCCTCACCAGAGCGGCAGGCGTACGCGAAGAAGGACGCTCCCTCCCGGGGACCGGACACCACCGGCACCAACCCGAGCGAACGCGACCTCTCGTAAGCACGTACCTAGGGGAGGGGCGGCGCTCGGAACCTAGCAACCGACGGAACGAGCGCGCCACATCCAATCACAGCGCGGCACTAGATCCAACCGCATAGCAGCCAAGCCGCGTCCGCCCGCCGGGCGCCCAACTGCCCAGCCCTACGACGAGATACGCCCCCGGCCCCGCCCAATGTGCGGCCTCACCTCACAGGCTCCGCCCAACCCGCGGGAACCCGCTCCCGGCCCCACCCATCGCTCTACCCGACCGGGGTGACACGCCCACCGCCGGCCCCTCCCCCATCACAGCCACACTCCACGCCCACTACCGCCTCCGTAACCCCGTCGTACCGAGGCCCGTCTGCCTCCTGGGCACACACCAAACCCGACTCCCCCCGCACCACCCCAAACGGAAAACCCAGGGAGCACACTGATCCCTCCGCGCTGCGATATGATGGGTGATGGGGTCAGTACGGAGGAGGCGCCAGACCCCCCTGCAACGTGTGGGGCAATGTGATCAATGCGGTGGAGGGGCCAGACCGCCACACGATGTGTGGGATAATGGGCTTACTGCAGGGAAGAGGCCAGACCCACCTGGAATGTGTGGAGTGAAGGACTCAGTGTGCAGGAGGGGCCAGAAGGGGAGATGGGGTCTATGCGATGGAGGAGCCAATGCCCCCCCCCCATGTGTGGAGTAATGGGCTCAGTGCGACGGTAGGGCCAGACCCCCCCTTCTGGACATGTGGGGTGAAGGGGTCAGTGTGGGTGAGGGGCCAGAACCCCCACTGTGTGTGGGGTGATGGGGTTAATGTGGGGGAGGGCCAGACCTTCCTGCTATGTGTGGAGTTATGGGGTCAGTGCAGGAGAGGATTCAGACCCCCCTGGGATGTGTGGAGTGATGGCGTCGGTGGGGGAGGAGGCGACAGACCCCCTTTGATGTGTGGGCTGATGGGGTCAGTGTGGCTTAGGAGACAGACCGCCCCCTGCAATGGGTGGTGCAATGGGGTCAGTGTGGGGGAGGGGCCAGAACCCTGAAATGTGTGGGCTGTTTTAGTCAATAAGGGGAAGTGGCCAGACCCCGCTGTGATGAGTGAGGAGATGGGGACAATACACGGGAGGGCGAGGTACCCCAGCAATGTGTGGGGAGATGAGGTCAGTGTGTGGGAGGGGTCAGATCCTTCTCTGACGTCTAGGGTGATGGGGTCAGTGCAGTAGAGGCGCCAGGCCCCCTACAATGTGTGGAGTTATAGGGTCAATGTGGGGGCAGTGCCAGACCCCCCTGCAATGTGTGGCGTGATGAGGTCATTGCGGGGGAGGAACCAGCCCCCGCCACCATGTGTGGGGTGATGGGGTCAGTACATGGGGGGGACCAGATGTCCTCAAGAGGAATAGGGTGAGAGGGTCAGTTCAGGGGAGTGTCCAGACACCCTTGCTATGTGGAGGGTAATGGGTTTTGTGTGTTGGAGGGGCCAGACCCTCCCACGATGTCTGGGGTGATGCGGTCAGTTCAGGGGAAATGCCAGAACCCCGTGCGATGTGTGCAGTGATGGGGTCATTGCAGGGGAGAGGCCAGAACCCCTTACGATGTGTAGTGTGAAGGGGTCATTCTTGGGAAGGGACCAGACCCCCTCATTATGTGTAGGTATGTGAGGTGATGCAGTCAGGGCTAGGGAGGGGCCAGACCCCTTTGAAAGATGTGGGGTATTGGGGTCAGTGCAGGAGAGGGGCCACACCTCCCTCTGATGTGTGGGGGATTGGGATCAGCATGACAGAGGGGCCAGACCTCCCTGTGATTTGTGGGGTGATAGGGTGTGACAAAGTGGGGATTTTCCCTTGTTATGTTGTATAGGAGTCTTATTGTATTGCACGAATCAAGAAGAGGCCATGTAGAAGCAAAGAAGACATGCTGTATGAAGTAATGTAGCAATCACTTAACAAGAATCTAAAAGCGCAGAAGTGGAGGGAGAGTGAAAGGAGGATCCGCCAGCAGAATGCGGATCACTGGCACAAAAGTGCGGAGCTCCGGCAGCAAAGCACGGATTGGCTGATAAGAATCATGGAGCGCCAAGTGGACTCGATCCAGGCACTCGTAGCCATGCAGGCAGAGAACTACCACACCCACCCCCCGTTACAGTCCTTGTCCCAAAACTCTTTCCCTTGTGCCCTCATGTCACCTCCAACTCACTTTTCCCAACATCCAGGTTCTTATAGCCACCAACTGCCTCCAACACCTATAGCTCACCCAGCCCTGAAAACTACGACCCTTACCAACTGCACTCAACCCCCATCACCATGCAGTATAACCATCCTGAAGTGCAGCACTCATTGCACAGCACTCCAGACAGGAAGGCTGAGTATGATAACAGAACGTATGCAAATCTGTGATTGTACCATTCCCCACCCCATCCCCTTGACCTTTCTGTTTCCCAAGCAGTGGTGTTTCTTTTCTATAAATTAATTTTATTTTCAATAAATGGATGTTTTTGGCTTTGGAATCATTCTTTATTATTGCATAAAATAAAAGATACCTTAGCCCAGGAAAGCAACAGGCTCTGCAAGTCAGCGTAGCAAACACAGATTCCTACTAACATTGGAACCACTGCACTTCACTCCCGTGCAGGGTACCAGACATTATTGGTGGCTTTCAGCCTTAAATTGCTCCCCCAAGGCATCTCTAATCCTTGCAGCCCCTCTAATAGCCCAGCTCTCTGGCTGTTCAAATTCAACCTCCAGATGTTGAACCTCCGAGTTCCATGCTTCAGTGAAGCTTTCACCCTTCCCTTCACAAGTGTTATGGAGGGTACAGCATGCGGATATAACCATGGGGATGCTGTCATCAGCCAGGTCCTGCTTCCCATACAGAGAGCGCCAGTGGCCCTTTAAAAGGCCAAACACACACTCCACAGTCATTCTGCACTGGCTCAGACTGTTGTTGAACTGCTCCTTGCTGTCAAGGCTCCCTGTGTAGGGTTTCATGAGCTACGCCATTAAAGGGTCTTCAAGGATCACAGTGGGCATTTCGACTTCACCTACGGTAATCATCTGGTCTGGGGGAAAAGTCCCGGCTTGCAGCTTCCTGAACAGGCCAGTGTTCCGAAAGATGTAAGTCATGCACCTTTCCAGGACAGCCTGAGTTAATGTCAACGAAACGCCCATGGTGATCCAAAAGCGCCTGGAAAACCATAGAGAAATACCCCTTCCAATTAATGTACTCGGAGGCTAGGTGGACTGGTTCCAGAATTGGAATATGCGTCCCATCTATCGCCCCTCCACAGATAGGGAAACTCATTTGTGGAAAGTCAACCACAATGTCATGCATGTTACCCAGAGTCATTGTTCTTCTGAGCAGGATGTGATTAATGGCCCTGCAAACTTGCATCAACACAATTCCAACGGTTGACTTTACCACTCCAAACTGGGACCAATGGGTAGCTGTCTGGAGTTGCCAGCTTCCAGACTGCAGTAGCTACCCGCTTCTCCACCATCAGAGCAGCTCTCAATCTGGTGTCCTTGCGCCATAGGGTGCGGGTGACCCCCTTAACACAGTCCCATAAAAGTGGCTTTTCTCATCCAAAAGTTCTGCAGCCACTGCTCGTCATCCCAGACTTGCATGACAATGTGATCCCACCACTCAGTGCTTGTTTCATGAGCCCAAAAGCGGGGTTCCACGGTGGTGAGCATGTCCGTGAATGCCACAAGCAATCTCATGTCATATGCATTACTCAAGTCAATATCGTCGGAGTCCTCGCTGTCAGTTTGGATCTTGAGTAACTCAACTGCCAAACGTGACGTGGTGGCGAGACTCATCAGCATGTTCCTCAGCAGTTCAGGCTCCATTCCCACTGACTAAAAGGGAAGACAGAGTGCCCAGCACAAAACATGTTGAAAGATGGCGCCAAATGCGGATGGAAGCAGAGGAATTGTTGGATGCGGACCGATGCATCACGGGGCATTGGACAGGACCCAGAATGCCCTGCATCCCCCACCCCCTTCCCACAAGCCCCAGTGCCGGAATGGGAAGAGGTGCTCTGTGGGATACCTGCCCATAATGCACCTCTCCCAATGCCGCTGCAAGTGCCGCAAATGTGGCACACCAGTGCGCTTGCAGCTGTCAGTGTGGACAGACTGCAGCGCTTTCTGTACTGCACCATCCAAAGGATGGTTTAACTCAAAGCGCTCTACATCTGCAAGTGTAACCATGCCCTAAGGCACAGCTGATTGCTCACTTGGAAGGGGAGGATTGCTCTAAGGAGCTGATTCCTGACCTAGCTGGGGCCACAAGAAAGGCTGGGAGCAGCCAGGCAGCCCCAGGGCTCACACCGGTTCCTGACCCAGCTGGGGCCATGAGAGAGGCTGGGAGCAGCTGGGTGTCCTGGAGACCCATGTCCCCAACCAGCCAGGAGTCTCCACTGGGTTCCCCATCAGTGGATCTGAGACAGATGGAATTAGAGCTGAGATCAAAGGAATATGAGGACCATGAGAGACAGAGAAGGCATGAAGCAGAACAGTAGGAGAGACAGAGGCAGCAGGAACTGGTGATGGCTGAGCTCCGAAGCAGAAGGGAGGTGAGTGGGGATGGACCCTGGGGTGCAAATTCCACAGGGAACCTCAACACTAAATTGCTGCCCCAGGGTAAGTAGAGGGAAGATATAGATGCCTGTCCCGCGACCTTTGAGGAGTCTGGCAATTGGAACCAGGCTGACCCCGCAGAAAGGCTCTGGTGTCTAGCCCCTTCCTGGGTCCCAAGGCCAGAGAGCTGTTTTGCCAAGTGAGCAGGGTGGCAGACTGGCCCTCACTCCTGGCCCCAGAATATATGTCTGCATGGACTCTCCTGGGATTAGGCCCCTCGGACCTCCAGTGGGAGCAGAAGGTGACAGTCAATGGGAAGACATTCCTTGGGTGGAAAGACCCTGGGACAGAGATAACTGTTGTCAGGCCCCAGGTGGTACAGCCTCACCAGATGCTGCAGGGCTGTGTGACCTGGGTGAAGGTCCCAGGGATGAAGCCCCTTGCTGTGCCAATGGCCCAGATCTCTGTGCAGAGAGGAGGAGTCGTGCTGGTTGCTAGTTGGGGTTCTCCAAGATATCGACTGTGAAGTCCTATTGGGGGATGACTGGCTCTCTTTCGGACAGGTCCAGGCCCTGCTCCTGTAATGGCTGAGGATTTGAATTTGAATCCAGGGAACCAATCTGCTGAGACTGAAGCAGTCAGTGAAAATGCAAATGACCTGGTTGGCTGGGGGCAGGAGCTGCTAAGATCAGGATACCTGCCTGTCTGTAACCAGAGCCCTGGAGCTGAGTGGGACAGAGAGATGCTCCCCACCCCCCTGCACACAGGAAGGTGGCTCATGCTGTCTCTGATGCTGTGAGCAAAGCAGCGGGCTCGCTGCTTGCTCTCACTGGGACAGCAGGGGCAAAGCTGAGCCCGGGGGATCGGGGACCCCAGCTGAGTATGGGGAACCACAGCCAGAGCAGGACAGCTGCCAACCAGGACTGCCTTGTCCAGAGGTGCAAATGGCCTGGGACAAGGGTAAAGCAGCCTTGGGACACCTGCCTGTCATAGCGGAGCCTTTTCAGAAGGTGGCCCTGGACTTGGTGAGGAATGAATGAGAGGGGAAGGCTTCACTTGATGGAGAATCAGTGATGGAATATGTACTGACTCCGGGAAAAGCTCACTGAGCTCTTGGATCCGGACAGGGATAACCTAGCCAGGGCCCAAAGGAGTGGGGGAAGCCTGGTACGACCGCTCAGCCTGTGGCACCGAGGACCAGGTGAAGGGTCTCATCCTGATGAGGAAGAATAAACTGCAAGCTGCCTGGGATGGGCCCTTCAAGGTCATCAAGCAGCTGAATGAGGAGAGCCATGTGGTGGAACTTCGCAGCCAGGCTCACAGCCACCGAGGGGACCTGGTCAACATGATGAAGCCGTACTGTGAGAGGGAGAGGCTGGCACTGACCATGTGTGGCCTGTGGGAGAAGGAGCAAAATCCCCTGGTGGGTCTCTTCCCTGAGACTGGAGCTGGCCCCTTGCTGGAATCAATTCCCATCTCTGTCCAGCTAACCCCTGCCCAGCAGGCAGAGATCAGAGAGACGCTACATTCCTACCAAGAGCTGTTTTCCAGCCAGCCTGGGCTCACTAACAAAGCTGTCCACTGTGTGGAGACAGGAGACAGCTCTCCCATCAGATGTTCCCCATTCAGAGTAATGGGGAACACAGCCCAGGCCCTGGAGGGAGAAATCAGAGACATGTTGGCTTTAGGGGTGATCCAGCCATCCACCAGCCCTGGGGGCCTCGCCTTTGGTTCTGGTCCCCAGGAAAGATGTGTCAATCCAATTCTGTGTGGCCTGTCAGAAGCTCCATGCCATCATCATGTCTGGTGCCTGCCCATACCTAGGCCTGATGAGATCCTAGACAAGTTAGGGGGACTTGGTACCCCATGACCAGGGATTTCACCAAAGGTTAATAAGTTCTGCCCTATGCTGTGTTCCCCTCGACTAATAAAAATTTTGTTTTACTGGCTGGCTAAGAGTCACATCTGATTGCGGAGTTGGGGTGTAGGGCCCTCTGACTTCCCCAGGATCCCCTCCTGGGTGGACTAGCTGCTGGAAACACATGGTATGGAAAGTATCAGAGGGTAGCCGTGTTAGTCTGGATCTGTAAAAGCAGCAAAGAATCCTGTGGCACCTTATAGACTAACAGACGTTTTTGAGCATGAGCTTTCGTGGGTGAATACCCACTTCCTCAGATGCATGTAATGGAAATATCCAGGGGCAGGTATATATATGTGTGCTAGCAAGCAAGCTAGAGATAACGAGGTCAGTTCAATCAGGGAGGATGAGGCCCTGTTCTAGCAGTTGAGGTGTGAAAACCAAGAGAGGAGAAACTGGTTCTGTAATTGGCAAGCCATTCACAGTCTTTGTTCAATCCTGAGCTGATGGTGTCAAATTTGCAGATGAACTGAAGCTCAGCAGTTTCTCTTTGAAGTCTGGTCCTGAAGTTTTTTTGCTGCAGGATGGCCACCTTAAGGTCTGCTATAGTGTGGCCAGGGAGGTTGAAGTGCTCTCCTACAGGTTTTTGTATACATTAGGAATGGCAATATACAAAAACCTGTAGGAGAGCACTTCAACCTCCCTGGCCACACTATAGCAGACCTTAAGGTGGCCATCCTGCAGCAAAAAAACTTCAGGACCAGACTTCAAAGAGAAACTGCTGAGCTTCAGTTCATCTGCAAATTTGACACCATCAGCTCAGGATTGAACAAAGACTGTGAATGGCTTGCCAATTACAGAACCAGTTTCTCCTCTCTTGGTTTTCACACCTCAACTGCTAGAACAGGGCCTCATCCTCCCTGATTGAACTGACCTCGTTATCTCTAGCTTGCTTGCTAGCACACATATATATACCTGCCCCTGGATATTTCCATTACATGCATCTGAGGAAGTGGGTATTCACCCACGAAAGCTCATGCTCAAAAACGTCTGTTAGTCTATAAGGTGCCACAGGATTCTTTGCTGCTTTTATGGTATGGAAAGGGATGCTGAATGCTCCAAGGTCAGAGCTAGGAAGGTTGAAGCTCTGTAAACTTCTTGCCCTGGAGACAGTATGCTCAGAGGAGGGGCCAGACCCTCCTGTGATGTGAGGGGTGATGAGATCAGTGCAGGGGAGGCCCAGACCACCCTGTGATTTTTGGGATGATGGGGTCATTGTGGGAGAGGGGTCAGACCTCCTGTCAAGGCTGATCCCCACTCTGGCTCTTGGCATACAGAAGGTGGGGGCCTGCAAGGACTCTAAAAATTAATAGTTGCCACTCCAGACTTGTATTAAACTCCCAAGGTTACAGCTTTTATTTGACCTTGGATTAGTAAATGCCACCACCCAAGTGGAAAACCCCTTTGAGAACCTAGGAAGGTGCACTTGGAAATTCCTTCCTGTGGGGTACCTTGAAGCCCCTTCATGCCCCTTCCAGGGAAGAGCTGAGAAAGACAAAAAAAAATAAAAAAAAATAGGAAATCGGATGTTGCCACCAGCTAATTAAACATGTGCACAAACCTCTTCAGACACAAAAATTCAATTCTGTTCTTAAAAAAAGCTAAATTTTATTAATAATAATTTAAAAAAAGAAAATACATCTGGGAACATAGACTTTTGCTAGATTTAAAACAAAAACAACTACAAGGAGTAAGCATCAAGAATAGCTCTCTTGAGATCCAGCTTAAAGGTTAAAAGCTAAACAAAAGCACGTGGGGTTAGCACAGAGGATTCCACAAGCCATAAGGAAATAAAAGGGATAAACCTAACTCTGTCTTCCTAGACATTTCCTGATCTACTTACATAGCTGGGGGTTTAGATGAGTAGTTTCTAGGTTTGATACTGATGATTTTTCATCCTTGGTCCAAGCTTCTCACAGCATAACTGCTCCCTGTCTGACTCTCCCCGAGAACAACAACAGACAGACAAAGGGGGGAGGGTCTTGTTTCAATCTTAAAAAGTTCTAGCCTTCCCATTGGCTTTTTTGGCCAGGTGCCCACTCACATCCTTTTACCTATGCATAGCAGTGAGACTTTTTAACCCTTTACAGGTAGAGCAATTAGAGACCGGCTACTAAGAGGGATTTTATAGCTACTGGCTGGCTGGGTGTCCATAAAAGGGAGTTTCCTCCACCCCCTTCATTAATCACACACACCCCAAATCACAGACGGTGTTGGCTAGCCTGGTTCAGGTCAAGTCCACACCAGCTGGGACTTCTTCCTGAAGGTTTAGGAAAACAGAGTTAATATGATACATGCACCTCTAATTTTACTACTAATTACATGAAGAACTAAACAATATTTTTTACGTTATAAAGACTACAAGGACTTAGATTATAACAACATTTTTACTCTGCAGATTCTGGGAAACCTGCCCAGGAGAGCACATCAGCCACTTTGTTAGAGGTTTCTGAAATGTGTTGTATTTCAAAATCAAAGTCTTGAAAAGCTAAACTCCACTGAAGAAGTTTTTTGTTAGTCTCTTTGACTGTGTGAAGCCACTTCAGTGCAGCATGGTCAGTCTGCAGGTGGAGCGCCGTCCCCAAATTTATGGGCATAGCTTTTCGAGAACATACACAATGGCGTAACATTCTTTTTCTGAGACTGGCCAGTGGCTTTCTCTCTCAGAAAGTTTTTTGCTGAGAAACACAACATGATGGAATAGTTGATCTGGTCCTTCCTGCATTAAAACTGCTCCTATACCACGCTCAGACGCATCTGTGGTTACGACGAAAGGTTGCTCAAAGTCCGGGGCCCTCAATACAGGGTAAGCCTAGCAGAGGAAGCTCCGCCCCTGAGGCTCTACTGGGTATGCTCCAACTGTATAAAAGCCTGCAAATCTGCTCAGTCAGTGCTGACTGCTGAGGAGGAAGGTTGCTTGGCAGAGGTTCCAGCCCAGGAGCCGCTACAGCCCTTAACGATGATAGCTGAAGAACCAGAAACTTGGACCAGAGGCCCGACGCTGTCAGAAGCCCACAGCGTGTTGGGTGCTGAGGAGCCTGAAGATCCCAGAGCTAAAGAGCCAGAAACTTGGACCAAAAGCTTGCAGCTATCAGAACCCCAGAGAATGTCTGGTGCTGGGGAACCTGGAGACCCCAATGGTCCATAGACTATTGCTGTCAGAGAACTGATAGAAAGTGACCCAGGGAAGGTAATGGAGTGGTACCTCCCACCATTATGAGGTCAGCGGGTTTCAGTAGCATTCTCTGCTGATCCTGTGGCAGACTGCTCCACCACTAGCAGGGCCCTGGGTCAGGGCCTGGTGGAGTCAGGTGTGCCTGGGCCCCTCTACCAGGAGTCACCACCCGTTGCAATGGCCCCAGTTACCTGATCCCTGTTTTGCCTCCAAAAGGGACAACGTGGACTCCACCTGTGAGGTCGAGCTAGCCCACTGAGGGAGGGGGAATTAGGTGGACTCTGGACATTGGGCCGCACTGCCCTCAGGGCACATTGCATGGACTCCGGATGTTAGGCTGCATTACCCTACTCGGGGAGAGGAAGTATACGGACCCTGGCCATTGGGCCACACTATGCTGACTACTGGAGGGATGTAAAAGTAGGTGTAGAGAGGTGGGGTTACCACTCACCTCCCCCCAATTCAAGGGGTTGATGAGGTACAAAACCCGCCACAGGGGGTAAAAGCAGATGTAGGCATAGAGAGGTGGGGTTACCACTCGCCCCTGTGTCTGAAGGGTTGGAAAGGCACAAAACCCACCACAGGCTGCCTTAAGCTGATTAAAGGCTTTTTGACACATCTCAGTCCACTGAACTGCATTTGGCTGTTTTTTCCTGGTTTGGTCGGTCAGTGGGGTAGCAAATTGGCTGTAGTGTAGTACTAATCATCCATAATACCTGGCCAAGGCCAAGAAGGATTGGACCTGCTTCTTTGACTTAGGAACAGTCCAATTTTGGATAGCATTTACCTGTAAGGGATTGATAGTTCCTTGACCCACCTGTTGTCCAAGGTTACCCTGTTGAGGCGTATATGACATTTTTTTGACCTTAATAGTTAATCCTGCCTCCCATATGTGCCAGAAGACAGCTTGGAGGTGTTCCAGGTGTTCTGCCCATGAATCTGAGAATATGGCACATCATCAAGGTAGGTGACTGCAAATTCCCCAAATCCAGCCAGAAGGTAGATACCAGTCTCTGGAAGGTGGCGGGTGCATTTTGCAGACCAAAAGGGAGCACGTTAAATTCATACAGCCCTACATGGGTGATGAAGGCTGACCTTTCCTTGGTGGAGTGATTTAGTGGCACTTGCCAGTACCCCTTAGTTAAGTCTAAGGTGGAGATTAATTAGGCTCGTCCCAGTTTTTCTGTTAGCTCATCTATGTGTGGCATTGGATAGTTCTCTGGGGAAGTTACAGCATTTAGCTTACGGCAGTCCACACAAAAGTGGATTTCCCTATCTGGTTTGGGAACCAGAACCACTGGAAAGGCCCAAGCACTCTGAGGGGCAGATTACACCCATCTGTAACATGTCCTTTCTATTGTGGTTTTGGCTTGAGGAGCCATCTGGTAGGATTGGGCTCTAATTGGGAGAGCATCATCTGTGTCAATGGAGTGGTACACCCATTCTGTCCATCCTGGGGTGGCTGAAAACATGGACACGAAGCTGGTGCACAGCTCCTGGATTTGCTGTCGCTGCTTATGCCGAAGGGTCATGGAAAGGCTCACCTCTTCTACACCACCGTTGCTTTTTCCTTTATAGTAGACTTCTTCAGGCCACTCAGCATCATCTCTCTCCTGAGCTGTAAACTGGAGAACCTTGATTTCTCAGGAATAAAAGGGCTTTAGACAATTAAATACTTTAGATTTTAGGGTAGGGTCTGGGAATGTTAATTAACAGCTCCCAGGCACTCTTGGACCATAAATGCCCCTCCCACAATGCTTCCATCTTATTGGCCTGGAGCGCTTTCAAGACTATGACTTGGTCACCTACTCTGAAGGAACACACTCTGGCATGTTTATCATAGCAGGCCTTTTGCTCTTGCTGAGCATCCTGTAGGTTTTCTCAAGCAAGGACTAGAGAGTCTTTAAGGGTGTTTTGCAGGTTGGTTACAAAGTCCAAATGTTGTTTCCTGGAGAAGATGTAACCCCCTCCCATTGCAGCTTTACGAACTGTAATGGCCCTGTGACGTTGCATTCCATACGTTTATGGAAATATGCTTATGAGTGTAAATATGACATAACTGGAATATGCTTTATGCTAGATATGCCATGTGACCTCCTTTGCAAAGGTTATGGTCTGCTGAATATATTCATCCTATTTGTATACACATATCATTTTTATATCTAAAGTTATGAGTGTTGGCTTTATGCTTGTATTTGAAGTGTTTGCTGTAGGAAACAGATAAGGGAGGTTTGGCAAACTTTTATGATGGGGCTATTAAAGTAATTGGGCATACTTAACTAACAATGGACTTTCAGAGACGCCAATCCACATCTTAGCTTTCCTGGGAATGCTCAAACTAACATGTAAACAATGGCGCTGGCATGCAAAAAGCTCAATCATTCATGGACATTTGGCTTGCTGAGGTGGCTACAAACTCCTTCTTGTTGCTGTGATTTTGCACAGAAAAACAAAAGGGTTTCCGCCCACAAGAGAGAGAATATAAGAGATCCTGGAAGCCAATCCATTTTTTACTTCAGCTGGCTCAAGAGATTGTCTCCGCACCCCAAATTGATGCCTGAAAGAAACTGGAACAAAGGACTGTAACTACGGGGATGTGAGTGATAGCTCGACCCAGGCCATAAACTACAACTTTGGTTTACCTGTGTCATAACTATAAAGGGAATGGAACAGCCCTCCTGTGTACAATACTATAAAATCCCTTATGGACAGAGACACCAAAATCCTTTTACCTGTAAAGGGTTAAAAAGCTCAGGAAACCTGGCTGACACCTGACCCAAAGGACCAATAAGGTGACAAGATTTCAAATCTTGGTGGGGGGAAGGCTTTTGTTTGTGTGCTCTTTGTTTTGGGGGTTGTTCGCTCTTGGGACTAAGAGAGACCAGACATCAATCCAGGCTCTCCAAATCTTTCTGAACCAGTCTCTCATATTTCAAACTTGTAAGTAACAGCCAGGCAAGACTGTTAGTTTATTTTTGTTTTCTCAACTTGTAAATTTTCTTTTCTGCTGAGAGGATTTACCTCTGTTTCCTGTAACTTTGATCCTAAGGCTAGAGGGGGTTCCTCTGGGCTCTATGAATCTGATTATCCTATAAAGTTATTTTCCATCCTGATTTTACAGAGATGATTTTTACCGTTCTTTCTTTAATTAAAAGCCTTCTTTTTAGGAACCTGATAGATTTTTCCTTGTTTTAAGATCCAAGGGGATTGGATCTGGACTCACCAGGAATTGGTGAGGGAAAGGAGGGGGGATGGTTAAATTCTCCTTATGTTAAGATCCAAGGGGTTAGATCGGTGTTCACCAGGGACTTGGTGAAGAAGTGTTTGAAGACTATCCAGAAAAGGGAGCTAGTATTTGAGAGTGGTGGCAGCAAGACCAGATCTAAGCTGGTAGTTAAGCTTAGAGGTGTTCATGCAGGTCACCACATCTGTACTCTAAAGTTCAGAGTGGGGAAGGAACCTTAACAACCTGAAATAACATCTAGGGTGAGAAGTTAGTGTTTGTAACTAGATCCTTATTGTATTAAGTTAGCCTTGCATGTTTTGTTTAATTTTGCTTAGTAACTTACTTTGTTCTGTCTGTTATTACTTGAAACCACTTAAATCCTACTTATAGACTTATAGACTTTAAGGTCAGAAGGGACCAATGTGATCATCTAGTCTGACCTCCTGCACAAAGCAGGTCACAGAACCCTACCCATCCACTTCTGTAACAAACCCCTAACCTATGTCCGAGTTATTGAAGTCCTCAAATTGTGGTTTGAAGACCTCAAGCTGCAGAGAATCCACCAGCAAGTGACCCATGCCCCACACTGCAGGGGAAGGCGAAAAACCTCCAGGGCCTTTGCCAATCTGCCCTGGAGGATAATTCCTTCCTGACCCCAAATATGGTGATCAGCTAAACCCTGAGCATGTGGGCAAGACTCACCAGCCAGCAGGAAAGAATTCTCTGCAGTAACTCAGATCCTATCCCATCCAACATCCCATCACCGGCCACATGGCATACTTATCTGCTGATAATCAAAGATCAATTGCCAAAATTAAGCTATCCCATCATACTATCCCTTCCATAAACTTATCAAGCTTAGTCTTAAAGACAGATATGTCTTTTGCCCCCACTACTCCCCTTGGAAGGCTGTTCCAGAACTTCACTCCTCTAATGGGTAGAAACCTTCATCTAATTTCAAGTCTAAACTTCCTAGTGTCCAGTTTATACCCATTTGTTCTTGTGTCTACATTGGTACTAAGCTTAAATAATTCCTCTCCCTCCCTAATATTAATCCCTCTGATATATTTATAAAGAGCAAGCATATCCCCCCTCAGCCTTCTTTTGGTTAGACTAAACAAGCCAAGCTCTTTGAGTCTCCTTTCATATGACAGGTTTTCCATTCCTCGGATCATCCTAGTAGCCCGTCTCTGAACCTGTTCCAGTTTGAATTCATCCTTCTTAAACATGGGAGACCAGAACTGCACACAGTATTCCAGGTGAGGTCTCACCAGCGCCTTATATAACGGTACTAACACCTCCTTATCTTTGCTGGAAATACCTCGCCTGATGCATCCTAAAACCGCATTAGTTTTTTTAACGGCCATATCACATTGGCGGCTCATAGTCATCCTGTGATCAACCAATACTGCAAGGTCCTTCTCCTCCTCTGTTGCTTCCAACTGATGCGTCCCCAATGTATATCTAAAATTCTTGTTATTAATCCCTAAGTGCATGGCCTTGCACTTTTCACTATTAAATTTCATCCTACTACTATTACTCCAGTTTACAAGGTCATCCAGATCTTCCTGTATGATATCCCAGTCCTTCTCTGTGTTAGCAATACCCCCCAGCTTAAAACTTGAAAATGATTTTATTGTTTATTAATTAACCCAGAGTAAGTAAGTAATACCTGGGGGAGCAAACAGCTCTGCTTACATAGAGGGCAGACAATTTATGAGTTCACCTGTATAAGCTTTATACAGAGTAAAATGGATTTATTTGGGGTTTGGATCCCATTGGGAGCTGGGTATCTGGGTGCTGGAAACAGGAGCACTTCCTAAGCAATCTTCAGTTAAGTCTGCAGCTTTGGTGGCGTGGTTCAGACTCTGGGTCTGTGTTGCAGCATGCTTGCATGCCTGGTTCGAGAAAACAGTGTTCTGAAGGCCCAAACTGGCAGATAAAATGGGCTCAGAGGTAGTCTCAGGTGACAGTCCAAAGGGGTCTCTGTGACCGAACCCATAATAGGCCCCTTAACTTCGTGGCCACAAAATGGAGGGAGTTCTGTTGGAGGAGCAGGTTTTTATATTTTGTGTCTTGTATTTTGTAGTTTGTATGTGTGGAGGCTGCTAGGGGCAGTGTGCTGGGAGAGAAGCTGAGCACTGCTTAGCCAGTCAGGCAGGCAGCAGCACAGCAGCCAGCAAACAGAGCTGTAAACGGGAGTTTCAGGGGGAGTTTGCAGGGGAGACTTAAAGACCTAGGCAGAGGAACTGACAGGCTAGGGAAGGAAGTGGGTGGTGGTCTGCCTCTGTTCTGATGCCTGTTGGGGGTTTGTTTGTTTTTTTGTTTTCCAAACTAACAGGTTTTAGGTGGGACGGCTATGACCGATACAGAGGCAGCAGTGAAAGACACAATGAGGATGACTGGATGTGGAAGCTGCGGCATGTATATGATCCTGGAGGGGGTACCAGAAAAGAGTTTTGTCTGCATGAAGTGCCGCCTGATAGAGCTGATGGAAGAAAAGATCCGAGAACTGGAGATGCAGGTGGTAACTCCGATAGAGTTTAAAAGGGAGTCCGAGCAGATGATGGAGCAAAGATATGAGGAGGCTGAAGGGAAAAGCTCAGACTTGCCGATGGAAGCAGGACCAAAGAACTCTGAGGGGAGACTGCTGGGTGAGGAAAGTGGTGGGTGGAAGCATGTGACTAAGAGAACCAGGCAGAGGAAAAGACGAGCCAGTGAAGGAGAAATAGAGCTCAGGAACAGGTTTGCAGAGTTGGAAAATGAAGAAGGGGCACAGCAGGTGGTCGCTGAAGGTGAGAGGGCAAGGAAAAAGAGAAGTGCTGCTAGTCCTACAGGAAGAGGGGAAGAGTCAATGGAGACAACACCAAGTATGAACCCCAGGAGGATACAAGATGGGTTGCGGAGGATTGCAAGGGACAATAGAAATCGAGAGGACCTCAGCCCGTGGGAGCAGGGGATAGACCAGAGGACCACATTGTCACCAGGAAAAGGCAGGTCTACATGACTGGGGACTCCTTACTGAGAAGAATAGACAGGCCTGTAACTAGAGCTGATCCGGAGAACAGAAGGGTGTGCTGTCTGCCGGGTGCTAAGATACGGGATGTGGACCTGAGGCTGAAAAGGATCCTAACAGGAGTGGGAAAGAATCCGCTGATTGTCCTTCATGTGGGAACGAACAATACAGCTAGATTCTCACTGGAACGTATCAAGGGAGACTATGCCAGACTGGGGAAGATGCTTCAGGAAATTGAGGCTCAGGTGATCTTCAGTGGGATTCTGCCTGTTCCTAGAGAAGGGCAACAAATATGTGACAAGATTATGGCTATCGACAGATGGCTCAGGCAGAGGTGCTATAAGGAGGGCTTTGGGATGTACGGCCACTGGGAAGCATTCATGGACAGAGGACTGTTCTCTCGGGATGGACTTCACCTGAGTAAAGAGGGAAATAGACTTCTAAGATGGAGGCTGGTACAACTGATTAAGGGTATGTCTACACTACGGGATTATTCCGATTTTACATAAACCGATTTTGTAAAACAGATTGTATAAAGTCGAGTGCACGCAGCCACACTAAGCACATTAATTCGGCGGTGTGCGTCCATGTACCGAGGCTAGCATCGATTTCTGGAGCGTTGCACTGTGGGTAGCTATCCCATAGCTATCCCATAGTTCCCGCAGTCTCCTCCGCCCACTGGATATCTGGGTTGAGATCCCAATGCAAAAACAGTGTCGCGGGAGATTCTGGGTAAATGTCGTCACTCAATCCTTCCTCCGTGAAAGCAACAGTAGACAATCATTTCATGCCCTTTTTCCCTGGATTGCCCTGGCAGATGCCATAGCATGGCAACCATGGAGCCCGTTTTGCCTGGTCACTGTCACCATATGTGTACTGGATGCTGCTGACAGACGCGGTACTGCAGTACTACACAGCAGCATTCATTTGCCTTTGCAAGGTAGCAGAGACGGTTACCATCCCTATTGCACCGTCTGCCATTGTAAATTGGCAATGAGATGACGGTTATCAGTCGTTTTGTACCATCTGCTGCTGTCATGAGTGCTCCTAGCTGGCCTCGCTGAGGTCAGTTGAGGGCACGTGGACAAAAATGGGAATGACTCCTCTGGTCATTCCCTTCTTTATGTTTTGTCTAAAAACAGAGTCAGTCCTGCCTAGTATATGGGGCAAGTGTACTAGAGAACCAGAGAGCGCAGCCGCTCTGTGTCAGAGCCCCCGAGATCCCGCAGAAATGATGAGCTGCATGCCATTCTAGGGAGTGCCCCTGCAACAACCCCACCCGTTGCTTCCCTCCTCCCCCAACCCTCCTGGGCTACCGTGGCGGTGTCCCCCCATTTGTGAGATGAAGTAATAAAGAATGCAGGAATAAGAAACACTGACTTTTTAGTGAGATAAAATGAGGGGGAGGAAGCCTCCAGCTGCTATGATAGTCCAGGCAGGACATTAAAGGGTCAGAGGGGGAGAGGAGCGCAGCCTCCCACTGCTATGATAGTCCAGGCAGTACAGAATCTTTTCTTTAGACATGAAAGAGGAGGGCTGATAGAGCTCAGCCTCCAGTTGCTATGATGAGGACGGATACCAGCCATTCTGTACCATCTGCCTGGAATGACCGGGAGTCATTCTCATTTTTACCGAGGCCAGCCAGGAGCACTCACGGGCTGATGATGACGATGGATAGCAGTCATATTGTACCGTCTGCCACCGGGAAGGGGATGCTGGTGTTCAGCACTGCAGCACCCTGTCTACCAGCAGCATGCAGTAGATATAGGCTGACATTGAAAAAAGGTGAGAAATTTTATTTTCCCTTTTCTTTTGGGGGGGGAAGGGTGTAAATTGACGACACATACCCTGAAACACCCAGGAAAATATTTTTGACCCTTCAGGCATTGGGAGCTCAGCCAAGAATGCAAATGCTTTTCAGAGACTGTGGGGACTGGAGTCCTCAGTACCCCCTCCCTCCCTCCATGAGTGTCCATTTTATTCTTTGGCTTTCCGTTACACTTGTCACACAGCACTGTGCTGTGGACTCTGTATCATAGCCTGGAGATTTTTTCAAATGCTTTGGCATTTCGTCTTCTGTAACAGAGCTCTGATAGAACAGATTTGTCTCCCCATACAGCAATCAGATCCAGTATCTCCCGTACGGTCCACGCTGGAGCTCTTTTTGGATTTGGGACTGCATCGCCACCCGTGCTGATCAGAGCTCCACGCTGGACAAACAGGAAATGAAATTCAAAATTTCGCGGGGCTTTTCCTGTCTACCTGGCCAGTGCATCCGAGTTCAGATTGCTTTCCAGAGCGGTCATAATGGTGCACTGTGGCATACCACCCGGAGGCCCATACCGTCTATTTGCGGCCACACTAACCCCAATCTGACATGGCGATACCGATTTCAGCGCTACTCCCCTCGTCGGGGAGGAGTACAGAAATCGGTTTAAAGAGCCCTTCATATCGATATAAAGGGCTTAGTTGTGCGGACGGGTGCAAGATTAAATCGGTTTAACGCTGCTAAATTCAGTTTAAACGCATAGTGTAGACCAGGCCTAAGAGAGCTTTAAACTAGGAATTTGGGGGAGATGGTTAGGAGATGTCCAGGTAATCGCCATGCCGGAATTTAACATTGAGAGGGAAGAAGACAAAGTAAGAGAGGATACCACTGTGGGCAGAAGAATGGACATAATGAGGAAGGGTAGTGCAGATACGTCTAATTGGTGATACTGGTGGTAGAATCTCTGTGCCTAACTGGGTAAAGAATGTCAATGAAGCCCAACGGCAAAAATTAAGATGTCTGTACACTAATGCGAGGAGCCTAGGTAACAAAATGGAGGAACTAGAGCTACTGGTGCAGGAAGTGAAACCAGATATTATAGGGATAAGAGAAACATAGTGGAACAGTAGTAATGACTGGAGTACAGGTATTGAAGGTTATGTGCTGTTTAGGAAAGACAGAAATAAAGGCAAAGGTGGTGGAGTAGCATTGTATATCAATGATGAGGTAGACTGTAAAGAAATAAGAAGGGATAGAATAGATAAGATAGAGTCTGTCTAGGCAAAAATCACTTTGGGAAAGAAAGCTACTAGAGCCTCCCCTGAGATAGTGCTTGGGGTGTGCTACAGACTGCCGGGATCTGATCTGGATACGGACAGAGACCTCTTTAATGTTTTTAATGAAGTAAACACTAATGGGAATTGTTTAATTATGGGAGACTTTAACTTCCCAGATATAGACTTGAGGACAAGTGGTAGTAGTAATAATAGGGCTCAGATTTTTCTGGATGTGATAGCTGATGGATTCCTTCACCAAGTAGTTGAAGAACCAACAAGAGGGGATGCCATTTTAGATTTGGTTTTGGTGAGTAGTGAGGACCTCATAGAAGAAATCATTGTAGGGGACAACCTGGTTCAAGCAATCATGAGCTAATTCGGTTCAAACTAGATGGAAGGATTAACAAAAATAGATCTGGGACTAGGGTTTTTTATTTCAAAAGGGCTAACTTTAAAGAATTAAGGAAATTAGTTAGGGAAGTAGATTGGACTGAAGAACTTGTGGATCTAAAGACGGAGGAGGCCTGTAATTACTTCAAGTCAAAGTTGCAGAAACTATCAGAAGCCTGCATCCCAAGAAAGGGGAAAAAACTCATAGGCAGGACATAGGCAGGAGTTGTAGACCAAGCTGGATGAGCAAGCATCTTAGAGAGGTGATTAAGAAAAAGCAGAAAGCCTACAAAGAGTGGAAGATGGGAGGGATTAGCAAGGAAAGCTACCTTATTGAGGTCAGAACATGTAGGGATAAAGTGAGAAAGGCCAAAAGCTAAGTAGAGTTGGACCTTGCAAAGGGAATTAAAGCCAATAGTAAAAGGTTCTATAACCATATAAATAAGAAGAAATCAAAGAAAGAAGAAGTAGGACCGCTAAACCCTGAGGATGGAATGGAGGTTAAAGATAATCTAGGCATGGCCCAATAGCTAAACAAATACTTTGCCTCAGTCTTTAATGAGGCTAATGAGGGAGAATGGTAGGATGACAAATGGGAATGAGGATATGGAGGTAGATATTACCACATCCAAGGTAGAAGCCAGACTTGAACAGCTTAATGGGACTAAATCGGAGGGCCCAGATAAACTTCATCTAAGAATATTAAAGGAACTGGCACATGAAATTTCAAGCCCATTAGCAAGAATTTTTAATGAATCAGTAAACTCAGGGGTTGTACCGTATGATTGGAGAATTGATAACATAGTTCCTATTTTTAAGAAAGGACAAAAAGCGATCCTGGTAACTATAGGCCTGTTAGTTTGACATCTTTAGTATGTAAGGTCTTGGAAAAAATTTTGAAGGAGAAAGTAGTTAAGGACATTGAGGTCAATGGTAATTGGGACAAAATACAACATGGTTTTACAGAAGGTAGATCGTGCCAAACCAACCCGATCTCCTTCTTTGAGAAGGTAACGGATTTTTTAGACAAAGGAAAGGGAGTGGATGTAATTTACCTTTATTTCAGTAAGGTATTTGATACGGTTCCACATGGGGAATTACTAGTTAAATTGTAAAAGATGGGGATCAATATGAAAATTGAAAAGTGGATAAGAAACTGGTTAAAGGAGAGACTACAACGGGTCGTACTGAAAGGTGAACTGTCAGGCTGGAAGGAGGTTACTAGTGGAGTTCCTCAGGGATCAGTTTTGGGACCAATCTTATTTAATCTCTTTATTACTGATCTTGGCACAAAAAGTGGGAATGCGCTAATAAAGTTTGCAGATGACACAAAGCTGGGAGGTATTGCTGACACAGAGAAGGACTGGGATATCATGCAGGAAGCTCTGGATGACCTTGTAAACTGGAGTAATAGGGAGTGGCTGGAGAGGGGCCTGGACCTTGGGATGGGGCTTAAAGAAATGCTGTCTGTACCTTTAAGCAAAATTGCTGGAATGCTGAAGTCCAGATGTCAGGAATACAGACATTAACATAGAACAATTGCACCATTTAAGGGCAATTGGGGAAGTATTAGCCAGATCGATAAGAGTTAGTAAGGAAGTAGGATATGCATGCTGTGCCCCAGGTGAGATGTTACTGTTTTGCTTTCTTTGTCCCTTTGTCTAATTCCTGCTCTTTTATCTGTATACATAAGACTGTTTGGGTCTTGCATGGCCACTCACATTATCTGGGTGTTATTGGCAGAGCGCTGTGCTAATAAAACAGAGTGGTCTGACAAATTGTGAGTCCTGATTCTAACTTTGACAAGGGAATGTTTAGATAGACACAATCAAGTTTATTTTTTTATTTTGGCTTGTGGATTTCCTCTGTGCTAAAATCCCGGTATTTTTGTTTTCTTTTGTAACAGTTAAGCCAGACCCCAGGGAGCCATTCCTGATGTTTAACCCCATTTTCATCTAGCAGTAGCTTGATTTTCCAGATATTTCTTTTCTTCTTTTTCTAGTAAAATTTATCTTTTAAAAAAAAAACCTGATTGGTTTTGTGTCTTAAAATGTCTGTGCATATGGTTTTAATTAGCTGGTGGCAACACCTGGGTTTCCCTTTTGTTTTGTTTTCTTTCTCAGCTTTCCTGAAGGTAGGGTGGAAAAGCCGAGGAGCCTCAGGGAAAACTTCCCAAGTGAGTTTTTCCAGGATTTGCAAGAGGCAGTTTTTCACTTGGGTGGTGGCAACATTTACCAAGCCAATGTCAGAGAAAAGCTGTTACCTTGGGAGTTCAATACAAGCCTGGAGTGGCCAGTATTAATTTTTAGAATGCTTGCGGGCCCCCACCTTCTGCTCTCGAAGTGCCAGAATGGTGAATCAGTCTTGATGGGGTGACGGAGTCAATGTGGTGGAGGTTCCCTGAGAACAGCTGCTGCTGCCTCCCTCCCACCCCCCACACCTCCAATCCTGACTGAGGACTTGTCTCACCCCAAAGTGCCCAGTGTCGCTGACTCTGGAAATCTGCCCCAAGTAGGAGCCAGCCATCCCGCCATTTCCTGGCTTTGGCTTGTTGCTGAATTCAGCTCAGTTGTCCACTGGGCTGAGGTGGCCCCAGCAGCTGTTATTGCGTGTAAGGACCTCACCCCTTCACCTTCTTCCCAGCCTTTAGCTAAGGGCTATGGAACCACTAATGGGCTGGCCTAGACAGTGGGACCCAGTCCCTCCTCTGCCCCTGGAGCCCTGAAGCAGAGATGGGGTGCTAATGGCTGTAAGGGTACTATCTCTAGTGGAGGCCAGCTGGCACACTAATGGCATGCTCACCCCACCAGCCTGCCCCATACAGCCAGCCAGCAAGAGGGACCAACTCTCTAGTACTTGTGTAAACAGCCTCTGTCTGTAGGGAGTGTCCACCAGGAGAGAACCCACCACCTATCTCTGAGTGCTGTGCTGGATTGGATGATAGGGACAGGTTACGCTTCCTGGCTTGAGGAATTTGGGGAGCATCTTTCCCCTCCAAAGAGTCTGGGGGGATTGTGCCTTGGAATGGAGCTGAGGGAGCTGCTGGCATGAGATTAGGCCCTCCCAGGACATCAGGGTTGCACTGGGACAGAGCACTCCACCTCAGGGCTGCTAATGTCCATGAGCATAGGGCCTGCCCCATCAAGGTGGGGCTAAGGGTGGGGATGGGGCCCTGATCCATGGGGCAAGAGGGCAGGGCTGGGGAGTGGGGCCTGTCCCTTGGGGTTAAGGCTGGGGAGCCTGTCCCATGGGGTTCAGGCTGGGGCATGGGCATCCTCCATGGGGCTGGTTGGGACTGGAACATACTCTGACCCCTTTCTGGCATGCAGAGTGATTGGCAACTTTGAAAAGGCTTTTTTCCCCTACAGTCAAAGCAGCATCTTTTTGACCTGGTCCAGTGACCCCTGCCCCGCTCTGTGACCCTGGCCCTGCCCTCAGCCCTGCCCTGTGCCCTCGTCTCTTCCCTGTGACCCTGGCCCGATTCTGTCCTCAGCCACACCCTGTGTCCTTGGCCCCACCCTGTGACCCCAGCCCTGCACTGAGAGCAGCGCCAAGGGCTTTCTTTCATTATTTACCCAGCCCTGCTGGGCCCGAGGCCCCACTGCAGCAGACACTCGGGGCTCGTGCTTGGCTCTCCTGGATTGTCTTCATACACTTGGCTACCTTTAGCAAATGCCTGGGTCCTGGTGTGTGGCCCAGCTGGAACCCCTGGTCCATGAGTTCCCTTCATGGTACCGCCAGGGCTTTAATTCAGACAAAAGGCACCTGCCCTGTATTGTCCAGGAGCCTCCTTTTCCTCCAGACACAGTGCCAATACCCACCCTCCATCCATATACTGCTTGGGCACAGGCACCCAGGTCTATATAGGCACATGCTCTGAGTAAGCAACCCAGTCCCAGGGAGGTGCATGCCCCCAAAGGTGCCCAATCCACTCACTAACAACATGCCTGCCTCCCCAGCCTGTTCCCTCCAGCCCTGCCCACCCACACACTCCTCATCCAGGTCTTGTGTTCTCTTAGCCAGCTTCTCCAGACAGAGTGTTGGGGGTAGCAGGGAGTTGGTCAGAGGGGGCAGGGCTCCCAGGTGCCTGAGCGGTGCTATCTGGCAGCCCCAGGCTAGGTGCAGGGCCTTCTGAGCACATTGCACCAGGTTCCAGCCATTCTTCTGGAAGTGCTCAACCCCAGTGGAACTGGGGACATGGGCATCCTAATATGGTTTTGAAATCCTCTGTGGGCCCAGACATGCTGAGCCCCCTTGGCAGTGGCCATTTGCCACCACACAACTTTTAGACAATTGCAGCAGGAATTCCTCAGCTAGGAAGAATCCCCCATCTTTTCCCACCCCCAGCAAGCCTGGCTTGGTGCAGGGCTGTCTGTCTGGGTCTGCAGAGAAACAGCCTGAAAGAACAGCAGAGAGAGATTTGAACCACTCCCATGTAGCTCAATGGAAAGTGCCTCCAGCCGAATAAGAATGGTTTACGTGACCACCGGTTACCTACTATGTTGTTCTAGCAGATATGTTCAGCTGAGACTCTGTCCTCTGTGAGCTGGAAGTGCCCTTGGAGAAGTCTGTGAATCAGACTGAGTCGGAAATGCTATCAGCTGGGAGAGTCACAGAGTTAAGGCCAGAGGACCACGTAGTCTATGCCCCCCAGCTAGCACAGGCCCCAGCCCCCATTAGGGTGACCAGATGTCCCAATTTTATAGGGACAGTCCAAATTTTGGGGTCTTTTTCTAATGTAGGCTCCTATTACCCCCTACCCCGTCCCAGTTTTTCATACTTGCTGTCTGGTCACCCTAGCCCCCACACTAAACCCAACAACCAAAATGAGACCAAAGTCTCATAGCCCACAGGAGACCAGACTGGTATGTGCCAAAGGGGCACCTAATGCACAGTGCCAGAGGCCCCTGTAAGCAGGGAAATGATGATGCAAGACAAACCCAGTTGTTTCAACCCTCCAGAGACACAGTCCTTTCTCCCTGGGCTCCCAGCAGAGAACTGAACTCCTCCGCCCTGTAGCTCCCTTTTTATATAGCCCTGCTTGGCCTGACTGGCTGCTCCCTTTAGCCGTTCTCTGATTAGCTGTCTCTTGGACAGCCTCCTTAGGGCTGTTTTTAACCTCTTTCTGGCAAGTGAGGGGCAGCCACCCAATCACAGTGGCCACCCCCCTCAGATGCCAAGGAGGGGTACCCTTTACCATCACCACCACCCCTCTTTCAAAGACACTGGTTGCACCCACGTGAGGGACAGGGTTGAGCATGTACCTGGCCCAACTCCACAAATGTGGAACTTGGTCCTAAAGGACATGAGTCGATTAGGGTGACCAGATAGAAAGTGTGAAATATCAGGGATAGGGGGTTGGGGTAATAGGCACCTATGTAAGAGAAAGCTCCGCATATCAGGACTATCCCTATAAAATCAGGACATCTGGTCACCCTAGAGATGACACAGAAGCATTCTGGGATGGCTAGCGATCAGAGTCCCTTGTAATTGGAAATTTGCTTGTGATTAGAAGACATTCCAGCCTGCTCTGAAGATTCCACCTGCAGAGCCATATCTGCCATGGCACAAGTAACCGGGTATCTGGCCTGCAGTTACGGCCATGGCAGAAACACCAGGGAGGTGCCTCAGTGGCCCACCAGTAGAATTTAGCAGACTTCCTAAGCTGACAACTTCTGAAGAGTTCTGACATGCCCTGGTACGTCGCAGGGGGAAATCCCATGGCTGACTTTTTTGCCACCAAAGAAAATCCAAAGCTTTTTGGATCAGCCCAGGAGCATTGTAAGCCACCATCCTCACACTGGGATCAAGTCTTGGGAACATGCTTCCTTCAATAATCAGTGTAATGTGACACCTCAGCCGGGGTGCAGACACTCTGCTCCTGGTAGCTCTGTAGTGGCTGAGACAGCTCTGGGTAACAGCTGTTGTCTGCTTGGTGACAAGGTGGTGTGCCCTACTGTGTAGAACATTGGACTGGCACTCTGGGTTCTAGTCCTGGCTCTGCCACTGGCCTAATGGGTGACCTCTGGCAAATTATGTCCATCCTCTTTGCTTCAGTTTCCCCAAATGCAAAATACTGCCCTACATTGTTAGGTGCTTTGAAAACTACGGGTGAAAAGCGCTACCTGAGAGCCTGGGTTTGTTAATATTATTACTGAGCCTCTGACAGCACTTCCCGACTAACCAGACATAATAGATCAGAACCCAACGTCAAATACTTCGTTCAGATCCAAAATCACAGGTCCTGACAGCGAAGATGTTGGATGCTTAACAGCTACTGATAGATAGAGGCTGTTCACTGCAAGTACAAGAATTCTACACCTCCTTCCACAAGCAAACACGTGCACACTCACCATACAACCTTCTTCCACAAGCAAACAAATGCACATGCTACCTGTACACCTTCTTCCACAAGCAAACACACACGGACTCCCCATATACCTCCTTCCACAGCTGCATGCAGTATTCAAGATGTGGGAATATCACGGATTTATATAGACACAATATGATGTTTTCTGTCTTATCTTTTCCTTTCTTAATGATTCCCAACATTCTGTTAACTTTTCTGACTGCCGCTGCACGTTGCATGGATGTTTTCGGAGAACTATCCATAATGACTCCAAGATCTCTTTCTTGAGTGGGAACAGCTAATTTAGACTCTATAATTTTATATGTATACTTGAGATTATATTTTTCAATATGCATTATTTTGCATTGATCAACATTGAATTTCATTTGCCATTTTGTTGCCCAGTCACCCAGTTTTGTGAGATCCCTTAGTAGACCTTCACAGTCTGCTTTGGATTTAACTATCTTGAGTAGTTTTGTATCATCTGCAGTGTCCTTTGCTTCTGTTCTCACCTTGAGGTGTGAAAGTCCGACAAACAAATGTCCCTCCAACTCATTAATCCCCTCTCCCTCCACCACACCCCACTCACAGCTGCTGTCCTGGGTCAGCAGAGATTCAGAGGCCGGAGGTGCATTCACATGAGCTCACCTGCCATTCAGGGATGAGGGGCTGGGGAAAGAAACCTCAAGCAATGCTTTCACTGCTGCTACCCCATTCACTCTGTGGCGCTGCCACCTGTCATTCACTGGAAGAAGGTATATAGGCAGGAGGTGTATGGGTAAGCTGTCATGGGATAAGAAGGAAGGTCCTCTCCTGGATCAGTATATGTCTTTCCACAAGCAGACACACATGCAAGCAGCCTGTACACCTCCATCCACAAGCAAACACACATATAGCCCCTGTACACCTCCTTCCACAAGCGAACGTATGTGCACTGCCTATACATCACCTTCCACAAGCAAACACACAGATGCACATGCCCCTGTACACCCCCTTCTACAAGGAAACACATGCACACCTCCTTCCACAAGCAAACGCATGCACATGCCCCTGTATACCTCCTACAAGCAAACACACACACACACACACACACACCCCGCTTGTACACCTCCTTCCACAAGCAGGGTCAGCCTTACGGGTGAGTGACCATCCAGGGCGCTGTGGAATCAGACTGAGGTGGAAACGCTATCATATGGGAGAGTCACAGAGTTAAGGCCAGAGGATCACATAGTCTGCCCTTTCAGCTAGCACAGGCCACCAGCTCCACCCCACCCCCGCCTCCACACTAAACCCAATAACCAAAATGAGACCAAAGTCTCACCGCCCACAGGACAGCAGACTCATATATGCCACAGGTTGAGAACAGGGGCACCTAGTGCACAGTGCCAGAGGCCCCTGTAATCAGGGAAATGATGAAGCAAGATAAACCCAGATAATCCTGGCCAGTGACCTGCACCCCACATTGCAAAGGAAGGTGCCAACATGGTCCCTACCAGTCTGTCCTGCGGGAAATGCCTTCCTGACCCTGCAGTGCAAGGCCAGAAGGGCCTGGCCTGGTCCTCACAGCCCAGGCCAGCCCCCGGTGCTCCACGGCGTCTCCCAGACCAGAACTACTGGCTGAGTTGTAGCAGGCCTCTACCCTGATTTCAGAGGGTAGTGGTTCCGATGGTCAGTAACCTGTAATGTTAACAACATGGGCCAGATTTCCCAGCCAGACAGGTTGGGTCTAGTCCCTATGGTGACTTTCCAGCCTAGCCATAAAAGTCCCAAGTGACAAGACAAGACTTGCCCGCAGTCCACCATATCCCACTGCCAGAACGTTTTCAGTCAGTCATGGTCCCTTTTTACATTTTATTCCCTTGCTTCTCCTTTGGGCTGTATTAACTAACGCTCCTCTCCCTGGGGTTCACATTCCTAGGAAATCTGTACTCTTCTCATGCCCCCTGGCCATCACTTAGCTGAGTATGCAGCATGCCCTTAGCTAAGATATGCATACTTGACTCTTAATCTCTCCAACCAATCATTTCTTTGTGGCTCTTTTCTGACTGCTCCCCTCCCTCATCACTCTCTGTTGATGTCATGCCTGGAATGGGATGCAATATTTCAGGGGCTTTCACCCCAGAGCGGTATGAAGAGACCCTGTTGCCTCTTTGCTTTGTGATCAGAGGCCTTTGCACATACCGCCCCAGATTGCACTGACTGTCCCAGCTCCATGGATGGGAAGCAGAAGTATAGGAAAAGCTCACAGGTTTTTACCCTGGTGATCTCCCACTGCTCAGTACTATCCCAGCATAGCAGTTCTGGTTGGGAATGGTGGCATCGTACTTCCTTGGGCAGACACAGGCCCTGAGGTAGAGGTGCTGTCTCTCCATATGAATTAGTCACAGGTTTCCCAGCTGCATTTCACTAGACTTGTGACAGGATCCTATCTTAGGCAACTTATCTCGTGTATGCACACTGCCTGCTCTCACACAGCACACTCCATCTTGGGGCTCTAACCTCCAAATGGCCCCTCTGCCATATACATTGGCCAAACCAGACAGTCTCTACACAAGAGAACAAATGGACACAAATCAGACGTCAAGAATTTAACATTCAAAAACCAGTCGGAGAACACTTCAACCTCTCTGGTCTCTCGATTACATACCTCAAAGGCATGATACTCCAACAAAAAAACTTCAGAAACAGACTCCAATGAGAAACTGCTGAATTGGAATTAATTTGCAAACTGGACACCGTTAAATTAGGCTTGAATAAAGACTGGGCATGGATGGGTCATTACACAAAGTAAAACCTATTTCCCCATGCTAATTTTTTCCCCTACTGTTACTCATACCTTCTTGTCAACTGTTGGAAATGGGCCATCTTGATTATCACTACAAAAGTTTTTTTTTCCTCGTGATGATAATAGCCCATCTTAACTGATTATTCTCGTTGTAGTTATTATGGCAACAACCATTTTTTCATGTCCTCTGTGTATATATATCTTCTTACTGTATTTTCCACTGCATGCATCCAGAGAAGTGGGTTTTAGCCCACAAAAGCTTATGCTCAAATAAATTTGTTAGTGTCTAAGGTGCCACAAGTACTCCTTGTTCTTTTTGCTGTTACAGACTAACTCAGCTACCACTCTGAAATCTATTGCCCAGTTAACGGGCAAGGCTTCCTTCTCAATTGTGGAACAGTATGTTTCCTTGGAGAACAGCTTGCAACACAGGCCTGGTCTACACTGGAGGGGTGTCGATGTAAGATACGCAACTTCAGCTACGGGAATACCGTGGCTGAAGTCGAAGCATCTCCCACCCTCACCACGTGGGATCGACATCCGCAGCTCCCCTGCCGACTCCGCTACTGCTGCTCACTCTGGTGGAGTTCCGGAGTTGACGGGGAGCACGTTCAGGGATCGATATATCGCATCTGGACGTACCCTTAGGTATAGTACAGGGTATTCTTTCCCATCAACTTCCTGTGAAAATAAGGCCCTGAGGCCATTTCTGAAGCATCCATATGTAAAATGAAGGATTTCTGGAAGTGCATCAGGACTGGTCTTCTTGTCAGTCGTTCTTTCAAGGTCCGCAAGCTTGTCTCACACTTGACGGCCATTGGACTCTCCAGGGTTGTGAGTTTGTAGTTAGGTCTGTCAGGGGGGCTGCCAATTTTACAAAGTCTGGAATGAAATGCCAGTAATATCCTGCCAAGCCAAGGAATTGCAGCATCTGCCTCCTCATTGTAGAGGTGGGTCAATCTCACAGGACCTGTATCTTGTTGACTGGGGCTTTAGTTGTCCTCCTCTCATGGTGTATCCTAAGTATGTGTCAAGGCTGATTCCCCACTCTGGCACTTGGAGTGCAGAAGGTGGGGCCCACAAGGATTCTAAAAATTAATATTGGCCACTCCAGACTTGTATTAAACTCCCAAGCTAACAGTTTCTCTCTGACCTTGCATGGGCAGATGCTTCCGCCACCCAAATGCAAAATCCCCTTTGAAACCAGAAAGGCACACTTGGGAATTCCTTCCTGTGGGGTACACTCAAGCCCTTTCACCCCCCCCCGGGGATGAGCTGAGAAAGAAAACAAAGGAAATCAGCTGTTGCCACCAGCTAATTTAACAATATATGCACAAACCTCTTAGGACACCAAAAATCCAATCCTGTTCTTAAAAAAGATAAAATTTATTAAAAACAAAAAGAAAGAAAATACATCTGGAACGTAGGCTTTTGCTAGATTTAAAAAACCCACTTACAAAATTTAAACATCAAGAATAACCTTCTTGAGGTCAAGGTTACAAGCAAAACAAAAAGCATTTGGAGTTAGCACAGAGGAGTCCACAAGCCAATAAGAAATAAACAGAAATAACCTAATCGCATCTTTCTAAACATTCCTGATCTACTTACTTATTTGAGTTGTTAAAAGTAGTTCTAGATATGATCTGATGATTTTCATATCTGGCTTAAAGCTTCTCACAGCTTAACTGCTCCCTGTTTCTCCCTTTCTGGAGAACCATAACACACAGAAAAAGGGAAGTTTTCCCCCCAATTTTAAAAAGTTCTAGCCCTTCCATTAGCTCTTTTGCTCAGGTGCCCACTCCTTCCCTTTTATCTGGGGGCTTGTTAACACTTCACAGGTAAAACAAGTAGAGAACAACCGCCAAGAGGGATTCTATAGTCAACTGGCTGTCCACAAAAGGGAGCTATCCCCCCCTTCTCATTTATCACACACACCCTACAAATCATGAGCCTGGTTCAGGTCAGGTCCACGCTGGCTGGGATTTCTTCCTGGAGGTTTAGGAAAACAGAGTTAATAAGATACATGCGCCTCTAATTTTTCTATTAATTACATAAGGAACTAAACCGTGTTTTTCACATTCCAAGGACTACAATGACTTAGAATGCAGGGACATTTTAACCCGGCTGATTCTGGGGAACCTTCCCAGGAGAGTGCATCAACCACTTTGTTAGAGGCTCCTGAAATGTATTTTATTTCAAAATCCAAGTCTTGAAGAGCTAAACTCTACCAAAGAAGTTTTTTATTAGTCTCTTTGACTGTGTGAAGCCACTTCAGTGCAGCATGGTCAGTCCGCAGGTGGAAACGCCATCCCCAAATGTATGGGCGTAACTTCTCCAGAGCATACATAATAGCATAACCACTGAGCAGTGGCTTTCCTGCTCAGAAAGTTGCTGAGAAACACAACAGGATGGAATTGTTGATCTGGTCCTTCCTGCATTAAAACTGCTCCTACACCATGCTCAGACACATCCGTGGTTACGATGAACAGTTGGTTGAAGTCAGATGTAAGGGCCGCATTAAGCTGGTTAAAGGCTTTCGGACACTTCTCAGTCCACTAAATTGCATTTGGCTGTTTTTTCCTGGTCAGGTCTGTGAGTGGGGTGGCAATTTGGCTGTAGTCTGGTACAAATTGTTGGTAATACTTGGCCAAGCCCAAGAAGGATTGGACCTGTTTCTTTGACTTAGGGTGTGACGTTATTGACATAAACTCTGACCGTATAGATCACTGTTGCAACCACTGTTATATATTTGCAGCAAATATTATACAAAGTTTGTCATGTGAGGTGTCTATAAAAAGGTTATGATTTGTTGATTATTATGCTATCTGTATGTGTGTATCATTTTTGTAGTTGAAGTTATGAATATTGGCTATGTATTTGTATCTCAATGTGTTTGATTCTAAGTAGCAATAGTGAAGCATTTGGTCAGCTTGTTGATAAAGGAATTTGCAGATTAAGTGACCAGTCAAGAAACACTTAACTGACAATGGCCGTTGGGAGACTCCAATCCACATGAGAAGTCTTCCTGGGAATGTTCAAGGTAGCATGTGAGCAATGGCTGCTCTCCCTGTAAAAGAACAGAGTCATGCATGGACATGTGACTTGTCCCTGTGACTCCAAACTCCATCTTGCTGCTGTGATTTTCCACAGTACGAACAAAGGGGTGTCCTTCCACATGGCAGAGGATATAGAAGACCCTGGAAACACCTCCATTTTGTCTTAAATCCTGCTTCTTACCTCTGGAGGAACTTTGCTACAAACTGAAGCTCTGAACAAAGGACTGAATGACCTATTCAAGCTGTGGATGAACTCCAGAGACTTGATTTGAACCTGAAGTTTATTCCATCTCTGCTACAAGCCTGAACTAAGAACTTTGCCATTACTGTATGTAATTGATTACATTTAACCAATTTTAGCTCTCATCTATATTTTTTTCTTTTATAACCTTTAGATTCTAAAGGATTGGCAACAGCGTGATTTGTGAGTAAGATCTGACTTGTATATTGACCTGGGTCTGGGGCTTGGTCCTTGGGGATTGAGAGAACCCTTTTTTTCTTTGGTACTGATTTTCATAACCCTTCATCCCCATAACAAGTGGCACTGGTGGTGATACTGGGAAACTGGAGTGTCTAAGGGAATTACTTATATGACTTATGGTTAGCCGGTGAGCTGAGACAGAAGTCCTCTCTGTTTGGCTGGTTTGGTGTGCCTTAGTAGTAAAGGAAACCCAGTTTGGGGCTGTAACTGCCCTGCTTTGTCCTGAATTGATACTCTCAGTTGTGTCCTGCCAAAGCCCGCATCGTTACATAGGGACAGGCCAATTTTGGATAACATTTACTTTTGCCTGTAGGGGGTTGATAGTTCCTTGACCCACCTGTTTAGGCCTATTTGACACTTCTTGGCCTTAATGGTTAATTCTGCCTCCCTTATGTGCCAGAAGACAGCTTGGAGGTGTTCTAGGTATTCTGCCCATTAATCTGAGAGTATAGCCACATCATCAAGGTAGGCAACTGCAAATTCCCAAATCCTTGAAGGTGGCGGGTGCATTTTGCAGTCTGAAAGGGAGCACATTAAATTCATACAGCCCTACATGGTGATGAAGACTGACCTTTCCTTGGCTGGTACTTGCCAGTACTCCTTAGTTAAATCTAAGGTGGAGATGAACTCAACATGTCCCAGTTTCTTCAATAGCTCATCTGTGCATGGCATTGGATAGTTCCCTGGGCAAGTTACAGCATTTATCTTACCGTAGTCCACAAAAGCAGATTTCTCCATCTGGTTTGGGCAGGAGCAGCAAGTTGTATGGGCCTGTGGTGCCCGAGTTCCACCAATATGAGAGCACAGGGGCCCACCTCCACCAAAGTTCAGGGCCGGGTCTCTCCACTGGCAGCACAACAGGGCTAAGGCAGCTTCCTGCCTGCCCACTCCGCTTCCGGAAGTGGCCGGCCTGTCTCTGCAGCCTCTGAGGGAAGCATGTCTCTGTACGCTGCCCCAGCCTCAAGCTGCGGCCAATGGGAGCTGCGGGAGCAGCGCCTGTGGGAAGTGGTGCATGGAAACCCTCCAGCTCCCTGCCTAGGAGTTTCTGCCAGATGGGGGTGCAGGTCGCTTTCAGGAGCCACCCAAGGTAAGCGCTGCACCCTCATCCTCTCCTGCACCCTCAACCCCCTGTCCCAGTCCAGACTCCACACCCTACACCCAAACTGCCTCCCAGAGCTTGCCCCCTGCACCTCAACCCCCTGCACCCTAACTCCCTCCCACAGCTTGTCCTCTGCACCCCCTCCTGCACCCCAATCCCCTGCCCCAGCCCAGACCCTGCACCATAACTCCCTCCCAGAACCAACTCCCTGCCCCCCATCCTGCACTCCTACCCCAGCCCAGAGCCTGCATCCAAACTCCCTTCCAGAGCCCAACCCCTCCCCCGCTTCCTGCACCCAACTCCCTCCCAGAACCTTAGGTGGTAGGGGGGAGAGGGCGGAACTTGGACCCATTCTGGGCATCACCAAAAATTATACAGACCTGCCATCCGTGGGTTTGGGAACCAGAACCACTGGAGAGGCCCATGTGCTCTCAGAGGGGTGGATTACACCCATCTGTAACATGTCTTTGATCTCCCTTTCTATTTTGGTTTTGGCTTGAGGAGCCATCTGGTAGGGTTAGGCTGTAATTGGGAGAGCATCACCTGTGTCAATGGAGTGGTACGCCCATTCTGTCCATCCTGGGGTGGCTGAAAACATTGGCGCAAAGCTGGTGCACAGCTCCAGGATTTGCTGTCACTGCTTATGCCCAAGAATGAGGGAAAGGCTCACCTCTTCTACGCCACCAATGTTTTTTCCTTCATAGTAGACTCCTTCAGGCCATTCAGCATCATCTCTCTCCTGGGCTGTAAACTGGAGAACCTTGATTTCTCAGGAATAAGAGGGCTTTAGAGAATTAACATGATATACTTTAGGTTTTAGGGTAGGATCTGGGAACGCTATGAGGTAATTAACAGCTCCTAGGCGCTCTCGGACCATAAATGGCCCCTTCCACGACACTTCCATCTTATTGGCCTGGAGCGCTTTCAGGAGCATGACTTGGTGACCTGCTTTGAAGGAATGCTCTCTGGCATGTTTATCATAGCAGGCCTTTTGCTCTTGTTTAGCATCCTGTAGGTTTTCTCGAGCAAGGGCTAGAGAGTCTCTGAAGGTGTTTTGCAGGTTGGTTACAAAGTCCAAAATGTTGTTTCCTGGGGAAGATGTCACCCCCTCCCATTGCTGCTTCACCAACTGTAATGGTCCCTTAACTTCGTGGCCATAAACGAGTTCCAAGGGTGAAAACCCCAGACTGGAATGTGGTACAGCCCTGTAGGTAAAGAGCAACTGTTGCAACACTAGGTCTCAGTCTTTGGAGTGCTCATTCACAAATTTACGTGTCATGGCCTCCAAAGTCCCATTCAACTTCTCCACTAGCCTATTTGTTTGATGGTGGTAAGCGGTGGCAGTCAAGTAGTTCACCCCATGAGCTTCCCAAAGACGTTTCATGGTCCCTGCCAGGAAGTTAGTTCCCAAATCAATAAGGATGTCAGAAGGCCAACCTACCCTGGCAAAAATGTTTGCCAATGCCTGGCTCACGCTTTTAGTCCTGGTGCTGCTTAGAGCTACTGCTTCCACCAAAATCCATGAAGGTTAGTATATAGAGCTTTCTTCTGGGTGTCTTCTTAGGGAAAGGACTCAGAATATCCACAGCTACATGCTGAAATGGAACCTCACTTATGGGGAGTGGCTGGAGACGGGCCTTGACCTGGTTTGAGGCTTTCCAACCCTCTGGCACATCTCACACCTTCCCAGTGAAATGACTTCCCCAAATAGTCTTTGGTCCTGTTCACCCCAGCATGGCCATATGGTGATTGTTGGCTAAACTCAAGCGCTTTTCCCTATAGTTAGTTGGAACTACCAACTGTCTCTGAGGATGCCAATATTCTTTGTGCCCACCAGAAAGGGTTCACAACCCTCTCTGCACTGCTTCCCACATCTTCCAAGCAGGGACTGTGGAAAAGTGTACTCTCTGACCAGGTATGGTGGCAATGTGATGGTTCGTAATCATTGCCTGCCCTGGATGGGCTGACAGAACGTTGGGGAAGGCCCAAAGTGTATCCTACAGTTGCTCCCATTGGGTCTGAGTTAGCCTCTCTCCCATTACCACTGGTCTGGCCTTGAGGGGGCCATCGACAAGCGGTCCAAGCTCTCGTTGGATATGAGTTGATGAGTAGGGCTTCCCTGGCCTTCCATGCCTTCAGCAGACTGACATGATACCTGCACATTGCCCACCTTCGTCCTGGCAGATGGACTTCATAATCAACCAGTCTAACCTACTGATTGACCTCGAAAGGGCCTTGCCATTTTGCCAGGAGCTTGGATTCAGCCAAGCATAATAGGAGCAGAACCCAGTCTCCAGGTTTGAAATTCTGTAACCAGGCCCCTTTGTTATATTGCTGCACCTGGGTCTGCTGTGCTTACATCAGATTCTCTCTCACAAAGTTCCCCAATATTTGGAATAATTCTCACAAATGCAGCATGTGATGGAATACTCCCTTCACCCAAGTCTCCTGTTCTTCCCCTCCCTCTCTGAGGAGGTCAAGGATGCCCCAGGGTTGTCTTCCACAGAGAAGTTTGAAAGAGGAGAGCCTCGTTGATGCTTGGGGTAGTGCGGTGGGAGTAAAGTATCCCAGTGGCAGTGATCTTCTTCCATAAATTTCACAACATGGTTTTCAGTTTCTCATTAAACCTTTCCACCAAACCATCCATTTGGGGATGGTACATGGATGTTTGGAGGGCTCAGATGCTTAAGAGGTGGTTCAACTTGGCCATTAAATCGGAGATCACATTTTCACTCTGATCAGTTAGGATTTCATGGGGGATTCCTACACGGGCAAGAACCTTCACAAGTCTGATGCAATTTTAGGGGTGGTGGCAGACCATAAAGGGACAGTTTCAGGATATCAAGTTGCAGAGTCCACAATAACCAGGATGTAGCAGTTGCCAGTCATGTTCTTCTCCAGGGGACATACCAAATCTAGCCCTATACTTCAAAGGGCACCCCAAGTCCAACAATGGGGAGTTGGTAGAGTGGGGCTTTCGGCACCCCCTTTTGTCCAGTCCACTGGCATTCTGGACATGAGTTGCAATAGTCCCTTTCCTCTCAGTGGATGCCTGGCCAGAAGAACTGCCTTGCCACCCTCTGGAGGGCTTTTTCCCTTCCCAGGTGTCCAGCCCAGGGCACTAAGTGAGCTAGATGTAAGAGGCCCCCGTGTAACTTTTGGGGATCTAACAGTTATCGGATCACTTCACATGTCTGAGGTGCTTCAACTACTCAATAGCATGAGCCTCTCCTGCAGGACTTGATGTTGGGTGACAAATTTGCACGTCATCTGCTGTTGTTGATTGGCAATTTGCTGCAACATCTGTGCCTGTTGCTGCTGTTGTGTTTGTTATTGTTGGCTTTCCAGGAGCCACTTCAAGACTTTATCTCATTCCACCTTGTGGTCGGATATTCCTTAGGCAGCAAAGTACAACTACCTGTAGAGGGAAAAACCGTTTCCCTTCCCCCACCCTACCCTCTGGGAATCTAAGTACAGGCCTCTCAGTAGGCCTTGATTGGTGCCCACATTCTCCACCATGTGTCACAGGTTGGGGGGAAGCCCATCCAGTATGGGGTGAGTGCACCCAAATACTTCAAGATGCCCTCTATATCCAGGCAGTGATGCCTAAGGGCTAAAGTCCAAAGAGTGGTCCTATTCTGCAGGGTTGTAAGGCCTAGAGGCCGGAGTCAATAAGGTTACCCTGGTTCACCAGGCAGCCAGGCCTAGTGGCCAGAGTCAATAGAGATACCCTGTTTAGCAGGGCGGCATGGCCTGATGGCCTGAAGAAGGACCCCGGTAGCAGCAAGTGAGTTTGCTACCAAGTCAGCAGGGTTCCAACTGCAAAACACCAATTTAAGGTTGGGACTATGGTTAATCCCTCCCCTGGGCTACTTCCTACCATGATTGCTGCATTCGTGGTCTGAGTGACTTCAGGGTTCCCAAATTTCTCTGCCTGGGCTGATCCTGGTGGCCCTAAAGTCCCTGGGGTGTCTGCAGGTATCAGGGCATCTGCGTGGGTCTGGGCACCTCTGTTTTCTGCATTCGTGGGTGGCCACTGCTCCAAAGCGGGAACCTGCAATGGACATTCCTCCGTGGCAGTCCTCTCTGACTGAGATCAGGCCTGGGCTGCTCCCTTTTATACTTGTACTGCATTTGTTGCAAGCCCAGTAGGACTTCCTCACCCACAATGAGGAGTTAACCTTTTCCAGTCCAGTGTGGGGTGAGTGCACCCCATCACAGGCACCAAGAACGATCCAGGGCCTGGAGAAACTCCCTAATGAAGAGATATTACCCTAGGGAGGTGGTGGGAGTATTACCCTAGGGAGGTGGCGAACAAGAGGGGACATAAGAACCTCTACAGAAGAGGTAAGTCAGTAGGAGGCGAGGACTCAGCCCCTCATGTGATTGGACTCTGACCAATATCACACTTATTTATCACAGCAATGGGAGGGGGAGGTCTGTGGTCTGCAAATGCAGGAGGTCAGACAAGATGATCATGATGGGCCATTTGGACCTTGTAGTCTATAAGTCTAGAGAAGGGAGATGGGAGAAGAAATGCTCACTGTCTCCAAACACAAGACTAGGGGGACACGCAGTGAAATAGAAAGGGGGAGATTAAAATTGAGAAAAAGAAACTGTTATAGCCAGGTTATGGGCAGTCAGACCCAGTAGTCGGAGCCAGCGTCCACAGTCACTAGACAGGAGTTGGCTGAGTCGGGATACCAGGAGATCAGAAGTAGGAGACAAACTGGAGATCAGAAACATGCGTCAGGAACCAGAGTCAGGCCAGGTCAGGTTACCAGGAGGACAGAGGCAGAAGACAACTGGAGGTCCACAACAAGAAGTCCAATGCCAGGCATCACTCCAGGTCAGAATGCCACAAAATCAAGCCACCGGAACAGGAAGCACAAGGCATAGTGCAGAGCAAGGTGGCAGACAGTTGTTCAGACGACAACTTCCTATTCCTGCTGCTGGCTTAAGTAGAGCTTCATGGGTCAGACAAACCATTGTCAGCAGGCTGTTAGGTGGAGGGCTGAAGTGTGATTGCTTCTGTGACTAAGGTTCAAGACAGAAACACTTGTTCACATAACAAGTAATTAGCCTGTGGAACTCACTGCTACAGGAAGTCACTGAGGCCAAGAATTTAGCAAGATTCCAAAAGGGACAGGAGGTTTCTACTGATAACAATAATATCTGAGTTATTGTCATTATTGATGGTCACACTGTTGGCAGGAATATTCAACCTCTGGCATCAGCCAGTCGCTATCTTGGAAGAGGGATCAGGAGGAGACCCAATGTGGAGACAAATTATTCCCCCCCTCCCCTTCTCCTGCTGGTTCTTACACCTTTCCCTGCAGCACCTGGTGCTGGCCACTACCAGAGATACACTCTGGGCTAGATGGATGCTGAGTTTGATCTCATCTGGCAATGCCTGGGCTGTGTTCCCATGCAACTGTCACAAAGGAATGACAGGCCTGGGCACATCAGAGCACTGTGCTGGGATGGAAGATTGCTCTGTCACAGCTGCACCCTGTCTGCTTTGGCACTGAGTCCCCCGACGTTCAGAGATTCCAAGGCCAGAGGAGACAAGTGTGACCCTCTGTGAGTAGGCAGGGCAATGGCCCAATCAGCAGCCATACCCCTGCAGTCTTCACCTTGGCCCAGCTGGGCATGCTGAGGATCTCCACCTGGGTCATCCAGAAGCTGATCTCCCTCCTACCGGCCAGGAACACAGATGGTCACGTTCCCTACTGCTTCAGTTGCCTGACCCTGGCTCCAGACAGAGAGGGAGAACTTGCAGATCTTGAGCCAACTGAACACCCTTCATCCTCTCCCAGAGAGGCAGTCTCACCTTCTCCTGAGCAGGCTGTGTATGTGCCTCCTGCACCAGCGCATGGAGATTTACAGCTACCCTGTGTCACTGAGACCCTTGACATGGAGAAAGCTCACAAGTCATTCAACATACTACATCCTGCCACAGGAGCATGGCCAGGTGGCGTCTGTGAATCAGCTAACCCTGCAGCAGGCAACAGCCACTCTACCCCTGACTGCTAAAAGACCAGAACAAAGTACCAAGTTCCCCAAAAGGGGGTTGAGCAGTTTTATACCCACCCCCAGGGTTATTTGTCTCTCTGTCGCTCATCCCCAGGGTTATTTGTTCTGATCTTGAGAACATTAAACTCCTGCAGATGAGGGCCCAAAGGATGAGCTCTCTTCAGGAGTGTGAACGTGTGGGACCGCGGCTTGACCCTCTCCAAGGGGCGGAGGGGAGCCACACTGGCTCGCTACACGTTCTCTGGCCGGGCAGGCCCCCTGGCTCCGGTTCTGGGGCGACAAACACAAAGTCACAAGGCTCGGGTCCCTGGGTTCGGGGCAGAGTAACACTACAGAGTAAAGAGGGGGGCTCAGGCCCTCTGCTTCAGGGCTGAGCAACAATACAGAGTTAAAGGGGGGGTTCAGGCCCTCTGCTTCAGGGCTGAGCAACAATACAGAGACCAACAGGGGCTCAGCCCCTCTGTTTCAGAGCTGAGCAACAATACAGAGTCAAAGGGGGGCTCAGGCCCTCTGCTTCAGGGCTGAGCAACAATACAGAGTCAAAGGGGGGCTCAGGTCCTCTGCTTCAGGCTTGAGCAACAATACAGAGTTAAAAGGGGCCCAGCCCTAAGTTCGGGCAGGGCACCAAATAGAATCACAAAGCTCAGACCCTTTTAGCTCAGGGCTGAGCAAAGCAAAGCACTCAGTCTATAAGCCCAGGCCCGTAGGCCTGAGCACCACTGAGAGGGGGAGACTGCCACCCGTAAGTGGGGTGGCGGGGGGGCGCAGGCCCATCCACTCCACTGCATCCCAGCCCGGGGCCCTAACAGCAGCAGATGGTCCACTGTTGCGTCAGTGGGGATCCTGCCCGCAACACACTGACATGGGCTCAGATATGGTTGCAGCCTGACCAGAGTCGGCTGCCTCCGGGCTACTTCCGACCTCCCCCTCAGGGCCTACCTGGTCCGTGGGGTTGCCCCTCGGGAAGTCCAGCAGCATGGGCTCCTCGTGGCCAGGGCTGGGTGGCAGGTCTGGTAGTTCCTCAGGGAAGTCCGGGCTGGCTTGCTCCGGTGGTTCCTCCGGGTAACAGCAGGGCCGGGGAGGCTCCAGCGGCTCCTCCGGGTAGCGGGCACAGGGAAGCTCTGACGGTTCCCCCGGGTAGTGGGCACGGGGAAGTTCTGGCCAGTCGAGGCGGGTGTCCTGGGTCCCAGAGGGCTCCCAGTCTCGAAATCCTTGCTGTGCGTCTGCTCCCTCCGGTGTCTAGGGCCTGACTGAGCTCTGACGGCCGGCTTTTGTACTTCCAGGTCATCACCTGACCCTCTGAGGGGCGGGCTCACCGCCCCTTAGCCCCGTCCACTCAGGCTTCTGGCTGGGCGCTCCCTCTCCTGGGCAGGAGGGGAGCCACACCAATTCGCTACACGCCCCTCCCACGTCTGGCTCCCGCTCGTCGGGGCCAGGCTCTTCCATCCCCCCGAGGCAGGATAGGAAGTCCGTGTTGGCATGGTCTTTACCTGCCCGATGTTGAATGGTAAACACATAGGGCTGTAAGGCCAGGTACCAGCGCATGAGACGGGCGTTGTTGTTCTTCATGCACATCAACCATTGGAGGGGGGCATGGTCCATGACCAGTGTGAACGGGGCGCTGAGGAGGAAAAACCGGAGGGCATTGCAGGCCCATTTCACAGTGAGGGTCTCCTTTTCTATCACGGCGTAGTTCCGCTCCCGAGGGAATAATTTCCGGCTAAGGTACAGCACCGGGTAGTCTCTTCCATCCACTTCTTGGGACAGGACAGCGCCCAAACCCACCTCTGATGCGTCCGTTTGAAGGATAAACCTCCGGCTGAAGTCTGGGCTGTACAGGACCGGCTCCTGACACAGGCATCTCTGGAGCATCCCGAACGCTGCTTTGCACTCCGGGGTCCACCATACCTGTCAGGGGTTATTCTTGGTCAGCAGCTCGGTTAGGGGCGCTGGTATGGGAGCGAACTGCGGGATGAATCACCGATAATATCCAACGAGGCCCAGGAATTGCCATACATGGCGTTTCGTCGTCGGCATCAGGCAGTCCGCAAGGGCTTGCACCTTTCCCACAATGGGTTTTACTCGTCCTCCTCCAACGGTATAGCCAAGGTACATAGTCTCCTGCCAGGCTATACGGCATTTCTTGGGGTTGGCCGTCAAACCTGCCTGCCACAGAGACCTTAGGACCTCGGCGACCCGGTTTAGGTGGTCTTCCCAGTGACGGCTGTAGATTACCATGTCATCCAGGTAAGCAGCCGCATAATCACAATGTGACCGTAATAGGTGGTCCATTAGTAGCTGGAAGGTCGCCGGGGCCCCATGGAGACCGAAAGGCATTCAGGTGAACTGGTAGAGTCCCGTCGGGGTGGCAAAGGCTGTCTTTTCCTTCGAGGACTCATCGAGTGGGATCTGCCAGTAGCCTTTGCTGAGGTCCAGGGTGATAATAAACTGGGTTTCCCCAAGGTGGCCCAGCAGCTCGTCCACGCGGGCCATCGGGTAGGCGTTGAAGTGAGAGATGGCATTCACCCTCCGGAAGTCGATACAGAACCAGCGGGTGCCATCTGGTTTGGGCACCAAGACCACCGGACTGCGCCACTCACTTGGGGACGGCTCGATAACCCCTAAGGCCAACATGGCCTGGACCTCCTCCTCGACCTCTTGGCGCATCCGGTATGGCAATGGCCAGGTTGTTTCTCGGATGACCTTCCCCGGCTCGGTCTGGATTGTGTGGCAGGCCAGAGTCGAGTATCCCAGAAGCGCCATAAAGGTTCTCCAGAAAGCCCGCAGGAGACAGTTGGCCTGCTTGCGCTGCTCCTCCGTGAGCAAGCAGCCAAGTGGGGGTGCCTCGGGGTCTTCCATCTGGGGCACCTGGGGACCCAGCTCCAGCTCGGGCGGGTAAGGGTTGATTAGCAGACCCTCCCGGTCGCGCCAGGGCTTTAGCAGGTTGACATGGTAGAGTTGTGTCTTTTTATGTCTGTCCGGTTGGCGAACCTCGTAGGTGACGGGCCCCACCTTCCGGGTGACTTCGTAAGGTCCCTGCCAGTGGGCCAATAACTTTGACTCGCTCAAGGGCAGGAGGAGGAGGACCCGGTCCCCGGGAGCAAACTCCCGTACCTGCGCTTCCTGGTTGTAGGCTCGCCCCTGTCGCTCCTGGGCTGTCCTTAAGTTCTCGCGCGCCAGGGCCCCCGCCCGAGCGAGATACTCCCGTAGTTGGAGGACGTACTTCAGGAGGCCCTGGGTCGGGGAAGCAGACCGTTCCCAGGTCTCCCGCATTAGGTCCAGGAGGCCCCGCGGCCTGCACCCATACAGCAGTTCAAATGGAGTCAACTTCGTCGATGACTGGGGGACCTCCCGGACGGCTAATAGCAGGGGTGGAAGGAACTGATCCGAATGGCATAGCTCCTCTGGGGGGAACTTCCGCAGCATCTCCTTGAGGGTTCGGTTAAACCGCTCCACCAGCCCGTCTGTCTGCAGGTGGTATACGGAGGTGCGGAGCTGTTTAACCCCTTTAGCAGCCAGGAGGTAAAATTGGTACCTTGGTCGGTCAAGATCTCTTTGGGTAACCCCACCCGCACAAAGATCTTCACCAGCTCCCCCACGATAGCCCAGGCCGTGATGCTCCTCAGTGGAATGGTCTCCGGGAAGCGGGAGGCATAGTTCACGAGAACCAAGATGTACTGAAAGCCAGCAGCGCTCTTCGGGAGTGGGCCCATCAGGTCCATGGCCACCCGTTCGAACGGCGTCTCCATCAAGGGCATGGGGACCAAGGGTGCCTTGGGTTCCCGGGGTGGAGCGGCTAGCTGACACTCTGGGCAGGAGTTGCAGTAACGCTTCACGTCCTGGTAGATCCTGGGCCAAAAGAACCTTGCCAAGATCCGGGCAAGGGTTTTTTCAAGTCCTAAGTGGGCCAATGTCATCACAGCCCGGTGGTGACACCGTGGCACCAGCAGCTGCGTCAGAGGTTCCCGCGTGCGGGGGTCCTGGTCGACCCGGTAGAGGCGGTCCCGGCGCAGCTCGAAGTGGGGCCACTGAGTTGCTCATTGCGGATCCAGAATGGCCCCATCAACTGCCATGAGTTGCTCATAGGCCTGACTAAGGGTAGGGTCCACCTGCTGGTCCCGGCAGAAGTCAGTGTCAAGGCAGAGGTCGGGTATGGGCTTCCTCCGTGGCTCACCAGCTGCCTCCTTCATGGTTTTGGTCCCCTCATCCACCTCCACGGTCTCTGGCAGGGGCCCCCGGGGGTCGGCTTCTAACGCTGGCATCGACCGGAGGACCTCCTAGAAGGCGGGCCAGTCCCACCCCAGGATTACTGGGTACACTAGTCGAGGAGCTAAACTGACCACCAGCTGTTGGGTGACGCCAGCTTCCATTAGCGGGATCCGGGCGCTCGGGTAGAGCCGGACGTCCCCATGAATACACTGCAAGTGGATCAGCCCCAAGTGGGGGTCGGCTGGGGGTCCCAATGCCTGGCGGACCAACGTTTGGCCGCAGCCAGAGTCAATCAAGGCCTGTGAGCTTGAGTCAATCACCGGGACTGTGAGCTTGGGGGTCTGTGGCAGTCAGGCCCGAGCGTCCCCCGCACAGACTTGCCCGAAACTACAATCCATCTCTGGGCAGTCTTGCTGGAGGTGCCCTGTCTTTCCACAGACAAAGCAGGGGCCGAGCTTGGGGCACCCGCCCCGGGAGGCTGCCATCCTCGGGCTTCAGAGGAGGCTCCGACGGGCCCTCGGTGGCCCCTGGCCGGGGGCATTGCTGCAGGCCGAGGGGTCTAATCCTGGCACCAGACCCGGGATCCCAGCTGGGTGTCTGGTCCACGACCCGGGTGTTGTGGTCCGGTCAGGGTATTCCCCTTCCTCTCACCGTTGGGGCGCTTGGGTCCCGAGCTGAGAGGCCGGAAGGTGGGTCCCACGCAGGCTTCCACGGCGAGGAGGCCCTCCATAAGCGAGACGGCCGTAGCCAACGTCGCCGGCCGGTGGCAGAGCACCCAGGCCCTTCCCCGGGCAGGCAGAGTGTGGATAAACTGCTCCAGGACAACCTGTTCAGTTACCTCCTCAGCCGTCCTGGCTTCTAGCTGCAGCCATCACCGACACGCCTCCTTCAAAGTTTGGGCCACCAACTGCGGTCGGGCGCCTGCAGGGTATGCCTGGCTCCGGAACCGCTGCCGAAAGGTCTCGGGGCTGACGTCCAGGGTGTCCAGGATCACGGCTTTTACCCGGTCATAGTCTCTGGCTTCCTCCGCCGACAGTCCACGGTAGGCGGTCTGGGCCGTTCCGGTCAAGTATGGGGCCAAAAGAGTGGCCCATTGGTCTCAGGCCCACCCCTCGACGAGGGCCACGCGTTCAAAGGTGACCAAGAAGGCCTCGGGGTCATCGTCCGGGCCCATCTTGGTAAGTCGTAGGGGGGTGGCCGAGCGCGGCCCCCCAGCGCCCTCCCCCACTGGCCCATGTGCGGGGCAGGGTAAGGTGACCATGAGCTGCTGCAGCTGGCTTCCAAGTTGCTGCACCAGCTACTGCTGTTGCTTGAGCTGAGTGGCGGGTTGCTGCTGCTGCTGTAGGAGATGGGCGGCATCTCGCTGTTGCTGCTGCTCGAGTTGGGCTGCATGCTGCTGCTACTGCTGCTGCAGCTGGGCCACCTGGTGCCGCTCTTGGCTCTCTGCCAGCAGCTGGAACAACTGCTCCGTGTCCATGCTCTGTGCTGGGAGCAGGTGGACAGCCGCCCCCTTTCCGGCCCCTTCTCACTGGGGCAAGGGTTCTAGGTCCCTGGTCAGGTGCCACGTGTGAATGTGTGGGACCGGGGCTCAACCCTCTCCGAGGGGCGGAGGGAAGCCACACCGGCTTGCTACACGTTCTCTAGCTGGGCAGGCCCCCTGGCTCCAATCCTGGGGTGACAAACACAAAGTCACAAGGCTCGGGTTCCCAGGTTTGGGGCAGAGCAACACTACAGAGTCAAAGGGGGGCTCAGGCCCTCTGCTTCAGGGCTGAGCAACAATACAGAGTCAAAGGGGGGCTCAGGCCCTCTGCTTCAGGGCTGAGCAACAATACAGAGTCAAAGGGAGGCTCAGGCCCTCTGCTTCAGGGCTGAGCAACAATACAGAGTCAAAAGGGGCCCAGCCCTAAGTTCGGGCGGGGCACCAAATAGAGTCACAAAGCTCAGACCCTTTTGGCTCAGGGCTGAGCAAAGCACTCAGTCTATAAGCCCAGGCCCGTAGGCCTGAGCACCAGTGAGAGGGGGAGACTGCCACCCGTGAGTGGGGTGGTGGTGGGGCACAGGCCCATCCACTCCACTGCATCCCAGCCCGGGGCTCTAATAGCGGCAGGGGGTTCGCTGCTGCGTCAGTGAGGATCCTGCCCGCAACACACTGACATAGGCTCAGATATGGTTGCAGCCTGACCGGAGTCGGCTGCCTCCGGGCTACTTCCAACCTCCCCCTCAGGGCCTACCAGGTCCGTGGAGTCGCCCCCCGGGAAGTCCAGCAGCATGGGCTCCTCGTGGCCAGGGCTGGGTGGAAGGTCTGGTAGTTCCTCAGGGAAGTCCGGGCTGGCTTGCTCTGGTGGTTCCTCCGGGTAACAGCAGGGCTGGGGAGGCTCCAGTGGCTCCTCCGGGTAGTAGGCACAGGGAAGCTCTGGCAGTTCCCCCAGATAGTAGGCACGGGGAAGCTCTGGCCGTTTCCCCGGGTAGTAGGCATGGGGAAGCTCTGGCCGTTTCCCCGGGTAGTAGGCACGGGGAAGCTCCAGCCAGTCGGGGTGGGTGTCCTGGGTCCTAGAGGGCTCCCAGTCTCAAACTCCCTGTGGCGCATCTGCTCCCTCCGGCGGCTGGGGCCTCACTGAGCTCTGACAGCCGGCTTTTGTACTTCTAGGTCGTCGCCTGACCCTCTGAGGGGCGGGCTCACCGCCCCTTAGCCCTGTCCACTCAGGCTTCTGGCTGGGCGCTCCCTCTCCTGGGCAGGAGGGGAGCCACACTGACTCGCTACAAGGAGAAAGGCTTGTTTGGCTGTGTCACTTCAGCTTCAAATGGGGAGCTATCCAGCCTTGCTTGCAGAATGTCTGTGCTGAGGCTAGGTGTGCCCTTGGGGGCTGAGATGGGGTTCACTCACCACTCTGGCACTCCTGCTGGCTATCTTGGGAATTAGTGCTGCATGTTAGTGTGCCCTCTTCAGGTGGTGCCTCAGCACTGTCACTTCTGCTCTAGGACCCATGTTTCTCCAAGGACTGCCGCATCCTCTTCAGTGACACTGTCCTCCAGCCATGCCACACACTGTGCTTCCTGTAATCCGCTGTTGAGCCACTTCCCTTAGTGGCTACTGCAGCAAGTTGTCTGGCCACTTCCTTGTGCCCCAGCAACCTCTTTGCCCTTGCCTCAGCCTGCAAACCCCAGCAGCCAACCTGGAGCTGTCTCTTGCTCCCCTGGTTCCTGCTAGCAGCACTGCTCTGTCCAGGATGCTGGGCATTCTCTCAACCCTCCAGAGATATAGTCCTTCTTCTCTGGGCTCCCAGCAGAGAACTGAACTCCTCTGCCCTGCAGCTCCCTTTTTATATGGGCCTGCTTGGCCCTGATTGGCTGCTCCCTTCAGCCCTTCTCTGATTAGCTGCCTCTGGCACAGCCTCCCTAGGGCTGCTTTTAACCCCTTTTCTGAAAGTGAGGGGCAGCCGCCCCATCACAGTGTCCAACCCCCTCAGATGCCAGGGAGGGGTACCCTTTGCCACCACCATCCCTCCTCCAAAGACGTTGATTGCACCCGCATCAGGGACAGGGTCAGGTGCACACCTGGCCCAACTCCACGTACATGGAACTTTGTTCTAAAGGACGAGTCGAGATGGAAGCATATTGGGATGGCAAACAATCAGAGTCTGTTGTAATTGGAAATTTACATTCCAGTCTGCTCTGAAGAGTCCACCTGCAGATCCATATCTGCCATGGCACAAGTAACTGGGTATCTGGCCTGCAGTTACGGCCATGGCAAAAACACCAGGGAGGTGCCTCAATGGCTCACCAGTAGAATTTAACAGACTTCCTAAGCTGACAACTTCTGAAGAGTTCTGATATGCCCTGGTATGTCGCAGGGGGAAATTCCATGGCTGACTTTTTTGCCACCAAAGAAAAAACAAAGCTTTTTGGATCAGCCCAGGAGCATTGTAAGGCACCATCCTCACACTGGGATCAAGGTCTTGGGAACACGCTTCCCCCAATAACCAGTGTGATGTGACATCTCAGCCAGGGTGCAGATGCTCTGCTCCTAATAGCTCTGTAGTGGCCAAGACAGCTCTGGTTAACAGCTGTCATCTGCTTGGTGACAAGGTAGCATGCCCTACTGTGTAGAACATTGGACTGGCACTCTGGGTTCTAGTCCTGGCTCTGCCACTGGCCTGATGGGTGACCTCTGGCAAATTATGCCCATCCTTTGTGCCTCAGTTTCCCCATATGCAAAATACTGCCCTACATTGTAAGGTGCTTTGAAAACTACAGGTGAAAAGCGCTGCCTGGGTTTGTTAATATTATTACTGAGCCTCTGACAGCACTTCCCGACTAACCAGACATAATAGATCAGAACCCAATGTCAAATACTTCGCTCAGATCCAAAATCACAGGTCCTGACAGCGCAGATGTTGGATGTTTAACAGCTACTGTAGAGGCTGTTCACTACAAGTACAAGAATTTTACACCTCCTTCCACAAGCAAAAACATGCACACTCACCGTACAACCTCCTTCCACAACCAAACAAATTCACATGCCACCTGTACACCTTCCAAAAGCAAACACATGCACACTCCCAGAGAGGAAAGTAAGTCGGTCCAGTCCGGTATGGTGTACGGGCAAGAGCTGGTATGCCATGCCGGACTGGACCGGCTTCCCCAACAGTGGTTTAAAGGGCCCAGGGCTCCAGCCGCTGCGGGGAGCCCCAGGCCCTTTAAATCACCACTGGAGCCTGGCTGCCGGGCTCAGGCAGGAATGTAAAGGACCTGGCACTCCTGCTGCTGCAGAGAGCCCCGGGACCCTTAAATCACCAGCGGATCTCCAGCAGTGGGGCTTGGGTAGTGCTTTAAAAGCCCCGACCCCTTTATTTCACCCTGGGGCTCCCAGCCGCCTCTGCAGCTGGTAGCTCCGGGGTGATTTAAAGGTCCTGGGGCTCCCAGCCACAGCCGGAGTCCCAAGGCCTTTAAATCTCGAAAGGCCCTGCCTCTTCCAGTTGAGGCTATGCCTCTTCAAGTTGAGGTCATGCCCCTACTCAGGACTCCGGCATACCGGTAAGTCCTTTCAGTTACTTTCACCCCTGCGCACTCCTCATATACCTCCTTCCACATCTGCATGCAGTATTCAAGGTGTGGGAAGACCTTGGTGTGGGATTTATATAGATGCAATATGATATTTTCTGTCTTCTTATCTATCCCGAACTGTTCGCTTTTCTGCCATGATTCTGTTCACTTTTCTGACTGCTGTTGCACATTGAGTTGATGTTTTCAGAGAACTATCCACAATGACTCCAAAATCTCTTTCTTGAGTGGGAACAGCTAATTTAGACTCTATAATTTTATATGTATACTTGGGATTATGTTTTCCAATATGCATTATTTTGCATTGATCAACATTGAATTTCATCTGCCATTTTGTTGCCCAGTCACCCAGTTTTGTGAGATCCCTTAGTAGACCTTCACAGTCTGCTTTGGATTTAACTATCTTAAGTAGTTTGGTATGATCTGCAGTGTCCTTTGCCTCTGTTCTCACCTTGAGATGTGAAAGTCTGACAAACAAATGTCCCTCCAACTCACTACTCCCTCTCCCTCCACCACACCCCACTCACAGCTGCTGTCCTCATCTACCTACTTGACGGATTGGTGGGTAGTGATCGCTCTATCAGGGATCGATTTATTGTGTCTAGTGTAGACACAATAAATCGATCCCCAATTGCTCTGCCATCGACTCCTGTACTTCACCATGGCGAGAGGCAGACGCGGAGTCAACGAGGGAGTAGCGGCAGTCAACCCCACGCTGTGAGGATGTGAGGTAAGTGAACCTAACATACGTTGATTTTAACTACACTATCCTCATAGCTGAAGTTGCATATCTTAGGTCGATCCCCCCCAGTGCAGACGAGGCCTCAGAGGCTAGAGGTGCATTCACATGAGCTCATCTGCCACTCGGGGTGAGGGGGTGGGGAAAGAAACCTCGAGCAATGCTTTCACTGCTGCTGCCCCATTCACTGCGGCGCTGCCACCTGTCATTCACTGAAAGAAGGTATATAGGCAGGAGGTGTATGGGTAAGCTGTCATGGGATAAGAAGGAAGGTCCTCTCCTGGATCAGTATATGTCTTTCCACAAGCAAACACACATGCATGCAGCCTGTGCACCTCCTTCCACAAGCAAACACATGTGCACCACCTGTACACCTCCTTCCACAAGCAAATATATATGCACAGCCTGTACACCTCCTTCCACAAGCAAACACACAGAGACGCACATGCTCCTGTACACCCCTGTCTACAAGCAAACACATGCACACTTCCTTCCACAAGCAAACACATGCACGTGCCCCTGTACACCTCCTACAAGCAAACACATGCACACTTCTTATACACCTCCTTCCACAAGCAGGGCTGGCCTTATGGGTGGGCTGCCACCCAGGGTGCTGTGGTTAGGGGGTACAGGGCTACCAGCCTGAGCTCCACCATCCATGGCTGAACTCAAAGAATGGGCGCCAAAATACAAGTTCACCCAGTGCAACATTTTCCCTATGTCTGGCTCTGTCCACAAACAAACCCATGCTCCCCATGCATGCCCACCTAGGGGTACAGTCAGCAAAGTCTTCGTCCAGCCTGCAGCAATCCAGTCCCTGGGGGCATGGTGCCTGACCACAGCAGTGCCCAGTTACAGACCATGAGTGGCTGGGGCACGGTGCGTCTGTGCCGTAGCTGGTGGGGCAAGCTGTGCTGGGTGCAGTCTGCTCAGGCCTGCTGACAGCAGCACCAGCCTCTGCCTACAGCCATGCCCACAGGCTTGCTGGGGTGGCTTGGCCCTGGCAAGCTCCAGGCTGGGCATGTGAGTGGCAGTTACAGCACGGTGACCCTCCCTTAGGGTTGCCAACTTTCTAATTGCACAAAACCAAACCCTGCCCGTTCTCCAAGGCCCTGCCCCCACTCACTCCATCCCCCCTCCCGCTGTCGCTTGCTCTCCCCCACTCTCCAGGGGGCACAGGTAAGGGGTTTGGCTGGGGGAGTGGGCTGGGTTGGGGCCAGAAATGAGGGGTTCAGGGTGCAGGAGGGGGCTCCAGGGTGGGGCAGATAGTTGGGATGTGGGAAGGGTGAGTGATCCAGCTGGGGGTGGAGGCTCTGGGGTGGAGCTGGGGATAAGGGGTTTGGGGTGTAGGAGGGGGCTCTGGGCTGGGCCGAGGGATTCAGAGGGTGGGAGTGGGCTCAGGGCTGAGGCAGGGGGTTGGGAGGGTGGGAGGGCTCTGGCTGGGGTTGCAGGGTTTGGGGTGGGGCTGGGGATGAAGGGTGTGGGGTGCATGATGGGGCTCAGGGCTGGGGCAGTGGTGCAGTGGTGCAGACTGTGAGTGAGAGTTAGAGTGCAGAAGGGGTTTCCAACTTGGGGCAAGGAGGGCTTGGGGTGCGGACTCCGGCCAGGCAATGCTTACCTTACCGCAGTGGTGCAGCAGGGCTAAGGCAGGCTCCCTGCCTGCCATGGCTCCGTGCAGCTGCCAGAATGGCTAGCATGTCCCTGTGGCCCCTAGTCAGAGGGGGCAGGGGGCTCTGCTCGAAGCTTGGGTCCACAAGAGCTGCCCCTGTGGCTCACATTGGTTGCGGTTTTCAGCCAATGCTGGGAGCGGGGGCAGCGTGCAGAGCTTCCCTGATTGCCCCTGTGCCTAGGGCCACAGGACATGCTGGCCATTTCTGGGGAGCTGTGTGGAGCCAGGACAGGCAGGCAGGCACGCCAGGCAGGGAGTCCTGGGTGGGCCGCGGGGCTCCAGCACATTCCTGAAGTGTCTGCTATCAACACTATGTTTGTGCCCTGGCCCAGCGGGTGCAGCTGCCACCAGCCCACAGCCCCAAGAATGCTGTGTGATTCACCATGCCAGTGCTGACTCTGAGATTCTCCAAGCCTTTGCAAGGCTGCCCTTTGCCAGGTTCATTCCTGTGATCTCTGGGGTCCTGGCTCTGGGACAGACCGAGCACCGAAGGAGGGCAGCTGCCACAGGGTGAGCAGTGTCTCTCAGGTGCTGAAATAGCTGGGAAGGGTGCCAAGAGGCCATACTGAGCTGTCAGCCTGGAGGCAGTGCTTGGCCGGAAAGATCTCCTTGACGTGGGGAGTCCAGGGAGGCTGTCTGGGCAGAGAGTCTGGTCTCCTTCCTGGATGCCTTGGCCTGCACCCAGCCCTTTGAGCTGGGGTCAATGGCGAAGGGCTGTGGGGAGCTAATGGAGGAGAATCAGATTCACGGGTTCAGAGCGGTGAAGAGCAGAAGCGACCATTCACTCAACTAGTCTGACACCTAGGTGGCACATAGAATGACCTGATCAGATGTCCCGATTTTATAGGACAGTTCTGATATTTGGGGCTTTTTCTTACATAGGCATCTGTTACCCCCCACGCTCTGTCCTGCTTTTTCACACTTGCTATTTGGTCACCCTAATGGCACAGGCCCTTGCATCTCCCCCAGCTCCCCAGACTGCACCCAGGGATGCCTATTTACCTAAAGCACTGCCAAGAAAGGCAGCCAGGTTTGATGTGAAGACACCAAGGCCTGGTTTACACTAAACAGTTAGGTCGACCCAGTCACATCGCTCAGGGTGTGAAAAGTCCGCAGACAGCACTAGCTGGATGGATAAATTTCTTTCATTGACCCAGCTACTGCCTCTTGGGGAGGTCGATTGCCTGCCCCGCTGGGAGAACTCTCGTTGGCGTAAGTCTTGTGTATACTGAAGTGTTGCAACAGCACCAAGAGATGGAGAATCCACCCCGTCCTTTGGCAGTTTGTTCCAGTGGCTAATCACCTCCCTGGCAACCATTGGGTCTTGTTTCTAACTGGAATTTGTCTGGCTCCAGCTTCCAGCCGGTGGGTCTTTGCTGTCTTTCTCTGCTGGGCGAAAGAGCCTGCTAATAGCTGGTCACTTCCCCATGAAGGTGCTCATGCATCGTGAACGTGTCACCCCTCAGCCTGCTCTGATCCGCTGAACAGATCACACTGTCAGTGCCTCAGTCCTTTCCTCCAGCTGGTGAATCATTTCTGTGGCTCTTGTCTGCACCCTCCAATTTTTTAATTTCCTTTTTAAAGAGAACTGGATGCGGCATCCGCTGTCGGTCCCACCCAGGCCATTGCCAGCATTCCCAGCCCCACTCTCTCCCCCTGTTTTTATATCCAAGAGTCACATTGGACACTTTGCCGCACCATGGCCCTGGCAGCTCACCTACCTTGGCACTTGGCTGTATTAACGCACTTCTCATTTGATAGGCCCAACTTACCAAGTGATCCAATGGGGCTGTACAGCTGCCCTGTCCTCAGCAATGTTCACCATCCACCAGTCTCCATGCCATCTGCACGTTATCAGCAATGACAGTGCTGACAAGTGTGGGGCCAGGACTGATCCCTGGGAACCCCACCAGAAATACCCATTTGCCGATGGTTCCCCAGGGGATTTCTTTGAACTCTATCAGTTTGCCATTTAGTGTGTGCGCTATTGCATGGTACTAATATTTTGATCAGAATGTCGTGGTACTCTTACAAAAGCCTATGTAGTTGACATCTATGCACTTAACTTTATCAGATCAACCCTCATCTCACCAAAGCATGAACTCAGGTTCATTGGACATGACCTATTTTTCTATAAATATCCCCTTGGGGATTCCAGGGGTGCCATGGGGTACCAGGGGAGGAAGGAGCCAGGCAGGGGAGATGGCAGGGAGGGCACTGGGAGCTAGTAGGGGAGGGGGATGCAGAGGAATGCTGGGTGGTTGTGGCTGAGGCTGTGGATAGGCGGTGCCTGGCCCAGGTATCTTTTGGCAGAGCAATATGCTTTTCTCTGGCTGCATTCTATGTTCGGGTGGCTTGGGGGTATTTTTAGCTGAGCTCTGAACTGCCACATGCCTCTGGGGTGAGTCAGTGGAACCAGGCCTGAACAGGGCTCGGCTTACAGGCTAGGTCCTCCTGTGGGACGTGCTGTCCTGTGGGCAGCCTGTGTGCCAGGCAGGCAGCTGGGGTGGGGCAGGCTGGGGTCCCCCTGAGCCTGCAGCCTGGCAGGTTCAGTAGGGAGTAAGTGCTGTTGGCGTGGGATGGGAGCACTGAAGTGAGAGCCTGTGGCTGCAGTGCCTCCTGCTTGGAACAAGGCTCGTGCAGGTGCATGATAGTGGGGCCCATGTAGAGGGGTCTGCACTAACACCCTTTGTCCTGGCTCTGATCCCACCCCAGGCTCTGTCCTGTGCCTCCTCTTCTTCTCTCAACAGAAGCTGTCCCTGCCCTGGGGTTCCCACAACCCCCACACTGGCAAGTCAGTAACTCCTGCGCAGCGCCCTGCTCCTGCAGCTCATGGATGAGCAAGAGACAAGGGCAGGATAAAGGAGGGAGTCTTGGCCACCCCAGGAGAGCACCCCTTGCTCTTGTGGGAGTAGCTGGTATCCTGACCCTCATATGGCTGCTGTATGGCTGCAGCAGGGCAGGCCCAGCCAGGGACCCCACGTGGGTGATAGGCACCTTTTTAACAGCACAGCTGGAGTGATAGATGGCACCGAGAACCATGTCAGCCAGCCAGTCAGACTGTTGATGAATACATGTGGAGGAATACATTTAGAAAAGCTGGACGAGCACAAGGCGATGGAGTTGGCTAAAGGAGTTGGCAGATGTGATTGCAGAGCCATTGGCCATTATCTTTGAGAACTCATGGTGATCGGGGGAGGTCCCGGATGACTGGAAAAAGGCAAATATAGTGCCCATCTTTAAAAAAGGGAAGAAGGCGATTCGGAGGAATTACAGACCAGTCAGCCTCACTTTAGTCCCTGGAAAAATCATGGAGCAGCTCCTCAAGGAATCAATTTTGAAGCATTTAGAGGAGAAGAAAGTGATCAAGAATAGTCAGCATGGACTCACCAAGGGCAAGTCATGCCTGACTAACCTAATTGCTTTCTATGATGACATAACTGGCTCTGTGGATGAGGGGAAAGCAGTGAATGCGTTATTCTTTGACTTTAGCAAAGCTTTTGATACTGTCTCCCACAGTATTCTTGCCAGCAACTTAAAGAACCATGGCCTGGACGAATGAACAATAAGATTGATAGAAAGCTGTCTAGATCATCAGGCTCAACGGGTAGTGATCAATGGCTCCATGTGTCATAAACAGATAGTTAAGGGTTAATGTCTCTTTTACCTGTAAAGGGTTAACAAACAGGGAACCAAACACCTGACCAGGGGACCAATCAGGAGACAAGATACTTTCAAATCCGGTGGAGGGAAGCCTTTGTTTGTGTTTTTTGGGTTTTGCTTTGTTCTCTCTGGGCTCTGAGAGTGACCACATGTACCTACAGGCTCTCTAATCTTCTATTCCAATTTTGTGAGTACAAAGGTAGAAAGGCGGTATAGTCTTTTTATTTGTTTTCCTTTATTTGCAAATGTGTAGTTTGCTGGAAGTATTTTAAATTGTATTTTGCTGGGGGGGGAGGCTTCTTTCTAGTTTCTATAAGCTGACAGACCCTGTAACTTTTTACCATCTAAATTCCAGAGATAAACTTTTACCTTTTTTATTTCTTTTTATTAAAAGTTTTGCTTTAAGACCTGTCTGATTTTTTTCTCCTAGTTAAGGCTCAAAGGAACTGAGTCTATGTACAGGGAATTGGTGGGGAGAAGGGAAAGAGAGCAGGGGGGAGAAGGGAAAGAGAGCAGGGGGGAGAAGGGAAAAGTGAATTTCCTCTTTGTTTTAAATTCACGGAGTTTGAATCTGGATTGCCTCTGGGTGAAGGGAAAAGAGGAGGGGGGAAAGTATTATTCCTCTCTGTGTGGTGATTCAAGGAGTTTGAATCACGGTGATCTCCTAGTGTACCCAGGGCGGAAAGGAGCTGGGAGGAAGAAAGGAGGGGGAAGGGAAATGGTTTATTCCCCTTTGTTGTGAGACTCAAGGAATTTGGGTCTTGGGGTCCCCAGGGAAGGTTTTGGGGGAGACCAGAGTTTATCAGGCACTCTACTCTAAGTCTTGATTGGTGGCAGCACTACAGGATCTAAGCTGGTAATTAAGCTTAGGGGAATTCATGCTAGTACCCATATTTTGGACACTAAGGTTCAGAATTGGGAATTATATTATGACGCCATGTCTAGTTGGCAGAGTGCCCCAAGAGTCAGTCCTGGGGTCGGTTTTGTTCAATATATTCATTAATGATCTGGAGGATGGAGTGGATTGCACCCTCAGCAAGTTTGCAGATGACACTAAACTGGGAGGAGTGGTAAATACACTGGAGGGTAGGGATAGGATACAGAGAGACCTAGACAAATTAGAGAATTGAGACAAGAGAAATCTGATGAGGTTCAACAAGGGAAGAGCAGAGTCCTGCACTTAGGATGGAAGAATCCCATGCATTGCTACAGACTAGGGACCGAGTGGCTAGGCAGCAGTTTTGCAGAAAAGGACCTAGGGGTTACAGTGGACAAGAAGCTGGATATGAATCAACAATGTGCCTTGTTGCCAAGAAGGCTAACAGTATTTTGAGCTGTACAAGTAGGAGCATTGCCAGGCAGATCGAGGGACATGATCATTCCCCTCTATTTGGCATTGGTGAGGCCTCATCTGGAGTACTCTGTCCAGTTTTTGGGCCCCACACTACAAGAAGGATGTGGAAAAATTGGCAAGAGTCCAGCAGAGAGTAACAAAAATGATTAGCACATGGCTTATGAAGAGAGGCTGAGGGAATGGGAATTATTTAGTCTGCAGAAGAGAAGAATGAGGGGGGATTTGATAGCTGCTTTCAACTACCTGAAAGGGGGTTCCAAAGAGGATGGATCTAGACTGTTCTCAGTGGTACCAGATGACAGAACAAGGAGTAATGGTCTCAAGTTGCAGTGGGAGAGGTTTAGGTTAGATATTAGGAAAATCTTTTTCACTAGGAGGATGGTGAAGCACTAGAATGGGTTACCTCGGGAGGTGGTGGAATCTCCTTCCTTAGAGGTTTTTGAAGGTCAGGCTTGACAAAGCCCTGGCTGGGATGATTTGATTGGGGACTGATCCTGCTTTGAGCAGGGGGTTGGACTAGTTGCCCTCTTGAAGTCCCTTCCAACCCTAATATTCTATGATTCTATGGAGGGCCACAGGAGCTGGAATCTCTGCACTGGCTGCCCCCCTACACACAACATTCAGAACATGTGATTTACAGACACCCTGGAATCTGAGACATGTTTTTCCAAGACAAGCTAGAAAAAAGTGGCCAGAGCAGGTGTAAGGATGGGCCATGGAAGGTGAAGCTAGACCTTTGTTTTTCAAATTTTCCTTCAGGGAAACTGTATCTGTAAGTATTTGTTACCTACAATGAACGCATCAATTTCTTCCACAGAGGAGTTGTCAGCAAATGAGGTAGGAGGTGACAACATGTTTGCCTCTCTTCCTCAGCAACTTCTTTTCCAGAGCATGCTCTGTCACCTACAAGTGTTTCTGTTGCAGTCTACAGTCTACAGGTTGGCTACTCTAGTGATTTCATCAGTTGTCAGATAACCTTTCCAAAGCGCTCATTTGTCCTGCTCTCCGTTTGATCACAGACACCACCAGGGATTAGAGTGCTTACCGTGTGCTGGGCTCGCTCCAGTGACAGGCAGGCCAGTCTGATGGCTTGGATCCGCTGTGGGATTTTACGAAGGCCAAAAGAATCAAAGGCTTCAAAAGAGGGACCTTTCCTCCCCAGTGCTGGGAATGGATTCGGTTCCTGATCTGAGAGCATAGACTGGTGGGAACTGGACTCTGGCAGCACAAGGGATGCCTGTTGGGCCAAGGGCTGAGCCCCCTGCACCTAAAGAAAGAGGAACCTTTCTACCCTCTTCAGTGGGAGGCACTTCAGGTTGCAGAGGCAACTTGAGCTATAACTGGAGCATTGCCCCGAACACACACCAGTGTGCTAGTGCTCTGAACTCGAGCTGGCTGACCTGTCAGGGAGTACAGCCCATAACTCATCAGCTGCTGACACCGACACTTGGGAGTGTAGATACAGACTAACTCCACTTGGGTGCTGCCAATCCTCTAAACACCTTCCCACAGTTCCTTCTGTGTGCCAGGAAAGGTCAGGCAAGGTCTCCCACAATGCACTGAGAATTAATAGAGCAGCTCAGCATACTGAACTGCAAAGAACCATAGGCTGTGCCTCCACAAACCTTAATGCCATACCGAGAGGGGTGCAGCTCCAGTGTGGTTAGTGCGGTTTGAGTGCCATTTTGCACGGGAGCTAGGCCGATTCAGGGGAGTAACTCAAGTGAGGGGTCTATGCCAGACCAGATCAGGAGATATGGCCCATCCGCGACAGCTAGTTGCAAATATCTCCAATGGCCGGAGATGGGACACTAAATATGGAGGGCTCTGAGTTACTACAAATAATCCTTTCCCGTGTGTCTGGCTGCTGGGTCTCCCCCGCATGCTCAGGGTCTAACCATATTTGGGGTCACAGAGTTTTGCTGCAGGTCAGACTGGCAGAGACCCTGGGTTTTTTGGCTTTTCTCTGCAGTGTGGGGTGCAGGTCACTGGCTGGTTTGAACTAGAGTAAATGGTGGATTCTCTGTAACTTGAAGCCTTTAAATCAGGATTTGAGAACATCAGTAACTCAGCCAAAGGTTGTGGGCCTACTACAGGAGTGGGTGGGGTAGGTTCTGTGGTCTATGATTTAAAGGAGGTCAGACTAGATGGTCACGATGGTCCCTTCTGGCCTTAAAGTCCATGAGTCTAGGAGGTGGATGAGGCATTTCAAGAACAAATAACAGAAGTATCCAAAAGACATGCCCTGGGAGTAATGGGGGACTTCAACTACCCAGCCATCTGCTGGAAAAAAGACACAGCAACACACAAAATGTCCAGTTAAAGTTCTTGGAATGTGTTGGGGACAACTTATTTCAGAAGGTGGGGAAAGTAACAAGGAGGACAGACTTAATTCTGACAGACAAGGAGGAACTGGTTGCAAATCTGAAGGTGGAAGGAAATGTGGGGGAAAGTGATCATGACTAAGGCTATGTTTATGTCACGCAGGTCATGGAAGTCTGGGAATCTGTGACATTCTCTGCTTCAGCCCCAGGGGCTGCGGGACTCTGGAGCTGGCAGCCAGCAGGGCCCTGGCAGGGTTCCAGCAACAGGCAACAGCAGCAACAGGGGGCCCCCTGCAAGGTTCCAGCGACAGGTGACAGACTCCTGAGGGGGCCCTCCTCAGGGTTCCAGCAATGGGCAGTAGGGGGGAGGGGGAGAGGGCACCTCAGGCGAGCATCTGGGGGTGTCCCGTTTGCTCTTTGGGCAGTATGGTTACCCTGCAGCTCCCAGCTGCCACAGGCAGAGGGGTACCCCACAGCTCTCAGCCACCAGGTGGCAGGGAAAATCATGGAGCTGCAGCAGCAAAAGTCACAGACAGGTCACGGCTTCTGTGAATTTTTGTTTATTGCCCGTGACCTGTCCATGACTTTTACTACAAATAACCATAACAAAATCTTAGCCTTAATCATGAATGTTAGCTTTCATGATTCTAAGGAACTGAAGGTAGAGAAAAGCTGTGAGGGGGTGAGGAGATAGGCCAGGCACCATGGGGGAGGTGTGCTAGGAGGGGTGAAGGGCAGAGCTCTGCACAGGGGGTTTCTGTGCTGTGGAACAGGGCTGTGGGGGGCAGATCATGCAAAGTGAGGCTAGCCGGAGTCCCATGGGGGGTGGAAGCATCTCCACAGCCTGCTGGAACTGTGTCTGTCTTGCTTCCAGGATAGGGCCCCCCAACCAATGCGTGTGCTCTGCGTTATTTGTCCCCAGCCATCATATTTCCATTTTGTTGTATTCAAATGTGGCCTGTTTGCATGCACTCATCTTACCAAGCGATCAAGATTGCTCTGTGCCACTGACCTAACCTCTCGTTATTCACCATGCCCCAATTTGTGTGGCAGCTGCCAACTTTAGCAGTGACATTTTTCTCTGGGTCATTATACACACGTTAAATAGCGTAGGGCCAAGAACATAGCCCTGTGGGATCAACTGGAAACACATGCACTCAATAACGATTCCCAATTCACGGTTTCATTTTGAGCCCTATCTGCCAGCCAGCATTTAATCCATTCATCATGTGCCCTGTTAATTTTATATCATTCTAGTTTTTTACTCAAAGTGTCGTTCTGTCCCAAGTCAAAGGTCTTGCATGCATCTAAGAACCTTATATCATCACTGTGACCTTTAGCAGCCAAACCTGTCACCTTGTCACACAGACTCTTGGGAAGGTACAGGCAGAGGTGAAGGTAAGCAGGTATGGTACGGTACGGTATGGCGTACTGGCAAGAGTCCGTACTCCATACAGGATTGGACCAGCTTCGGCAGCAGTGATTTAAAGGGCCTAGGGCTCCAGTCGCTGCAGGGAGCCCCAGGCCCTTTAAAGCGCCACAGGAACTCCGGCAGCCGGGCTTGGGCGAGGATTTAAAGGGCCTGAGCTCCGGCTGCTGCGGGGATTCCCGGGCCCTTTAAAGCACCCTCGGAGCTCTGGCAGCTGGACTCGGGAGGGGATTTAAAGGCCCCGGAGCTCTGCAACAGCCAGATCCCTGGGCCTTTTAATTCGCCCCTGAGCCCCAGGGCTCCCAGCCGCCTTTGCCGATGGTAGCTCTGGGGTGATTTAAAGGCCGTGGGACTCCCAGCCACAGCCGGAGCCCCAGGGCCTTTAAATGTCAAAAGGCCCCGCCTCTTCCAGTTGAGGCCACTCTCAGGACTCCAGCGTACCAGTAAGTCCTTTAAGTTACTTTCACCCCTGTGTACAGGTGACAGCACTGGCTTCCCAGGGGTTACTGGGAGTCCTTCCATTGCAGCTGTGGGAGATGGAGGAGAGGATCATTATGGAAGCCAACAGCAAGGTTAGCCAGAGTGAGTTGTGTCATTATGGTGGCATCCCCAGCCCACAGTGCCCACATCTTACATTGTCCCATGTGATCTACTAGCTGGGACCTGAGCAGAGCAAAGGGCACTGCTGCCAATGGGCTGCCATCAAGCCCTTTGCTCTTCCCTCAGCAGGCAGAGGGGGCATGGACTGGTGCCAGTTTGCCTTTTACAGTTGAGCTGGGGGTGGTTTCTGGGGCACATTCTTCTTACATTGCTGATAATGCCCCTCACCCCCCTGCTCAGCATTATCCTGCCATCCCCAACTCTCTGCCATGCCTACCCCACAGCCACCTGGCTCCAGACACACAGGCCCTACCTTCAGAAGGGCACAATGGGTCCCCCGAGGGAGGCAGCCTTCCTCAGAGAGTCGCCTAGCACTGGGTGTCCTGTGGCACTCAGAGTCCCTGCTCTCTGCCCTCGGATGAAAGGTCCAGTACAAGGACATGTTAGTTCATACGTCATGTGTCCAACTAGGATTGCCAACTTTCTAATCGCACAAAAACAAACACCCTTGTCCTGCCCTCTGCCCCACCCCTTCTTCGAGGCCTTGCTCCCGCTCACTCCATCCCCACTCCCTCTGTCACTCGCTCTCCCCAATCCTCACTCATTTGCTCATTATCACTGGGCTGGGGCAGGGGGTTGGGGTGTGGGAGGAGGTAATTAGGGGTTCAGAGTATGAGAGGGGGCCCCAGGATGAGGCAGGAAGTTGGTGTGTGGGAGGAGGTATGGGCTCCAACTGGAGGTGCAGGCTTTAGGATGGGGCCAGGGATGAGGAGTCTGGAGTGCAGGACGGGGCTCAGGACTGAGACAGGGGGTTGGGGCTCAGGAGGGGGTTTGGGGTACAGGCTCCGGAAGGGAGTTTGTGTGTGAGAGGGGTGTGGTCTCCGGGTGGCACTAATCTCAGGCGGCTTCCGGAACCAGCTGGCATGTTTGACTCCTAGGCGGAGGCACAGACAGGTGGCTCCATGCCTGGAAGCTGCGCAGCTGGCACTTGGGTTGGAGGCAGCATGTGGAGCCTCCGTGACCATCCCTACATCTAGGAGCTGCTCCTGCTTCCGGGAGCAGCACGGAGCCAGGTAGGGATCCTGCCACCCCTGCACCAACTGGACTTTTAACACCCCGGTCAGTGGTGCCTGCCAGAGTTGCCAGGGTCCTTTTTTGACTAGGTGTTTTGGTCGAAAACCAGACACCTGGCAACCCTATGTCCAATGCCAGCAGCATGGGATGGCCTAGGCCAATGTGGCAGCCAGCCACAGCTCAGGAGAGCCTCACAACACTCCTGACACAAGGGAATGTATTTTAGGGACGGGAGCTTCAGGGCCTCAGGGATCTCCCTGTACCAGAACTGTCCTGAGACCTCTGTCCTGGAGGCCCCCAATGCCGAACCCACCTCTCAACTTCATAGCATTCTCTAGCCAACCCTTTGGACCAGGAACATGTCAAGTCAAGCAGCAGCACCTCTTCCATTCCATTGAGGAACATGGCTTCCAGACAGGGCTGGCTCGGGCGAGTTCTTAGACACTGACTTGTGTTTTTAAAAAGGCAGGAGGCGGGGATATTAAACAGTCTAGTGTTTGCCCACCTCAGAGGCCACTGTCACCCACCAGCCCAGACATGCACATAAAGAACCACCTGTAACAAGGGCCCACGTGGTGCCTTGGCTCTTACTCAGCTTCCAAACACACAAAAAATCATCTTGCCTGAAGGTGTGGGTTATGGGAAGCGGGTATCATAGGCCCCTAGCTCATTTCCTTGCAACCCCACCTAGCCAGGTGTCATCTACAAATATTATAAGTACACTCGCCACTCCATTCTCTAAGTCATTCACTCAGTTGTTTTCGCCTTCTCTTGCTTGCACCACTTTCAAATCTCCTCTTAATAGTGATCTATCTGGTCAATATGTAGCCTATCCACACTTGAAATATTCTGCTGTAAATAAGTGGCTTAACTACACTTGAAATCTTCTACTGTAAATGTGTACACAAATATTGAATGGTACACAAATGCTGAAAAGACCAAAAATGAAGGAATACTAATTAAGAACACGAAGTGACACAATCAGACAGGTTGTTATCCTTATCACTGAATCAAAACTCAAGCATGCAAGGTATAATATAACAGGCTGAGCTGAAGACAAAGGGATGACATATATATAGTGAACACAGACACGGATACAGACAGAGGGATAATGTCCAAAAATTTCAAACATGTATTCTCACAAAACTCACTGTACAAGACTGTCCTCACAAATTTTCACCTTGAATCTAGGCCTATAGACTATGAAAGTCTATGATGATGGCCAAGCTACCGAGCTAGGGCTCAACCAACTAACCAGTCACCTCTTTTAGCTACCATATAAGGATAATAATGAGGAATTCTCACACATAAATAATTCCTTAGTTAACTAGACGTAAAACTGTAAAGACACTAAAATGTAACAATTCTCTCCCTTTCAACACATACTTGATCCAGCACCAGCCACTAGTAGTGGTTTGTTATCAGCTGATCTGAGAGGACACGTTCATCATGGTCTAATCTTGTGCCATCAGAACCGATATATTTTTATTAATATTATGAACATCTTTAACTCTTTAATACGACAAAATCTAGAGAACAGACCCCTGCATCATCCTCTCAGCAAACACCCAGGTGCTCTGCCCAGCTGATCCTTCTCCTTATGGATCACGTGGGACCAGCCTCCCTGGGAGTAAGTTAGGTACCTCCATTATTCTCTCTGTTCCTAGCAGGCTGCCCATCCTTCCTAGGTGATTTGCACTATCCACAGAGAAGTCATCAGCTCCCCCAAAATGCAGCCAACTCTGGAGCAGGACCTGGCAGCTCTGTATAATAAGACTACAGCCAGCGTGTAGGCCACCTAAGCAAAGGAGCCAATGTCCCTACCACAGCACAGGGAACACGGCTGATGGGCAGCATAAAGTGATCCACGTTGGAGCCTTAATGAGCTGTAGTGTTTGGGGCCAGACTTTTCCATCTGAGCAGCCCTATGCCATCTCCACCAATGTGATGCCTGTGGCCGTGCCAGGCAGGGCTGGTGCAAGGATGTTTTGCGCCCTAGGCGAAACGTCCACCTTGCGCCCTCACCCCCATCCCCACGCTCCTGCCCTGAGGCGCCCCCCCGTGGCAGCTCCCCCACTCCACCCTGAGGCACCCCTCTTGCAGAAGCTCCCCATCCTCCATCCTGAAGCACCCTCCCCGCCCCAGCTCAATCCTGCTCCGTCTCCACCCCGAGCACGCCATCGCTGCTTTACTTCTCCCGCCTCCCAGGCTTGCAGGGCCAATTGCAAGCCTGGGGGTGGGAGAAGTGAAGCAGCCACAGCATGCTCGGGGAGGAGGCGGGTCAGGGGTGAGCTGTGGCAGGGAGTTCCCCTGCATGCCGCCCCCCGCCTTTACTTGCTGCAGGCGGCCCTCCCTGCGCTCCTCTGCCCCAGCTCCTTCCGCCTAAATGTCGGCGGCGACCAAGGCGGCCGAAGATCCGGCCGCCGTGGTTGCTGCTGAAGAAAATGGTGCCCCCCAAATCCTAGCACCCTAGGCAACAGTCTCGGTCGCCTAAATGGTTGCACCAGCCCTGGTGCCAAGGCCTACCCACACCACAGCCTTGCCCTGCCAATGTCTGGCATGCACCACAGCCCTGGCTTCACCACAGCCCTGCCCATGCCAAGGCCCCACCTGTGCCAAGGCCCTGCCCGAACCACAGCCCTACCCATCCTGAGGCCCAGCCCGTGCCAAGGCCTGCCTATGCCAAGGGCCTGCTCATGCCACAGCCCTGCCTGCACCACGGCCCTGCCTGTGCTTAGGTCCTGCCCATGCCAAAGCCCCACCCACACCAAAGCCTGTCCACGCCAAGACCTGCCTGTGCCAAGGCCTGCTCTGCATGCTAGGAACTGCATTTTGACCACCAAGCACTGCTCACTGTGTCAGCTGAACTCCTTGTGCTCTCTGCCTTCTGCAGCCCTCCTGGCAGGCCAGCACCTCTCAGCGGTCGGTCTGAGGGGCACAGGAGAGAAGGCAAGCTGGGGAGCGAGGGCTAGTCTAGCTCTGCACATTTCAGCAGTCTGGGTCTGGTGAAGGAGCAAGGGTTGAGGCTGCTCAGGCAGCGGAGCCCTGGCCAGCAACTAACCAGTCTTGGCATGAGACTGGGGGCAGGTGGGCTGAGGCACACCCTGGGCTCTCCGGGAGATGCAGGCAGTGGGGCAGGCCTGAGTCTGATCTCAAACTAGTTTCGCCTGGAGTAATGCTATTACTCTCGGTGGAGTCGCTGCTGACTGACGCCAGCATCAGGGGGAGTGGATCGAGTAGGAGCCAGCCTGCTCTGTGTTGGCATTAAGCAGCTGGAGTTAGGTGAGGCAATCGCTGGCCCAGCTCCAAGGGGAGGAGGAGAGTACATGCAAAGCTGGGCTCCAGCAATAAGCAACCACCCACCCCAGGGTGCGGGAGGAGCAGCCCGGACCCAGCCAGGGCTCAGGACTGCAGATGCACAGTGTCCATCTGTGCCCAGTGAAGGGGAGGGGAGCTCTTGGCTAAAGCGAAGGAAGGGAAAGTTCAAGCAAGACTGGACAAACACTCTGCAGCCAGAGTAAGGGGCGTTTTCTCTGTGTGTGTATGAGGGGCACTGTGTGAGTGAGAGAGGGGCACTGTGTGTCAGGGGTGCTTTGTCTGTGTGTCTGTGAGGCAGTGTTGAGTGTATGTGTGTGTGTGTGGGGGGGCATATGTGTGCCGGGTGCTCTGTGTGTGTGCTTGAGAAGGGCTCTGTGTGTGCGTGTGTGTGTGAGGAGCACTGTGTGTGTGTACCAAATAAGGCCAGGCACAGCTGGAGGGGATTGGGTCTGAGGTGCGAGTCATCCCACTGGCCAGCCCTGGCTCTGCCTGGACATGCTGTCTGTGACCAGAGTCTATCAGCACTACTTGTCCTTGCCTCAATGGGGCAGGGAGGATCTAGAGTTGGAGGCATCGCTGCCTAGGGGCCATGTACTGGGTGGACATGAGGGAGAGGAGACACCCTCACCCACTCAGTCTCCTATGTGGGTGAGAGCCCCCTGCATGCTGCCTCTCATGGAGAGATTCCCCCCACACACTGTCCCTTGTGGGGTGACACCCCCCCCACATCCTACCCCTTGGTCTGGCAGGTCGGGGAGCAGTACTGCCACAGCTCCCAGCAGGCCATGGAGATGATCTGCACCCCCTGTGAGCACTGCCCCATGGTACAGAACACCCCTGTGCAGAGCTCTGTCCTTCACCCCTCCCAGCACACTTCCTCCATGGTGCCTGCCCTATCTTCTCATCCCCTCGCACAGCCCAGCCCCAACCCCTCTGGTGACAGCTGAAGCCCTTTGGCTGGGTTGGCAATGATCCCCCACCTAGAGAGGGCACCCATGGGAGTAAGTACCCAGCAGGGGTGCCCCCTTGTGACACCCATTGGAGCAGGGCAAGGCACTTCGCAGGGCACCTGGAGAGCTCAGGTGTCTTGGTAAGAAGTGTCTGGGCCTGGTGCCTGGCTGGGCAGGATGTGGGCAGCGTGGTGCCCCTCTCCCTATCAGCCCTGCCCCCCAAAGTGCTGTGCAGCTGCCCCAGCTTCTCTGGGTATGGCATGGCTGGGCTGGACGGAGTCAGAGTGGTGCCCCTCTCCCTATCAGCTCTCCCCTGCAATACTGCCCTGGGTTCTCTGGGCCCAGCCTGACTGGGGGAGAGGAATACTCCTGGCAATGGGAGATAAGAGCTTCATTCCTCAGCCCTACCCAGACCTGCCGCTCCCCTGGTCCACCTCCAGCCCCCGCCCCTCCCCTGCTGCAGCTCAGGACTGCCCCCGCACCTGATCAGGGAGGTCCTGCAGGTCCCTTCTCACCCTCAGCTGGGTTCTTTGCCACCCCACCTGTCCCCACATGGGCTGCGGCACCTCACTGAAGCCCATACCAAGAGTGGCAAAGCTCTGTCTCCTGCCTGTGCCAGCCGGGCACATGATGGCTGCCCTTGGTACAGGCAAGGGGCTCAGATCCCTTGAAGCTGTGTTGAACCTTCATGGTCCAGAGCAGGAGGGTCTGGAGCTCACTGCTAGCACCATGCTGATCCAGCTGTCCTGCCAGCCCTATGACACTGTGACCCTGCTGCTCGGCTCCTGTGCTGCCCACCCCGGGGTGAGACCCCCTTCGCTCTGCCTCTGGGGGGGCTCTGGCTGCAGCATGTCAGGGTTTAACCCTTGGGGGATCCCAGCCACAGCAGGAGACCTAATGAAACCAGCAGAATTTTTTCTTGGGGGGGGGGCGCAAGAACTGACCCTGGGAGCAGGGGCCAGCCCCTCCTCAGCCCCCTAACCAGACAGCACCAGTCAGGCTGTGCCAGCCCTTCCTGGTGCCAGTGCTGACCCCCAGCAATCTGACTGCCCCATTGGTACACAGGGGCCAGAAGCCCTACCAGTCAACCTGTCACCCTGCCATGTCCACCAGCTCAGTGACCTCCAGGCAGCGCTCATCTTATGCCCTACATCACCCTACTTCCCATGACACCTGTGATGGAGTAAGGACTGTCTGTGTGGGGGATGGGAGAGCTGGGGATGTCTTTAGGTGAGGAACAGGATCTTTAAGCCTGTAACCTGAGCCAGGTAGGGGGGAGAGGGTTAGCACCTTGGCCCGGGAAGCTGGGCAAAGGAATCAGCCGGCTGGAGGAGGGGCAGTTCAGTTTCGGTTTTGGGCTGGGTGATGGGAATTCAGGGGATCCTATGCTGGGATCCAAGCGTCCTGAACCCCGAGAAGGACTCGATTGGGGAAGTCCTGGTTGGGCCTCCAGGCTCTGCTGTAACCTGCAATCCTGTTGTCCAATAAACCTTCTGTGTTACTGGCTGGCTGAGAGTCACTGTGGGTCCCAGGAAGAGGGCTGCACGGCCGGACTCACCCACACTCCATGACAACACTACACGCTATGTTCTGAAAACATCCACTCAATGTGCAGCAATGGTCAAAAAAACAAACAGAATGTTGGGAATCATTAAGAAAGGGATAAATAATAAGACAGAAAAATTCACATTGCCTCTGTATAAATCCATGGTACACACACATCTTGAATACTGCATGCAGATGTCGTTGCCCCATCTCAAAAAAGATATATTGGACTTGGAAAAGGTTCAGAAAAGGGCAACAAAAATGATTAGGGGTATGGATATTAGCCTGCCTGCCATGCCTGGGGAAGCAAAATACCTAGAGCCACCCCTGGGGATGGTGTCCCTAGCCTGTTTGCCAGAAGCTGGGAATGGCTTGATCACTTGATGATTATCTGTTCTGTTTCTTTCCTTTGGGGCACCTAGCATTGGCCACTATTGGAAGATAGGATACTGGGATAGTTGGACCTTTGGTCTGACTCAGTATGGCCGTTCTTATGTTCTTATGCCATACAGCAGGCAAGAGGCAGGGCAGCAGAAGAGCCAGCAATCAACTTGCACTGGCTGCATCTGCCCCAGCTATAGCTATAGCTGCTTCCTTCTCCAGGCTGCTCGGGGCTACGCTGGGACTTAGTGCAAAGATGGCCATGCACATGTTCATGGCCAGTTTTCTAGCCCAGCTCTAGAAGATGAGTGGGGCTTGTGGTTAGAGCAGAGGGGGCTGGGAGTCAGGACTCCTGGGTTCTATCCCCAGCTCTAGGAGGGAGTGCAGGGGCTAGTGGGTTGAGCAGGGGACTGTGTATTAGTTTAGAGCAGTGAGGGCTGGGAATCAGGACAGCTGGGTTCTAGCTCCAGATTAGGGTGGGGAGTCCAGTGCCTTAGAGCGCGGAGTAGGAGCCAGGACACCTGGGTTATAGCCCTGGCTCAGGAGGGAAGTGGGGGCTAGCAGTTAGAGCAAAGAACTGCATATTAGGATACTGTGCTGATTGTGTGTTAATACTTTGCATTTACACTGGGGAGGGCCCCTTCTCAGGAAGGGGTACAGGAGCAGCTCAACTTACAGGGCTTTGGCATACTCTCCACAGGGGCCAGGCCCTGCCTGCTCCCACCCTGGGCCCGAGTGTTCCTGCAGACTTTGCTGGCTGCTGCCAGGCACCACCCAGGGGTGGCTCTAGACATTTCGCTACCCCAAGCACGGTGTCATGCCGCGGGGGACGCTCTGCCGCTCGCCGGTCCTGCGGCTCCGGTGGACATCCCGCAGGCGTGCCTGCAGAGGGTCTGCTGGTCCCACGGCTTCGGTGGAGCTGCAGGACCAGCGGACCCTTTGCAGGCACGCCTGAGGAGGTCCACCGAAGCTGCGGGACCAAAGGACCCTCCGCAGGCATGCTGCCAAAGGCACCCTGCCTGCCGCCCTCCCAGCGACCAGCAGACTGCCTCCTGTGGCATGCCGCCCCAAGCACGCGCTTGGCATGCTGGGCCCTGGAGCCGCCCCTGGCACCACTCCAGGGTGGGACAGGGGCTCTGGTAACAGCAGCTGTGGCAGAGGAGAGGTTGTTCCCTGGCTGGGGGCTCCCAGGTGCAGAGCGGGGCCTTGGAGGGGCTGAGCATAGGGATTGGTGGTCAGCCTGAGCCCCTCAGTCATGACCTGCCCGATGCAGTTCATAGGGTGGGCGAGGCCTTGGTGGAAGCTGCCCCTTGGCTGTGTTCCCCATTAGTTTCCTGCCTGCTCTCCTAGGCCTGATGCGGGGAAAGTCTCTTACCCTTGTCCCCCCTCCCCATGGGACTTGGGGCCACTGCTCGGTGGCTGCTGACCCAGTCCTTCCCAGGAAGCAGTGGCAGACAAGCCATCACTCTGACCAGCTCTGGACTTGGTACTGTGCCGGGCTCGAAGGCTGAGTGGAGGCTCCTGTGGGGCAAGGAAGCAGCTGCCCCCACTCTAGCTGTCCTGCCAAAGCGGTGAACAGGCTGTGGGCTGGGGGTACTGAACACAGAGCCTTCTAAGGCTGGGTGCTGTTCAGCACCCCAAAGCCTGGTACCCTGACCCCCCAACCCTCCCAGGGCAGACGTGCTGGGACCTTTGGGGTCTTTTGCTGCTATGGGGCTGAGGCAGCCTCCCATGGGCGGAGACATGGGTGTATCTGGGAAACATGCAGCAGTCTCTGATTTGCCAATGCCTGCCTGTCACCCAGGGTGGTTATATTCCTGAGCTGGCCCATTCCACTGTCTGGCCAGTTGAAGTGGTGCTAACGGCCTTGGCAGGACCTGAGCTGCACTGGCTAAAACACAAGTGTGGGGCCCATAGCCAGAGCTTCTGGCTTTCCAGCCAGACGTGCTTCTTCCTGCTCTCAGCCTCCTTGGGGCTCACAGCACCCTGCCTTCATGGGATCCCTGTTGCCACCAGTCCTATCTTCCCCCAGGGCCTATGACAGCAGGGTGGGGCAGCAGTGACTCCGCCACAGACAGCAATGGTTTCCAGGAAGAGGGAGTGTGAACGCAAGCCAGGGAGACACTGCAGGGAGGCACCCTGGTTTGGCACCAGGGACTGAGTGACGGAGCCAGCTCAGGCAGGACCAGAGCTCAGCACCAGTCCCATGGCAAAGCCAGTGCAATGGGGAACCACAGGACCATGGTCTCTTACCTGTGCTGCTGAGATGCTCTAGTGAGAACGTCCCTGGCCAGCACACAGGTCCCTTCTGGAGCCCTGCTCTGGAGCAGATTGGACCCGGCTATGGAATGATCCAGCCCCAGAGCTGGGCTCCTGAGGCAGCGGATCCACTGGTCCATGCGCAGCAAAGCTGGGTGCTTTCTGTCATGCCCCACGGCAATCCTTGTGCCTTCCTGCCCTGCCCAGCCTGGCAGGATAAGCGCACATGCTAGGCAGAGGAATCACTGGTGAATGGATGCTGCCAGTGTCTGGGCTGAGAACTCAGGGGGAGACAGGCCCAGCAGGTGCTGAAGTGACAGCTGGAATCCAGCATGTGTCCGCTGGATCTTAGATTAGTTATGCAATGAGTTATGTGCCTGAACAGGAGCACTGTAGGCTGGGAATGCCGGGAAAGGCAGCTCCGCAGGGCATGGGACCATGTGGAATTTATCACAGTTGGGCTCATGTTTCTCAGCAGCAATAACATAGCAAAGCAAATTCAGCTGCTCCTAACCCCGTTAGCCGGCCAGCCCAGAGGGCAGAACGAATTGGTGCATGAGAGAAGAATGTGGCTAGGCGGAAAGGGGCCAGAGAGAAAGAGCAGCAGACGCTGAGCCCCAACAGATGGAGAGACACCTGGACAGAACGGGTCTCTGAGTGGTGTGGGAGGAGCTGATGGGCAGGCAATGGAGGCTGGGGATGTTCATGGGGTGGAGGCAGGTTGACTCTCCCATACACTGCTGGAGAGGTGATGAGCCATGGCAGAGATGAGTGGAGCATGCAGGGCTCGAAAGAGGCAGAGCATTGATCCGGGAAGGTGACCAAGCTGCCTGCTTTGCATGGAGCCCAGGGGAGCGAGGTGCCAGAGCCGGCCAGGAGGAAGCAGCAGCAGCACCAAGGAGCGAGATACTGAGCATGGCAGAGTGGAGAGGAAACAGCAGAGTTTGGACATGGCCTGAATACTGGGTCCAGTGGACAGGTATGCGGAGGGGGGTAGTAACCAGGAGGGTAGAGAATGAGGAGGTGCTGAACTCTGCCCCACACCATGCACAGGTTCCACTGCTCCCAAACTGTGGGCAGCGGCTGGCACTCCGCCCTACGTGATGCTGGCAGGCACTCCTGGGGCTGTTCTCCCCTCTGGTCTGCTATCCCTCTGAACTCACCTGTGCCATCCTGTGCCCCGGGTGCTCTGCACTGCAGGTCACCCACTGCTCATCCCAGAGCTTGCACTAAACATAGTCCTGGCTGGATCTCAGGGCTGGGGACCAAGGGGTACTCAGGGCTTGAATCTATGCCCCTCAGCAGCCCTGCACACAGCCCACCTGCTCCTGCCAGATCCTCCCTGCCCACATCCAGGGCTGCAGACCAGCCGCTCTGGCTCCTCCCAGCCTGCTCATCCCCAAGCTCTCTGGCTCTCTCCCTGCTCAGGAAAGTGGCCCCAGGGCCCCTTTGCCCTTCTTTTCTCCAGGTTCCTCCATGATCATCCTGGGGTGACCCTCTGCCTGTGATCTGCTGCCCACGATCCATGTGGTAGTGGCACAGAGCCAGTCTCATTGCAGCTGCCACCTTTCTGGGCACAGCATCTGCCCTCTGCTTAGGCTCTGCACGGCCCCTTGCTACAGCGTCAGGGCACCCACTGCTGCAGGCAAGGGCTGGGGAGGTGCTGCAGTGTGTCTGGGCAGGCTGACCTCAGGGCCTCGCTCTGGTCCCGGCACCCAGCGCAGGTGGGAATGCCACTGAGTGGCCGCCTGCATCCCAGTGCCCATGCAGTGCCAGTCACACCCCATGAAATATGCCATGTCCCCATGCCCATAGACCCCACTCAGAGCCTACCACTCAGACCCCACCCACAGAGCCAGCCTCACTCCCCTAACACTTCTGAACCTGACCACCCCGCAGTGCTGCCTGAGACCCCACCCACATGGATCCTAGTCAATAGCCATGCCCCTGCACCCTGCCATTGTCTTCTGTGTCCCGCTGCCACACACTGCCCTTGGGAGGTGTCCCCTGGGCTTGTGACTCATTTCACCTTCTGCGCTGCCCCTACAGCATCTCCTGCCTGCTCACCCCAGGCAACTTCCCAGGCAGAGCTGCTGCCAAATGAGGGCAGGGTGTCAACCCCACTGTGCTTTCACTGGGCCCAGGTGACAGCACAGTTGGCTGGGGGCCCACCTGCCCCGTCACAGCCATCCATCTCCAACCATGGGACTGGCCCAGCCCCAGTGCCTGCCCTCGGCTGGGAACGGGAGAACCAGGCTCTGTGCTAACAGTGTCAGTGCCTGGTCCCCTCGGGGCTGCAACCCTGGATGACAGCTGAATGGAGCCCTGTGCTCACAAGGTCTGAGGCTGGTGGCAGGGCGTTCCCAGCCCTGTGATTGTAACACCAACACCAATGTGACACCCCCTCACCATGCAAGGTGCTGAGCAGGGCAGACAGACCAGTCATGGTGCCCCTTTGCTACCTGGCATCTCCTCCTGGAGTTCTGCAGGCCTTCGCCCATGCCTGTGCCACAGGCCCAGCTTTCCACGAGAGGGCAGTGACAGGTGGGTGATGCCTGGCTGTCCAGACCCAGCAGCAGCACTCCCACTCCTGTACTGCCCCCTGGCGGACTGTGAGCAGCAACTGCTGTCTCTCTCAGCTGAACAGTTAGTAAGAAGCAGGAATCCTAGTCTTCTGTGATAAAAACCAAAATTCTCTGATAAACAACCATAAAAATCCACGTTTTTCCATGATTAAAATGAAACACTGGCCTTTAGTTTCATTAGCCGCAATACATACAGGTCTCAGATGAACACAATACTTTACTGATATACAGCAGAGCCCCGGTTACCAGAGCCTCCATTGCACAGGTCTCCGTGTTAACCGAACAACCAGCCGCTGTTAACACGGGGCTCAGGTTGACAGAGGCTCTGATAAACGGTTCTAATACATGCCAATTTAAAGCACATTCAAAAATCAACCCCCAGAGGGGGAGGTTGTACGCACTGAATAAGTGATACCAGTGCTGTCAGCGAACTTTAGTTCATAGTTAATGGATGCCTTTATTTTCTTCACAAAATGTAAAAAACTATTCACTGTAAAAATGCACATTCTGCATTTTTCTGTGGCAAACAGATTTCTAGGCTCCCAGGCAATAAGATCCACTGGGCCCTGGCATGGCTGCCTGTGGACTCAAGGGGTGTCGTCCAGTAGTTCATCTACTGGCGATCTGCAGCGCCTCTCATATGAGCTAGCAGACCTCCCTTCCAAGGGACCTTCCCCTCACCAGCCCCGCCTACCCCCTTGCCTGGGAATCCCCCCCAGCATCCTGCCTGGCCAAAGGCCCTCCCCAGCTGCACAGGGAATTGGGTCTTTTCCCTCATCCCACTTCCTGCCCCCTCGCTGCACTGACTGGCATATGGGAGAGCCCAACCATCACAAGGGGATGTTTCAGATACAGAGGTAGGAGAATTTTTATTACTCGTGCAAGAGGTGACTCAGGATTTGACCTGCTGCTGATTCCCATGCCAAAGAGGAGCCCTTCCCTTCGCCTCTGTGGCTGCCCAGCTGGCTCTGGAAGTGCCTAATGGTCAGAGTGAGATTTGAGATGATTTTTCCCAATTCTGCCAAAATTTAGCCAGGCAATGAACCTGTGATCATTTGTAGACAAAGGCAATACCTTGCCGCTGACCCACACAGGCCACCTCATGGTTAACCAATTGGCAATATGGCATGAGCTGTGCAAATAATGAATGTCATGTAAAACTATAGGTGATAGCACTTTCACCATGCCTGCAAGAGCTTCAAAGCTAAGCTCACATGAGCAGCTAGTAAGGCTTCCATGACACTCCAGAGTTTTGCGGACAATCAAAAAGCGCTGAAAGAAAATTGTTCTTTCATGTTCACATTGTCAGCAAAGTGCATCCACACTTCAGCAGTAGCATTGACATTGAGAACAGTGCACAGTGGGTAGCTATCCCACACTTCTGCCGCTAGGTCGTCTAGTAAGGTAGAGTGGAATGCAGCACATCATGGGGCTGGGCTCAATGTCCCATGATGCTTTCCACCCTAACATTCAATGAGCTTCCATCTTCGGTTTGTGGCATTTTTCAACAGCCCTTGTTTGCTGGTCACCTCGCCATCTCTGTGTGAAAGGATGGGTCCCACACTGCTTTCCACTGCTCTATTAGCTGTCAGTAACACATCTCGAATGGCAGTGCAGTTAATAGTGAAGTTCTGAACTCAACAGAATTCACAGTTGCCTGATATCAAATAGCAATGTTTTCCCAAGGAATTGAAATTGGGGGCGGGGGGGTCAAACAATACAAGGTGATGGTGAGGACCGATGAGGGATGACACCGTTAGGGCAAAGGTATGCTGTATGGCACCATAGTAAAAACTGAAAAATATTCCAAGACCATTTTATTAGCTTTAACTCATGTTTTTAATTCATCACACAAAGTAAAGTTGACTACATAAAGCTACTAAGAAGCACTATCTGTACCTCGTTCTTGGTTTCTTGTACTTTTGAACAATTCTGATAATGAACTTCTCAAATGCAGTGTGTTCATTTTTGGTGGCTTTTCATGTTTCCAGTACTTCCAGTCCTTCATGACATGCTCATGATCATGCACAAGATGATTTCTTTCAGAACACAAAATTCTATTCAATGAGGAAAAAGAATACTCAGCTGTAAGCTATTATGACTGGGAATAGCAAGAGATGAATTCCTACTTCTTTCATCCCATGAAACAGCACAAAGATTAGGTCGAACCAATAGTGATGATAAAGAAGTTGAAGTAAAATCTTCATTTGTTCATGGTATGATATTTACTATGTGTTCAAATCCTCTATTCTGTCCTGATCACATGGCAGCCCCCTTTGCAGTTACTGCCTCACTCCACTCAGCTGTCAGTGTTTTATAAGACAGGCACCTGTAAAAGCTATGAAGCCCTTCTTGGAGCTGGGTTTGAGGAGGCAACTACCTGCAAAGCTAGAACAGAAAGATGCTGGCTTGTGGCTGGCCTCAGCATGACTGATCCTGTCATGCGCTGGGCCTGTTTTTCTACACTGCTCAGGCTGCAAGTGAGAGGCAACCCCAGAACCAGCCACTACCTGTTCTTTTGGTGCTGTTCTCTTCTTTCCCCTCAGGGACTTTTTTGGCTTGATTTGTCTCCTATTAAAAAAATGGGTCAGACTTTATCCCCATCTCATCCAAGGTTCCCTGATCCTCAAAGCCAGGATATGACCATCTGCGAGCTGACCAGACAGTGGCTCTCCTAGGAAACACTCTCCAGCTAAAGGGCCTGGGAACAAGGGACTATGTCAGAGCAAAAACCTGACTTCACAGATTGCATGTCATAGAATCATTCAATATCAGAGTTGGAAGGGGCCTCAGGAAGTCATCTAGTCCAACCCCTTGCTCAAAGCAGGACCAAGCCGCAAATCCCTAAATGGTCCCATGAAGTATTGAAAGCGCAACCCTGGGTTTCAAAGACTTTAGATATTTCTCTGACTAGTACAAGTTATACAGGTTGTGAATGGTGCGTATTGCCCTGGGCCTGAGCAGGCTGAGATTGTGGTACGTCAGGCTCCAGACCTGCATCAGTTTGCAGTGTAAGTGTGCTGCAGGGAGAGGTGCATGGAACTCACTGGGTCCATTGACCCCAGCAACGGTAGCCCAGTAGTTAGCCACAGCCACCCAGATATGACCCCCCCGCCCCCCAGGAGAGTCGGCGCCTGAATGACAGTGATGCAGGGACAAGGCCCCTTGGATATAGTTTAGGGACCTCACAGCCATACGGCTGGGGATTATGGACAAAAACAGCTCTATATAGACACTGCCCCCATGGGGTATTATCACACTGCTGCAGGGACACTGCCTCCCGGGGGTGGGAAATCGCAGTGCTGCAGAGACACTGCCTCCCTTTGGTGGGATGGAGGTCTAACTGATGTGCAGCTACACAACCCACCGTGGGTATTACCCCAGTGTGGCTGGCCTGGTGCATGTTCACGTTCCCCCTGGGGGGCCATATGTATGTCTTCCCTCTGGGCTCTGCTGCAGCCTTGGCTCACCCAGGGTGGCCATGGGCTCTGATAGCACTCTCCTGCTGCCCCAACCCTGCACCAGGGCATGTGCGCCACCTGCCGGCTCAGCTGTCTCCAAAGTCCTTCGGTCCCCCGCCCGCAGTGCCCAGCTTCTGGAGCTGTGAAAGGACCAAGGGTTGGCTGCATGGTCCGTGGCTCCAACCTGACAGGGCAGCTCTAGGAGTCATGCAAGTTATTGCAAAAGGAGGAGAAGATAATTGGCCGAGTCCTGCCAGAGCTAGGCATAGAGCAGTTTCACATCCTGCCCCCACCCCCGGTCGATATGGTCATGCAGGGGGGGGTGTCACTTTTATTGAAGCCCAGGAACTTTTGGTGGCAAGGAGCTGAAACCCCCATGAGCTGGGTATGTGTTGGAGGTGAGCACTGCTCCCCTGTGCCCTGCCTGGGATCCTTAAATGGTAACCCTTACCCTCCCCAGAGCTGCATTATTGGCTTTTGGCCCAGATGCAAATATTTGCACAGCGGGGGCGGTGAGGGAATGAGAGCTAAGGGCACAGCCCTGCTTGGACAGTCCAGCCTCAGCCTGACCATTTCTGTACAGGCTCTGCGACAGTCCCTGAGGCGCAGCAGGATGATTCAGGCCAGAGCAGTGCTGCTGCTTGCCCTGGCCTGTGCCCTCAGCACAGGTAGGAGTGCCCACCTCGGGCAACCAGGGCCTGCTGTGAGCCTGCCCTCTCAGCTGGTCAGGGACTAGGGCAGAGGGCCCTTTTGGAATTGGCATGAGGTCCAACAAATGCCTCTCCCTCCTGCAGCTCAGTACTGCTGGCAAATGCCCTGCTGAGGAGGTCTGGGAGCAGGCAGCGAGGAGGAGGAGGGCACAGGGGAGACCATAAGGAAAAGCCCCATCAGGCAGAGCATGAACAGCTGCTCTCCCCTTAGTGCTCAAGCCCCACAGAGGAAAGGACTCTGACCAGCATAGCTGGGTCATGACTCCAGCCAAAAGGGGAGAGGGTAGTGGACAACAATGAGCAGCAGTGCCCCTGAGTGGGGCCAGGCCATGGGCTCTGTGGGGCAGGAATGCTGGCAGAGCCTTTAGGGCAGTGCCCCAGCCACTGACTGCACTCACACATGTGCTCTGTCCTAGCTTGGCTGGTCAATCGGTGCTGTTTGGGGCTCTGGCGTGTTTTCTCCTCTGTGTTTGGGCAAAGACGTGCTGAGACCTCTCAGACAGGGCCCCCTGGTGCTGAGGCGTTCCCACTGGGACCCCAGCCTCTGCCCTGACCTAGCACTTAACAGACCAGACTATGGCTGAGAATTTTAGATGATACAAAACACAGCTTGAAACAGCCCCTTGCTGTAGCCATTGATATGGCCAGTCGCACTGCCGGCCCCACTGCTGATCACCCGGCCGACCTGCCAGCCCCTCTGCCTGCCCACAGCTGACCCCTCTACTGACCCTACTGATGGCCCACCAGCCCTGCTGCCAGCACACTGGCCCCGCTTGTGGACTGCTGGCCCCTCTACCAGCCCCACTGACGGCTCCGCTGCCTGTCCATAGCTCTGCTGCCAGCCCAGGCACTTCTGCCTCACTGGCCCCAGTGCATCTCTGGACCCCTCTCTGTTCCATGCCCAGGGCGGGGCGAGAGGCCAAAGCTGGGCACCCTCAGCCATGTGGTTACCAGGAGTGTGTCTCTTGATGTATACCCCAGGGCAATGGCGCTCCCCTCTCAATGACTTCCAGAGGCTCAAAGCAACCCAGCTGCTACCTCTGAGCCAACGAGGCTCTGGCCCAGAGCAGGATGAGCCTTCAGACACTGAGGAGTGTGCCAGGCGCTGCACGGTACTGCTGGACTGCAGGTGAGTGGGGGGAGTCGCCCAGCTAGGGATGCACACGACTGTGTGTGGCTGCATGTGTGTGAGCTCCCCCATGTGATGCATGATGCCTGCCTCAGGAGAGCTGCAGTCAGGAGCTGGATCAGGAGCTGGATCTCAAAGCGCAGGCTTCTCAACGTTTTGCACAGGTGGCGATTATTGTCTTTATTCTCGTGTGTGGGTGACAATCAGCATCACCCCTCTCACACACTGAAAGAAGGGATTCTGTCCCCCCGTCTGCCTCTCCCCAACCTCTCAATCACTCCTCCCTCCCAACGCTCATCTGTGCCTCCTAGGGTTTCTCACACACACACACACCAGGCCAAGCACTCCAGAGGGTACCTTCTTCCCCTCCCCAGCTGGTAGTGGGGAGTCCAGAGGCTGCTAAATCCCCTCACACACACCGCTGCCCAGGGGAGAGCAGTGTGGCAGTCTCTGTCACTGTGCCCTCTAATTTTTCATACACATGTGCGGAATGAATTTTTTTATGTGCACCAAAAGAGTGAATATAAATCATTGTCCCATCCCCAGCCTGGAGTGGCTCCAGGCTGCAGCACGCCAAACGCCTACTTGGGGCGGCATGCTGCGGGGGGTGGTCTGCCAGTAGCCCGGAGGGCGGCAGGCAGGGTGCCTTTGACAGCATGCCTGTAGATGGTCCGCTGGTCCCGTGGCTTCGGTAGACCTCCTGCAGGCGCCCCCTGCGGCATGACGCCTTGCTTGGGGCTGCGAAATGTCTAGAGCTGCCCCTGTCCCCAGGTCTCTTGTGCGGGGGAGGCCGTGAGTTGTTGGGCTCTTTGCGCTCGCGTGCGTGCGCACACACACTCTTGAGACTGGCTGTGTGCTGCTGCGGTGAGGGAGAAAAACTCTGCTCTCTTATTGTCTCTTTGGCGCCAGGAGGCTAGTTTTTTTGTGTTTTTTTACTGTATTATGCCTAGCTATGCTGCCACTTGCTTGTGCAAACCAGCTATGGGTGCTACTAGGGTTTGTACCTATTCACTATTACCACCTTGCCATCCAGCAACTTTCAGAAATGCTCATTTGCCTTCCACTCATAACTTCAAAGGGAGTTTACCCATGTATCACTTTAGATCCTCTTAGGCCTGGTCCACACTACACAGTAAAATCGATTTAAACAGCGTTAAATCGATTTAACTCTGTACCCGTCCACACTACAAGGTACTTTAAATCGATTTTAAGGGCTCTTAAAATCGATTTCTGTACTCCTCCCCAACGAGAGGAGTAACCCTAAAATCGTTATTACTATATCGATTTAGGGTTAGTGTGGACAGAAATCGAAGTTATTGGTCTCATTCCTTTAATGTAGCTACCCAGAGTGCACTGCTCCGGAAATCGATGGTAGCCTAGGACCATGGACGCACACCACCGAATTAATGTGCCCTAGTGTGGACGCATAAAATCGATTTTATAATATTGGTTTTATAAACCCGGTTTTAGTAATTTTGATTTTATGCTGTAGTGTAGACGTAGCCTTAGAGACATTAAGATGGTTGATAGCTTTTCATGCTAATCCCTCTCTCAGGTCTTTACTTTTCTCAAAGCTTCCTTTACCATGCGATTGGTTCGTTCAACTTGTCCAGAGGACTCAGGGTGTCCAGATATGGGGAAAAGTTGCTTGATACCTAAAGGCTTACATAACAACTCCCACAAAATGAGATTCTAAATCTGAAGCAATTACTCTGGGAATTCCCATTCTTGAGAAAACCATTTTAAAGAGTTTCTTAGCGCAGATCAAGGCACTGTCGGTTTTAGTAGGAATGATTTCGACCCATTTAGCAAAGGGACCTACTATACCAGGCAGTAATTATTTCCTCTACTGGTGGTGAGTAAAAAGCCTATATAATCTACCTGAATCCTGGACCAGGAATCCCATATTTTTGGTACCCCAATGAATGTTTTTTGAAGCTGGCAATCAGCATTCACCATGGAGCACTGCAGACTATTATCACACCATTGATCTATAACTGCTTTCATGCCTGGCCACCACCCTGTACGTTTAACTGTGTTTAAAGAGTCCTGTTCTCCTGTGTGACCTTGCTCATGCACAAATGGAATCAGGTCCCACTGTTCCTGGCGTGGGACTATCCAGATCCTTTGACAATCAGCATCCACTGCCCACCAGACGTCTCCAATCCTGTATTTTCCTGAGGGATCTTTCCCTGTCTTGACTAAGGACCGGATTGCTGTATCCCCATCTTGAAGGGTACTTAAGCCCAAAGTATCTTTTTTCACTGTTCAACCAAGGGAGGGAGCAACACAGTGATTTCTCTGGCTGTCCAGTCAGAGTCACTGTAAATAGTAACAGAAATGTCCCAGGGTTCGTAAGCTAAGACAGCTCTAACAGCCTACACCTCGGCTGTTTGGGCAGAAGGGGGGGGCGGTGAGCTGGTCCTTGGCGCCTCTCTCCGTCATTTGCCCAGAGGGTTCCATACCCTGTTTTGGAATGACCTAAAGGTCAGAGTGCAAGCTCCTCCTGCTTAGCGTCTACAAGCCTCATGCCTCCCTTGACTGGCTACTCAAAGTGTTTTACAAGAGGAAGGGAGCAGGTATGCTCTTCACCTTCTGTAATTAGCCCATACGGAGTCTGATAAAACTGCATGTTCTGTTTTAAACTTGACTCCTCCATTTACTAGGGTGAGGGTCCATTGAGCAATGCGAGGGATAGAGACCTGGCTGTCCTGTATTTTCCCTGATCTAATGAACTTGATTGGGAAATATACAGAGTGTATACAGAGAAGAGAGGTTTACATTAATTAGGAACTGGGGAAACTTTTGGGATGGGGGAGCCTATACAGGAGATATGGGCTCCGGCTAAACCAAAGTGGAACCAGACTGCTGGCACCAAACATTAAAAAGGTTGTAGAGCAGTTTTTAAACTCGGAGATGCGGCAAAGCCGACTGCTGCAGAGAAACATGTGGATCAGATGCAGACTTCTCTTAAGGGAGATTCTAATGATAGAGAATCTCCAGGTTATAGTCAGGAGCAGAGGATGGAAGAGGATAATGTAAGGGCCAGATCAGATGATAAGCAGTTACATAAAAAAGAATCTGACACATCAGAAAAGGGCAGACAAATAAACAGGGACAAGTTTTTTAAGTGCTTGTACACAAATGCTAGAAGTCTAAATAATAAGATGGGTGAACTAGAGTGCCTTGTGATAAAGGAGGAAATTGATATAATAGGCATCACAGAAACCTGGTGGACTGAGAGCAATCAATGGGACACATTCTAGGGTACAAAATATATCGGAAGGACAGAACAGGTCATGCGGGGAGGTGGAATGGCACTATATGTGAAAGAAAATGTAGATTCAAATGAAGTAAAAATCTTAAGCGAATTTACATGTTTCATAGAATCTCTATGGATAGAAATGTTATATTTTTATTAGAGCATGACATTAGGGAATCTATTATCGACCACCTGACCAGGACAGTAATAGCGATGATGAAATGCTAAGAGAAAGTAGTGAGGCTATCAAAATTAAGAACCCAATAACAGAGGGGGATTTCAATTAGCCTCATATTGACTGGGAACATTTCACTTCAGGAAGAAATGCTCAGACAAAATTTCTCGATACTTTAAATGACTGCTTCATGGAGCAGCTGGTACGGGACCCACAAGGGGAGAGGCAACTCTAGATTTAATCCTGCATGGACCGCAGGAGCTGGTCCAAGAGGTAACTATAGCAGGACCACTTGGAAATAGTGACCATAATACAGTAGCATTCAACATCCCTGTGGTGGGAAGAACATCTCAACCGCCCAACACTGTAGCATTTAATTTAATTTCAAAAGGGGGAAACTATGAAAAAAAAAAGAGGTGGTTAGTTAAATAGAAATTAAAAGGATAGTGACTAAAGTGAAATTCCTGCAAGCTGCTTGGGCACTTTCAAAAGATACCATAATAGAGGCCCAACTTCAATGTATACCTCAAATTGAGAAACACTGTAAAAGAACTAAAAAAGAGCCACCGTGGGTTAACAACCATGTAAAAGAAGCAGTGAGAGATAAAAAGACTTCCTTTAAAAATGGAAGTCAAATCCTAGTGAGGCAAATAGGAAGGAGCATAAACACTGCCAAATTAAGTGCAAAAGTGTAATAAGAACAGCCAAAGAGGCATTTAAGAACGGCAAGCCAAAAACTCCAAAGGTAATAACAAAATGGTTTTTAAGTATATCAGAAGCAGGAAGCCTGCTAAACAACCAGTGGGGCCCCTTGATGATCGAGATACAAAAGGAGCACTTAAAGATGATAAAGACATTGCGGAGAAACTAAATGGATTTTTTGATTTAGTCTTCATGGCTGAGGATGTTAGGGAGATTCCGAAACCTGAGCTGGTTTTTGTAGGTGACAAATCTGAGGAACTGTCACAGATTGAAGTGTCACTAGAGGAGATTTTGGAATTAATTGATAAACTCAACATTAACAACTCACTGGGACCAGATGGCATTCACCCAAGAGTTCTAGAAGAACTCAAATGTGAAGTTGCGGAACTATTAACTAAGATTTGTAACCTGTCCTTTAATTCGGCTTCGGTACCCAGTGACTGGAAGTTAGCTAATGTAACACTAATATTTAAAAAGGGCTCTAGAGGTGATCCCGGCAATTACAGACCATTAAGTCTAATGTCAGTACTGGGTAAAGTAGTAGAAACAATAGTTAAGAATAAAATTGTCAGAAACATAGAAACACATAAACTGTTGAGCAATAGTCAACATGGTTTCTGTAAAGGGAAATCGTGTCTTACTAATCTATTAGAGTTCTTTGAAGGGGTCAACAAACATGTGGAGAAGGGGGATCCAGTGGCATCGTATACTTAGATTTCCAGAAAGCCTTTAACAAGGTCTCTCACCAAAAGCTGTTATGTAAATTAAGCTGTAGTGGGATAAAAGGGAAGGTCCTTTCATGGACTGAGAACTGGTTAAAAGACAGGGAACAAAGGGTAGGAATTAATGATAAATTCTCAGAATGGAGAGGGGCAACTAGTGGTATTCCCCAAGGGTCAGTCCTAAGACCAATCCTATTCAATTTATTCATAAATGATCTGGAGAAAGGGGTAAACAGTGAGATGGCAAAGTTTGCAGATGATACTAAACTCTCAGGCTAGTTAAGACGGAAGCACACTGTGAAGAACTTCAAAAAGATCTCACAAAACTAAGTGATTGGGCAACAAAATGGCAAATGAAATTTAATGTGGATAAATGTAAAGTAGTGCACAGTGGAAAAAAATAACCCCAACTATACATACATGGAGGTTAATTTAGCTGCAACGAGTCTGGAAAAAAGATCTTGGCTTCATCGTGGACAGATCTCTGAAGATGTCCAAGCAGTGTGCAGGGGCAGTCAAAAAAGCAAACAGAATGTTAGGAATCATTAAAAAGGGATAGAGAATAAGACAGAGAATATATTATTGCCTTTATATAAATCCATGGTATGCCTACATCTCGAATACTGTGTACAGATGTGGCCTACTCACCTCAAAAAAGATATACTGGCACTAGAAAAGGTTCAGAAAAGGGCAACTAAAATGAATAGGGGTTTGGAGAGGGTCCCATATGAGGAAAGATTAACGAGGCTAGAACTCTTCAGCTTGGAAAAGAAGAGACTAAGGGGGATACCATAGAAATATATAAAATCATGAATGATGTGGAGAAAGTGGATAAGGAAAAGTTATTTACTTATTCCCATAATACAAGAATTGGGGAGAGGGTCACCAAATGAAATTAATAGGCAGCAGGTTTTAAACAAATACAAGGAAGTTCTTCAAGCAGCTCACAGTCAACTTGTGGAACTCCTTACCTGAGGCGGTTGTGACGGCTAGGACTATAACAGCGTTTAAAAGAGAACTGGATAAATTCATGGTGGTTAAGTCCATAAATGGCTATTAGCCAGGATGGGTAAAGAATGGTGTCCCTAGCCTTTGTTTGTCAGAGGATGGAGATAGATGGCATGAGAGCGCTCACTTGAGCATTGCCTCTTAGGGCTGGTCTACAATACGGGGGAAAATCGATCTTAGATACGCAACTTCAGCTACGTGAATAACGTAGCTGAAGTCGAAATATCTAAGATCGAATTACTCACTGTCCTCACAGCGCAGGATCGATGTCCGCGGTTCCCCCTGTTGATTCCACAACTCTGTTTGGGTTGGTGGAGTTACAGAATCGATATAAGCACGTTCTGGGATCGAGATATCACATCTAGATGAGATGCGATATATCGATCCCCGAGCAATTGATTGCTACCTGCCGATACGGCGGGTAGTGAAGATGTACCCTTAGGTTCACTCCCTCTGGGGCACCTGGGATTGCCCACTGTCGGTAGACAGATACTGGGCTAATCTGACCCGGTACGGCCATTCTTATGGTTTTATGGTCTCATTACAGTGAACCTTTGACGGCCAATAATAAATTCCCAATGCATGGGGCTTCAGACCAATGCAAGACATTCTTTTTCACAAGTATGAACGCGTGTCTCTATTTGATCCAGGAGCCTGGAGGCATATGCATTGCCGTTGGTTGAGAGTCACTCTGACACTTATCTGAGGAGGCCAATTCAATCACAAATGGCAAGGCAAGGGCAGGATAAACCAGGGCAGAAGAACTAATGAAACTTTGCTTCAAGGTGACCAGGGCAATCTGTTTGTCTGTTCCCAGTATCCAAATCCTGATTTTCTTTAATAACTCGTACAGAGACTTGGCTTAGTCAGAGAACATGTCAATGATCTTTCTAGCAAAATTAAAAGTTCCCAAGAGAGTTCGTAAGGAGTAAGTGTCTGTTGGAGCAGATTCCTTTCCTATCATATCTACCCTTTTAACCCAGACACAGTATTTCACTTGTTGCTATACTAATCTAGGCTTCTAAAAGAGTTGACAGATGTGATTCTAGTGTCAATAGCCATTATATTTGCAAAGTCATGGCGATTCCAGAGAGGGCCTGGAAGATTGGAAAAAGGCTAATGTAGTGCTCATCTTTAAAAAAGGAAAGGAGATTCGGGGGAAAATATAGACCAGTCAGCCTCACCTCAATCTCTGGAAAATAATGGAGCAAGAATTCAAGGAATCAGTTCTGAAGCACTTAGAGGAAAGGAAAATGATCAAGAAAAGGCAGCATGGACTCACCAAGGGCAAGTCATGGCTGACTAAGCTAATTGACTTCTATGATGAGATAACTGGATGAGGAGGGAGCAGTGGATGTGTTATTCTTTGACTTTAGCAAAGCTTTTGATACGGTTTCCCATGGTATTCTTGCCAGCAACTTAAAGAAGTATGGGTTGGATTAATGGGCTATAGGTGGATAGGAGGCTAGCTGGATCATTGGGCTCAACAGGTAGTAATCAGTGGTTCTATGTCTAGTTGGCAAATGGTTTCAAGCTGAGTGCCCCAGGGGTCAGTCCTGGGGCTTTCTCTGTTCAATAACTTCATTAATAATCTGGAGGATGGTGTGGACTGCACTCTCAGCAAGTTTGCAGATGACACTAAACTTGGAGGAGTGGTAGATATGCTGGAAGGTAGGATACAGAGAGACCTAGATAAAGTAGAGGTTTGGGCCAAAAGAAATCTTATGACTTTCAACAAGGATAAGTGCAGAATCCTGCTCTTAAGACGGAAGAATTTCATGCATTGCTACAGACTAGGGACTGAGTGGCTAGGCAGCAATTCTGCAGAAAAGGACCTGGGGATTTTAGTGGATGAGACGCTGGATAGGGATCAACAGTGTGCCCTTGTTGCCAAGAAGGCTAACGGCATTTTGTTCACATAGTAGAACTGTTGCCAGCAGATCATTCCCGTTTATTCGACATTACTGACGCCTCATCTAGAGTACTGTGTCCAGTTATGGGCCCCACACTACATGAAGGTTTTGGACAAATTGGAAAGATTCCAGTGGAGAGTAACAAAAATGATTAGGGGGCTGGAGCACATGACTTATGAGAAGAGACTGAGAAAACTGGGATTGTTTAATCTGTAGAAGAGAAGAATGAGGGGGGAATTTCATAGCCTCTTTCAATTACCTTGAAATGTGGGGGTTTAAAGACGATGACTCTAGACTGTTATCAGTGGTAGCAGATGACAGACCAAGGAGTAATGTTTTCAAGTTGCAGTGGGGGAGGTTTAAGTTTGATTAAAAACTTTTTCATTAGGCGCGTGATGAAATACGGGAATGGGTTAGTTAGGGAGGTGGTGCAATCTCCTTCCTTAGAAGTTTTGATGATTAGGCTTGACAGAGCCTTGGTTGCGATGTTTTAGTTGGAGATTGATCATGATTTGCAGGGGGTTGGACTAGATGACCTTGTGAGGTCCCCTCCAACCTGATATTCTATGATTCTGTTATCGTTTTCGCTATTAACCTTAAAAGAGGTTTACTATACTGTAGTTGAAACCTCTCTGATGATTTCCCTGGTCATTTCCGAAGTGTGTGGGGGCCATGTGTATTAAAAATGTCATCCACATATGAAATTACATGAGAATGGTGGTCAGGGTGCAAATGGTTCCACGTTTTGGTGACATGAGCATGACAAATACTAGGGGAAGACTAGAAGCTGCTGGGAGTTCGGCTGAAGGTATTTCCCCACTCCAGCACTTTAAGTGCAGAAGCTGGGGGGCTCGCAAGGAGTCTAACATTCAATACTGGCCTCTCCAGGCTTGTATTAAACTCCCAGTGTTATAGTTTCTCACTGATCTTGAATGGGTAGATGTTGCCACTGTCAAAGTGAAAAAAACCCTTTGGCCCTAGGAAGGCGCACATGGGCGATTCTCTGGGATACGCTCAAACCCCTTCACCCCCCTCCCCCTCCTCTGGGGAAGAGCTGAGAAAGCTCTTAATTAGCTTTTGCCATCAGCTAATCAAACAAAATATGTCCAAACCTCTTAGAACACACAAAACGAACAATTCTGTTATTCAAAAATGTAAATTATATTTAAAAAAAAAAAGAAAAACTACATCTAGAACTTAGCCTAGTGCTAGATTTAAAAAGAGCAATTATAATAATTAAGCATAATTGTTTTCGTTTGGTCCAGCTTAAGGGTTACAAGCAAAATAAAATATTTGGGACCTAGGACAGATTAGTCAACAAGCCATAAATAAATACAAGAGCTAAACCTAACCGCCTCTTCCTAGACATTTCCTGATCTACTTACATGTGTGGGGATTTAAATGTCAGTTCTAGTTATGATTTAATTATTTTGCATACCTGACTTATGGATTTTTACAGCATAGGCCTGGTCTACATTATGCGTTTAAACTGATTCTAGCAGCGTTAAACCGATTTAACGCTGTACTGTTCCACACTACGAGGCTCTTTATATAGATATAAAGGTCTGATTAAATCGGTTTCTGTACTCCTCCCCAACAAAAGGAGTAGCGCTAAAATCGGTATTACCATATCGGGTTAGGGTTAGTGTGGCCGCAAATCGATGGTATTGGCCTCCGGGCGGTATCCCACAGTGCACCACTGTGACCGCTCTGGAAAGCAATCTCAGCTCAGATGCAGTGGCCAGGTAAACAGGAAAAGCCCCGTGAACTTTTGAATTTCATTTCCTCTTTGCCCAGGGTGGAGCTCTGATCAGCACGGGTGGCAATGCAGTCCCAAATCCAAAAAGAGCTCCAGCATAGACGGTACGGGAGATACTGGATCTGATTGCTGTATGGGGAAACAAATCTGTTCTATCAGAGCTCTGTTACAGAAGACGAAATGCCAAAGCATTTGAAAAAAAAAATCTATAGGCTACAGAGTGCTGTGTGACAAGCGTAACGGGAACCCAGGGACTCAAATGGACTCTCATGGAGGGAGGGAGGGAGTACTGAGGACTTCAGCTATCCCACAGTCCCCAGCAGTCTCCGAAAAGTATTTGCGTTCTTGGCTGAGCTCCCAATGCCTGTAGGTTCAAACACATTGTCCGGTGTGGTTCAGGGAATAGCTCGTCAATGTACCCCCACCTGCCACCACATGAAAGAAAAGGGAAAAAAATCCTTTCTTGACTTTTTTTAATGTCACCCTATGTCTACTGAATGCTGCTAGTAGATGCGATGCTGCGGCAGTAAAGAGCAGTATCTGCTCCTCTTCCCTCCCCAGTGGCAGATGGTACAACATGCTTGATAATTGCTGAATACCCCTGGCTGGCCTCAGGGGCGCCTGGGTAAAAATAGGAATGATTCCTGGTCATTCCCAGTAGAGGGACAGAACGGCTGGTAACCATCTTCATCATAGCCACTGGGGGCTGAGCTTCATCAGCCCCCTCCCTTTCCTGTGTAAATAAAAGATTCTGTCCTGCCTGGACTATCATAGCAGCAGCATGCTGTGCTCCTCTCCCTTGCACCGCTTAATGTCCTGCCTGGACTGTCATAGCACCGGGAGGCTGCCTCCCCTTCATTTTATCTCACTAACAAGTCACTGTTTCTTATTCCTGCATTCTTTATAACTTCATGATACAAATGGGGGGGACACTGCCACGGTAGCCCAGGAAGGTTGGGGGAGAAGGGAAGCAATGGGTGGGGTTGTTGCAGGGGCACCCCCTGTGAATGGCGTGTAGCTCATCATTTCTGCGGGATCTGACACGGAGCAGCTGTAGTCTCTGATGCACTGCTTCTCTAGTACATTTGCCCCATATTCTAGGCAGGACTGACTCTATTTTTAGAAACCATAAAGAAGGGATTGACTCAGGGAGTCATTCCCAGTTTTACTTTTGCACCCCCGGCCGATCTCAGCCAGGGGCACCCATGAGAGCAGCAGACAGCACAGAAGAACAGATAACCATCATCTCATTGCCAAATTACACTGGTAACCTTCTCTGCTATCATGGAAAAGCAAATGAATGCTGCTGTGTAGCACTGGAGGATCGCCTCTGTCCGCGGCATCCAGTACACATACGGTGACTGTAAAAAAAAAAGCTGAACGGGCTCCATGGTTGCCGTGCTATGGCGTCTGCCAGGGCAATCCAGGGAAAAAGGGCGCAAAATGATTGTCTGCTGTTGCTTTCCCGGAGGAAGGAATGACTGACGACATTTACCCAGAACCACCCGCGACAATGATTTTTGCCCCACCAGCCACTGGGCTCTCAACCCAGAATTCTAAGGGGCGGGGGAGACTGCGGGAACTATGGGATAGCTACGGAATAGCTACCCACAGTGCAACGCTCTGGAATTCAACGCTAGCCTCGGACCATGGACGCACACCGCCGAATTCATGTGCTTAGTGTGGCCGCATGCACTCAACTTTATACAATCTGTTCTATAAAACCGGTTTATGTAAAATCAGAATTATCCAATAGTATAGACTTACCCTCGGTCACCTATGCTGAAGGAGCACTGGTTGGCATTTTTATAATAGCAGGCCTTATGCTCTTGTTTAGCATCCTGTAGGTTTTCTCCAGCAAGGGCTAGAGAGTCTCCGAGAATATTTTGCAGGTTGATTACAAAGTCTAAATTGTTATTTTCTGGAGAAGATGTAACCGTCCTCCCATTTGCTGCTTCACCAAGTATAATGATCCCATAACTTCATGGCTTCAATCGAGTTCAAAGGGAGAAAACCCCGAAGTGGGATATGGTACAGCCCTGTAGGCAAAGATCAACTGCTGTCACGCTAAGTCTCAGTCTTTGGAGTGCTCGTTCACAAATTTACGTATCATGGCCCGAAATCCCATTAAACTTTTGCACTACGCCATTAGGTTAATGGCAGTAAGGGGGTGGCAACTGTTTCTCCCGAGGACCTTCCCAAAGACGTTTCATGGTTCCTGCCAGGACTTTAGTTTCCAAATCCATAAGGATGTCAGAGGGCCAATCTGCCCTTTCAAAAATATCTGCCAATGCCTGGCTCACATTTTTAGTCTTGGTGTTGCTTAGAGCTACTGTTTCCGGCCATTGGGTGGCAAAATCCCTAAAGGTCAGTATATTCAGCTTTCCTCTGCGTATCTTCTGAGGGAAAGAACCCAGAAAATCCACAGCTACATGCTGAAAAGGAAGCTCACTTATGGGCAGTGGCTGGAGAGGGGCCTGGACCTGGTGGTGGGGCTTTCCCACCCTCTGGCGAACCTCAGAAGACCAGACATAGGAAGAAACATCCTTGCCCATTCCCTCCTAGTGGTATGATTTCCCCAACTGGTCTTTGATCCTGTTCACCCTAGCATGACCACTATGTGATCATAGTCTAAACTTAAGAGATGTGCCCTATACTTAGCTGGAACATCCAACTGTTTTTGAGGATGCCAGTCCTCGTGCACACCAGAAAACTTTTCCTAGTATGAGTCCTCCTTCTAGAAAAAACCTGGACCTATTGGAATAGCTGAGAAGCACTGGCTAGCTCTGTGGTGCCATTCAAGGTCCCTTTAGGCTTCCATCTGTTTTCTGCCCTGCCTGGAACATCTCCCTTTATGCTGGAGACATTAGTTCCCCACTGTGTTGTGGACTGTAAGCGATGAAGGGTGTCGCTGTCCATTATGAACTGCTGGTGCCCTAGGTTGTATTTCAGGCTCCGGTATCCTTTGGCGCTGGCTCCCCTGACTCTGGACAGGTTGCAAGCATGGGATCTGGTGCTGACTGCTCCTCCAGTTATAATTCTTGGGCTCATTCTGGCTGGAGCGTACGAACTGGATGTAGAATTGCTATCATACACTTTGGTTTGGAATCGCGTTCCACCCCTCCCTCTGGCTCAGTCCCTTTAGGAGGTTCAGGAATGTGGCGGCCTGGTTAGCCTGGCTGCACGTGAGGATGCCCACCCTGTTTGTCGGATTTACATGTTGGCTAAACCTTCCCAAAGAATAGGAATGGGATGATCATACACTGCAAAAGTCAATATTCCAGACCAGTCCTTCTACTGGACAGGCAACTTGGCTGTCGGTAGGTTAAAAGAATTTGCCTGAAGAGGTTGCACTGCCATTTTGGTGTCTTGGCTGATGAATTTGGCGTCCACCAGCGACTGGCAGATAGCTGATGCCTCTGCTCATGTCCATCCACACAGTAATCTTCCTCCCAACCACATTTACAGTTTCCCTTCTATCTGGGAAAATCTGTGAGGCGTCTGGACCGGAAGGCTCTCAGTGGGACTCCTGATTGCTGAGTTGAGTTGGCTGATGCTCATGGAGCAGTTGGCCTTTACATGCCCCAGCTCATTAATTTTGAAACATTGGCCAGCTGATTGTGGGCTTGGGCGAGGTGGGTTCTTACAGAGTAGGCTGGTGGGCAGGACCTTTGCTAGGGGTCTGAGCACCCTAGGCGCACGGCCATTTCGCTGCCTCACGCACTGGTCCCCGGGCTCCTCAGTCCTGCCTGCAGATGGTCGGCTGCTCCCACGGCTCTGGTAGAACTGCCGAAATCGTGCCTGCGGGAGGTCCACCACAACTGCATGAGCAGCCGACCCTCCTCAGGCACCACTGCGGCAGCTCCACTGGAGCCGCCTGCCGCCCCCTCCGGCAAAATGCCGCCCCCTAATAATGCTAGCGCCCTAGGTGATTGCCTAAGCCGCCTAAATGCAAGCGCCGGCCCTGCTGGTGGGATGAGATGGAATCTGAAGTTTCCCTACCTGTGTGGAGGGCCTGGACGAGTGGGGGTCTTAAGGTGATCCCAATGGTGGGGTGTCGTCTCGGGTTGCCCCTTCTGGTAGCCAACTGCTACTAATTTACTTTTTCTCCACCACCTCCACCCATTTGGCTGCAATCTCCCCCACCTTGACTCATACATCACAGCCTCTGAGCAGACCAGGTCACTCAGCAGTTGCAAGCTGTCACCCTTCCACAGGCCCATGGACTCAGCAGGCTGGGTCAAGCAGCACTTCCAAGCTACCATCCTCCAATGCCACAGGTTCAGCGCATCCATATCCCCACTTTCATGTTCGAGTAGTAACACAGTTGATGAGCAATGCCTACAGGAATTTTGGACGCAGCAAGGATCTTTAGCTTAGGTAAGCGGAGCGTTGCTACAGAGCAAATGGGAAGCCAAAACACAAAAAGAGAGATTAGACGGAGGGACGGAAGCAACCATCTTGACCATAAAGTTATTTATTGCCAGGTATACAAGGAGAAGCCATTGGAACATTAAATCTATCTTAAAATTGATTACAAAAAGTTAGCTTTAGAAAAACTATATGCGATCACACAAGTCAGATTAAGAAAGCTATAGCTACAATAGGCTAAAACCAGAGAGAGAAAGAGAGAGAGAGACACACACACATTTGCGTTCTCACCACTCTGTGAAACTTGAACTTTTCGGAGTTCCCAGGTTGTGGTGGAAGGTGAAGGTTCGCAGGGCTTGAGACAGGCAGAGAGAGCCCCTGTAGGATCAGTCAGAAGATTAAGTTCCAATGGGACTGATGCAGATTTTGGCTAGCAGCATCGAAACACTTACCTGAGCATGGACAGGGCTTTTTTTGTAGTGAAACAGCAATGGTTTAAGAACGAACACCAGATTTGTTTATGGGTAAACTGATGGCTGGAGGGAATTCAGCAAAGTTGTTTTGGTCAGGCTAGACAAAAGGAACATTTCTGGATACAGGTGGTGTTCCTTGGTCTTATAACTACTGAACTGGATGTATACAGACATGTGTTCATTAACATCGTGAGCAGAGATCCCCATCATGCAGTGCTTCCCTGATTATCTGGTTCCAGAGTTCCATGTGGCTTTTGTCTCGGGAATCTCTGTTCTCCATTCTGAATGCTTATTGAGATGCTTGTGTGTGCCATCGCAGATGCAAATGAGGTTAGGAGTTCCCTCAATCTTGTCACCATTGTCCGGAGGAGGTTAGGTATCTTTCCCACTGCATTTTCAGTCATTACTGTATGTCTTTTGATTGGTTTTGTTTCAAGCAGAGGCTGGGGTGAGGTCCACCATGAATCAGACTGGCAAGAGAGTGGGACCTGATTCCTCAAAAAGAATACGGAGCACTTATATCACCTCCCCAAAGGCCCCTCACCTGTCCTCTGTCACATTGGGGAAAACCCCTGGGCCTTTTTCTTTGGCCCTTTGTTTTCCCACTGGCCAAAGACAGCTGGCTCCCGATTTATGGTGGAAGAGTGTCAGACACATAGAAAAACATAAACTGTTGAGCCATAGTCAACATGGTTTCTGTAACGGGAAATCGTGGCCTACTAATCTGCTAGAGTTCTTTGAAGGGGTCAACAAACATGTGGACAAGGGGGAATCCCGTGGACATAGTGTACTTAGATTTCCAGAATTCCATTAATGGTAAATTCTCAGAATAGAGAGGGATAACTAGTGGTGTTCCCAAGGGTCAGTCCTAGGACCAATCCTATTCAATTTATTCATAAATTAACTGGAGAAAAGGGTAAAAAGTGAGGTGGCAAAGTTTGCAGATGATACTAAAAAGCTCAAGATAGTTAAAACTGAAGCAGACTGTGAAGAACTTAAAAAAATCTCACAAAACTAAGTGATTGGGCAACAAAGACTTGATCATTTCCTGTTAGGCTCAGTCCTTCTGGGGCACCTGGCATTGGCCACTGTCGGTAGACAGATACTGGGCTGGATGGCCCTTTGGTCTGACCCGGTACGTCCATTCTTATATTTTTATGTTCTTAAGATTGAAGTTTCCAGAAACAGATTACAGTTTTGTGGGGCCCTGGGCCAAAGAAAGTGGGGGGGGGGGCTCTAAGCTCACCAGTCATGCAGCAGCCTATTAAGTGCTGCACAAGCACTCAGTGCTTTCGAGGGGATAGTCCCAACCCATCCCAGCCCCAGACCTGCTGAGGCGGCGGGGGGGGGGCGAGATGTCCTTCCCCTACCTAGCCAGACCCAGGGTACCTCTTCATTACCAGCAGTATCGGCGGGTTGCAATCGATTTCTCGGGGATCGATATATCACGTCTCATCTAGACCGATATATTGATCCCCAAAAGCGCTCCTGTCAACTCCGGAACTTCACCAACGTGAACGGCGATAGCGGAGTCGACAGGTGGAGCTGCGGATGTCGATCACGCGCCGTGAGGATGGTAGGTAATACGATCTAAGATACTCCGACTTCAGCTATGCTATTCACGTAGCTGAAGTTGCATATCGTAGATCGATCCCCACCGTAGTGTAGACCAGCCCTCAATAAAGGGAGAGGCGCCTATCCTGTGTTCCCCCTGGAGCTGCCACAGTGGGGAGAGATGCCTCTTCCCCGTCAAATGCTGATGCCAGGAGTTTAATCTGGGGAGAGTCCTCGCTCATCTCTGAAGTCCCGGGGAAACCCTCACCTCCTTGCTCGAAGCAGGACCAATATGTAGCTAAGTCATCCAACTAGGGCTTTGTCGAACCTGACCTTAAAAACCTCTAAGGAAGGAGATTCCACCACTTCCCTAGGTAACCCATTCCAGTGCTTCACCACTCTCTGAGTGAAAAAGTTTTTTCCTAATATGCATCCTAAACCTCCTCCACTGCAACTTGAGCCCATTACTCCTTGTTCTGCCATCTGGTACCACTGAGAACAGTCTAGATCTATCCTCTTTGGAACCCCCTTTCAGGTAGTTGACAGTGGCTATCAGATCCCCCCTCATTCTTTTCTTCTGCAGATTAAACAATCCCAGTCCCCTCAGCCTTGCCTCATAAATCTTGTGCTCCAGTCTCCTAATCATTTTTGAAAGCAGCAAAGAATCCTGTGGCACCTTATAGACTAACAGATGTTTTGGAGCATGAGCTTTTGTGGGTGAATACCCACTTCGTCAGATGTATTCACCCACGAAAGCTCATGCTCCAAAACATCTGTTAGTCTATAAAGTGCCACAGGATTCTTTGCTGCTTTTACAGATCCAGACTAACACGGCTACCCCTCTGATACTAATCATTTTTGTTACTCTCCGCTGGAATCTTTACAAGTTTTCCAAAGCCTTCGTCTAGCATGGGGCCAACAACTGGACATAGTACGCCAGATAAGGCCTTACCAAAGCCAAATAGAGAGGAATGATCACATGCCGCACAGGTTCCAATCGACCCTTGCTTCCACATCACAAAATTCATTCCGCGTATGCGTGGGAAATAGCGGAAACACTGGGCCCGTCCCCACCCTTTCCGCCTGTAGTTCCTTCCCCTATGGACACATCCTGTTCGACCCACAGTCTGCCCCATTCCAGCCCACACCACAGCCTCAGAAGCTGGGAGATGGAGCCAGCGTGTGGGAGGAGCCAGAATCCAGTTCCGGTGAAGGGAGGAGCTGGCGTGGTGGAAGAGCTGAGGGCTGGAGCTTGGATGGGGGAGGACTCTCCCAGCTTCGCTAAGCTCTAGCCAGGCACGAGTGGTGACTTCTGCTATGGGGATGGAAGGTGCTGAGGATGAGGTGGAGTCTGCCAGGGGGTTGGGGGCTTTGGGGCCTATCCCAGTGTGGATGTGACTCTTCGGTTTGATCTTCAGGGCCTTTCACTTCAACCACCAGCGCCATAGCTGCCAGCTACTGCCATGGACCCAGCACTTGGCAGACATCCACATTAAGAGGAACGTCCACTATGACCTCTACCAGAAGAAAGGCAGGTGGCGACAGGGGTGAGGGTGAGGGGTGGGGGAAGGATGACAAGCAGGAGTGAGGTGGAGGAGCGCAGGGATTAGGGCGTGGGGTGAGAGCTAGAGGGGCAGGGGTGTAGGGCGGGGACTGAGAATGGGGCAGGGGCAGAGGTGGGGGGGTGAGGGCAAGGGGGAGTGCAGGGTGTCCCAGGGGTAGGGCGGTGGGGGTATGGGACAAGGACAAGGGCTGAAGGGCAGGGGCAGCAGAGAGCAGGGGCACATTCAGCACCCATTTCGCCCAGTTTGAGCTCGGGCTGATCAAACCTAACTGCAAGATCCCGCTGCTTCGTCTGGCCAGCTAGGTGCTTCCTACCATGAGCCAAGCCTTGGTGGTTTTGCAGTGAGCGAAGAGGTGAGAGGGCAGAGTGAGGGCAGCAGCATTTCCAGACCAGGCACTCAGCCGCTCTGGAGACATCTACGGCTGTGTTATATGAAAACACATCCAGTCGTTCTCACAGCTGCCAGGCTGCTGGGCTCCAGCAGTACAGACATTGACTCCTGCCACCCAGCCTACCCCGTGCCAGCCTCTCTGAGGACAGTGACCTCCTGAAGCCCCAAACTGGCCAGCTATGCACCCCACAGGCACCACTCTCCTACCAGTCTCAAACCACCAGTGCTCCAGTGTCTGACTCTGTGATTAGAGCGCCCTGGTCCGGGCTCCCGACTGCAGGGAAGTTGCCCAGTTTTTACCCCAGCACTCTAGTGCTCCAGCACGCTCACTACGGGAATGATGGCTACCTGTTCTGCACTGCTGGTTGGAGCTGGTACGGAGATACAGGAGCCACTCGTGCTGAGCTCTGGTTGCTCTCTCAGCAAACATTCTCCACAAGGCACCCATCCCTGGGCTCATGAGGACACCCTTCTAACCGACAGATTATATGCAGAATTGCATTAGGGGAGATGGGAGGAGCTACCGGGGCATGCGGTCCACGACGGAGGAGGGGAAGAACTGTCAACAGTGGAGGCTGAAGTTTCCCCATGATCACAGGTGCTGTGAGGGTAATGCCGACGCCATGCTGGGAATGTGTTGGCGCACTCCCATGATGGGGCAGTGCCACCTACCGGCCCAGTGATATGGCCAATGAGTATCGAAGTCCAGGGGAGGCTATCTCCCCTAACCAAGGCTGTGGCATCGCCCACGCTTCCACCTCTTCGCTGAAGCTAATGGAGACACAGCTCCAATCAGGGGCCTGGAGCTTGGGGTTCAGGCTGGTGACCGGGGCTGGAGTAGCCAAGGGAGGCTCGGGCCGGCCAGCAACTCAAGGTGACTGGGGCCGGCCTAGCAGGTCGAGCCAGTCAGTGTGGCAGGCTGGAACAGAGGGCCTCTGGTGGAAGGGGCTAGATTCTCCGTAGCCCTGCCCTCAGCACACTGCTCGTCTCATTGGGCTGGTATTGAAGGAGTTGATAGCTCTGGGAGTCCAGAGTAAATTGCGCCTCTGTCACTTTGCCTCAGTGGGTCACAACTGAGGAGGTCAAATTCAGCACAGACTGTGCAGAAATAGGGCAGACTCACTCCATATTGGTGGTTGTTTTGTCATTAGATATATGAAGCCAGTAATCAAAATAACTTCAGTCTCTCCACACTGGTTAACAGTAAGTGAAAGATACAGTCTTCTTAGGCATCACAGCACTTAGAGTCCACTGCCTGGGTGGTGACCTATGAGGAGTGAAAAAAAATTTCATCGAACAAAGGGGCCTTTTAATTCAAAGCGATCAGTCACACATATAGATCTATGTATAACCCAAATTTTACCCAGTAACCATGCTAGGGTCAATTCTGTAGTAACTAAATATCTAAATAGCTAAGGGTTTGATTATAAAAGAAAAGATGAGGATTAATTACTGTTAACAGATCATCTATATATAACTGATCACAAAGTCCTTATATCAGATCTGTAGCAGTGATAGAACAGATCGCTGGCTTATAAAGTCTCTCTGGTAACTTCCAAAAGATTGGAAAGTCTTCAGTCCATAATTCAAAATATTCCTTTGAATTGTAAAGCCACAGTCCAGAGAATCAGGGCAGGAAATAGATGGCCAAATAGAGATAGCGGAGGGATCTTTTATATCCTCTGGCATTTGCCTGGAAATCTACTGTCTCGAAGAGAGCTCACAGCCCAGGTGCACGGAAAGTTCCTGACCCAAGGTGGAGTCCTGGATTACATGAGCATATCCCATGTCCTTATATGCTGGATCACCCACAGCCCACGTTCTGGTTGAAGCCTCCTTCTTCAGGAAGCTTTATCAGGGCGGAAGGAGTTTCTTCTATAGCCCGTTGTGAGAGCTAAGTGTTATTCATGCGACATCAACATAAAGTGTTCTTGATGGGACATCAACACATCAGTTTAAATTTTATCTGGAGGCTGTTATTAAGAGAACACACATATATGAATAGACAATATTAATAACTTCAAATACACAAATGCATATGTACGGGCATACTTAGCTAATCATGTTTTCCACTGACAAGTTTCGTGACATACGTTGTACAAAATTTGTTCTAATTGTCTAACAGTGGCAATATTAATGCTATAAATGGTCATACTTAATCGCACAGCATTATTGCCGCTCTCAGAACTGGGACTATCTGCCATTAGTCCTACACAAAGAGCACTAGTACCTCGCAAATGTGCTGGAGACCTCCCAAATGGATGGAAGGTTCAGAACTGCCCAGACCAGAAGGGATACGAGCCAGAGACTGGCTCCAAAACACTTTCTGGAGCAGAGCTTTTAGAAAAAATGGTTCCGTATGAAGAGCGATTAATATCTGGAACGTTACGGCTTGGAAAAGAGAGGGCGAAGGGGAGAGAGGACAGAGGTCTATAATCATGACTGATGTTGAGAAAGTAGATAAGGAAGTGTTGTTTACTACTTCTCATAACAGAAGAACTTGTAGGAGGGGTCACCAAATGACATTAATGGGCAGCAGGCTTAAATCAACAAAAGAGTATTTATTCACACAACACACAGTCAACAGAGGCCAACACCATAACAGCCCGTAACCAACAGTCTACCCACTAGGCTGCCCATCACTGAAAGCTCTATCAGAAATGGAGAATGTGGGCATCACCCTAATCCCCACTGAAGGGAGTTAAAACAAGATAACCAAAAAAGAAAGAGATTGTCACGGATTTTGGAGGGGACAAGGCCCTGCACCCCCGGCTTCCTGCAATTCACCATGACTCTCAGTCAGAGAGTACAACAGAAGGTTTATTAGATGACAAGAATACAGTCCAATCCAGAGTTGTAGGCATAAACAGGACCTCACTGTTAGGTCCCTCATGGGGGGAGGGTTGGGAGTTTAGACCTCAACCTTGGTGTTTCATCCGATTCCCCAGTCAACTGAAGTCTGAAGACCCCACCTCCAGCTTAGTCACTCACTCTCCTCCCACTCAGCTAGCCTTTGTCCAGTTTCCGGGCAAAGGGATCACCTGGCCCAACTCCCGCTTCGGTTACAGGTTCAGGTATCTCCCCTCAAGTGAAGTCATCTCCCCATCCCATCTCGAATGCAGACAATCCCAGTAAAACTAAACAACATTACCAGGTTAAGTATCAGAGGGGTAGCCGTGTTAGTCTGGATCTGTAAAAGCAGCAAAGAATCCTGTGGCACCTTATAGACTAACAGACGTTTTGGAGCATGAGCTTTTGTGGGTGAATACATGCATCTGAGGAAGTGGGTATTCAACCACGAAAGCTCATGCTCCAAAACGTCTGTTGGTCTATAAGGTGCCACAGGATTCTTTGATGCTATTACCAGGTTAGTCTGCCCCGCTCCCTACTGCGTCACAGAGACAAAGGGAGAAAAAGCACTGTGCCAAGCCCTTGAATGGAGATGGAACAGCTGCTGAAATGGACAAGCATCCATCATCAAGAGCAACTCCTGCAGCAGATGGCCACACAGCAATAGCAGGAAATTCGTTAATTAGCAGCTCAGCAGCAGCAGCAACAACAGTTGGTCCAACAGGTGGCCTGCATTTTGCAACCCCGTGCCCACCAGAGCTGCCTAACCCTGCCTCTATCCGGCTTTCCAAAATTGCTCCGGACAATGATCCTGAGGCTTTTTTAGAGACTTTTGAATGGGTGACCCTGGTAGCGCAGTGGCTCCAAGACCAATGGGCTGCAGTGGTGGCCCCGTACTTAAGCAGAGTAGCACAGACTTCTCGTCACCGAGAAGCTGTGTGACTGATGCTGGAGCTGGCTCAAATCAGAAGCAAAGATATGGGTGTAGGTCGCTGAACGTGTACTACTAGAACAGTTTGTCCAGATCCTGCCCCCTGTGGGAAGAAAGTGGTGTTTCAGCATCACCCTAACACCATGATCGAGGCCATTAAGCTCATGGAGTACTACCTCAGTGCCAAGTCTCCCGGGATTACAATATCTTCGTGGCTGGTTGGAACCAAGAGTCCTGTGCCCCTGAAGGATTAAACCATCCAGTGACTCCCTGGATTATGTGGAAAATCGACATCTATCCCCCCACCAGAGCTCCGGCGGGCAAGAGGATCCAGAGGAACAAGGACCCCCCATTCCAGAGGCCCAGTGCTAACTACCTGCCCTGCGGTTCAGGAGACCTTTGATTGGCCCAGAAGTCAGGAAAGCATGTTGTGACCCAACTGCCCGGGTCCCCAGGCATGAAACCCAAGAACAATACCGGTGTTTCTGATCTTCCTGATTTTTTCCTAAGGTTGTTCTGCACCATAGCCATCATAGCCTGGAGTCTCTTCTTAAAGTGGCGCACACACACACCCTTACTGGCAGTTCTATTTCTTCAGTTTTGCTTTCTCAGGAGTCATGGGTCAAATTCAAGAGTCCCCTGCTCTGTCTACCACATAATTTTGAATTTGAAAATGCATAGTGGGGCCGTTGTCATGTAATTATGTACCACCATTAATCACCTCCTAACACTTGCATCTTTAAAAACACAGAACTGTTCAGAAATCTGCAAGCAGGGACATTTTTTTTCTGGACTGGGATATTACCATTACTGTCACTATTGAAATGCCACTAGTGAGTCTCATGGCTCAGAGATAAGAGCCATGGAACTGTGCCATTGCCTGTTCTCTGGGCCTCGTGCTGCTGCGAACTGTGCAGTTCACTGATAGGACTATCTAAACCAGCTTGGTATTTTTTGTGTCAGCATTTTTTGCCACTTTGCCAGCTCTTTGCTCACCACTCCTACAGGCTTTTACGGTAATTACACCCAACTTAGTCAATCCTGGTATTAAGAGCAATAGTTCAGTACAAGTATCATTTCTTCTATGTGATGAGCCAATTCCTTTTCCAGAAGTCTTATGACTCAGACAGGATTGTCATGGTAGTTAGGCACAGATCTATGTCTCAGTTACGGCCAGCATTGTCCCTGCCAATTCAGTCACCAACACGGAGACAGACTACATCTTTTTGAGCCTGAGCAAAGGAACGTAGAATGCTGTTCCTTCACTTCCTTTTTGGCCACCTTTGGAGCCAATGACATGCACTGGTGATAGTAGCCCCACTTCTCACAAACACTCCTTCGCTTTGTATTTCATTAGACAATTCCACCACTATCCCAGAGGGTGTAATTTTTCAATTAAAATACATTTTTGTATTGAAGACAAAATTGATATGATGATAATGTGTCATGTGGCTTCTGCTTTCTTTTTTCCAACTAACCTACCCAGCCATGTCCCTGCTGAATCACAAGAGTCAGCTGTATAGCTGATGGTCCTTAATAGTTTTTTAGCCTGTATAAGCTTTATACAGAATAAAACGGATTTATTGAGCTGGATGTCTGGGTGCTGCTGTCAGGTAACCCGCAAGGCTGTTTTCACTTAAACATGCAGCTTTCGGCGTATAGCCCGGACCCTGGGTTTGTGTTGCAGCAGTCTAGCATGTCTGGTTCAACAAGGCAGGGGTCTGGAAGTCCCAAGCTGGTAGGAAAAATAGGCTCCAATGTAATTTCAGTAAATCATGAGACAGTCCCAAGGGGACTGCTGTGACCAAACCCGTCACACCCAACTTCTGGCAAAAAGAGGCTAGGAATTTTGAAGCATTTAGAGATGACGAACAGTCAACATAGATTCCCCAAGGGCAAGCCAACCTAATTGCCTTCTCTGATGACAGAATTGGCTCTGCGGATATGGGGAAACCAGTGGATGCAATATATGTTGACTATGGCAAAGTTTTTGACATGGTCTAGCAGCAAGTTCAAGAGGTATGGATTGGCTGAATGGACTATAAATTGGCTAGAGAGCTGGCTAAGTCGTCCGGCTCAATGGGTACTGATCAATGGTTCGATGTCTATTTGGCAGCTGGTATCAAGCTGAGTAACCCAGGGGTCAGTCCTGGAGCCGTTTTCTTCAACAGATTTATTAATGATCTGGATGACACTAAACTGCAGGGAGACGTAGATACCTGGAGGGTAACGACAGGGTCCAGAGTGATCTAGACAAATTGAAGGATTGGTCCAAAGGAAATTTTGTGGGGTCCAACAAGGACAAGTGTAGAGTCTTACAATTAGGATGGAAGAATCTCATGCACTGCTGCAGGCTGGCTAAGCAGCAGTTCTGTAGAAAAGGACCTAGGGATTACAGTGGATGAGAAACTGAATATGAGTCAGCACTGTGCTCTTTTTGCCAAGAAAGCTGCATTAGTAGGCGTATTGGCAGCAGATCGCGGGAAGTGATTAGTCCCCTTTATTTGGCACTAGCAAGGCCACATCTGGAGTACTGGGCATTGCCAGGAGATCGAAGGACGTGATCATTCCCCTCTATTCGACATTGGTGAAACCTCATCTGGAGTATTGCATCGAGTTTTGGGTTGGCCATTACAAGAAGTATGTGGACCAATGAAGGGAGGAGGGCAATGAAAATGATAAGGGGGTTGGGACACAAAGTTCGACAAAAGGCTGTGGGAACTGGGCTTTTTTAGTCTTTAGAAGCGAAAAGTTAGTGGGATTTGATTGCAAACTTAAATTACTTGAGGAGAGGTTCCAAAGATGATTGAGTGCAGATGACAGAACAAGTAGCAATGGTCTCAAGCTGCAGTGGGGGAGGGGGAGTAAAGGGACGATGACTTCTTATAGAATCATCGAATATTAGGGTTGAAAGGAACCTCAAGAAGTTTTCTACTGTAAAGCCCTGGTCAAAGCAGCCCCTATTCCCAAATAAATCATCCCAGCATGACCTTAAAAACCTCTAAGAAAGGCGATAGCACAGCCTCCTTAGGAACCCTTTCCACTGCTTAACCCCCTCCCATTCTTGTCTTTTGCAAACTGAACAATCCCAGTTCCCCCAGCCTCTCATAAGCCATGTGCGAATCATTTTTGTTACTCTCTGCTGGACACTTTCCAATTTTTCCACATCCTAGTGTGGGGCCCAAAAACTGGACACAGTACTCCAGATGAGGTCTCAGCAATGTCAAATAGAGGGGAATGATCACGTCCTTCGATCTCCTGGCAACGCCCCTACTTATGCAGCCGAAAAGGCCGTTGGCCTTCTTGGCAACAAGAGCACACTGTCGACTTATATCCAGCTCTCCTCCAATGTACCCCCTTGGTCTTTTTCTGCAGAACAGCTGCTTAGTTATTCGTTCCCTAGTATGTTGGAGTTCCTGGGATTCTTCCATCCTAAATACAGGATTCTGCACTTGTCCTTGTTGAACTTCATAAGGTTTCTTTTGCCCCAATCCTCTAACTTGTCTAAGTCCCGCTGTATCTTATCCCTACCCTCCATGCCATAAAGTTTAGTGACCACCTTTCTATCACCCTGGGAATTAGCGCTTTTGACACAGGGCACTCGCTGCAGGCCGATGTCCTGCCTTGCTGCTGCCCCACCCCCCGTGTCCATCCCAGCTTCGATTCCCCTTATGCCAGGTTTCATCTTTGGGGAATCCCCCAACCCCCTATTCCCCACCTCGCCTGAGTCTTTGGTTACTGCCAGTTACCATCTAGCCCCCGCCCCATGGGCGCCTCTATGTATTTTGCTGCCCCAAGCATGGCAGTCAGGTGGCTTTTGGCGGCGTGCCTCTGGGAGGTCCTCTGGTAACATGGATTCGGCGGCCTGCTTGTGGCAGGTCCACCAGTTCCACAGCTTCGGCAGGTCCGCCGCCCAATTGCCATTGAACCCGCGGGACCGGCGGACCTCCCGCAGGCAAGCTGTCAAAGGCAGCCTGACTGCCGCCCTCATGGCGACCTGCAGGCCGCCCCCCACCCATGCTTGCTGCCCCAGGCATGCGCTTGGTCTGCTGGTGCCTGGAGCCGCCCCTGAGGACCGCCCACACCCAACACTCACTGGGAAGACTGCAGTATATGTGCCACTCATCATTGACAAGGAGGCTGTGTACCTGTTGCCTCTGCCTATCCTTGGGCTGCCCCGTTGCCATCCCAGTACCTTTCGGCCTTAACCAAGCCTGAAGCCTGGGATTTTTTTCCAGGCCGGAGATTTCTCCAGCTCGGTTGGTCTTTCACCAGCCCAGCTCCACTTCTGCGACATGGTTCAGCTTCCCAGCAGCCAAGCCCTTGTCCCGATAGAGACAGAGACTCTCTGCTCCAGGCCCAATGGGCTCTTATAAGTGTCAGGTGGGCCCTAATTGGGGCATGGACCCAGCTGAGGCTTCTTTCCCAATCAGCCATTCCCCAGGTATAGCCCTCTCTAGGGCTGTTTTTAACCCCTCCCAGCAGGACTGGGGTGACCACCCCGCTATAGTTGGATGTTAGGAAAAACTATTTCACTAGGAGGGTGGTGAAGCAGTGAAATGGGTTATCTAAGGAGTTAGTTTTTAAAGGTACAGCTTGACAATGCCCTGGCTGGGATGATTTAGTTGGGTCTGGTCCTGCTTTGAGCAAAGCATTAGACTAGATGACCTCCTCAGGTCTCTTTCAACTCTAACCTTCTATGATTCTATACCATCCCTGCCCATACTGCCTAATAGCTGTTGGTGGACTACCATCCATGAATTTATCTAATTATTTTTTGAGACCTGTTATAGTCTTGTCCTTCACAACATCCTCTGCCAAACACTTCCACAGATTGACTGTGAATTGTGTGGTGAAATACTTCTTTTTGTTTGCGTTAAACCTGCCCCTATTAATTTAATTTGGTGCCCTCCCCCCTCGCAGTTCACGTGTTATGAGATGGTGTAAACAAAACTTCCTTATCTATTTTCTCTAGGCCAGTCATGATACAGAGCTGTATCATAACTCCCCCAAATCATTTCATTTCCAACAAGAAAAGTCCCGTTTTATTAATCGCACCTCATACGGTAGCTGTTCCATAACCTTACTCATTTTTGTTGCCCTTTTCTAAATCTTTTCCAATTCCAATATATCTTTTTTGAGATGAGGCGAAAACATCTACATGCAATATTCAAGCTCTGACGTACCATGGATTTATTTAGAGGCAATATGATATTTTCTCTTATTATCTTAATGAGTCTCAACAGTCTGTTAGCTTTTTTATCTGCCCCTGCACATTGAGTGGATGTTTTGAGAGAACTAGCCACAATGAGTCCAAGATCTCTTTCTTGAGGGAGAAAAGCTAATTTAGACCCCATAATTTTATATTTATGGTTGGGATTATGTTTTCCAATGTTCATTACTTTGCATTTATCAATACTGTGGAAAAATGCAAGTTCCAAAATTGAGTTTAGTGTCATGTGGTCTGGTAACATGTCCTTGCATGTCTTGCTGACTCATAGCCACCATTATCCATAGGCTGGCTGAGGCACTCACTGGTGAGAACAAACTTTTTCCATGGTCCATTGTCTTTAATGGGCCATTAGCATTATCTAGTTTCTTCATTGGTGTAGCTGAAAGGCTAGTTATAGATGTTTCCAACTTTATAGCATCTTTCAGTGACATACACATAGCAAAATTAATAACTCCACATACGATTCAACAAGAATTCTACCTCACAAGGCTCACTTTGTACAAAGGTTCATTTTGTAGCATAATTATCTGAAAGTGGTGAATATGGGGGGTATCAGGGTGTTGCTTTTGGGCACAGAGTGTCACATACCCTACTCTGTGAGGCAATTTTACTCGGCTGGTGTAATGGGGTTCTTACAACCGCTGGAAGCAAATGCGAGGCAGACATATGCCTAACTTTTCAGGCTGTGTGTATACTACCGAAGTGAGTTAGTCGACATAGCTTAGGAGTCGACGTAGCTAAGGTCAACTAACTGTGGGGTCTAGATCGCACTGGGTTGATGGGAGACACTCGCCCGTTGACTTATCTTATGTTCTCGTAAGGGATGGAGTATGGGGGTTGACCAGAGATTTAGCTGCAGTTGATTTGGTGGGTCTTCACTAGACCTGCTAAATTGACCCTGGTGCATCAATCACCAGAGCAACAATCTGCCTATAGTGTAGATATAGCCCGAGTCTCTGCCAGGCCACTTGCATTGACCTAGGTTTGTAATGTAGCCCTGGCCTGAGTGCTGACAGGGCCCCAGTCATTGAAACCATTCCAGTTCCCTGCGCTCTGTGTCCCAGCAGGTTTTCGCCCTCTCTGCGGAACGGCCTGGAGGAGAACTACTGCCGGAACCCAGACAGAGATGAGCGGGGTCCATGGTGCTATACCACGGACCCGGCCGTCCGGCACCAGAGCTGTGGTATCAAGAAGTGTGAAGATGGTGAGTTAAACCCCCCTTTCCCAAGCACAGGTGCCGACTTTTCCTTTTCCCAGGGGATGTTTCACCCCATTTCACCTGAGGCTCAAGCCCACTCAGGCTTCCTGCCTCCACTCTGCTCCTTTCCCTAGGCTCCCACACACCCACCACTATCCACCCTCTCCTAGGTCCCCACAAACACCAAACAGCAGTTTGGCAGTGGCACCACCCACTTCAGCTGTTTGACGGGGGTGTTCCCCATTATCTGATGAGCATGAGTGGAACAGCTGTGGCCGATGTATGTTGAGCAACCACTATTTTTGTCCATTCATGCCCCAGACCGAGAGAACCCACAGACTTGACATCTATGCCCTCATTCATGGAATAGTCATCGCCCACGGGCAACGATCAGACACCTCACCCCCCCTCTGTGTGAAGGCGGGAAAGCCCCTCACTCCCCAACTGACAGCTGGTGCCTGTGCACCAGCACCCAGCCCGCACATGCCCTAGCACCCCTGCACGCCGTCATGCACAGATGTGCAGGATCCAGGGTTCTACCCACAAACCCTTGCCTGGCATTAGTCTGCTGGGTGACTGTCTGCAATGTGGGGGACTCTCCTGGGGGCAGAGCTGGGAGGATTGGGGAATGCCGTGAATTCTCTGGGTTCAGTGTCCCCGAGTCCCACCTGCATAGCTGGTAGAGGCCCAGAGCTATCAGCCTGCATGTCCCCTGCCTCGCTCCATGCCTAAAGCATGCCTCTCTGTTGCAGACATGTGCGTGTTGTGTAATGGGGAAGATTACCGGGGACTTGTGGACCACACGGAATCTGGGCGGGAGTGCCAGCGCTGGGACCTGCAGCACCCCCACAAGCATCCATACCATCCCCACAAGTACCAGCCCGCCCTGCTTGGGGCCGGGATTGCTCATCCCTGGCAGGATGTTCTCAGTTTGGAATGGGGGGGGTGCCTCAGGAGGGAGTAGGGCTGGGTAGTGGGGGGGCATCTCAGCACGCTGTAAAGAGCAGAGTGTTCCCCGGGATCACTGGTTGCTGCCCATTAATTCCTAGGGCCTTGGAAGCCTGAGCCCCCAGCACTGCAGAGGCCCTGCAGTGAATGCAGACCAGCCTGGGAACATGGCACTCTGGAGTGGGATTGGCACAAGCAGAGACCGTCTCTGCTGCCAGTGCTGAGCCTCCAGGCTGGCAGTACCACCTGCAGAGGAGCATTCTTGGCACTGCCCAACCCCACCGCCATGTTCAAGCAGGGCCTAGCACTGAGATTCTGTGGGTAACATGTCCCCCAAACAGGGCTGGTCACTGCCCAGGGTCAGTCTGGGGGCCTCACTGAAAACACTCTTCCTAGGAGGGGTCCGAGCAGGGAGAGAGCACATCCCAGAAGTTCTCGTACCAGGACAGGAGCTGAACATGGCTTTGTAAATATCAAGGTTTCCCTCACCTCTTTCCCTCGCCTCCTCCCTATCCCACCCAGATACCCTGAGAAGGATCTGGATGACAATTACTGCCGCAACCCTGACAGCTCCGTGGGCCCCTGGTGCTACACCACAGATCCTGCCCGGGAGCGGGAATACTGCCACCTCCGCAAATGCAGTAAGTGATGTGGTGTGCTGTGGGTGCCAAAGGGCATGTGTGGGATGTGTTTCCCATACTGCTATGTCCGTATCATCGCTTAACATCACTGAGATTCACGCTGAAGTGTCCAGTAGGGCTCTGGTCCCTGATGGTGTGAGGCCTAGCCATTTGGCAGTGACACCCCATGCTGCACTGCCCAGATCGCTACTACCATGCCTCAGAGGAGTCAAGTCATGTAGCCATGACAGACCTTTCCTGGCCAAGGCCCCGCCTGCTGCCGCTGCCCAACACTGCTCTCTGCTGTGCCCCAGTGCAGGGGATAAGACCCCCAACCCCTGGCACAACACCTACCCTCTGGCACTCAGGAACATGTTCCATGTCCTTAGGGGTACTTCAGAGAGCCCGTGAGGTCCAGCCTCTGGCTCACAGTACTGAGCACATGGCAAGACCCTGCCAGCGAAGAGTGTGCAGCGTGACCAGTCCCCTGGTCATCGGGCTGGTGCTAGGGTGAAAGCTGTCCCAGTGCCCACACCCACAACATACACCACTCCTCCCTGCTCCCTGGTGCTCCCAAGCCAGCCACCACTGAGGCTTGGCCTTTCCCGCTGCCCACATTCACAGAAGCAGAGAAAAGCCCACGAGTGGCAGACACCACCACCAGCTGCTTCAAGCACAAAGGCGAAGGCTACCGGGGCAAGGTGAACGTCACCACGTCAGGAATCCCCTGCCAGCGCTGGGACGCCCAGACCCCCCACCGGCACCACTTCCGGCCCGAGGAATACGAGTGCAAGTAGGCGATGGAACTGGTAGGGGGAGGGAGGCGCTGCTAGAGGTGTATATGCTGGACGTTAAGGGCACGGGAGGCGGAGGCCTTGCTCACAGGATGAAAAATTTACTGCGCATCTCAGTAGGGATTGCTGGGTGGCCCCTGGAGGCTAATTGGGGTCCCGGGGAACTACCTGGAGGAGGGAGTCACTGGGGTCCCGGGGGGGCTAGCTGGGGGAAGGTGTTGCCAGAGGTTCTTGGGGGGGTACCTGGGTAGGGGTTATCTGTTCCTCCCAAGATGAGGGCCGGCACCAGTGCACACTGCTCTAGCTGCCCGAATAAACACCCAGGGTCCTGGCTGGCTGTGCTGGTTTGGCTTGAGCTGACGACGTCCAGACTCCCTGGCTCAACTCCTTTGTGTTGCAGGCGCCCACTGTGGCAATGTAGACATCGGTCTGATGGCTGCAGCAATCCCCCGGCTGAAGTTGGGCAGGAGGGGCTGGCTTTGCAGCTGGGAGTCACAGCGTGGGAGCCAGCTGGAGGAACCGGGCAGGGCTAGGAGTGTGGTGTGAGGCTAGGCAGGGCTCGCAGGTTCTGTGGTTGCAGGGCCTGAGACAGGCGTGGCCCCGGCCCAGATGGGGTGGCGCCAGGACCGGCGCTAGGGGTTTGAGCGCCCTAGGTGCACGGCCATTTTGCTGCCCCTCGCAATGGTCCCCCGGCTCCACAGTCCTGCCTGCAGACGGTCGGCTGCTCCCGCAGCTCCAGTGGAGCTGCCGCAGTCGTGCCTGCAGGAGGTCCACCGCAACCGCGTGACCAGCCGACCCTCCGCAGGCACCACTGCGGCAGCTCCACCAGAGTCACCTGCCACCCCCTCCGGCAAAATGCAGCCCCCTAATAATGCTGGCGCCCTAGGCGATTGCCTAAGCCGCCTAAATGCAAGCGCCGGCCCTGGGTGGCACCAAACTTGCAGAGGGCCTGCCTGCTCCTGGCGTGTCTGTGAGGGGGAGAGCCGTGGCTCCCATGATGGGGGCTGGCAGCCACTGGACGCTGTGCCCTTGCTTGTGATGTTCCCAATCTGAGCTGGTGTGTCTGCCAGGGACCTACGGGAGAATTACTGCCGGAACCCTGATGGCTCAGAGGCCCCCTGGTGCTTCACCAGCCTGCCCAGCATGCGCGTCGCCTTCTGCTTCCAGATCAAACGCTGCACCGACGAGGTGGAGGTGGAGGGTGAGGACTGCCCTGGCAGGGAGGAGACAATAAACCAGTTGTCACAGTCCAGTGCTCCCGAGTAACCCTACAAGAACTGGTACCCATAGCCCAGTGGCCAGGAGCAACACTACAATGAGCAACTAGTGTGTTCTAGTTATCTTAGGTGCCTGTACTCGAACACAAAAAGGCTGGAGAAGAACTAGGCATAATTGGAAGTCCTGGGACAGTCAGGGAACTATCATAGAATCATAGGGAAGGGATAGCTCAGGAGTTTGAGCATTGGCCTGCTAAACCCAGGGTTGTGAGTTTAATCCTTGAGAGGGCCATTTAGGGATTTGGGGATTTAGTTGAGGATTGGTCCTGCTTTGAGCAGGAGGTTGGAATAGATGACCTCCTGAGGTCTATAGAAGAGTAGGTCTGGAAGAGACCTCAGGACGTCATCTAGTCCACCCCCACCCCCACTCAAAGCCAGGCCTAAACCAACTAAATCATCCCACCCAGGGTTCTCTCAAACTGGGCCTTAAAAACCTTTAAGGAGGGACATTCCACTACCTTCCTAGGTAATCCAGTCCATTGCTTCACCACCCTCCTAGTCAAACATCTTTCCTACTATCCAGCCTAGATCGCCCCCATTGCAACTTGAGAGCATTGCGCCTTGTTCTGCCATCTGCCACCACTGAGAACAGCCTTGCTCCATCCTCATTGAAACCCCCACATCAGGTAGTTTGAAGCCTGCCATCAAATTCCCCCTCACTCTTCTCTTTTGCAGACTAAACAAACTCAGTTCCCTCAGTCTCTCCTCGAAAGTCATTCGGCCCAGCTGCATGATCATTTTTCTTGCCCTCCACTGGACTGTCTTCAATTTGTTCATATCCTTTCTGTAGTTGCGGGGGAGCTCCCCAAACTGGACACAGTACTTTAGAAGTGGTCTCAGCAGAGCCAAATAGAGGAGAACAATCTCTTTCCTCGATCTGCTGGCAATGTTCCTACTAATGCTATGATGGGATTGGACAAGGGGGAGAAAAGGTAGAGGAGTTGCACTATATGTAACAGGACAATATGATTACTCAGAGCACCAATGTGAACTGGAGAAAAGCCTGTTGAGAGTCTTTGGCTAAGTTCAGAGGTCAGAGCAATAAGGGTGATGTCGTGGTGGGCATCTGCTATAGCCCACTAGACCAGGAGGATGAGGATTTCTTCAGACAACTAACAGAGGTTTCCAGCTCACAGACCCTGGTTCTCATGGGGGATTTCTATCACCCTGACATCTGCTGGAGACCAATACAGCAGTGCACAGACAATCCAGTAAATTTTCTGAGTGCACTGGGGACAACTTCCTGGTGCAAGTGCAGCTGGACAAACCAATTAAGGGCTGTGCTTCTCTTGACTACTGCTCACAAACAGGGAAGAATTGGTAGGGGAATTTGATGGAGGTGGCAACCTGGGTACAGGGCTGTCCCTAGATATTATGGGGCCCTACTCAGCCCCCCTATGGGGTGGCAAGCCTCTGTGGGTGGGGGGGAAGGGGAGAGGGCAAGGAGCGGGCCCCAGGGGAGGGAAGCGGGGCTTGCTTGGGGAAACCACCCCCCAGCACTCACAGGCAGCGGGGGTTGGGGCCGCATTTCTGCACTTCTACAGCCAGTGAGTGGAGTTTCCTGGGCCTACTGCAGATTGTTGGGAATTGGTGGCCGAGCTGGGCAGGGGCAGGAAGAAGCGGGGCTGGAGTGGAGGCCCTGCGCACGGCACTAGGAAAGTTGGGGCAAAGCCTCAGTGAGTTTAAACACAAGAAGGAAGCTTCCAAGAATTGACATTTGAACAGATGACTAGGGAGAATTATAAAAATATTGCTTGAGTATGCAGGGAAGTAATAAGGAAGGCCATAGCATAACTGGAGGTGCAGCTAGCAAGGAACGTGACGGGAAATAAGAAGGGTTTCTACAGGTATGTTTGCAACTGAATTGGGGTGGCAACCTAGTGACAGATGATGTGGAAAAAGCTGAAGTACTCTTTGCTTCTTTTGCCTCTGTCTTCAAAGACAAGGTCAGCTCCCAGACTACTGTACTGGGCAGCACAGTATGGGGAAGAGGTGAGAGAACAAATAAAGGACTATTAAGAAAAACTGGACATGCTCAAGTCCATGTAATGCATCCAAGAGTGCTGAGGGACTTGGCTGATGTGATTTCAGAGCCACTGTCCATTATATCTGAAAACTTTTTTACGCTTGGGGGAGGTCCTGGATGATTGGAAAAAGGCAAATATAGTTCCCGTTTTTAAAAAAGGGAAGAATGAGAATTCTGGGAACTACAGACCTCGCCTCAGTCAGCCACACCTCAGTTCCTAGAAAAATCATGGAGCAGCTCATCAAGGAATCTATTTTGAAGCACTTGGCAAAGATAAAGGTGATCAGGAACAGTCAACATGCATTCAACAAAGGAGAGTCATGCCTGACCAATCAGATTACATTCTATGATGCGATAACTAGCTCTGTGGATATGGGGCAAGTGGTAGACATGCTATAGCCTGACTTTAGCAAAGCTTTTCCTACAGTATCCCACAGTATTCTTGCCATCAAATTAAAAAAGTATGGATTGGCTGAATGGACTATTAGATATCTAGAAAGCTGGCAAGATCGTCGAGCTTAATTGGTAGTGATCAATGGCTTGATGTCTAGCTGGCAGCTGGTATCAAGCGGAGTGCCCCAGTGGTCTGTTCTGGACCCGGTTTTGTTCAACATCTTCATTAATGATCTGGAGGATGGGATGGATTGCATCCTCAGCAAGTTCATCAATGACAGCTGCAGGGAGAGGTAGATAGGCTGGAAGGTAGGGATAGAGGCCATCTTGAGCTAGTTAAATTGGAAAGTTAGGACAGAAGAATCCCATGCACTGCTACAGGCTGTGGGCCAACTGTCTAAGCAGCAGTTCTGCAGAAAAGGACCTGGGGATTACAGTGGACGAGAATCTGGATATGAGTCAACAGTGTACCCTCGTTGCTAAGAAGGCTAACGGCATATTGACCTGCATTAGTAGGAGCATTGCCAGCAGATAGAGGGATGTGATTATAACCTCTCTAGCTGGCACTATTGGGGCCAAATCTGGAGTATTGCATCCAGTTTTGGAATACTCACAACAAAAAGGATGTGGAGAAATTGGAGAGTCCAGCAGTGGGCAACAAACATTTTTAGGGGGTTGAGGCACATGATGTAGGAGGAGAGGCTGAGAGAACTGGGCTTATTTAATCTCTGGAAGAGAAGCGTGTTTGGGGTATTTGATCGCCACTTTAAACTACCTGAAGAGGGGTTCCAAAGAGGCTGGAGCTAGTTTGCGCTCAGTGGTGGAAGATGACAGAACACGACATAAAGGTCTCAAGTAGCAGTGAGGGAAGTCTAGGTAGGATAGGAAAAAACATTTCACTACAAAGGTGGGGTAGCACTGGAATGGATTATCTAGGGAAGTGTCGGAATCTTCAGCCACAGAGGTTTTTAAGGCCTGGCTTGACAAAGCCCTGACCAGCATGGTTTAGTTGGGTTTGGGCCTGTGTTTAGCAGGGGATTGGACTAGATGATGTCCTGAGGTCTCTTCCAACCCTAATCTTCTATTATTCTATGATCAGTGCGCACAGACCAATGTCCAGGAGCGACCCTAAACTAACAAACCAGAGCGTGTAGCCCAGTGCCCTGGAGCAACAATACCATAACAAATGAGTATCCACAACCCAGTGCCCAGGAGCAACTGCATAATAACAGAACATAGTGTGTATGTTACCTCCTTGGCAGTATGGGGGGTCTGAGTGAAGAGCAGGGGAGGGAGGACTAGGTCAGCGGTACCAGGATAGTCCCCGAGGGAGATGTCATGGTGAGGATGGGGGCCAGGGAGCTGGAGGGGGTGGGGGAGTTGTGCACACCCGGTAACAGCTATTTCCCTTTCTTCACCCCCAGACTGTTACCAGGGAAATGGTGAACTGTACAGAGGCAAGATCAGCAAGACCCGGAAGGGCATCACTTGCCAGAAGTGGTCAGCAGGCTCGCCCCACACACCCCAGTGAGTGCAGGGTCTCCAACAATGGCCTCCACAGCCACTGGGAGAGGTCCCCAGCGGGGAGGTGTCTGCACTGGGCCCAGGAACCTAGGCATGTGACCCTGCCATGGAGCCTGGGTCAAGGCGAGCAGCAGGGCCAAGGGCAGTGGGAAATGCTCCCACCTCCGGGGGGAATGTTATGGGGAGTGTTGGCATGAGGGATGAGAGGTATGAAAAGGTTGAAGCGTAAGGGAGATAGAGGGAAACCAGGGCAACAGGGGGTGTTGAGGAGGCGGCAGGGGGAGGGCTGAGGGGTGGTTGCTGAGGGGCAGCAGAGAGAGGAAGGACTCAGGGCTGACTGCACTACCGCCTCCCAGGATCTCTCCCGCCATGTTCCCCGCCATGAGGCTGGAGGAGAATTATTGCCGGAACCCCGACAACGACAGCCACGGGCCCTGGTGCTACACCATGGACCCCAGCACCCAGTTTGATTACTGCGCCATCAAGCCCTGCGGTGGGTGTCTGGCACACAGAGGAGACAGCTCAGTCCCGTGGCCGCTGCCCCACCTCATATTCTCTGGGGACCAACGCAATCTTGCTGAGTTGAGAAAATGCAGTGAGCTTGTGGCCTGGCTCCCCTGTGCCTGGCTGTCCTGTGGCCTAGCCTTCTGTTGTCCCAGTGCCCCACACTGATGAGGGGCAGGGCCATGATAGGGCCACATCTGCAAGCCCACAAACTGGGCTGAGTCCTCCAGGGGCCTTCTCCACAGCAGAGGCAGCCCTGGCCACCCGGTGTTCGGCATGTGGATCTGAGTCTGCTCAAAGCAGACCTGGGCTCTGGCCTGGCAGATGGATGGGCCCCAAGTGGCCCCAAGCATGCTTAGACTGCTTTGTGAGTTCCAGGTACCCAGTCGTGCCTGTGTCAGGCAGGTGGGGCTATTCGTGTGGGGACAGGCCAGAGCCAGAAGGTGCTCGGTGGAGGTGGGGTGCAGTGAGGAAGAGGTAAAGGGGTGCAATTAAGGACTTAATCACCCCCACTCCAGGGATGCAACTATAGAGTGGCTCAGTACCAGTGTGGTGGTGCTAGGCGCATCCCAGAATGCCGGCTTCTCCGGCACCACTGCTCTGGAAACCCGGAGGTGTTTTCAAAAGATTTAATCAGCAAAGTGGGGGGAGGGGAGCTGGGTTGAGGGCTGAGGGAATGAAGCCCCAGGATGGTGCCGCTCTCCAGCACAACCCCAAGCTGTGCTTTGGCCAGTCCCCAGGCCTTACACCATCCAGACTCAGCTCATGTACTCTGACCCACATCTTGGGGCAACTGACTTTCATCGCCTCTGATTTGTTTCCCCAGCAGGTGACAAGACACCATCCATCCTGGAGACTGTAGGTAAAGACTGCCATCTGTGGCCAGAGTCTGGGTGCTGGGGCCAGTGGTGGTAGTTTAGCCTGACGCGAGTGCTCACGAGCTGAGGCCACAGAGACCCTAGATAACCCCCACCCCATCTCTGTGTCAGGATTGGGGCAGGTGGAAGCAGTTCAGCCTGGAGGCGGGGAGTGCTCATGAGTGAGGCCAGAGAGCCCCCCCCCCCAGTGGTTTCCCCAGGAATTGAAATTAGGGTAGGGGAGTGTTCGAATTTACAGGGGGGTGTCAGGACCAATGAGATATAAAAAAGAGATATGAATAAACTAAACGTTTTGTTAGGATTATGCAAATTTAACATAAGGAAAAAGCAAGTTACACCAAAACACATAACAGATCAAGATTGCTAAAAAAAAAATTGACTTTTGAAAAGTAAGCTATCATGGGATAAAAGGGCACTCCTCTCATGGATTAGTAACTGGTTAAAAGATGGGAAACAAAGGGTAAGAATAAATTATCAGTTTTCAGAATGGAGAGAGATAAATAGTGGTATTCTTGAAGGGGTCAGTACTGGGACCAGTACTATTCAACATATGCATCTGGAAAAATGGGTAAACAGTGAGATGGCAAAATTTGCAGATGACACAAAACTATTCAAGATAGTTAAGTCCCAGGCAAACTGCAAAGAGCTACAAAGAGATCTCACAAAACTCGGTGACTGGGCAACAAAATGGCAAATTAAATTCAATGTTGATAAATGCAAAGTGATGCACATTGGAAAGCAATCTCAACTATACATACAAAATTATGGCATCTGAATTAGCTGTTAACACTCATGAAAGAGATCTTGGAGTCATTTTGGATAGTTCTCTGAAAACATCCACTCAATGTGCAACAGCAGTCAAAAAAGCAAACAAAGTTGGGAATCATTAAGAAAGGGATAGATAATAAGACAGAAAATATCATATTGCCTCTATATAAATCCATGGTACGTGCACACCTTGAATAGTGTGTGCAGATCTGGTCACCCATCCTAAAAATATATATATATTGGAATTGGAAAAGGTACAGAGATGGGCAACTAAAATGATCAGGGGTATGAAACAAGAGGAGAGATTAAAATGACTGGGAGTTTTCAGCATAGAAAAGAGATGACTAAGGGGGATATGATAGAGGTCTACAAAATCTTGACTGGTGCAAAGAAAGTGAATAAGGAAATTTTATTTAATCCTTCACATGACACAAGAACTAGCAGTCACCCAATGAAATTAATAGGCAGCAGATTTTAAAAAAAGAAAAGGAAGTACTTCTTCAGACAATATAAAGTCAACCCAGGGAACTCTGCAAGGGGATGCTGTGAAGACCAAAACTATAACAGGATTTTAAAAAGAACTAGACAAATTCCTGGAGAACAGGTCCATCTGTGGCTATTAGCCAGGATGGGGAAGGATGCAACACCATGCTCTGAGTGTCCCTAGCCTGTTTGCCAGAAGCTGGGAATGGGTAACAGGGGATGGTCACTTGATGATTACTTGTTCTGTTCATTCCCTCTGAAGCACCTGGCCTTGACCACTGTTGTAAGACAGGGTACTGGGCTATATGGACCATTGGTCTGACCCAGTATGATCATTCTTATGTAAAAATTAATTATAATAATAAAAATGTTTATTACAGAAACTCCCCAACATAATGACCTCCCAAGATAAAAACAATGTGAGATAACAACCTTGGCAAATAATGCATTTTAAAAATCTTGGCCTACTAGGAAACATATTTATATACGTTTCCATTCCCAGTCACAAACCTAGCATTCTGGAGTAAAGTGACTAAAATATAGTCCAACAAACAAATGTTTTCTTAACATGCCCCTCACTTTTCCCTCCACCGCACTCCACTCACCAGTGTTGTCCTTGGTTAGTGGAAAGTAGACTCAGAGTTCAGAGGTGCTTTCACATGAGTACACCTTCCAGGTGGGGGACAAGAAGGCACCTTGCTTGTTCCTCCAGCTGCTCACTGTTCGCTCTTGCCATGTCTGTTCGTTGTGCCACCGTTCACTCCACCATTCTGTTGCCAGTGGCCCTGCGCAGTCACCTTCAGCTGCCGGCTGCCACCTGCCACTGTGACCTCTGCGAGTTGGTCTCTTGAGGGTCCACCAGCTCTCAGTGATTTCAGCTGAGCTCTCAGCTCGCTGCTAGTGCAGTCTGGGCTGTCCCTTATACAAAAACACTCTACCCACAGGTACACTCTCCCCACAACAGGACTAAGTACTGTCACTGATTTCAGCTGCAGTGGTCACTTAACAGAACAAAAGACTATCTCTGGAGCCTAATCATCTCTGTCTTTAAATAGTGGAGAGGGACAGGGCCTACCCTCTCTCTTGATGCCTTCAAATCATCACAGGCTACAGTTCTACTGCCCATTACTCATACAATAAGAACAACATTTCATTCCCCATTCCCCCCACATTCAAGTGGTTTGTAACCCAACCCCAGCCAAAATCTATCACTTAGACAACACAGCTCTGTTTGCTGGATACCTAGGTAGATTAGGTATGAATGTAAATATAATCTGGCCCTGAAGCCTTTCCCCGCTGCCCCCGCTCATCACTTGCTGTCAGGGAGAGCTCATTTAGACTTTGCTTACAAATCATCATATGAAATTATTAGGTTGGCCCACTTCACCGAAATGAATGCACTGACATCATTCAGCTGTATAAGGAAGCTAATCTATGTTCCTACTTTTCAAATCTATTATACTTTTTCAGATACACATATTTTATCATACACTGTATAAGCTTTTAAAGTGTGCATTAATGTTTCAGTTTAAATTCAGATTTCCTAAGAGTCACTGAATTGGTATGTAACTAGCTCACAAAACTGGGGGGGTGTTGGGGAAATTCAAGGGGGGCGTGGGGAAATTCAAGGGGGGTGTAGGGAAATCACTGACCCCCCCCCCCACCTCCGTCTCAGAACTGGGGCTCGAGCCAGATCACCAGGTGCACCATGGCCATCTGTCTCTCGCTGGGGCGGGGGGGAGGCTTTGCGGAGCTCTTGCTGAGCCTGTTGCCGGCCCGGGTCCTTGAGTACTGTCCTCATCCTCCCTGTGCTTGCAGATAATGTGGTCTTTGCCGAGTGCGGAAAGAGGGAAGAACGCGTCCAGCTGAAGGGCCGTATAGTTGGGGGACGCCCCGGGAACTCACCTTGGACTGTCAGCATCCGCAACCGGTGAGGAGTGGCCCCGGGGATGGAGGGCCCAGCCAGGGTGGGGCTGGGGCAGGAGAGCTGGAGTGCGGGACCCTGCTAGGTCATGGGGAAGCAGCTGCAGAAGCGGCGACTCAGCCGGCAGGTATTTGAACTCCATTCAGTGGTGCAAGAGTTTAATATGTGCGGAACAGTAACGTGTGCATCCCCCAGAGCAGCTAGAGCCCGGCCCATGAGCCTCGGTGGGTGGGGGGGGCTGGTAACACTGGTTGGCTGCTCCACCCCACTCTGTGCAGCCTCCTCCACCTGGCTCGCAAGGCACAGGCTAGGGATTAGCAAGCCACTAACGTTGGCCCTTGCCCCCGGGGCTAAAAGTTCCCCATCATCCAGACCGCCCAAGCACTCGGTAGCATGGGCTTGGGAACGGGCACCTGCAGAAAAAACAGTGATGGTCACACCTCCTGGCATGCAGGGCCGGCGCTACCATTTCGGCGACCTAGGCAATGGCCTAGGGCACCAGAATTTTTGGGGGGCGCCATTTTGCGGGGGGGGGGGGCTGGCACGCAGGTCCGATGGATTTACCGCAGTTATGCCAGCAGATGGTCCGCTGCTGGAAAGGCTCCGGTGGAGCTGCCGCAGTTATTTCGGCGGACGGTGCGTTGATCTAAAGGCTCCGGTGCCTTTAGACCAGCGGACCGCCCGCTAGCATCAATGCGGCAGCTCCACCGGAGCCTTTCCAGCAGCGGACCGTCTGCCAGCATTACTGTGGTAGGTCTACCGGGACCCCGGGGGCGGCGAAGTGGCCGTCCGCCTAGGGCTTCAGAAACCTTGGCGCCGCTCCTGCTGGCATGGATTCCCCACAGAGGCGAGAAGGGGACAGGCTAAGCTGCACAGACCTGTACTATCTTACAGTGAGATGAAGTGCCATGCAGACCAGTGACTTCTCTCTCTGACTATGGCCAATGTCACAGAGGCAGAGATTCCCCATGCGCCTCACTGTCACACAGCTGATTTGCTGAAGACCAAGCAAGCCCATGCTCAGAGCGGCACGGAGAGCCCGAGGTTCAGTCTCACCTTCTGAAGGACACAGGCCAGAGAACGTCTCCAAAACATTTCCAACAGCCAATCTTGAGTTAAAAATTGTCAGTGGTGGAAAAGCCACAAGGACCGTGGGTAAATTGTTCCAATGGTTAATTAGTCTCACCAGTAAAAATGTAAGCCTGATTTCCAGGATGAAGGTGTCTAGATTCAACATCCTGCCTATGGAGAGTGGTGTCCCTTCCTCTGCCAACCTATAGAGCCCAGGATGAAAGATTCAGTTCCTGTGCCGATATACGTTCACCGCCTCTTTTTTGTTAATACTGCCAGCGCCACCTAGGGCTAACTAGAGGGACAGGCCTTGTGAGGCAGGCAGGGGCACCGCCTGGACCCTGCCTCTCCCGTGTGATAAGTGCTTTCTGCCCTGCAGGAAAGGAGTGCATTTCTGTGGAGGATCACTGGTGAAGGAGCAATGGGTCATCAGCACGCGCCAGTGCTTCTCCTCCTGGTAAGGTGTAAGCTGTGCCCTGGGGCCCCTTAGGGCAGTGGGGCTCAAACTTTTTTACTGGCGACCCCTTTCACCTTACAGGCCTCTGAGTGCACACCCCCTTTATAAATTAAAAAAAATTGTTTATATATTTAACACCATTATAAATGCTAGAGGCAAGTGGGGTTTGGGGAGGGGGTTGATAGTGTGTGACCGCCACATGTCATGACCTCACGACCCCCTGCAGGGTTCCAACCCCCAGGTTGAGGCCCCCTGCGTAAGGGGAGGAAGTGCAGTGTCCTGTGCACGTGCCAGTCTGGCTGAGCTCATGGCACTGTGAGGTGTGGGGGGAGGGCGGGTTGCTGGAACAGGGGACCGTCTACAGAGCGTTGGACCGCTGATTTGGCCAGAGATCAGTTAGCTCTTGCCTTTGAGGTGCTCAGCACCAGTCCAAGGGTTGTCGCCATCCAGTCCTCCAGGGTGCCTCATCCAGCGGGGCCGGAGTCAGTGATGGGATGGGGAGCAGAAAAAGGAGGTCAGATGGGCCCTGTTCACTGGCACATTGCAGCAAATGCAGGCATCATCTGGTGGGTGCTGCAGTGCCCAGGTGGGCAATGGGAAATAGGACTCTGTGGTTTGTCCCTTCAACTCCTCCCCGCCCTACCTGCAGACTACACAGGTGTCTGGGCAGCACCGAACTCAGTCACTGTCGGGCTGGCATGTATCGGCCCCAGAACTAGCCCTTCGGCATGGTCACGAAAGGGCTGCTATAGTGATGATCAGATACAAACTGTCTGGGAGCAGCTTCCTGGGCTGTGCAGCCCTAGGCCTGCAGGGAAGGGCCAGTCCTTGCTTGACCAGTCCTAATGGCACCCTGGCCAGAAAGGCAGGATCTCAGATATGGGGGACTGTGAGAGAGAGCCCCTGCACAGCCAGCAGGCTTGCCAACGGTCTAATCATGCAAATCTGAGCGACCTTGACAAGCCCCTGTATCCCCATGTCCGAGGCCCCACCCTGCTAAATTCATTCCCCACTCCCTCCATCCCTCGCTTTCCCACACCCTCACTCACTTTCACCTGGCTGAGGGAGGGGGTTGGGCTGCAGGCTTTGGGATGGGATTTTGGTACTGGAGGGGCTCTGGGCTGGAGGAAGAGATTGAGGTGCAGGAGGGCATGTGCTCTTCAGGCTCCAGGAAAGTGCTCAGGGATAGGGCAGGGGATTGTGGTGTAGGAAGGGGTGAAGAGTGCGGGCTCAGGGAAGGAGTTTGGGTGCAGGAGAGGGCTCTGTGCTGGGGCAGTGGATTGGGGTGCAGGGGAGTGCAGAATCTGGGAGGGCGTTTGGGTCAAAGAGAGGCTCAGGGAGGGGGCTGGTGAGCAGAGTGAGGCCTGGGAGCACTGTGCTGGAGTGATGTGCTGCAGCTTGGATCGTGCCTCCTTTGGCAGTGACACTGACTTGTCTAGCTACGAGGTCCAACTTGGGACCCTCTTCAAGGACCCCAGTCCCAGTGACCCCGACAAACAGGCTGTCCCCATACTGAAACTTGTCTGCGGGCCCTCCGCGTCTGACCTGGTCCTGCTGAAACTGGCCAGGTGAGCAGGCTGAGGGTGTCAGTTTAGTGGGGCCGGGATCTCATGCCAAGGCGTACTCTGGACCCCCCCCGCCACCTGCACCGTGCAGACTTTGCTGTGACAGCCTATCCCTTCAACTTGGGGGTGTCACCTTTCCTTTTAAGATCCGGCTGGCTCCAGAGATTTCTTGTGCTCCCATAGAGCCAGCGGAGGATGCTGGGAACAGACAGTGACAGGGCCCAAGCATGTCGAGTGCCACAATGGGCAGGGTGGTGCTGGAGTCCAAGGCCAGTACAGGCGCCGGTGGTGCAGGGGGCCAGCCCATGGGGCAGGTGTCTGGCTGTGACAGGGAGGCAGGTGAGCTAGTATATGGCCCTGGCAGGTGGGACCCTGGCTCCGGCTCTGCTTCTCTGACCCCACTATGGGCTTGGTGCAATGGCTTCTTGCAGCGGTATGCACTGGAGCCCATTGGAAATTTGGGGCAGCGTGGGGGACTCCTCCACCTAATACGAAATTCAGAGGATCTGGATTCAGCACTCATAGGGCTGGACAAAGCTGAATGGGGCAGTTGAAATCTCTGCGAGTCGTTGGCCTGGGCTCTATGTAGCCATCCTGTTGTGCTCAGGTCTCATTTGGAAGCTGCTCCAGATCCATCTGCGCTGAAGGCCTGTTCCTATAATGGCTGTAGTGAGGGCAGAGCTTCTTGGTGCCATGCTGGGAGGTGGGTGACCATGGACATGGGAGGGGACAGGTTGACAACCAGGGAGTGGGGGGGGGTAGCTGTGTGGCACTGCTCTCTCTTGGCAGGCCAGCGACTCTGAACAAGCGGGTGGCTCTCATCTGCCTCCCACCAGAGCGGTTCGTCGTTCCCGAGAACACAGAGTGCGAAATCGCTGGATGGGGTGAAACCGGAGGTACAGACCCAGGGCCAGGGAGGGGGCAGCCAGGAGGTGAGGACTGGAGAATACCATGGGGCGCACACACCAATGCCGACCAGACTCCTCTACAGGCTGGGACTGTCTGCAATGACACTACCTTACCCAGCTGCCTCTACACTACAGGGGCCCCAGCCGGATTCCTGCCCCAAGGGGCCTCCCTTCTGCGCTTCACTTCGCCCTCCCCACCACTTCCACATAAGAGCCCAGCCAAGGACCCCCCTTCACGACTAGCCAGTCTTCCCTCCAGCCAGCCCCCTTCAGGCCAGTCGGGGAACGCGAGATGGGGCAGCCTGTCTCTGGGTTCTAGCCCCCTCAGGCCACTCACCTGCTCTCCCTCCTCCCCCAGGTACTGGCAACAAAACTCTGCTCAATGTAGCCAAGCTACCCGTGATGAGCAACAAGGAGTGCAACATGGCGCTCAGAGGCCAGGTGAAGGAGAGCGAGCTGTGTACTGCGCCCCTGCGAGCTGGGGTGGGGGCCTGTGAGGTAAGCTGGGAGGCACGCTGGGAGGTGCATGCTGTGGGAGGGAACTGCCATGAGAGAGGGGAGTACTATGGGCGAGGGGAGTCCTGTGGGTGGGGAGGGGAGTGAGGAGTGCCTTGGAAGAGGGGAGGAAGTGTCATAGGGGGCAGGCTGGGGGGCAGTGTTATGGGGGAGGAGAGTGCTGTCGTGGGCGAGAGAGGAGGGAAGTTATATACGGAAGGGAGAGGTGTATTATGGCGAGACGAGTCCCATGAGAGACAGAATGGGAAGAAGTGCTATAGGGGAAGGGAGGGGAGTGCTGTGAGGGCTGGACCTGAATCCTGGAAGAGGCCATGCAAGGTGAGCACAGGGAGGCTCTGTGAGGGGGGCAGGGCACGGCACAGGAGTTGAAATGTTCTCTCGGCCCCTGCAGGGCGACTATGGGGGGCCGCTGGCCTGCCTGACCCATGACTGCTGGGTGCTGGAGGGCGTCATCACCCCTATGCGTGTGTGTGCCCGCAAGGACAAGCCAGCCGTCTTCACTCGTGTGTCGCTCTACGTCGATTGGATCAACAAAGTGATGAGGATGCTCTGAGCTTTTGGGGGCCCCAGCTCAACCCCCTAAAGAGCTCAGCGCTGCTTTCCTCTCCGTCTGGTGATGGCTGTGGGCTCTGAGATGTACGTTCACCAATGGCAAACTGTGCCAAGCCCTCGCAGCATCCTCAGGCAAGGCTCTGAGTCCAGATTATCTGTCCCATGTGCTGAGAGCAACCCAGGTCAGCCCGTCCCTGAGCTATGGCCACCGGCCCTAGGACGGGGGTACTCATGGTTACTATATTGGCTGATTTCAATAAACTGCTCAAGGTGTCGGTGGCTGTCTCTGTCATGTGGGCTGGGAGGAGGGGGGCTCCCCAGGGTTCTGGGGTACAGGACAAGTCTCAAGGACTGCTGGGAACCCGGCTAGGGCCTGGCAGGCTCCAAGTCCGCCTGGGGGAGATGATAGCTCTGGCCCTGCACACTTCAGGGAGCCTCTCCCCCAGGATCGGGAAGGGGGGGGCCTGAATCCTGAGTTCTGACCCACAGGAGCACAGAGCCTGACCTAGTCATGTCTCACTGCACAGGAGAGGGCAGCAAGGGGCTGGAGTTAATGGGGGGGCAAAAAGGCAGGGGAGGTCCTTAAGTGGCTTGAGGGTGGGTATGAGGCAGTGCTGGGGTGGAGGGGGGAGTATATTGCTCCTGCAGGTCCTGGCTGGGACAATCAACTCATGGCTCCTGAGGGACATGGTTGGGGTAGAGGAGCTGATTTATATTTCTATGTTTGTCAATAGACTAGGAGCTGTGACACATTCACCCAGAAGCAGGACAAGGGGCTTTGGGCTGGATCCAACTGCAGGGAGGCCACACCTGGGTCACGGCGTGTGTGTAGGAGGAGGGCAGGGGCTGGCTCTGGGGCGGTGACTGCCCATCTATAGGCACAGACCAGGCTCATCTGGAAAAGCCATAGCCGGCACAGTGAGACAGGTGAGGTGTGCTTTAGGGATGTCAGACGTCAGCCATTTCCTGGGACTCCCAGTTTCCCATTCCTCCCACCTGTCCAGCCACTTTCTCGCTCAGCCCCCCACGTACTCCAGCCATTGCACTCTAGGGCTGCAGCCTGGCACACTTTTTTGGATAAGTGAGATATCTGGGAGAAATTCCTGTCCACAGGGGGAGGAAGGGGCTCTGTGTCCACCCAGCGGAGGTTCCCAGACAGTGTTCTCCCCAGGAATTTAAATTGGGGGAGGGTTGAATTTAAAGGGGAGGCTGTTAGTCTTATAAAAGAGATATGAATAAAGTAAATGTTTTGTCAGTATAATGCACATTTAACATAAGGATAATGCACGTTACACTAAAACATATAATAAGTCTAGGTTTCTAAGAACATATTTAAAAAAATGTATTTAATTTAAATTGACTTGAAAAGTAAGCCCTCGTGGGATAAAAAAGAAGTCCTCTTATGGATCAGTAATTGGTTAAAATATGGCAAACAAAGGGTAGGAATAAATTATCAGTTTTCAGAATGGAGAGAGTAAATAATGATAGCCCAGAGGGCTCGGTACTAGGACCATTACTCTTCAACGTCGTCATAAATGATCTGGAAAAATGGGTAAACAGTGAAGTGACAAAATTTTCAGCTAATACAAAACCATTCAAGATAGTTAAGTCCCAGGCAGACTGCGAAGAGTTACAAAGGGATCTCAGAAAAAGTGGTGACTGGCAATAAAATGGCAATTGAAATTCAATGTTGATAAATGCAAAGTAATGCACATTGGAAAACAATCTCAACTATACATACAAAATGATGGAGTCTGAATTAGCTGTTAACGCTCAAGAAAGAGTCATTGTGGATAGTTCTCTGAAAACATCAACTCAATGTGCAGCGGCAGTCAATGAGTCCCAACATTCTGTTTGCTTTTTTAAAAAAGAACAGGAGTACTTGTGGCACGTTACAGATTAACAAATTTATTTGAGCATAAGCTTTTGTGGGCTCCAGCCCACTTCATCGGATGTAGCGTACAAAAGCTTATGCTCAAATAAATTTGTTAGTCTCTAAGGTGCTACAAGTACTCCTCTTTTTCGGCTACAGAGTAACATGGCTACGTACGTCTACACTACGGGATTATTCCGATTTTACATAAACCGGTTTTATAAAACAGATTGTATAAAGTCGAGTGCACATGGCCACACTATGCACATTAATTCGGCGGTGTGCGTCCATGGTCCGAGGCTAGCATCGATTTCTGGAGCGTTGCACTGTGGGTAGCTATTCCATAGCTATCCCATAGTTCCCGCAGTCTCCCCTGCCCCTTAGAATTCTGGGTTGAGAGCCCAGTGGCTGGTGAGGCAAAAATCATTGTTGCGGGTGGTTCTGGGTAAATGTCGTCAGTCATTCCTTCCTCCGGGAAAGCAACGGCAGACAATCATTTCGCGCCCTTTTTCCCTGGATTGCCCTGGCAGACGCCATAGCACGGCAACCATGGAGCCTGTTCAGCTTTTTTTTTTTACAATCACCGTATGTGTACTGGATGCCGCAGACAGAGGCGATCCTCCAGCGCTACACAGCAGCATTCATTTGCTTTTGTATGATAGCAGAGATGGTTACCAGTTGTTCTGTACTGTCTGCTGCTAGTGTAATTTGGCAATGAGATGATGGTTATCTGTCCTTCTGTGCTATCTACTGCTCTCATGGGTGCCCCTGGCTGAGATCGGCCGGGGGTGCAAAAGCACAACTGGGAATGACTCCCTGAGTCAATGCCTCCTTTATGGTTTCTATAAATAGAGTTAGTCCTGCCTAGAATATGGGGCAAATATACTAGAGAAGCAGTGTATCAGAGAACCAGAGAGCACAGCTGTTCTGTGTCAGATCCTGCAGAAATGATGAGCTGCATGCTATTCACGGGGAGTGCCCCTGCAACAACCCCACCCGTTGCTTCCCTCCTCCCTCAACCTTCCTGGGCTACCATGGCAGTGTCCCCCCCCACTTGTGTCATGAAGTAATAAAGAATGCAGGAATAAGAAACGCTGAGTTTTTAGTGACATAAAATGAGGAGGAGGCAGCCTCCTGGTGCTATGATAGTCCAGGCAGGACATTAAGCAGTGTGGGGGAGAGGAGCCCAGCATCCCACTGCTATGATAGTCCAGGCAGTACAGAATCTTTTCTTTTCACATGAAAGGGAGGAGGCTGATTGAAGCTCAGCCCCAGTAAGATGAAGACAGTTACCAGCTGTTCTGTACCACCTACTGGGAATGACCAGGAGTCATTCCTATTGTCACCCAGGCGCCCCCGGCCAGCCTCACCTGAAGCCAGCCAGGAGCACTCACGGGTTGATAAGAAGGACGGTTACCAGTCCTACTGCACCATCTGCCACCAGGGAGGAAAGAGGAGCACATACTGCTCTTCACTGCTGCAGTATCGTGTCTACCAGCAGCATTCAGTAGACATAAGGTGAAACTGAAAAAAGTCAAGAAACGATTTCTTTCCCTTTTCTTTCACGTGGGGGGTGGGAGGGAATAAATTGACGAGCTATTCCCTGAACCACGCCGGACAATGTGTTTGAACCTACAAGTATTGGGAGCTCAGCCAAGAATGCAAATACTTTTCGGAGACTGCTGTGGACTGTGGGATAGCTGGAGTCCTCAGTACCCGCTCCCTCCCTCCATGAGCGACCGTTAGAGTCTCTGGCTTCCGATTACACTTGTCATGCAGCACTCTGTAGCCTGTAGATTTTGATTTCAAATGCTTTGGCATTTCGTTTTCTGTAACGGAGCTCTGATAGAACAGATTTGTCTCCCCATACAGCAGTCAGATCCAGTATCTCCCGTACGGTCCATGCTGGAGCTCTTTTTGGATTTGGGACTGCATTGCCACCTGTGCTGATCAGAGCTCCACGCTGGGCAAACAGGAAATGAAAATCAAAATTTCGCGGGGCTTTTCCTGTTTACCTGGCCACTGCATCTGAGCTGAGATTGCTGTCCAGAGCGGTCACAGTGGTGCACTGTGGGATACCGCCCGGAGGCCAATACCGTCGATTTGCGGCCACACTAACCCTAACCCGATAAGGTAATACCGATTTTAGCACTACTCCTCTCATCGGGGAGGAGTACAGAAACCAATTTAAAGAGCCCTTTATATCGATATAAAGGACCTCATAGTGTGGACGGGTACAGCGTTAAATCGGTTTAACGCTGCTAAAATCGGTTTAAACGCGTAGTGTAGACCAGGCCTTACATAGAAACCCACCCACTGTAGACCAGGCCTAATAGGCTAATTAATTAATATGTGCTAGTGTCAGCAGAAGAAAAAAAACTTTTGCGGTGGTAATCAAGATACTCCATTTAAGACAGTTTGACAAGAATGTGTATGTAACACGTATATGTAACATGGGGAAATAGATTCTGTGTATAATGGCTCAGCCAGTCCCAGTCTCTATTTAAGCCTAAATTGATTGTATCTAAGTTGCATATTAATTCAAGTCCAGCAGTTTCTAGTTGGAGTCTGTTTTTGAAGCTTTTATGTTGCAAAATTGACACTTTCAAATTTGTTACTGAGTGACCAGAGAGGTTGCAATGTTCTCCTACTGTTTTTTGAATGTTATGATTCCTCATAGATTTTGTCCATTTATTCTTTTGCATAGAGCCTGTCCAGTTTGGCCAATGTACATGGCAGAGGGGCATTGCTGGCACACAATGACATATATCACATTGGTAGATGTGAAAGTGAACGAGCCCCTGATAATGTGGCTGATTGGTTTCTATTATGGCATCACTTGAATAGATATGTGGACAGAGTTCAGGCTTTGTTGCAAGGATAGGTTTCCAACTTAGTGTTTTTGTTGTGTGACCTGTGTGGTTGCTTGTGAGTATTTGCTTCGATTTCGGGGGGCTGTCTGTAAGCAAGGATAGATCTGTCTCCCAAGAGCTGGGAGAATGACAGATCATCTTTCAGGATAAGGTGTAGATATTTGAGGATTCACTGGAGAAGTAACAACTAGTGGCATTCTTTTATTTTCTATGTTGGGTCTGTCTTGCAGTAGGTGACTTCTGGGTACTCTTCTGACTCTGTCAATCTGCTTCTTCACTTTCCTATGTGCGTACTGTAGTTTTAAGAATGCTTGTTAGAGATCTTGTAGCTTGTTGTCTATGTCTGAGGGATTGGAGAAAATGCAGTTGTGTCTTACAGGTTGGCTGTAGACAATGGATGATGTGCTGTGTCCTGGCTGGAAACTGCAGGCATGAAGGTAAGTATAGCAGTCAGCAGGTTTCCGGTATAGGATGGTGTTTATATGACCATCGCTTATTAGCACAGTAGTGTCAAGGAAATGAACCGGTTGTGTGGATTGGTCTACACTGAGGTTGATAGTGGGATGGAAATTGTTGAAATAATGGCGGAATTCCTCAAGGGCTTCTTCTCCATGGGCTGATGAAGATTGATGACCAATGTAGCGCAAGTAGAGTAGGGGCGTTAGGGGATGAGAGCTAAGGAAGCATTGTTCTAACTCAGCCATAAAAATGTTGGAATACTACGGGGCCATGTTGGGTACCCCAGCAGCGTCAGTGACTTGAAGGTACATATTGTACAAAAACGTGAAATAGTTTTGGATGAGGAAAAGTCGCAAAGTTCAGCTACTAGGTTTGCCATGTAACTAGTTCACAAAACGGAGTGGGGTTGGGGAAATTCAGGGGGGTGTACACACCTCTTCGGGGGGGTGTAGGGAAATCACTGCTCCCAGGTCAGCCGGCTGCTGGCAAACAGGTGCACCCCACCCACTCGTTCGAGGTCCTCAAGCCCTGCTCTTTCCTAGGAAAGGCAGGGCTTGGCAGGCTGGCAATTCATTCCCCCAGCGTGGGGATCACCAGTGCGCTGGGCTTTTCCAGACTCCGCCTTGCACCCGAGGTATGGCCTGCAGGGATTCGGGCCGCCCTTACTTGCGTGTCTCCTCAGTTCACTCCTCTGTTTAGCACCCACCTCTCAGCTGCATCTAGGAAAGCAAGACAGAGGTTTATTTAGCAGAGCTAGAGCCAGACTGTTGGGGTTTGGAAACCCACAGGCACAAATCAAAGAAAAGCTGTTTAAGATTGGAATCTGATTGCTCTCCCCCACAGCGGTCTGGCCTTACAGCCTGTGGCCATTTTTTGACCCTTCTCCCTCTGTTCTTTTACAGATCGAGTCTGTTTCCTAGACCAGGGTGCTGTACGCGGGCTCATTTGTGTGTGTCAGCACTCATGTCGCTACCTGGTCCAGAGAGGGATCCAAGCCTGATCTCCTTGGTGCTGCTGCAGCCACCCTACAAGCCACCTCGTCGCCATGGACAAGTATCTGGACAGCAGTTTATCACCGCACTATCTACCGTTTCACACAAATCCAGAACCACCACACTGCTCCCACCAGCCACGCCAGCTGATTGCTACACAGCTTTCAGCAGAGCTCCCCATGACTCACGTGGTGCACAGAGCCCCATTAGCGCCACCCTCCCAGTCCCCTCCTTGTGCCCACGCCATTGCACCACTGGACCCTAAGCAGTGCCTCCTGCTGGTCTGCACTTACCCACAGCACAGCTAGCCTCCGTCAGCATGATAGTAAGGTTTCCCCAGTTTGTTACCCCTTGCTCTTGGCCCCACAGATAGATTTGGTCCAGATATCCGTTGCCATGGCATCCAGGTAAAGTGACGGTACCAACCTTGGACCCAAGCAGCAGCCGCACTGGACAATCCATTCAGCAGTTCATAAAGATGCCCACCTTGGTCGCCATGCCAGCTGGCAGTTGAATCCCATAACTCATCCTTTATCAGGTAGTCACAGGCCTGCGGCTTTGGGACGGCTCTGTATGAAGCCAGCAAGAATTCTAGGGTGGTGTGACTTGCCTCAGGGCACACTGTCCAGGGCAAGACATCTCCTTGGCTATGGCCTTCATGGTCTGACCTCAGAGCAGTCATCCCTGTTCTTACCATGGTCTTTCTCCAGCGGGTCCAGTCTGTAAAACAGAAGTGCTTATTAGTTGACAGGAACACAGAATAAATCAGAGTTTGTTAGCAGAAAAATCAGGAACTTTCCGCAAAGCCCATCTTGGAGATACCCGGGGCATGGAACCCTCGACCCCCCACCTCTGGGTCCAAAACAGCCAACTGCCGCTTCCAGCTGTCTGACCTCCAACACACTTGCTGCCCCTCCTCCCAGTCTTGTCTTTCTTTCCTGGAAAATGTGAACTGGTTGCGTTGCATTCCTGGAGCTCACGTTACGAAGGGCACCGTCCAGTGCTTGTGTACAGGCAGCTGTCTCCCCCCATGCAGGATATAAGCAAAAGTCACACACGTTTATTCCTACCAGCTAGGCATTGATACAATACAGAGGAAAACTGAAGTAAACAGAGTAGTCATATAAATCATAATACTCACATACAAAAATAACAGAAAAAAAACCCACTTTATCACATCCGTTTGCTCTTTGAGACTGAACTGAGCGTGGTCAGGTAAGTCAGCCTCCCTCCTTCCAGGAAAAAGCGTCAGCTATAACATTGGAACTTAACATGGACCACGTTTATGTTATAATCATGCAGGACCAGAAAGCAGCAGTTTGAAATTGGTCCCTTTTATCTGAGGCAGCCACAGCAGGGTGAAGGCTCTGTGTACACAGTGACACTGAGCCCAAGTAGAGCCAGCTACAGCTTTTTAAGGGCCAACCCAAGGCCAGGAATTCCTTCTGCAAGACTGCATAGCTAGGCTTTTGGGGCAGCAGCTTCTTGCGAAGGTATATGATGAGATGTCTCTTACACTTCAGAGCGGCATGCATCAACGCTGCGCCGACCCTTGTGTCTGAGGGGTCTGCAAATACAATAAAGGATTTGGCAAACTCTGGGTGTACCAGAACGGGGCACTTGAGCAGAGACTCCTTCAGCGTCTTCCCAATCCAGATCCCGCCACTTGTCTCGCTTACCTTACTGTCATAACTCGGTGATAGGGCGGACACAGAGGTGAAGTGGGGCATAGCCTCTGCCAGTTTAGTCTGGGGAGCACTAATCGCTGAGTGCCACCATTTTGCCTGACTCTGGCATTAGGTGGCCACTCTCAACTTTGTAGCCCAGGTGCGACACTTCTGCTAGTCCACCCTTACACTTTTCACCTTAAAATTCAGTTCTACATCCCAGAGGCGACCCAGCACCCTCTTCACCTGGGACACATGACACTCCCACTTCTAGCTAAAGAGACAAATGTCCTCAATATATAACAGGGCAAACTGCTTCATTTCCCCTTCCGTAAATGGTTCATCTGGTGCTGGGAGGTGGCAGGCATCCCCTTGATGCTGAAAGGCCGTCCCAGGAACTCATAGAGCCAGAGAGGGGTGCTAAAAGCAAATTTCAGCGTGTCTCCAGGATTCATTGGCATTTGCTAGTCGCCCTTGGTGAGATCCCTGGTAATGAGTCTACGAGCTTGTGTGGCATAGTCATGGATTAAAACACAAACATGGTGATGGCATTGATCTGATTATCTGCACAAAACTGGATCGACCCTTCTTTTGGGGGACCCGCACCACAGCTGCGGCTTAAGGATTGGAGGGCGGCTTGATCACCCCTAAAGTCAACATTTGTGTGACCTGTCTCGACAGGTCCTGGGCTGTTTTCCCAATGACTCTGAATGGGGAATACTTGATGAGAAGGTTGGCTCCTCTCACCACCCAACTTGCATGCAAGTTAGTTAACCCAGGACAGTAGGATAGTACCTGCAGACTACACCAAAACACCTCTTGGAAAAAGGAAAGCTGCTTAAAGAGGTAATTAATTCAGGAGGGCTGTTGGCCCCTGTCACAGGAAAGCGTTCCACTAGGGGCTCGACCCTCGTCTCCTCCCACTGACCACACACAGCCAGCACTAATGTCTCAATGTCAAAGTACGGCTTCATCATATTAACATGGTACACTTGGTGGCTGAGCACCCAGTTGGACAGTTCCACATAATTCACCTAATTGAGCTTTTTCAGACCCTTAAAGGGCCCATCCTAGCCAGCTTGTATCTTATTCCTTCACATTCAGGTGAGGACAATCACTTGGTCACCGCTGGCATAGGAATGGGCCTGCACTGAGTGGTCATGCCAGACCTTCTGCTTCCCTTGGGCCCTGGCTATAGTCTCCCTGGCCAGACCCATGCCAGCTCTGAATAGCCACTGGGAGAGGTCTTCCCCTCCAGTTATTCCTCACCAAGTCCAGGGCTTCCATCACTGTCCTCCCATATAGAAAGTTCAAAGGGGAGACACGCCCCTCTGGGTTTCTGGCACACTTCACGATATGCAAAGAGCAGGTGGGATAAATAGTTGTCCAAGGCCTGTAGGTGCTAGTCAATAAAAGTGTTCAGCATTATCATTAGGGTCCCATTAAACAGCTCCACTGGCCCATTGAACTGAAAATGATATTAAGAAGCCCAGGTGTGCCAGACCCCCTCCCCTCCCCCACACTTTTCCCGCTAACACTGGAGCGGAACTGATATGAAATTGCTCAGAAGTACATTTGTCAACATTTCTGCCTCCATAGGGACCTCAAAGCTGGATTACGCTTATCCCAGTGTGACGTTCTCTACGCGAACGCCTGTCATCCCTATAATTCATCCTTCTCAAATGATCATGTGGTATCCAAATGCAAAGCTTGTCATGCTGGGTTTGTCAAAAGGTTCACCATTCACTGAGCATTGTTGTTATAGTGGTGTTATAGTTACAGAAATCTTATAGTAGCGTTAAAGATTATTAATGCTGAAAATGTAGTTACATGGCTTAAAGGAAGCCCAAGCAAAAACTCTTCAAAAGCAGAGGGGCATTTCATAATTCAGCAGGGCATATATCGGACAAATCCAGCCCACAGAAACAAAGGACATATTAAAGAAGGTGGACTTTCAACTGTCACCCCTTTCCATTGATCAATTTGGAATTGCGATGAGATAGTGCTCACCTGAGTCTGAAGGGGAAGGGAGTCCAAGAGGCAAGCGAGGACATGCTAAAAGGGAGAAATATTTTTCCATGCTCATTGTCGTCTACACATATCTACAGACACCCCCCCAAGCGATTTAAACGCTCATCAAAAGGGAGAGCCTGACTGAAAGCTAACCAGCCAGCTTCTGGTGAGACGAACATAAGTTTTCAAGGAACTTGAATGTGTTAAGATCAGCTTAGAATGCTTTTAGATTTTATTTAATTTGACCAAATCTGATTTATGCTTCGATTTATTATCGCAAAATCTATGTTTAGAGTTAATAAATTAGTTTATTTGACTAGTTCGTTTGGTTTGAAGCATGTCTGATAACAAACCTGCTACATATGATTTTTTTTGTTTGTTAACTAATATACTGGCTAGAGACATTCAGTTGCACAACTCAAGGATTAGCTTACATGCTAGAGGCTGTGGGCAAACAGCCCAGGAGTGGGATGTGTCACAGCAGAGCAGGGTATGTCTGGTTCCAAGAGTCAAGGATTGCAGTGACCTAGCAGATCACCTGTCCAGAGGGGACATCAGAGGGAACGTCACAATAAAGCAGCGAAAAGTGTGTACATGCATCTTGTTACTTCAACTGACCGTTATACTTCAACCGCTGCTATTTGTGATTTTAAGTTAGTCAAATGCACTGTCTGTGAACTGTCATGACAGGATAAGAGTTTTTGTTATTTTCAGTGATGGAAACAGGCAGAAAAATGAGGCCAGTGAGGCAGCTACAAACCAGAGCTGGGAAGTCTGGAAGCTGAGGAAAAAGAAAAACACCACGCGGTAGCAAAGAGACCACTGTTCTAGGCAGAAAAGACGCTGCATATAGAAGGGTTATGCACGAAAAAGAGAAAGAGAGGCGTAAGAGCAAGGGAGAGAGCGAAAACACCAATTGAACCGGATGCAGAAACAGAACCGGAACCCCACGACTGCAATGACTTCCAGCACTCCAATTACTCAAAAATGGCAAAAATAATGTCCTCCATATAATGGAGTATTATATTCCTGAATATCTCACTCCCGTCGAAAGGCTGTGTAATATATAAATTCCCAATAATCGAGTGCGTATCCTGTTTGTAAAGCTTGAAAAGCATTAAACAGAGTGACTATCGAAGGTTCTTTAGACTCTTGGAAATTATAGCTACTATTCTGCGAAGTTTTCAACTTACCTCTGAAAAATATAGTTATATTTAGGAATCTTAATGAGTAATATGAATAATGGTAATGAAACAAAACGGAGACATTTGTTGAGAAATTGAGTTATTGGAAAAGAGGTGGTGTTTTCAAGTAATGCTTGAGCTTCTTTCTCAACAGCAATATATGAGCATAAGTAAAGCAGTGTCTATGAGATAAAAATATAATGCCTATGGTCTTGGCTACAATTGTAAACAGTGCCCCAGCGCTGCAAGCTAATCCCCACGGGGAGGTGGAGTACATGCAGTGTTGGGAGAGCGCGCTCCCAGTGCTGGCGCCGCGACAACACTGGAACTTCAACGGTCTGTGCAGGAGCTCTCCTGCGGCAGCTCTTTGGAGTTTTGTGTGCAGCCAAACCCTGTGAGTGAAACATGCATCTGGTGAAGTGGGTATTCACCCACGGAAGCTTATTCTGCACTATCAGAGGGGTAGCCGTGTTGGTCTGGCTCTGTAAAAACCAAAGAAGAGTTCTGTGGCACCTATTAGAGCAGAAACATTCTTGCATGAATAACCACTTCATTAGACGCATGTCATGGAAATTTCCAGCGGCAGGTATAAATCAGTGTGGAGATAACGAGTTTAGTTCATTCAGAGAGGATGAGGCATTTTTCTAGCAGTTGCCATATGAAGGCCAAGAGAGGAGAAACTGCTTTAGTAGTTGGCTAGCCATTCACAGCCTTGGTTTAATACTGACCTGATTGTGTCAAATTTGCAGCTAACTGAACTGATGTTCAGCAGTTTGTCTTTGAAGACTGGTCCTGAAGGTTTTTTGGCTGCACTTTGTTAGTCTATAAGATGCTACAGGACTCTGTCGCTTTTTGTGATTGAGATGGCTTTTAGCTGATACATTTGAAGAGACAGTCATGTATTTAGGCACTCCACAGAAAGAGGGATTTAAAACTAGTGGGACGGGAAGATTCAATTTTTTTCCTCCTCGGAAGAGAGCAGAAGCTTTGGCTGTTGGGAACCTAAACATTCGCGTATTAAAAAATATTTTTCTAACTTTCATTCCAAATCGCCTGTAAAAGCAAAAAAGCCCAAAAGGAGCTATCACTGTAATTCCAGCGATCACCCAAGGAATATATTCCCCGTGTTAAGAATAAGCAAACAATAACTCATGCTAGCGGTGCAGTCTTCAACAATGAGATAATCGAAATCTAGCATTTTGGTTCTGTGAGGATGGTCGCTGCAGAACCAAACATGGAGCATGTTAAGGTTGGCGAAATTAATGGCAGGGAGTACTTGGGGCAGAAGGATACAGGGACCCAGATTCCTGTGGTGAAGCAGCGTGTAGTCCCAAACTATATAGTCCCAGTATGTTGACTGGTCAAATGACAGAGACTGTGGGGGGTGGGCGATAGCAGATTCCACGTACCACTGGCTAAAATCCATTTGTTGTCTGAAGGTGTGGACAGTGTTTTCCTTGTGGGGTGCTGGAACATCTCGTTGTTGAGCTAGTACTTAATAACTTTTACCCTTTTGCTAATCTTAAAGTTTTGCCTGAAGCAGTACGGTGCGTTAAGCTGGGAATCTCAAGACAAAGTCTCAAGAACTATTGCAACAACTGAGGAGAGTCTCCTTGAGTATTCTGTAGCTGGGGGAAGTCACATTGTGATAAGTTGCACTCGCCTTGCATCAAAGGGGAGAGACTTAATGCCACATTGTGAGCTGAGGAAGACAAGGCTACCATTATTTAACCTGGCCAACTAGTGCAGCCTACCGAAATCTACACCCTCACCCCCACTCAAGACACCCTGGACTATGAAATGGTGAAGATTGCCATCTTAGACGAGCTCGGCATAAGTCCAGCGATGTAGCGGCACCAGTTTCGTCAGGCATGGTATCCGATGGGGCCAGGCTCTGGGCTGTGGCTCAGTGTTTCCGGGACTAATGCAACGGATACACACCGAGAAGTGGTTTGGGGCAGAGGGGGAAGAGACGGTCATCCGCCTGGTCTACACTGCGCGTTTATACTAATTTTTGCAGCGTTACAGCGATTTAGCGCTGCACCCGTCCACACCACGAGGCCCTTTATATCGATATAAAGGGCTCTTTAAACCGATTTCTGTACTCCTCCCCGATGAGAGGAGTAGCGCTGAAATCGGTTTTAACATATGGGATTAGAGTTAGTGTGGCCACAAATGGACGGTATTGGCCTCCGGGCGGTATCCCACAGTGCATCATTGTGACCGCTCTGGAAAGCAATCTGAAATTGGATGCACTGGCCAGGCAGACAGGAAAAGCCCAGCGAACTTTTGAATTGCATTTCCTGTTTGGCGAGCGTGGAGAGCTCACCATCGCAGGTGACCACGCAGAGCTCATCAGCACAGGAAACAAAGCAGTCTCCTGAGAATCGAAAAATTGCTCCAGCATGGAGCGCACAGAGGTACTGGATCTGATCGCTATATAGGGAGAGGATTCTGTGCTAACAGAACTCCTTTCCAAAAGATGAAGTGAAAAAATTTGAAAAAATTTCCAAGGCTATGCTGGAGAAAGGCCACACCAGGGACTAAGTGCAGTGCAGAATGAAAGTTAAGGAGGTCAGCCAAGCCTATCAGAAAATCAAAGAAGCAAACACAAGGTCTGGGGCAGAGCCGAAAACATGCTGCTTCTACGCTGAGCTGCATGCAATTCTGGGGGGGGCGGTCCGCCACCATTACCCCGTCCCGTCCATGGATTCCGAGGTGGGGTTGGTACTCTCAACCATGCCTGAGGATTCTGCGGACAGGAATGATGAGGAGAACGAGCTTGCAGAAAGCACAGAGGACTCCGTTCTCCCCAACAGCCAGGAGCTTTTTCTCACTCCCAAGCCAGTACAGACAATGAAGCCATAGAAGAGACCTCTGGTGAGTGTACCTTTGTAAATATAAAACATGGTTTTAAAGCAAGCTTTTTTTAACGATTGATTTGCCCTGATGACTTGGGATGCATTCGCGGCCAGTACATTTATTGGAAAAGTTTGTTAATATGTCTGGGGATGGAGCAGAAATTCTCCAGGGACATCTCCCTGAAGCTCTCCTGGAGATACTCCAAAGGCCTTTGCAGAAGATTTCTGGGCAGGGCAGCCTTATTCCGTCCTCCATGGTATGACATTTTACCACTACATGAATGTAGCAAGTAATCTGGTATCATTGCATGACCAAGCGTAGCTGCGCATGGTCCCAGTGATTGCTGGCATTCAAGCAACATCTGTTCTTTATCTCACTGTGTTATTCTCAGGAGAGTGATATCGTTCATGTTAACCTGGTTGAAAGTCAGGAATTTAATTAAGGGGACAGAGATGGCCTTTCCTACTGGCCTCGTTGACTGTTGGAGAAAAGAAATCCTTCCTTGCTTTTTCGCGTTTGGCTAGCAGGGATCTTCCTTGATACCAGCCACGCGGTGGGGGAAGGGTAAAGTGATCATCCCAGAGAACTGGATGGAGGGGGAGTTTAGTTTCCACTGCTGCACGTTAACAGGAAAGACGTAGCATTCAACGGGCTTTGCTTGGCATTTGGGAAAAGACGGCACTGGATATATGAAGGCTGCAGAAGCCGAAAGACAACGGCTTACCATGGAGGCATGCAAGCTGAATTCTGCTGCCCGGACCTGCGTCTGTGACATCTCTAACACCAGAGCCACAGGCACTCAATATTAAGAGGCAAAATGCGATCTTGTAGTGAAATCACAGGTGCTATGTAAGGTGAATAGTGTTCACTGTGAAAGAGTGAAAGCATTGTTCTGCTAATGTATCTTTTTAAATGCTTCTCTCCCTTTTTTACCTCCCTCATGCAGCTGAGGACCTCATAGAAGAAATGGTTGTAGGGGACAACCTTGGTTCGAGTGATCATGAGCTAATTTAGTTCAAACTAGATGGAAGGATAAACAAAAATAAAACTGGGTCTAGGGTTTTTGATTTCAAAAGGGCTAACTTTAAAGAATTAAAGAAATTAGTTAGGGAAGTGGATTGGACTTTGTGGATCTAAATGCGGAAGAGGCCTGGAATTACTTTAAGTCGCAGCTGCAGAAACCATCGGGAGCCTGCATCCCAAGAAAGGGGAAAAAAACCATAGGCAGGAGTTGTAGACCAAGCTGGATGAGCAAGCATCTCAGAGAGGTGATTAAGAAAAAGCAGAATGCCTACAAGGAGTGGAAGAAGGGTGGGATTGGCAAGAAAAGCTATTTTAGTGACTTCAGAACATGTAGGGATAAAGTGAGAAAGGCTAAAAGCCATGTAGAGTTGGACCTTGCAAAGGGAATTAAAACCAATAGTAAAAGGTTCTCTAGCCATATAAATAAGAAGAAAATGAAGAAAAAAGAAGGGGGCCGCTACACACTGAGGATGGAAAGGAGGTTAAGGGTAACCTAGGCATGGCCCAATATCTAAATAAGTACTTTGCCTCAGTCTTTAATAAGGGTAATGTGGATCTTAGGGGTAATGGAAGGATGACAAATGATAGTAAGTGGAGCTAGGGTTCGTGGATCCAGGGGTAGAGCACCTGGAGCTAGGGATAGGGCCCCAAGGGAAAGGGCCCCTGGAGCTAGGGTTAGTGCCCCCAGGGAAAGGGCCCCAGGAACTAAGGTTAGGGACCCCAGGGAAAGGGCCCTTGGAGCTAGGGTTAGCGCTCCCAGGGAAAGAGCCCCTGGACCTAGGATTAGGGCCCCCAGGGAAAGGGCCCCTGGAGCTAGGGTTAGGGGACCCAGGGAAAGGGCCCCTGGAGCTAGGGCTAGGGCCCCAAGGGAAAGGGCCCGTGGAGCTAGGGATAGGGCCCCCAGGGAAAGGGCCCCTGGAGCTAGGGTTAGGGGACTAAGGGGTAGGACCCCTGCAGCTAGGGTTTGGGCCATAGGGAATTGGCCCCTGGAGTTAGGGTTAGGAGACCCAGGGGTAGGGCCCCTGGAGCTAGAGTTAGGGACCCAGGGAAAGAGCCCCTGGAGCTTGGGTTTGAGCCCCCAGGCAAAGAGCCCAAGGAGCTAGGGCTTGGGCCCCCAGGGAAAGGGCCTCTGGAGCAAGGGTTAAGACCCACAGGGAAAGGGCCCATGGAGCTAGGGTTATGGCTCCCAGGGAAAGGGCCCCCAGAGCTAGGGTTATGGGACCCAGGGAAAGGCCCCGGAGCTAGGGTAAGGGCCCCAGGGAAAGGGCCCCGGTAACTGGGTTAGGGCCCCCAGGGAAAGGGCCTCCGGAGCTAGGGTTAGGGGACCCAGGGGTAGGGTACCTGGGGCTAGAATTAGGGCTCCCAGGGAAATAGCCCCTGGAGCTAGGGTTAGGGGACCCAGGGGAAGGGCCCCTGGAGCTAGGGTTAGGGACCCCAGGGAAAGGGCCTCTGGAGCTAGGGTTAGGGCACCCAGGGAAATAGCCCTTGGAGCTACGGTTAAAGCCCTCAGGGAAACGGCCCCTGGAGCTAGGGTTAGGGCTCCCAGTGAAAGGGCCCCTGGAGCTAGGGTTAGGGGACCCAAGGAAAGGGCCCCTGGAGCTAGGGTTAGGGCCCCCAGGCAAAGAGCCCCTGGAGCTATGGTTTGGGCCCCCAGGGAAAGGGCCTCTGGAGAAAGGGTTAGGGCTCCCAGGGAAAGTGCCTCTGATGCTAGGGTTAGGGCCCCCAGGGAAAGGGCCCTTGGAGCTAGGGTTAGGGGATCCAGGGAATGGGCTTCTGGAGCCAGGGTAAGAGGACCCAGGGGTAGGGCCCCTGCAGCTAGGGTTTGAGCCCCCAGGGAAAGGGCCCCTGGAGTTAGGGTTAGGGTCCGCAGGGAAAAGGCCCCTGGAGCTAGGGTTTGGGCCACCAGGAAAAGGGCCCATGGAGGTAGGGTTTGGGGACCCAGGGAAAGAGCCCCTGGAGCTGGGTTACAGGATCGAGGGATAAAGCCACTGGAGCTAGGGTTTGGGCGCCCAGGGAAAGGGCCCCTGGAGGTAGGCTTAGGGCCCACAGGCAAAAGGCCCCTGGAGCTAGGCTTAGGGCCCCCAGGGAAAGAGCCTCTGGAGCTACGGTTTGGGACCCCAGGGAAAGGGCCTCTGGAGCAAGGGTTAGTGCCCCCAGGGAAAAGGCCCATGGAGTTAGCGTTAGGGGACCCATGGGTAAGGCCCCTGGAACAAGGATTATGGACTGCAGGGAAAGGGCGCCTGGAGATAGGGTTTGGACCCCAGGGAAAGGGCCTCTGGAGCTAGGGTTAGGGAACACAGCGAAAGGGCCCTTGGAGCTACGGCTGGGCCCCCAGGGAAAGGGCCTCCGGAGCTAGGGTTACGGCTCCCAGGGAAAGGGCCCCCGGAAATAGGGTTAGTGCCCCCAGGGAAAGGGCAACCGGAGCTAGGGTTAGAAGACCCAGGGAAAAATCCCCTGGAGCTAAAGTTAGGGGACCCACAGAAAATGCCCCTGGAGCTAGCGTTAGAGCCCACAGGGAAAGGTCTCCAGGAACTAGGGTTAGGTCCTCCAGGGAAAGGGCTCCTGGAGCTGGGGTAAAGGCCCCCAGGGAAAGGGCCCCTGGAGCTACGATTAGAGGACCCAGGGAAAGAGCCCCTGGAGCTAGGTTTAGGGCACCCAGGGAAAGGGCCCCTGGAGCTATGGTTAGTGCTCCCATGGAAAGAGCCCCAGGAGCGAGGGTTAGGGCCCCTAGGAAAAGGGCCCTTTGAGCTAGGGTTAGGGCCCCCAGGGAAAGGGCCTCTGGAGCTAGGGTTAGGAGACCCAGGGGTAGGGCCCCTGAAACTAGGATTAGGGCCCAGAGGGAGAGGGCCCCTTGAGCTGGGTTTAGCGCCCCCACGGAAAGGGCTCCTAGAGCTAGGGTAAGGGTCCCAGGGAAAGGGCCCCTGGACATAGGGTTAGGGGACCCAGGGAAAGGGCCCCTGCAGCTAGAGTTAGGGCTTGCAGGGAAAGGGCCCCTGCAGCTAGGGTTAGCGGACCCAGGGGTAGGGCCCCTGGAGCTAGGTTTAGGGGTTGGAGAGGTAGGGCCCCTGGAGCTAGGGTTAGCGCCCCCAGGGAAAGGGCCCCAGGAGCTAGGGTTAGCGCTACCAGGGAAAGAGCCCCTGGAGCTAGGGTTAGGGCCCCCAGGGAAAGGGCCCCTGGAGCTAGGGTTAAGGGACCCAGGGAAAGGGCCCCTAGAGCTAGGGTTAGGTTACCCAGGGAAAGGGCCCCTGGAGCTACATTTAGCGCCTCTAGGGAAAGAGCTCCTTGAGCTAGAGTTAGGGCCCAAGGGAAAAAGCTCGTGGAGCTAGGGTTACGGCCCCCAGGGAAAGGGCCCCTGGAGCTAGGGTTAGGGGACTAAGGGGTAGGACCCCTGGAGCTAAGGTTTGGGCCCTGGAGAATGGGCCCTGGAGTTAGGGTTAGGAGACCCAGGGGTAGGGCCCCTGGAGCAAGGCTTAGGGCCCCAAAGAGAAGGGCCCCTGGAGCCAGGGTTAGAGCCCACAGGAAAAGGGCCGCTGGAGCTAGGGTTTGGGCCCCTAGGGAAAGGGACCCTGGAGCTAGGTTTAGGAGTCCGAAGGAAAGGGCCCCTGGAGCTAGGGTTAGGGGACCCAAGGGTAGGGCCCCTGGAGCTAGGGTTAGGGCCCCCAGGGAAAGAGCCTCTGGAGCTAGGGTTAGGGCCCCCAGGGAAAGGGCCTCTGGAGCAAGGGTTAGTGCCCTCAGGGAAAAGACCCATGGAGCTAGCGTTAGGGGACCCAGGGGTAGGGCCCCTGGAGCTAGGGTAAGGGCCCCCAGGGAAAGGGCCCCTGAAGCTAGGGTTAGGGCCTCCAAGGAAAGGTCCCCTGGAGCTAGGGTTAGGGGACCCAGGGAAATGGCCCTTGGAGCTAGCGTTAGGGCCCCGAGGGAAAGGGCCTCCAGAGCTGGGTTAGGTCCCCGAGGGATAGGACCTCCGGAGCTAGGGTTAGGGGACCCAGGAGAAGGGACCCCGGAGCTAGTTTTAGTACCCCCAAGGAAAGGGCTCACAGAGCTAGGGTTAGGGCCCCCAGGGAGAGGGCCCCTTGAGCTAGGGTTAGGGGACCCAGGAAAAGGCCCCTGGAGCTAGGGTTAGGGGACTCAGGGAAAGGGCCCCTGGAACAAAGGTTAGAGCCCACAGGAGGGCCCCCGGAGCTAGGGTTAGGGGACCGAGGCGTAGGGTTTCTGGAGCTAGGGTTAGGAACCCCAGGGAAAAGGCCCCTGGAGCTAGGGTTAGGAATCCGAGGGGTAGGTCCCTTGTAGCTAGGGTTAGGCCCCCCAGGGAAAGGGCCCCTGCAGCTAGGGTTAGGGGACCCTGGGAAAGAACCCCTGGAGCAAGGGTTAGGGTCCCCAGGGAAAGGACCTCTGGACCTAGAGTTAGGGCCCCCAGGGAAAGGGCCCCTGGAGTTAGGTTTACAGGACACAGGGAAAGGGCCCTTGGAGGTAGGGTTAGGGGACCCAGGGGTAGGACCCCCGGAGCTAGGGTTAGCTCCCCAAGGAAAGAGGCCCCGGAGCTTGGGATAGGGCCCCCAGGGAAAGGGGCCTGGAGCTAGGGTTAGTGCCCCCAAGGAAAGGGCCCCTGGAGCTAGGGTTAGGGCCCCCACGGAAAAGGCCCCTGGAGCTAGGGTTAGGGCGCCCAGGGAGAGGGTCCCTGGAGCTAGGGTTAGTGGACCCAGGAAAAGACCCCTGGAGCTAGGGTTACGGGATTGAGAGGTAGGGCCTCTGGAGCTAGAGTTAGGGCCCCCAGGGAAAAGGCCCCTGGAGATATGGTTAGGAATCCGAGGGGTAGGTCCCTTGCAGCTAGGGTTAGGCCCCCCCAGGGAAAGGGCCCCTGCAGCTAGGGTTAAGGGACCCTGGGAAAGGGCCCCTGGAGCAAGGGTTAGGGCCCCCAGGGAAAGGACCCCTGGACCTAGGGTTAGGGCCCCCAGGGAAAGGGCCCCTGGAGTTAGGTTTACAGGACCCAGGGAAAGGGCCCTTGGACGTAGAGTTAGGGGACCCAGGGAAAGGGCCCCCGGAGCTAGGGTTAAGGGACCTAGGGGTAGGACCCCTGGAGCTAGGGTTAGGGACCCAAGGAACGAGCCTCCGGAGCTTGGGATAGGGCCCGCAGGGAAAGGGGCCCAGAGCTAGGGTTAGTGCCCCCAGGGAAAGGGCCCCTGGAGCTAGGGTTAGGGACCCCAGGGAAAGGGCCCCTGGAGCTAGGGTTAGGGGACCCAGGGGTACAGCCCCTGAAGCTAGGGTTAGGGCCGCAGGGAAAGGGCCGCTAGAGCTAGGGTTAGGGACCCAGTGAAAGGGCCCCTGGAGCTAGGTTTAGGGTTCCCGCGGAAAAGGCCCCTGGAGCTAGGGTTAGGGGACCCAGGGGTAGGGCCTCTGCATCTAGGGTTAGGGGACCCAGGGGTAGGGCCTCTGGAGTTCTTGTTAGGGCACCCAGGGAAATGGTCCCGGAGCTTGGTTAGGGACCCCAGGGATAGGGCCTCCAGAGCTAGGGTTAGGGGACTCAGGGGTAGGGCCCCCGGAGTTAGGGTTAGGGCCCCCAAGAAAGGGCCCATGGAGCTAGGATTAGGGGACCCAGTGAAAAGGCGCCTGGAGCTAGGGTTAGGGGACCCAGCGAAAGGCCCTTGGAGCTACGGCTGGGCCCCCAGGGAAAGGGCCTCCGGAGCTAGGGTTACGGCTCCCAGGGAAAGGGCCCCAAGAACTAGGGTTAGTGACCCCAGGGAAAGGGCCCCCGGAGCTAGGGTTAGGAGACCCAGGGAAAAATCCCCTGGAGCTAGGGTTAGGGGACCCACGGAAAATGCCCCTGAAGCGAGGGTTAGAGCCCACAGGGAAAGGGCCCCAGGAGCTAGGGTTAGGTCCTCCAGGGAAAGGGCTCCTGGAGCTGGGGTAAGGGCCCCCAGGGAAATAGCCCCTGGAGGTAGGATTAGGGGACTCGGGGAAAGGGCTCCTGAAGCTACGGTTAGGGGACCCAGGGGAAGAGCCCCTGGAGCTAGGGTTAGGGCCCCCAGGGAAAGGGCCCCTGGAGCTATGGTTAGTGCTTCCATGGAAAGAGCCCCAGGAGCTGGGTTAGGGCCCCTAGGGAAAGGGCCCTTTGAGCTAGGGTTAGGGCCCCCAGGGAAAGGGCCCCTGGAGCTAGGGTAAGGAGACCGAGCGGTAGGGTCCCTGGAACTAGGGTTAGGGCCCCGAGGGAGAGGGCCCCTTGAGCTACGTTTAGCGGCCCCAGGGAAAGGGCCCCTGGAGCTAGGGTAAGGGCCACAAGGAAAGGGCCCCTGTACATAGGGTTTGGGGACCCAGGGAAAGGTCACCTGGAGCTAGAGTTAGGGCCTGCAGAGAAAGGGCCCTGCAGCTAGGGTTAGGGGACCCAAGGGTAGGGCCCCTGGAGCTAGGGTTAGGGGTTTGAGAGGTAGGGCCCCTGGAGCTAGCGTTAGGGCCCCCAGAGAAAGGGCCCCAGGAGCTAGGGTTAGCGGACCCAAACAAAGGGCCCCTGGAACTAGGATTAGTGCCCCCAGGGAAAGGGCCCCAGGAGCTAAGATTAGGGACCACAGGGAAAAGGCCCTTGGAGCCAAGGTTAGCGCTCCCAGTGAAAGAGCCCCTGGAGCTAGGGTTGGGGACCCCAGGGAAAGGGCCCCTAGAGCTAGGGTTAGGTTACCCAGGGGTAGGACCCCTGGAGTTATGGTTAGGGCCCCCAGGGAAAGGGCCCCTGGAGCTATGTTTAGCGCCTCTAGGGAAAGGGCCCCTTGAGCTATGATTAGGGCCCAAGGGAAAGGGCCCGTGGAGCTAGGGTTACGGCCCCCAGGGAAAGGGCCCCTGGAGCTAGGGTTAGGGGACTAAGGGGTAGGACCCCTGGAGCTAGGGTTTGGGCCTAGGGAATGGGCCCCTGGAGTTAGGGTTAGGAGATCCAGGGGTAGGGCAACTGGAGCAAGGCTTAGGGCCCCCAAGGAAAGGGCCCCTGGAGCTAGGGTTAGAGCCCACAGGAAAAGGGCCACTGGAGCTAGGGTTTGGGCCCCTAGGGAAAGGGACCCTGGAGCTAGGTTTAGGGGACCGAAGGAAAGGGTCCCTAGAGCTAGTGTTAGGGGACCCAAGGGTAGGGCCGCTAGAGCTAGGGTTAGGAACCCCAGGGAAAGGGTCCCTGGAGCTAGGCTTGGGGTACCCAGGGGTAGGGCCCCTGGAGCTAGGTTTAGGGGTTTGAGAGGTAGGGCCCCTGGAGCTAGAGTTAGGGCCCCCAGGGAGAGGGCCTGTGGAGATATGGTTAGGGATCCGAGGGTAGGTCCCTTGCAGCTAGGGTTTGGGCCCCAAGAGAAAGGGCATCTGTAGATAGGGTTAGGGGACCCTGGGAAAGGGCCCCTGGACCTAGGGTTAGCACCCCCAGGGAAAGGGCCCCTGGAGCTAGGGTTAGCGCCCCCAGGGAAAGGGCCCCTGGAGCTAGGGTTTGGGCCACCAAGGAAATGGAGCCTGGAGCAAGGGTTAGGGGACCCAATGGTTGGGCCCCTGGAGCTAGGGTTAGGGTCCCCAGTGGTCAGGCCCCTGAGGCTAGAGTTAAGGGCCTCAGGGAAAGGGCACCTGGAGCTAAGGTTAGGGGACCCAGGGAAAGGGCCACTGAATCTATGGTTTGGGGACCCAGGGAAAGGACCCCTGGAGCTAGATTTAGAGCCCTAAGGAAAGGGCCCCTGGAGCTAGGGTTGGGGCCCGAGGGAAAGGTCCCCTGGAGCAAGGTTTTGGGGACCCACGGGTAGGGCCCCTGAAGAGAGGGTTAGGGCCCCCAGGGAAAGGGCCCTTGGAGCTAGGGTTAGGGTCCCCAGGGAAATGGCCCCTGGAGCTAGTGTTATGGCCCGCAGGCAAAGGGCCTCTGGAGCTAGACTTAGGTCCCCCAGGGAAAGGGCTTCTGGACCTTGGGTTAGGGCCCCCAGGGAAAGGACCCCTCGAGCTAGGGTTAGGGGACCCAGGGAAAGGGTCCCTGGTGCTAGAGTTAGGGCCCCCAGGAAAAGGGCCCCTGGAGATAGTGTTAGGGGACCCAGGGGTAGGGCCTCTGCATCTAGGGTTAGGGGACCCAGGGGTAGGGCCCCTGGAGTTAGGGTTAGGGCCCCAAGGGAAAGGGCCTCTGGAGCTAGGTTTTGTGCCCCAAGGGAAAGAGCCCTTGGAGCTAGGGTTTGGGCCCCCAGGCAAAGAGCCCCTGGAGCTACGGTTTGGGCCCCCAGGGAACGGGCCTCTGAAGTAAGAGTTAGGGCCCCCAGGGAAAGAGCCCATGGAGCTAGGGTTATGGGACCGAGGGGTAGGGCCCATGGAACTAGGGTTAGGGCCCACAGGGTAAGGGCCCCTGAAGCTAGGGTTAGGGCCCCCAGGGAAAGGGCCTCTGGAGCTAGGGTTAGGGGACCCAGGGAAAGGGCCCTTGGAGTTCTTGTTAGGGCACCCAGGGAAACGGTCCCGGAGCTGGGTTAGGGACCCCAGGGATAGGGCCTCCAGAGCTAGGGTAAGAGGACTCAGGGGTAGGGCCCCCGGAGTTAGGGTTAGGGCCCCCAAGAAAGGGCCCATGGAGCTAGGATTAGGGGACCCAGTGAAAAGGCGCCGGGAGCTAGGGTTAGGGGACCCAGGGAAAGGGCCTGTGGAGATATGGTTAGGGATCCGAGGGTAGGTCCCTTGCAGCTAGGGTTTGGGCCCCAAGGGAAAGGGCATCTGTAGATAGGGTTAGGGGACCCTGGGAAAGGGCCCCTGGAGCAAGGGTTAGGGCCCCCAGGGAAAGGACCCCTGGACCTAGGGTTAGCGCCCCCAGGGAAAGGGCCCCTGGAGCTAGGGTTTGGGCCACCAAGGAAATGGAGCCTGGAGGAAGGGTTAGAGGACTCAGTGGTTGGGCCCCTGGAGCTAGGGTTAGGGCCCCCAAGTGGTCGGGCCTCGGAGGCTAGGGTTAGGAGCCTCAGGGAAAGGGCACCTGGAGCTAAGGTTATGGGACCCAGGGAAAGGGCCACTGAATCTATGCTTTGGGGACCCAGGGAAAGGGCCCCTGGAGCTAGGTTTAGAGCCTCTAGGGAAAGGGCCCCTGGAGCTAGGGTTAGGGCCCCAGAAAAAGATCCCCTGGAGCTAGGTTTTGGGAACCCAGGGTTACGGCCCCTGAAGAGAGGGTCACGGCCCCCAGGGAAAGGGACCTTGGAGCTAGGGTTAGGATCCCCAGGGAAATGGCCCCTGGAGCTAGTGTTATGGCCCGCAGGCAATGGGCCCCTGGAGCTAGAGTTAGGTCCCCCAGGGAAAGGGTTTCTGGAGCTAGGGTTAGGGGACGGAGGGAAAGGGCCCCTGGAGCTAGGGTCAGGGCCCCCAGGGAAAGGGTCCCTGCAGCTCGGGTAAGGGCCCCCAGGGAAAGGGCCCCTGGAGATAGGGTTAGGGGACCCAGGAGTAGGGCCCCTGCATCTAGGGTTAGGGGACCCAGGGGTAGGGCCCCTGGAGCTATGTTTAGGGTACCGAGGGCTAGGGCCCTTGGAGATAGCGTTAGGGCTCCCAGGGAAAGAATCCCTGAAGCTAGGGTTTGGGCCCCCAGGCAAAGAGCCCCTGGAGCTACGGTTTGTGCCCCAAAGGAATGGGCCTCTGGAGCAAGGGTTAGGGACCCCAGGGAATGGGCCCTTGGAGCTAGGGTTAGCGCTCCCAGGGAAAGAGCCCCTGGAGCTGGGGTAAGGGCCCCCAGGGAAAGGGCCCCTAGAGCTAGGGTTAGTGGACCCATGGAAAGGGCCCCTGGAGCTAGGGTTAGGGCCCCCAGGAAAAGGGCCCCTTAAGATAGGATAAGGGGACCCAGGGATAGGGTCCCTGCATCTAGGGTTAGGGGACCCAGGGGTAGGGCCCCTGGAGCTATGTTTAGGGTACCGAGGGCTAGGGCCCTTGGAGATAGCGTTAGGACTCCCAGGGAAAGAGCCCTTGGAGCGAGGGTTTGGGCCCCCAGGCAAAGAGCCCCTGGAGCTACGGTTTGGGCCCCCAGGGAACGGGCCTCTGGAGCAATATTAGGGCCCCAAGGGAAAGGGGCCATGGAGCTATGGTTAGGGCCCACAGGGTAAGGGCCCCTGAAGCTAGGGTTAGGGCCCCCAGGCAAAGGGCCCCTGGAGCTAGGGTTAGGGGACCCAGGGAAAGAGCCCTTGGAGTTCTGGTTAGGGCACCCAGGGAAAAGGCCCCGGAGCTGGGTTAGGGACCCCAGGGATAGGGCCTCCGGAGCTAGGGTTAGGGGACTCAGGGGTAGGGCCCCCGAAGTTAGGGTTAGGGCCCCCAAGAAAGCACCGCCAGAGCTAGAGTTAGGGCTCCCAGGGAAAGGGCCCATGGAGCTAGGATTAGGGGACCCAGGGAAAAGGCCCCTGGAGCTAGGGTTAGGGGACCCACGGTAGGGGGCGTGGAGCCAGGATTAGGGGACCCAGGGAAAGGGCCCCTGGAGCTAGGGTTAGGGTCAGCAGGGAAAGGGCCTATGGAGATAGGGTTAGGGGACCCATGGTAAGGCCCATGGAGCAAGGATTATGGACCGCAGGGAAAGGGCGCCTGGAGATAGGGTTTGGACCCCTGGGAAAGGGCCTCTGGAGCTAGGGTTAGGGAACCGAGCCAAAGGGCCCTTGGAGCTACGGCTGGGCCCCCAGGGAAAGGGTCTCCGGAGCTAGGGTTACAACTCCCGGGGAAAGGGCTCCTGGAGCTGGGGTAAAGCCCCCCAGGGAAATGGCCCCTGGAGCTAGGGTTAGGGGACCCAGGGAAAGGGCTCCTGAAGCTACGCTGAGGGGACCCAGGGAAAGCTAGGGTTAGGGCCCCTAGGTAAAGGGCCCTTTGAGCTAGAGTTAGGGCCCCCAGGGAAAGGGCCCCTGGAGCTAGGGTTAGGAGACCAAGGGGTAGGGCCCCTGGAACTAGGGTTAGGGCCCCGAGGGAGAGGGCCCATTGAGCTAGGTTTAGCGCCCCCAGGAAAAGGGCCCCTGGAGCTAGGGTAAGGGCCCCAGGGAAAGGGCCCCTGGACAAAGGGTTAGGGAACCCAGGGAAAGGGCCCCTAGAGCTAGAGTTAGGGCCTGCAGAGAAGGGGCCCTGCACCTAGGGTTAGGGGACCCTGGGGTAGGGCCCCTGGAGCTAGGGTTAGGGGTTTGAGGGGTAGGGCCCCTGGAGCTAGGGTTAGGGCCCCCAGGGAAAGGGCCCCAGGAGCTAGGGTTAGCGGACTCAGGGAAGGGTCCCCTGGAGCTACGGTTAGTGACCCCAGGGAAACGGCCCCAGGAGCTAAGATTAGGGAACACAGGGAAAGGGCCCTTGGAGCTAGGGTTAGCGCTCCCAGGGAAAGAGCCCCTGGAGCTAGGGTTTGGGCTCCTAGAGAAAGGGACCATGGAGCTAGGTTTAGGGGACCGAAGGAAAGGGCCCCTGGAGCTAGGGTTAGGGCCCCCAGGGAAAAAGCCTCTGTAACTAGGGTTTGGGCCCCCAGGCAAAGAGCCTATGGAGCTACGGTTTAGGCCCCCAGGGAAAGGGCCTCTGGAGCAAGGATGAGTGCCCCCAGGGAAAGGGCCCATGGAGCTAGGGTTAGGGGACCCAGGGGTAGGGCCCCTGGAGCTAGGGTTAGGGACCCCAGGGAAAGGGCCCCTGAAGCTTGGGTTAGGGCCCCCAAGGAAAGGTCCCCTGGAGCTAGAGTTAGGGGAACCTGGGGAAGGGCCCACGGAGGTAAGGTTAGGGCCCCCAAGGAAAGGGCCCACAGAGCTAGGGTTAGGGCCCCCAGGGAGAGGGCCCCTGGGGCTAGGGTTAGGGGACCCAGGAAAAGGCCCCTGGAGCTAGGGTTAGAGGACCCAGGGAAAGGGACCCTGGAACTAGGGTTAGAGCCCACAGGAGGGCCCCCGGAGTTAGGGTTAGGGGACCGAGGGGTAGGGCCCCTGTAGCGAAGGTTAGGAACCCGAGGGAAAGGGCCCCTGGAGCTAGGGTTAGGGTCCGCAGGGATAGTTCCTCTGGAGCTAGGGTTAGGGGACCGAGGGGTGGGCCCCTGGAGCTAGGGTTAGGAACCCCAGGGAAAGGGCCCCTGGAGCTAGGGTTTGGGTTCCCAGGGGTAGGGCCCCTGGAGCTAGGTTTAGGGGTTTGAGAGGTAGGGCCCCTGGAGCTAAAGTTAGGGCCCCCAGGGAAAGGGCCCGTGGAGATATGGTTAGGGATCCGAGGGTAGGTCCCTTGCAGCTAGCGTTTGGGCCCCCAGGGAAAGGGCCTCTGCAGCTAGGGTTAGGGGACCCTGGGAAAGGGCCCCTGGAGCAAGGGTAAGGGCCCCCAGGGAAAGGACCCCTGGACCTATGGTTAGGGCCACCAGGGAAAGTGGCCCTGGAGCTAGGGTTTGGGCCACCAGGGAAATGGAGCCTGGAGCAAGGGTTAGGGGACCCAGTGGTTGGGCTCCTGGAGCTAGCGTTAGGGCCCCCAGTGGTCGGGCCCGTGAGGCTAGGGTTAGGGGTCTCAGGGAAAGGGCACCTGGAGCTAAGGTTAGGGGACCCAGGGAACGGGCCACTGAATCTATGGTTTGGGGACCCAGGTAAAGGGCCCCTGGAGCTAGGTTTAGAGCCCCTAGGGAAAGGGCCCCTGGAGCTAGGGTTAGGCCCCGGGGAAAGGTCCCCTGGAGCTAGGTTTTGGGGACCCAGGGGTACGGCCCCTGAAGAGAGGGTCACGGCCCTCAGGCAACGGGCCCCTGGAGCTAGAGTTAGGTCCCCCAGGGAAAGGGCTTTTGGAGCTAGGGTTAGGGCCCTCAGGGAAAGGGCCCCTCGAGCTAGGGTTAGGGGACGGAGGGAAAGGGCCCCTGGAGCTAGGGTTAGGGACCCCAGGGAAAGGGTCCCTGGAACTCGGGTTAGGGCCCCGAGGGAAAGGGCCCCTGGAGATAGGGTTAGAGGACGCAGGGGTAGGGCCCCTGCATCTAGGGTTAGGGGACCCAGGGGTAGGGCCCCTGGACTTAGGGCTAGGGCCCCGAGGGAAAGGTCTCCTGGAGCTAGGTTTTGCGCCTCCCAGGGAAAGAGGCTTTGGAGCTAGGGTCGGGGACCCAGGGAAAGGGCCACTGGAGCTATGGTTAGGGTACCCAGGGGTAGGGCCCATGGAGCTACCGTTAGGGCCCACAGGGAAAGAACCCTTGAAGCTAGGGTTTGGGCCCCCAGGCAAAGAGCCCCTGGAGCTACGGTTTGGGCCCCCAAGGAACGGGCCTCTGTAGCAAGGGTTAGGGCCCCCAGGGAAAGGGCCCTTGGAGCTACGGCTGGGCCCCCAGGGAAAGGGCCTCCGGAGCTAGGGTTACGGCTCCCAGGGAAAGGGCCACCGGAACTAGGGTTAGTGCCTCCAGGGAAAGGGCCCCCGGAGCTAGGGTGAGGAGACCCAGGGAAAAATCCCCTGGAGCTTGGGTTAGGGGACCCACGGAAAATGCCCCTGGAGCTAGGGTTAGAGCCCAAAGGGAAAGGGCCCCAGGAGCAACAGTTAGGGCCCCCAGGGAAAGGGCCCCTGGAGCTAGGGTTTGAGCCCACAGGAAAAGGGTCGCTGGAGCCAGGGTTTGGGCCCCCAGGGAAGGGCCCCTGGACCTAGGGTTAGGGTCCCCAGGGAAAGGGCCCCTTGAGCTAGGGTTAGGGGACCCAGGGAATGGGCTCCTGGAGCCAGCATTAGAGGACCCAGGGGATAAGGCCCCTGGACCTAGGGTTTGGGCCCCCACGGAAAGGGCCCCTGGAGCTAGGGTTTGGGCCCCCAGGGAAAGGGCCCATGGAGGTAGGGTTTGGGGACCCAGGGAAAGGGCCCCTGGAGCTATGGTTAGGGCCCCCAGGGATAGGACATCTGGAGCTGGGGTAAAGGCCCCCAGGGAAAGGGCCCATGGAGATAGGGTTAGGGGACCCATGGGTAAGGCCCATGGAGCAAGGATTATGGACCGCAGGGAAAGGGCGCCTGGAGATAGGGTTTGGACCCCAGGGAAAGGGCCTCTGGAACTAGGGTTAGGGAACCCAGCCAAAGGGCCCTTGGAGCTACGGCTGGGCCCCCAGGGAAAGGGCCCCGGAACTAGCGTTAGTGCCGCCAGAGAATGGGCCCCCGGAGCTAGGGTTAGGAGACCCAGGGAAAAATCCCCTGGAGCTAGGGTTAGGGGACCCACGGAAAATGCCCCTGGAGCTAGGGTTAGAGCCCACAGGGAAAGGGCCCCAGGAGCTAGGGTTAGGTCCTCTAAGGAAAGGGCTGCTGGAGCTGGGGTAAAGGCCCCCAGGGAAATGGCCCCTGGAGCTAGGGTTAGGGGACCCAGGGAAAGGGCTCCTGAAGCTACGGTTAGGGGACCCAGGGAAAGAGCCCCTGGAGCTAGGGTTAGGGCCCCCAGGGAAAGGGTCCCTAGAGCTCTGGTTAGGGAACCCAGGGAAAGGGTCCTTGTAGTTCTTGTGAGGGCACCCAGGGAAACGGCCCCGGAGCTGGGTTCAGGGACCCAAGGGATAGGGCCTCCGGAGCTAGGGTTAGGGGACCCAGGGGTCGGGCCCCCCGAGTTAGTGTTAGGGCACCCAAGAAAGGGCCCCCAGAGCTAGGGTTAGGGCTCCCAGGGAAAGGGTCCATGGAACTAGGATTAGGGGACCCACAGAAAAGGCCCCTGGAGCTAGGGTTAGGGGACCCACGGTAGAGGCCCTGGAGCCAGGATTTGGGGACTCAGTTAAAGGGCCACTGGAGCTAGGGTTAGGGGACCGAGGGGTAGGGCCCCTGGAGCGAGGGTTAGGTTACCCAGGGGTAGGGCCCCTGGAACGAGGCTTAGGGCCCCCAGGGAAAGGGCCCCTGGAGCTAGGGTTAGAGCCCACAGGAAATGGGCCGCTGGAGCTAGGGTTTGGGCCCCTAGGGAAAGGGCTCCTGGAGCTAGGGTTAGGGGACCCAAGGAAAGGGCCCCTGGAGCTAGGGTTAGGGCCCCTAGGGAAAGAGCCCCTGGAGCTAGGGTTTGGGCCCCCAGGCAAAGAGCCCCTGGAGCTACAGTTTGGGCCCCCAGGGAAAGGGCCTCTGGAGCTAGGGTTAGAGCCCCCAGGGAAAGGGCCCCTGGAGGTAGGGCTTGGGCCCCCAGGGAAAGGGCCCCTGGAGCTAGGGTTTGGGACCCCAGTGAAAGGGCCCGTAGAGCTAGGGTTAGGGTCCGCAGGGAAAAGGCGCCTGGATCTAAGGTTTGGGCCCCCAGGGAAAGGGCCTTTGGAGGTAGGGTTTGGGGACCCTGGGAAAGAGCCCCTGGAGCTAGGGTTACAGGACCCAGGGGTAGGGCCACTGGAGCTAGGGTTTGGGCCCCCAGGGAAAGGGCTCCTGGAGCTAGGGTTAGGGCCCACAGGAAAAGGGCCCCTGGAGCTATGGTTAGGGCCCATAGGGATAGGGCACCTGGAGCTAGGGTTAGAGCGCCCAGGGAAAGGGTCCATGAAGTTAGGGTTAGGGGACCCATGGGTAAGGCCCCTGGAGCAAGGATTATGGACCGCAGGGAAAGGTCGCCTGGAGATAGGGTTTGGACCCCAGGGAAAGGGACTCTGGAGCTAGAGTTAGGGAACTCAGCGAAAGGGCCATTGGAGCTACGGCTAGGCCCCCAGGGAATGGGCCTCTGGAGCTAGGGTTACGGTTCCCAGGGAAAGGGCCCCTGGAACCAGGGTTAGTTTCCCCAGGGAAAGGGCCCCCGGAGCTAGGGTTAGGAGACCCAGGGAACAATCCCCTGGAACTAGGGTTAGGGGCCCCAGGGAAAATGCCCCTGGAACTAGGGTTAGAGCCCACAGGGAAAGGGCCCCAGGAGCAAGAATTAGGTCCTCCAGGGAAAGGGCTCCTGGAGCTGGGGTAAAGGCCCCCAGGGAAAGGGCCACTGGACCTAGGGTTAGGGGACCCAGGGAAAGGGCTCCTAAAGCTACGGTTAGGGGACCCAGGGAAAGAGCCCCTCTGAATAGAGTTAGGGACCACAGGGAAAGGGCCCCTCGAGCTAGGGTTAGGGGACCCAGGGAAAGGTCCCCTGGAGCTAGGGTTAGGGCCCCAAGGGAACGGGCCCCTGGAGATAGGGTTAGGTGACCCAGGGGTAGGGCCCCTGAAATTAGGGTTAGGGCCCCGAAGGAAAGGGCCCCTGGAGCTAGGTTTTGTGCCCCCAGGGAAAGAGCCCTTGGAACTAGGGTTTGGGCAACCAGGCTAAGAGCCCCTGGAGCTACGGTTTGGGCCCCCAGGGAACGGGCCTCTGGAGCAAGGGTTAGGGCCCCCAGGGAAAGGGCCCATGGAGCTAGGGTTATGGGACCCAGGGGTAGGGCCCCTGGAGCTCGGGATAGGGCCCACAGGGTAAGGGCACCTGAAGCTAGGGTTAGGGCCCCCAGGGAAAGGGCCCCTGGAGCTAGGGTTAGGGGACCCAGGGAAAGGGCCCTTGGAGTTCTTGTTAGGGCCCCCAGGGAAATGGCCCCGGAGCTGGGTTAGGGACCCCAGGGATAGGTCCTCCGTAGCTAGGGTTAGGGGACCCAGGGGTAGGGCCCCCGGGGTTAGGGTTAGGGCCCCCAAGAAAGTCCCCCCAGAGCTAGGGTTAGGGCTCCCAGGAAAAGGGCCCATGGAGCTAGGATTAGGGGCCCAGGGAAAAGCACCCTGGAGCGAGGGTTAGGGGACCCACGGTAGGGGCCCAGGAGCCAGGATTAGGGGACCCAGGGAAAGGGCCCCTGGAGCTAGGGTTAAGGGACCCAGGGGTAAGGCCCCTCGAGCAAGGGTTAGGTTACCCAAGGGTAGGGCCCCTGGAACTAGGCTTAGGGCCCCCGGAAAAAGGGCCCCTGAAGCTAGGGTTAGAGCCCACAGGAAATGGGGCGCTGGAGCTATGGTTTGGGCCCCTAGGGAAAGGGCCCCTGGAGCTCGGGTTAGGGGACCCAAGGAAAGGGCCCCTGGAGCTATTGTTAGGGGACCCAGAGAAAGAGCCCCAGGAGCTAGGGTTAGGGCCCCTAGGGAAAGGGCCCCTGGAGTTATGGTTAGTGCTCCCATGGAAAGAGCCCCAGGAGCTAGGGTTAGGGCCCCTAGGGAAAGGGCCCTTTGAGCTAGGGTTAGGGCCCCCAGGGAAAGGGCCACTGGAGCTAGGGTTAGGAGACCCAGGGGTAGGGCCCCTGAAACTAGGGTTAGGGCCCCGAAGGAGAGGGCCCCTTGAGCTAGGTTTAGCGTCTCCAGGGAAACAGCACCTGGAGCTAGGGGAAGGGCCCCAGGGGAAGGGCCCCTGGACATAGGGTTACGGGACTCAGGGAAAGGGCCCCTGGAGCTAGGGTTAGGGCCCCCAGGGAAAGGGCCCCAGGAGCTAAGGTTAGGGACCCCAGGGAAAGGGCCCTTGGAGCTAGGGTTAGCGCTCCCAGGGAAAGAGCCCCTGAATCTAGGGTTAGGGCCCCCAGGGAAATGGCCCCTGGAGCTAGGGTTAGGGGACCCAGGGAAAGGGACCCTAGAGCTAGGGTTAGGTTACCCAGGGTTTAGGACCCCTGGAGGTATGGTTAGGGCCCCCAGGGAAAGGGCCCCTGGAGCTAGGGTAATGGTCCCCAGGGAAAGGGCCCCTGGAGCTAGTGTTAGTGGACCGAGGGGTAGGGCCCCTGGAACTAGGGTTAGGAACCCCAGGGAAAGGGCTTCTGGGGCTAAGGTTAGGGCCCCCAGGGAAAGGGCCCCTCGAGCTAGGGTTAGGGGACCCAAGGAAAGGGCCCCTGGAGCTAGGGTTAGGGCCCCCAGGGAAAGGGTCCCTGGAGCTCGGGTTTGGGCCTCCAGGGAAAGGGCCCCTGGAGATAGGGTTAGGGGACCCAGGGGTAGGGTCCCTGCATCTAGGGTTTGGGGACCCAGGGGTAGGGCCCCTGGAGTTAAGGTTAGGTCCCCGAGGGAAAGGTCCCCTGGAGCTTGGTGTTGCGCCCCCCAGGGAAAGAGCCCTTGGAGCTAGGGTTTGGGGACCAAGGGTGTGGGCCACTGGAGCTATGGTTAGGGTACTGATGGGTAGGGCCCATGGAGCTAGCGTTAGGGCCCCCAGGGAAAGAACCCCTGAAGCTAGTGTTTCGGCCCCCAGGCAAGGAGCCCCTGGAGCTATGGCTGGGCCCCCAGGGAAAGGGCTTCCGGAGCTAGGGTTACAGCTCCCAGGGAAAGAGACCCCGGAACTAGGGTTAGTGCTCCCAGGGAAAGGGCCCCCGTAGCTAGGGTTTGGAGACGCAGGGAAAAATCCCCTGGAGCTAGGGTTAGGGGACCCACGGAAAATGCCCCTGGAGCTAGGGTTAAAGCCCGCAGGGAAAGTGCCCCAGGAGCTTGGGTTAGGTCCTCCAGGGAAAGGGCTCCTGGAGCTGGGGTAAGGGCCCCCAGGGAAAGGGCCCCTAGAGCTAGGGTTAGGGGACCCAGGGAAAGGGCTCCTGAAGCTATGGTTAGGGGACACAGGGAAAGAGCCCCTGGAGCTAGGGTTAGGGCCCCCAGGGAAAGGGCCCCTGGAGCTATGGTTAGTGCTCCCACGGAAAGAGCCCCAGGAGCTAGGGTTAGGGCCCCCAGGGAAAGGGCCCCAGGAGCTAAGGTTAGGGACCCCAGGGAAAGGTCCCTTGGAACAAGGTTAGTGCTCCCAGGGAAAGGGCCCCTGGAGCTAGTTTTAGTGCCTCTAGGGAAAGGGCCCCTTGAGCTAGGGTTAGGGCCCAAGGGAAAGTACTCGTGGAGCTAGGGTTACGGCCCCAGGGAAAGGGCCCCTTGGAGCTAGGGTTAGAGGACTAAGGGGTATTACCCCTGGAGCTAGGGTTTGGGCTCTAGGGAATGGCCCCCTGGAGTTAGGATTAGGTTACCCAGTGGTAGGACCCCTGGAGCTATGGTTCAGGCCCCCAGGGAAAGGGCCCCTGTAGCTAGGTTTAGCGCCTCTGGGGAAAGGGCCCCTTGAGCTAGGGTTAGGGCCCAAGGGAAAGGACCTGTGGAGCTAGGGTTACGGCCAAAGGGAAAGGGTCCCTGGAGCTAGGGTTAGAGGACTAAGGGGTAGGACCCCTGGAGCTAGGGATTGGGCCCTAGGGAATGGGCCCCTGGAGTTAGGGTTAGGAGACCCAGGGGTAGGGCCCCTGGAGCAAGGCCTAGGGCTCCCAGTGGTCGGGCCCCTGAGGCTAGGGTTAGGGGCCTCAGGGAAAGGGCACCTGGAGCTAAGGTTAGGGGACCCAGAGAAAGGGCCACTGAATCTATGGTTTGGGGACCCAGGGAAAGGGCCCCTGGAGCTAGGTTTTGAGCCCCTAGGGAAAGGGCCCCTGGAGCTAGGGTTAGGGCCAAAGGGAAAGGTCCCCTGGAGCTAGGTTTTGGGGATCCAGGGGTAGGGCCCTTGAAGAGAGGGTTATGGCTCCCAAGGAAAGGACCCTTGGAGCTCGGGTTAGGGTCCCCAGGGAAATGGCCCCTGGAGCTAGTGTTATGGCCCGCAGGCAAAGGGCCCCTGGAGCTAGAGTTAGGTCCCCCTGGGAAAGGGCTTCTGGAGCTAGGTTTAGAGCCCCTAGGAACGGGCCCCTGGAGCTAGGGTTAGGGCCCCAGGAAAAGGTCCCCTGGAGCTAGGTTTTGGGGACCCAGGGGTAGGGCCCCTGAAGAGAGGGTTACGGCCCTCAAGGAAAGGGCCCTTGGAGCTAGGGTTAGGATCCCTAGGGAAATGGCCCCTGGAGCTAGTGTCATGGCCTGCAGGCAAAGGGCCCCTGGAGCTACAGTTAGGTCCCCCAGGGAAAGGGCCCCTGGGGCTAGGGTTAGAGCCCACAGGAAAAGGACCGCTGGAGCTAGTGTTTGGGCCCCTAGGGAAAGGGCCCCTGGAGCTAGGTTTAGGGGACCGAAGGAAAGGGCCCCTGGAGCTAGGGTTAGGGAACGCAAGGGTAGGGCCCCTGGATGTAGGGTTCGGGCCCCCAGGGAAAGAGTCCCTGTAACTAGGGTTTGGGCCCCCAGTCAAAGAGCCTCTGGAGGGACGGTTTGGGCCCCCAGGGAAAGGGCCTCTGGAGCAAGGGTTAGTGCCCCCAGGGTAAGGGCCCATGGGGCTAGGGTTAGGGGACCCAGGGGTAGGGCCCCTGGAGCTAGGGTTAGGGACCCCAGGGAAAGGGCCCCTGAAGCTAGGGGTAGGGCCCCCAAGGAAATGTTCCCTGGAGCTAGGGTTAGGGGACCCAGGAAAATGGCCCTTGGAGCTAGCGTTAGGGCCCACAGGGAAAGGGCCCCCAGGGCTGGGTTAGGGCCCCCAGGAATAGCGCCTCCGGAGCTAGGGTTAGGGGACCCAGGAAAAGGCCCCTGGAGCTAGGGTTAGGGGACCCAGGGAAAGGGCCCCTGGAACTAAAGATAGAGCCCACAGGAGGGCCCACAGAGCTAGGGTTAGGGGACCGAGGGGTAGGGCCCCTAGAGCTAGGGTTAGGAACCCCAGGGAAAGGGCCCCTGGAGCTAGGGTTAGGGTCCCCAGGTAAAGGGACACTGGAGCTAGGGTTAGAGGACCGAGGGGTAGGGCTCCTGGAGCTAGGGTTAGGAATCCTAGGGAAAGGGCCCCTGGAGCTAGGGTTCGGTTACCCAGGGGTAGGGCCCCCGGTGCTAGGTTTAGGGGTTTGAGAGGTAGGGCCCCTGGAGCTAGAGATAGGGCCCCCAGGGAAAGGGCTCGTGGAGATATGGTTAGGGATCCGAGGAGTAGGTCCCTTGCAGCTAGGGTTAGGGCCCCCAGGGAAAGGGCCCCTGCAGGTAGGGTTAGGGGACCCTGGGAAAGGGCCCCTGGAGCAAGGGTTAGGGCCCCCAGGAAAAGGACCCCTGGACCTAGCGTTAGGGCCCCCAGGGAAAGGGCCCCTGGAGCCAGGGTTTGAACCCCCAGGGAAATGGAACCTGGAGCAAGGGTTAGGAGACCCAGTGGTAGGGCCCCTGGAGCTAGGGTTAGGGCCCCCAGGGAAAGGGTTCCCGGAGCTAGGGTTAGGGGACCCAAGGAAAGGGCCGCCAAAGCTAGACTTAGAGGACGCAGGCGTACGACCCCCGGAACTAGGGTTAGCGCCCCCAGGGGAAGGGCCCCTGGATCTAGGGTTAGGGGACCCAGGGAAAGGGTCCCTGGAGCTAGGATTTGGGGACCCAAGGAAAGAGCCACTGGAGGTAAGGTTATGGTCCCCAGGAAAAGGGCCCCTGGAGCCAGGGTTAGTGCCCCCAGGGATAAAGCTCCTGGAGCTAGGGTTAGAGGACTCAGGGAAAGGGCCCCTGAAGCTAGGGTTAGGGGATCCAGGAAAAGGGTCCCTGGAGCTAGGGTTAGGGCCCCCAGGGAAAGGGCCCCTGGAGCAAGGGTTAGAGGACCCAGGGGGAGGTCCCCTGGAGATAGGGTTAAGGCCCCCAGGGAAACGGCCCCTGGAGCTAGGGTTAGGGGACCCAGGCGTAGGGCCCCTGGAGCTAGGGTTAAGGAACCCCAGGGAAAGGGCCCTTGGAACTAGGTTTAGCGCCCCCAGGGAAAGGGCTCCTGCAGCTAGGGTTAAGGGACCAAAGGTGTAGGGCCCCTGGAGCTAGGGTTAGGGCCCCCAGTGAAAGGGCCCCTGCAGCTAGGGTTCAGGCCTCCAAGGAAAGGGTCCCTGGAGCTACGTTTAGGGGACCCAGGGAAAGGGCCCTTGGAGCTAGGGTTAGGGGACCCATGGAAAGGGCCCCTGGAGCTAGGGTTAGGGCCCCCAGGGACAGGGCCCCTGGAGCTCACGTTGGGGCACTCAGGGAAAGGGCCCCTGGAGCAAGGGTTTGGGGACCCAGATGTAGGGCCCCTGGAGCGAGGGTTAGGGCCCCCAGTGAAAGGGCCCTTGGAACTAGGGTTAGTGCCCCCAGGGAAAGGGCTCCTGCAGCTAGGGTTAAGGGACCATGGTGTAGGGCCCTTGGAGCTAGGGTTAGGGGACCCAGGAAAATGGCCACTGGAGCTAAGGTTAGGGCCCCCAGGGAAAGGGCCCCTGGAGCGAGGTTTAGGGCCCCCAGGGAAAGGGCCCCTGGACCTAGGGTTTGGGCCCCCAGGGAAAGGAGCCGAGAAGCTCAAGGTAGGGCACCCTGGGAAAGGGCCCCTGGAGCAAGGGTTTGGGGACCCAGGGGTAGGGCTCCTGGAGCGAGGATTAGAGCCCCCAGTGAAAGGGCTCCTGCAGCTAGGGTTAGGGTCTCCAAGGAAAGGGTCCCTGGAGCTAGGTTTAAGGGACCCAGGGAAAGGGCCCTTGGAGCTAGGGTTAGGGAACCCAGGGAAATGGCCCCTGGAGCTAGGGTTAGGGCCCCAGGGAAAGGGCCCCTGGAGCTTGGGTTAGGGGACCCAGAGGTAGGGTCGCTGGACCAACCGTTAGGGCCCGAGGGAAAGGGCCCCTGGAGCTAAGGTTAGGGGACCCAGGGGTAGGGCCCCTGGCGCTAGGATTAGGGCCCCAGGGGAAAGTGCCCCTAGAGCTATGGTTAGGACCCGAGGGAAAGGGCCCCTGGAGCTAGGGATAGGGCACCCCAAGGAATGGGCCCATGGAACTAGAGTGAGAGGACCAAGGGTAGGGCCCCTGTAGGTAGAATTAGGGCCCCCAGGGAAAGGGTCCCTGAAGCTAGGGTTAGGGGCCCCAGGAAAAGGGCCCCTGGGGCAAGGGTTAGGGGAACCAGGGGTAGGTCCCCTGGAGCTAGGGTTAGGGCCCCCAGGGAAAGGGCCCCTGTAGCTAGGTTTAGGGCCCCCATGGAAAGGGCCCCTCGGACTAGGTTTAGGGGACCAAGGGAAATGGCCCTTGGAGCTAGGTTTTGGGGCCCCAGGGAAAGGGCCCCCGCAGCTAGGGTTAGGGCCTCCAGGAAAAGGGCCCCCATAGCTAGGTTTTGGGCCCCCAAGGAATGGGCCCCCAGAGCTTGGGTTAGGACCCCCAGAAAAAGAGCCTCTCTTGCTAGGGTTAAGGCCCCCAGGAAAACGCCCCTGGAGCTAGGGTTAGGGGACCAGAGGAAAGGCCCCTGGAGCTTGGGTTAGAGCCCCCAGGGAAAGAGCCCCTGGAGCTAGATTTTGGGCCACAGACAAGGAGTCCCCGGAGCTAGGGTTAGGGCACCAAGGGAAAGAGCCAGTAGAGCTAGGGTTATAGCCCCCAGGGAAAGGTACCCTGTAGATAGGGTTAGGAGACCAGGGGTAGGGCCCCTGGAGCTACGGATAGGGGTCCGAGGGGTAGGGCCCCTGGAACTAGGGTTTGGGCCCCCAGGGAAAGGGCCACTGGAGCTAGGGTTAGGGCCCCCAGGCAAAGGGCTCCCGGAGCCAGGGTTAGGGGACCCAGGTAAAGGGCCCCCGGAGCTAGAGTTAGAGGACGCAGGCGCAGGACCCCCGGAACTAGGGTTAGCGCCCTCAGGGGCAAGGCCCCTTGGTCTAGGGTTAGGGGACCCAGGGAAAGGGCCCCTGGAAATTGGGATTGGGGACCCAAGGAAAGAGCCACTGGAGCTAAGGTTATGGCCCTCAGGGAAAAGGCCCCTGGAGCTAGGGTTAGTGCCCCCAGGGAAAGGGCTCCTGGAGCTAGAGTTAGAGGACCCAGGGGTAGGGCACCTGGAGCTAGGGTTTGGGCCCGCAGGGAAAGGGTCCATGGAGCTAGGGTTAATGCCCCCAGGGGAAGGGCCCCTAGAGGTAGGGCTGGGGACCCAGGGAAAGGGCCCCTATTGCTAGGGTTAGGGGACCCAGGGGGAGGTCCCCTGGAGCTAGGGTTAGGGCCCCCAGGGAAAGGGACCCTGTAGATTGGGTTAGGAGACCTAGGGGTAGGGCCCCTGGAGCTACGGATAGGGGTCCAGGGGTAGGGCCCCTGGAACTAGGGTTTGGGCCCCCAGGGAAAGGGCCACTGGAGCTAGGGTTAGGGCCCCCAGGGAAAGGGCTCCTGCAGCTAGGGTTAGGGGACCAAGGTGTCGGGCCCCTGGAGCTAGGGTTAGGGCCCCCAGCGAAAGGGCCCCTGGAGCTTGGGTTAGGGGACCCAGAGGTAGGGCCGCTGGACCAACCGTTAGGGCCTCAGGGAAAGGGCCCCTTGAGCTAGGGTTAGAGCCCCAGGGGAAAGGGCCCCTAGAGCTAAGGTTAGGGCCCCAGGGAAAGGGCCCCTGGAGCTAGGGTTAGGGGACCAAGGGAAAGGGCCCCTGGAGCTAGGGTTAGGGTACCCCAAGGACTGGGCCCATGGAACTAGAGTTAGAGGACCAAGGGGTAGAGCCCCTGGAGGTAGAATTAGGGCCCCCAGGGAAAGGGTCCCTGGAGCTAGGGTTAGGGCCCCAGGAAAAGGGCCCCTGGGGCAAGGGTTAGGAGACCCAGGGGTAGGTCTCCTGGAGCTAAGGTTAGGGCCCCCAGGGAAAGGGCCCCTGTAGCTAAGGTTAGGGCCCCCATGGAAAGGGCCCCTCTATCTAGGTTTAGGGGACCAAGGGATAGAGCCCTTGGAGCTAGGTTTTAGGGACCCATGGAAAGGGCCCCCGCAGCTAGGGTTAGGGCCTCCAGGAAATGGGCCCCCATAGCTCCCTTTTGGGCTCCCAAGGAAGGGGCCCCGGAGCTTGGGTTTGGACCCCCAGGGAAAAGGCCCCGGGAGCTAGGGTTAGGGCCCCCAGGGAAAGGGCCCCTGGAGCTAGATTTTGGGCCACAGACAAAGAGTCCCCGGAGCTGGGGTTAGGGCACCAAGGGAAAGAGCCAGTGGAGCTAGGGTTATAGCCCCCAGGGAAAGGGACCCTGTAGATAGGGTTAGGAGACCCAGGGGTAGGGCCCCTGGAGCTACGGATAGGGGTCCGAGGGGTAGGGCCCCTGGAACTAGGGTTTGGGCCCCCAGGGAAAGGGCTACTGGAGCTAGGGTTAGGGCCCCCAGGCAAAGGGCTCCCGGAGCTAGGGTTAGGGGACCCAGGTAAAGGGCCCCATGAGCTAGAGTTAGAGGACGCAGGCGCAGGACCCCCGGAACTAGGGTTAGCGCCCTCAGGGGCAGGGCCCCTGGATCGAGGGTTAGGGGACCCAGGGAAAGGGCCCCTGGAGCTTGGGTTTGGGGACCCAAGGAAAGAGCCACTGGAGCTAAGGTTATGGCCCTCAGGGAAAGGGCCCCTGGAGCTAGGGTTAGTGCCCCCAGGGAAAGGGCTCCTGGAGCTAGAGTTAGAGGTCCCAGGGGTAGGGCCCCTGGAGCTAGGGTTTGGGCCCACAGGGAAAGGGTCGCGGGAGGTAGGGTTAATGCCCCCAGGGGAAGGGCCCCTAGAGGTAGGGCTGGGGACCCAGGGAAAGGGCCCCTATTGCTAGGGTTAGGGGACCCAGGGAGAGGTCCCCTAGAGCTAGGGTTAGGGACCCCAGGGAAAGGGACCCTGTAGATTGGGTTAGGAGACCTAGGGGTAGGGCCCCTGGAGCTACGGATCGGGGTCCGAGGGGTAGGGCCTCTGGAACTAGGGTTTGGGCCCCCAGGGAAAGGGCCACTGGAGCTAGGGTTAGTGCCCCCAGGGAAAGGGCTCCTGCAGCTAGGGTTAGGGGACCAAGATGTCGGGCCCCAGGAGCTAGGGTTAGGGCCCCCAGTGAAAGGGCCCCTGGAGCTTGGGTTAGGGGACCCAGAGGTAGGGCCGCTGGACCAACCGTTAGGGCCTCAGGGAAAGGGCCCCTGGAGCTAGGGTTAGAGCCCCAGGGGAAAGGACCCCTAGAGCTAAGGTTAGGGCCCCAGGGAAAGGGCCCCTGGAGCTAGGGTTAGGGGACCAAGGGAAAGGGCCCCTGGAGCTAGGGTTAGGGCACCCCAAGGACTGGGCCCATGGAACTAGAGTTAGAGGACCAAGGGGTAGAGCCCCTGGAGGTAGAATTAGGGCCCCCAGGGAAAGGGTCCCTGGAGCTAGGGTTAGGGCCCCAGGAAAAGGGCCCCTGGAGCTAGGGTTAGGGCCCCCATGGAAAGGGCCTCTGTAGATAGGGTTAGGGCCTCCAGGGATAGGGCCCCTGGAGCTAGGTTTAGAGGACCCAGGGAAAGGGCCCTAAATGTTAGGGTTAGGGGACCCAGGGAAAGGGCCCAAGGAGCTAGGGTTAGGGCCCCAAGGGAAAGGGCCCAAGGAGCTAGGATTAGGAGACCCAGGGGTAGGGCCCCTGAAGCTAGGGTTAGGGTCTGTAGGGAAAGGGCCCCTATAGCTAGGGTTAGGGCCCCGAGGAAAGGGCCCCTGGAGCTAGGTTTAGGGGACCAAGGGAAAGGGCCCCTGGAGCTAGGGTTAGGGGACCCGAGGGAATGGGCCCATGGAGCTAGGGTTAGGGGACAAAGGGTTAGGACCCCTGGAGGTAGGCTTTGGAGCTAGATTTTGGGGACCCAGGGAAAGGTCCCCCGGGACTAGGGTTAGGGGACCCAGGGAAATGGCCCCTGGAGCTAGGGTTAGGGTCCCCAGGGAAAGGACCCCTGGAGCTAGGTTTAGGGGAACCAGGGAAAGAGGCTTTGGAGCTAGATTTTGGGGACCCAGGGAAAGGTCCCCTGGGACTAGGGTTAGGGGACCCAGGGAAATGGCCCCTGGAGCTAGGGTTGGGGCCCCCATGAAAAGGGCCCCTTTAGCTAGGGTGAGGGGACACAGGGAAAGGGCCCCTGGAGCTAAGGTTACAGGACCAAGGGAAAGCGCCCCTGGAGCTAGGGTTATGGGACCCAGGGGTAGGGCCCCTGGAGGTAGGGTTTGGGGACCCAGGGGTAGGGCACCTGGAGCTAGGGTTAACGACCCCAGGGAAAGGGCAACAGAAGCTAGGTTTAGGATCCCCAGGGAATGGGCCCCTGGTGCAAGGGTTAGGGGACCCAGGGAAAGGGCCCCTGGAACTAGGTTTACGGCCCCCAGGGATAGGGCCCCTGATGCTAGGGTTAGGGCCCCCAGAGAAAGAGTCACTTCAGCTAGGGTTAGGGAACCCAGGGGTAGGGCTCCTCGAGCTATGGGTTAGAGCCCCCAGGGATAGGGCCCCTGGAGCTCGGGTTAGGGCCCTCAGGGGTAGAACCCCTGGATCTAGGGTTAGGGCCTCAGAGAAAGGGCCCATGGAGCTAGGTTTGGGGAACCAGGGAAAGGGCCCTTGGAACTAGATTTAGGGACACAGGGAAAGGGCCCCCGGAGCTAGTGTTAGGGGACCTAGGGAAAGGGCCCCTGGAACTAGGGTTACAGGACCCAGGGAAATCGCCCCAGGAGCTAGGGTTATTGGACGCAGGGAAAGGACCACTGGAGCTAGGGTTAGAGCCCCGAGAGAAAGGGTCCCTGGAGCTAGGGTTATGGCTCCTAGGCAAAGATCCCCTGGAGCTAGAGTTAGGTCCCCCAGGGAAAGGTCCTCTGGAGCTACGGTTAGGGCCCCCAGGGCAAGGGCCCCTCGAGATAGGGTTAGGGGACCTAGGGGTAGGGCCCCTGGAGCTAGGTTTAGGTACCCGAGGGAAAGGGCCCCTGGAGCTAGGGTTAGGGCCCCCAGGGAATGGGCCCCTGGAGCTAGGGTTAGGGGACCCAGGGAAAGGGCCCCTGGAGCTAGGGTTAGGGGACCCAGGGAAAGGGCCACTGGAGCTAGGGTTATGTTCCCCAGGGGTAGGGCCCCTGGATCTAGGGTTAGGGGACCCACGGTTAGGGCCCCTGGAGCTAGGGTTAGGGTCCTCAGGGAAAGGGCCCCTGGAGCTAGGCTTAGGGGACCCAGGGAAAGGGCCCCATCAGCTAGGGTTAGAGCCCCCAGGGAAAGGGCCCCTGGAGCTAGGGTCAGTGCCCCCATGAAAAGGGTCCCTGGAGCTGGGGTGAGGGGACCCAGGGAAAGGGCCCCTGGAATTAGGGTTACAAGACTCAGGAAAGCACCCCTGGAGGTAAGGTGATGGGACCGAGGGGTAGGGGCCCTGGAGCTAGTGTTAGGGTACCCAGGGAAAGGGCCCCTGAAGCTAAGGTTATGGGAAACAGGTGTAGGGCCCCTGGAGTTAGGGTTACTGCCCCTAGGGAAAGGGAACCTGGAGCTAGGTTTAGATCCCCCAGGGAAAGGGCCCCTGGAGCTAGGGTTAGGGCCCCAGGGAATGGTTCCCTGGAGCTTGGGCTTGGGGACCCTGGGGTAAGGTCCCTCGAGCTAGAGTTAGGTCCCCCAGGGAATGAGTCTCTGGAGCTAGGGTTAGGGGAACCAGGGAAAAGGCCACTGGAGCTAGGGTTAGGGTTCCCAGGGGTAGGGCCCCTGGAGCTAGGGTTAGGGGACCCACGGGTAGGGACCCTGCAGCTCAGGTTAGGGGACCCAGGGGTAGGGCTAATGGAGCTAGAGTAAGGGCCCCTAGGCAAAGGGCCCCTGGAGCTAGGGTTAGGGCCCCCAGGGCAAGGGCCCCTGGAGCTAGGTTTAGGGCCAGAGGGAAAGGGCGCCTGGAGCTAGGCTTAGGGGACCCAGGGAAAGGGCCCCTGGAGCTAAGGTTAGAGCGCCCAGGGAAAGGGCCCCTGGAGCTAGGGTCAGTGCCCCCATGAAAAGGGTCCCTGGAGCTGGGTTGAGGGGACCCAGGGAAAGGGCCCCTGGAGCTAGGGTTAGAGCCCCCAGCGATAGGGCCCCTGGAGCTAAGGTTATGAGAAACAGGTGTAGGGCCCCTGGAGTTAGGGTTACTGCCCCCAGGGAAAGGGAACCTGGAGTTAGGGTAAGGGACCCCAGGGAATGGGCCCTTGGTGCTAGGATTAGGTGACCCAAGGGTAGGAAACTCGGAGCTAGGGTTTGGGCCCCCCGGGAAAGAGTCCACGGAGCTAGGGTTAGGGCCCCCAGGGAAAGGGCCCCAGAGCTTGGGTTAGGACCTCAAGGGAAAGGGCCAAGGACCAAGGTTAGTGCCCCCAGGGAAGAGCCCCCGGAGCAAGTTTTAGAGTACCCAGGGAAAAGGCCCCTGGAGCTAGGGTTAGGGCCCACAAGGAAAGAGCCCCTGGAGCTAGGGTTTGGGGCCACAGGGAAATGGCCCCTGGAGCTAGGCTTAGGGCCCCTAGTGTTAGGACCCCTGGAGCTAGGGTTACGGCCCTCAGGGAAAGGACACCTGGAGCTAGGGTTAGGGGACCCAGGGAGAACGCCAATGGATCTAGGCTTTGGGGACCTAGGGAAAGGGCCCTTCGAGCTAGGCTTAGGGCGCCAAGAGTAAGAGCCCCAGGAGCTAGGGTTAGGGCCGCCAGGGAAAGGGCCCCTGGAGCTAGGGTTTGGAGACCCAGGTTTAGGGCCCCTGGAGCTAGAGTTAGGGCCCCCAGGGAAAGGGACCCTGGAACCAGGGTTAGGGCCCCCAGCGAAAGGGCTCCTGCAGCTTGGGTTAGGGGACTAAGGTGTAGGGCCCCTGGAGCTAGGGTTAGGGCCCCAAGGGAAAGGGCCCAAGGAGCTAGGATTAGAGGACCCAGGGATAGGGTCCCTGGACTGAGGGTTAGAGTCCCAGGGAAAGGGCTCCTGGAGCTAAGGTTAGGAGACCCAGGGGTAGGGCCCCTGAAGCTAGGGTTAGGGTCTGCAGGGAAAGGCCCCCTGGAGGTAGGGTTAGGGCCCCGAGGAAAGGGCCCCTGGAGCTAGGGTTAGGGGACCAAGGGAAAGGGCCCCTGGAGCTAGGGTTAGGGGACCCGAGGGAATGGGCCCATGGAGCTAGGGTTAGGGGACAAAGGGTTAGGACCCCTGGAGGTAGAATTAGGGCCCCTAGGGATAGGGTTAGGGGCCCCAGGGAAAGGGCCCCTGGGGCAAGGGTTAGGGGACCCAGGGGTAGGGCCCGTGGAACTAGGGTTACGGCCCCCAGGGAAAGGGCCCCTATAGCTAGGGTTAGGGTCCCCAGGGAAAGGACCCCTGGAGCTAGGTTTAGGGGAACCAGGGAAAGAGGCTTTGGAGCTAGATTTTGGGGACCCAGGGAAAGGTCCCCCGGGACTAGGGTTAGGGGACCCAGGGAAAGGTCCCCCGGGACTAGGGTTAGGGGACCAAGGGAAATGGCCCCTGGAGCTAGGGTTAGGGCCCCCAGGGAAAGGGTCCCTGGAGCTAGGATTAAGGACCCCAGAGAAAGGGCCCCTGAAGCTAGGTTTACGGGTCCCAGGGAAAGGTCCCTTGGTGCTAGGATTAGGGGACCCAGGGAAAGGGCCCCCGGAGCTAGGGTTATTGGGCACAGAGGTAGGGCCACCGGAAGTAGGGTTAGGTGACCCAGGGGTAGGACCCCCGGAGCTAGAGTTTGGGCCCCCAGGGAAAGGGCCTCCAGAGGTAGGGTTAGGGTCCCCAGGGAAAGAGCCCCTAGAGCTTGGGTTAGGGCCCCAAGGGAAAGGGCCCCAGACCTAGGGATAGTGCCCCCAGGGAAAGAGACCCTGGAGCAAGGGTAAGGGTTCCCAGGGAAAAGGCCCCTGGAGCTAGGGTCAGGAGACCCAGGGGTAGGGCCCCTGGAGCTATGGTTAGTGACCCCAGGGAAAGCGCCCCTGGAGCTAGGGTTTGGGCCTCCTTAGGAATGAGCCCTGGAGCTAGGGTTTTGGCCTATAGGGAAATGGTCACTGGAGCTAGGGTTAGGGGTCCCAGGAGTAGGGCCCCTGGAGCTAGGGTTAGGGCCGCCAGTGGTCGTGCCCCTGGAGCTAGGGTTTCGGCCCTCAGGGAAAGGGAACCTGGAGCTATGTTTAGGGCCCCCAGGGAAAGAGCCCCTGGAGCTAGGGTTAGGGCCCCCAGGGAAAGGGCCCCTGGAGCTAGGGTCAGGGCCCCCATGAAAAGGGCACCTGTAGCTAGGGTGAGGGGATCCAGGGAAAGGGCCCCTGGAGCTAGGGTTACAGGACCTAGGGAAAGCGCCCCTGGAGCAAGGGTTATGGGACCCAGGGGTAGGGCCCCTGGAGCTATGGTTAGGGCCCTCAGGGAATGGGAACCTGGAGCTAGGGTTAAGGACCCCAGGGAAAGGGCCCATGGAGCTAGGTTTAGGGGAACCAGGGAAAGGGCCCTTGGAACCTAGGTTTTTGGGACCCAGGGAAAGGGCCCCTGGAGCTAGTGTTAGGGGACCCAGAAAAAGGGTTCCTGGAACTAGGGTTACAGGACCCAGGGAAAGCGCCCCTGGAGCTAGGGTTATGGGATGCAGGGAAAGGACCCCTGGAGCTACGGTTAGGGCGTCCAGGGAAAGGGTCCCTGGAGCTAGGGTCAGGGCCCCAGGAAAAGGGCCTTTGGAGCTAGGGTGAAGGGACCCAGGGAAACGGCCCCTGGAGGAAAAGTTACAGGACCCAGGGAAAGCGCCCCTGGAGCTAGGGTTATGGGACGCAGGGAAAGGGCCCTTTGAGGTAGGGTTAGGGCCACCAGGGAAAGGGTCCCTGGAGCTAGGGTTAAGGACCCCAGAGAAAGGGCCCCTGAAGCTAGGTTTACCGGTCCCAGGGAAAGGGACCTTGGTGCTAGGATTTGGGGATCCAGGGGAAGGGCCCCGGAGCTACGGTTATTGGACACAGAGGTAGGGCCACCGGAGCTAGGGTTAGGTGAGCCAGGGGTAGGACCCCCGGAGCGGGATTTTGGGACCCCGGGGAAAGGGCTTCCGGAGGTAGGGTTAGGGTCCCCAGGGAAAGAGCCATTAGAGCTTGGGTTAAGGCCCGAAGGGAAAGGGCCCCAGACCTAGGGTTAGTGCCCCCAGGGAAAGAGCCCCCGGAGCAAGGGTTAGGATTCTCAGGGAAAGGCCCCTGGAGCTAGGGTTAGGAGACCCAGGGGTAGGGCCCCTGGAGCTAGGGTTAGAGACAACAGGGAAAGTGCCCCTGGAGCTAGGGTTAGGGCCCCCAGGGAAAGAGCCCCTGGACCTAGGGTTTGGGCCCCCTTAGGAAAGAGCCCTGGAGCTAGGGTTTTGGCCTATAGGGAAATTGCCACTGGAGCTAGGGTTAGGGGACCCAGGAGTAGGGCCCCTGGAGCGAGGGTTAGGGCCGCCAGTGGTCGTGCCCCTGGAGCTAGGGTTTCGGCCCTCAGGAAAAGGGGACCTGGAGCTAGTGTTAGGGTCCCCAGGGAAAGCACCCAATGATCTAGGGTTTGAGGACCCAGGGAAAGGGCCCCTGGAGCTATGTTTAGGGCCCCCAGGGAAAGAGCCCCTGGAGCTAGGGTTAGGGCCCCCAGGGAAAGGGCCCCTGGAGCGAGGGTTTGGGGACCCAGGGAAAGGGACCCTGGAGCTCGGTTTAGGGCCCCCAGGGAAAGGGCCCCTTGAGCTAGGGTTAGGGAACCCAGGGGTAGGGCCCATCGAGCTAGGGTTAGAACCCCCAGGGATACGGCCCCTGGAGCTTGGGTTAGGGCCCCCAGGGGTAGGGCCTCTGGAGCTAGGGTTAGGAGACCCAGGTGTAAGGCCCCTGGAGCTATGATTAGGGCCCCCAGGGAATGGGAATCTAGAGCTAGGGTTAGGGAGCCCAGGGAAAGGGCCCCTGAAGCTAGGTTTATGGGACCCAGGGAAAGGGCCCTTGGTGCTAGGTTTAGAGGACCCAGGGAAAGGGTCCCCGGAGCTAGGGTTAGGGGACACAGAGGTAGGGCCCCCGGAGCTAGGGTTAGGTGACCAAGGGGTAGGATCCCCGGAGCTACGGTTTGAGCCCCCAGGGAAAGGGCCCCCGGAGCTAGGGTTAGGGCTCCCAGGGAATGGGCCCCCAGAACTTATGTTAGGGCCCCAAGGGAAAGGGACCCGGACCTAGGGTTAGTGCCGCAAGGGAAAGAGCCCCCGGAGCAAGGGTTAGGATTCTCAGGGAAAAGGCCCCTGGAGCTAGGGTTAGGAGACCCAGGGGTAGGGCCCCTGGAGCTAGGGTTAGGGACAACAGGGAAAGTGCCCCTGCAGCTAGGGTTAGGGCCCCCAGGGAAAGAGCCCCTGGACCTAGGGTTTGGGCCCCCTTAGGAAAGAGCCCTAGAGCTAGGGTTTTGGCCCACAGGGAAATGGCCCCTGGAGCTAGGTTTAGGGGACCCAGGGGTAGGGCGCCTGGAGCTAGGGTTAGGGCTGCCAGTGGTCGGGCCCCTGGAGCTAGGGTTTCGGCCCTCAGGGAAAGGGCACCTGGAGCTAGGATTAGGGGACCCAAGGAAAGCACCCATGGATCTAGGGTTTGGGGACACAGGGAAATGGCCCCTATAGCTATGTTTAGGGCCTCCAGGGAAAGAGCACCTGGAGCTAGGGTTAGTTCCCTGAGGGAAAGGGCCCCTTGAGCTAGGTTTAGGGGACCCAGGGAAAGGGCCCCCGGAGCTAAGGTAAGCGGACCCAGGGAAAGGACCCCTGTAGCTAGGGTTATGGGAGCCAGGGAAAGGGCCCCTGGGGCTAGGGTTAGAGCCCCAAGGGAAAGGGTCCCTGGAGCTAGGGTCAGGGCCCCCATGAAAAGGGCCCCTGGACCTAGGGTGAGGGGACTCAGGGAAAGGGCCCCTGAAGCTAGGTTTATGGAACCCAGGGAAAGGGCCCTTGGTGCTAGGATTAGGGGACCCAGAGAATGGGCCCCCGGAGCTAGGGTTAGGGGACACAGAGGTAGGGCCCCCGTAGCTAGGGTTAGGTGACCCAGGGGTAGTATCACCGGAGCTAGGGTTTGGGCCCCCAGGGAAAGGGCCCCCGGAGCTAGGGTTAGGGCCCCCAGGGAAAGAACCCGCAGAGCTTGGGTTAGGGCCCCAAGGGAAAGAGCCCCCGGAGCAAAGGTGAGGATTCCCAGGGATAAGGCCCCTGGAGCTAGGTTTTGGAGACCCAAGGGGTAGGGCCCCTGGAGCTAGGGCTAGGGACTCCAGGGAAAGGGCCCCTGAAGCTAGGGTTGGGGCCCGCAAGGAAAGAGCCCCTGAGCTAGGGTTTGGGCACAGAGGGAAATGGCTCCTGAAGCTAGGGTTAGGGGACCTAGGGGTAAGGCCCCTGGAGGTAGGGTTACGGCCCTCAGGGAAAGGGCACCTGGAGCTAGGGTTAGGGGACCCAAGAAAAGCGCCCATGGATCTAGGGTTTGGGGACCCAGGGAAAGGGCCCCTGGAGCTAGATTTAGGGCCCCCAGGAAAAGGGCCCCTGGAGCTAGGGTTTGGGGACCGGGGGATAGGGCCCCTGGAGCTAGAGTTAGGGCCGCCAGGGAAAGGGACCCTGGAACTACGGTTAGGGCCCCAGTGAAAGGGCTCCTGCAGGTAGGGTTAGGGGACCAAGGTGTAGGGCCTCTGGAGCTAGTTTTAGGAACTCCAGGGAAAGGGCCCCTGGAAATAGGGTTAGTTCCCCCAGGTTTAGGGCCCTGGAGCTAGGGTTAGGGCCCCCAGAGAAAGGGCCCCTGGAGCTAGGATTAGGGCATCCAGGAAAAGGGCCCCTGGAGCTAGGTTTAGGGGACCCAGGAAAAGGGCCCTTGATGTTAGGGTTAAGGAACCCAGGGAAAGAGCCCCTGGAGCTAGGGTTAGGGCTCTCAAGGAAAAGGTCCCTGGAGCTAGGATTAGGGGACCCAGGGTTAGGGCCCCTGCAGCTACGGTTAGGGCCCTCAGGGAAAGGCCCCTGGAGCTAGAGTTAGGGCCCCAGGGAAAGGGCCCCTGGAACTAGGGTTAGGGCACCCCAGGGAATGGGCCCATGGAGCTAGGGTTAGAGGACCAAGAGATAGGGCCCCTGGAGGTAGAATTAGGGCCCCCAGGGAACAGGCCCCCGGAGCTAGGGTTGGGGCCCCAGGGAAAGGGCCTCTGGGGCAAGGGTTAAGGTGTCCAGGGTAGGGTCCCTGGAGCTAGGGTTCGGCCCCCAGGGAAAGGGCCCCTGTAGCTCGGGTTAGGACCCGCAGGGAAGGGGCCCCTGGAGCTAGGTTTAGGGGACCCAGGGAAATGACCCCCGGAGCTAATGTGGGAAAGCGCCCTTGGAGCTAGGGTTACAGGATCCAGGGAAAGCGCCCCTGGAGCTAGGGTTATGGGAGCCAGGGAAAGGGCCCCTATAGCTAGGGTTAGAGCCCCTAGGGAAAGGGTCCCTGGAGCTAGGGTCAGGGCCCCCATGAAAAGGGCCCCTGGACCTAGGGTGAGGGGACCCAGGGAAAGGGCCCCTGAAGCTAGGTTTACGGGACCCAGGGAAAGGGCCCTTGGTGCTAGGATTAGGGGACCCAGGGAATGGGCCCCCGGAGCTAGGGTTAGGGGACACAGAGGTAGGGCCCCCAGAGCTAGGGTTAGGTGACCCAGGGGTAGTATCACCGGAGATTGGGTATAGGCCCCCAGGGAAAGGGCCCTGGGAGCTAGGGTTAGGGCCCCCAGGGAAAGAACCCGCAGAGCTTGGGTTAGGGCCCCAAGGGAAAGAGCCCCCGGAGCAAGGGTGAGGATTCCCAGGGAAAAGGCCCCTGGAGCTAGGGTTAGGAGACCAAGGGGTAGGGCCCCTGGAGCTAGGGTTAGGGACCCCAGGGAAAGGGCCACTGAAGCTAAGGTTTGGGCCCCCAAGGAAAAAGCCCCTGAGCTAGGGTTTGGGCACAGAGGGAAATGGCTCGTAAAGTTAGGGTTAGGGGACCCAGGGGTAAGGCCCCTGGAGGTAGGGTTACGGCCCTCAGGGAAAGGGCACCTGGAGCTAGGGTTAGGGGACCCAGGAAAAGTGCCCATGGATCTAGGGTTTGGGGACCCAGGGAAAGGGCCCCTGGAGCTAGGTTTAGGGCCCCCAGGAAAAGGGCCCCTGGAGCTAGGGTTTGGGGACCGAGGGGTAAGGCCCCGGGAGCTAGAGTTAGGGCCGCCAGGGAAAGAGACCCTGGAACTACGGTTAGGGCCCTCAGGGAAAGGGCTCCTGCAGGTAGGGTTAGGGGACCAAGGTGTAGGGCCTCTGGAGCTAGTTTTAGGGACTCCAGGGAAAGGACCCCTGGATATAGGGTTAGTTCCCTCAGGGTTAGGGCCCCTGGAGCTAGAGTTAGGGCCCCCAGAGAAAGGGCCCCTGGAGCTAGGATTAGGGCTTCCAGGGAAAGGGCCCCTGGAGCTAGGTTTAGGGGACCCAGGGAAAGGGCCCTTGATGTTAGGGTTAAGGAACCCAGGGAAAGAGCCCCTGGAGCTAGGGTTAGGGCCCTCAAGGAAAAGGTCCCTGGAGCTAGGATTAGGGGACCCAGGGTTAGGGCCCCTGCAGCTACGGTTAGGGCCCTCAGGGAAAGGCCCCTGGAGCTAGAGTTAGGGCCCCAGGGAAAGGGCCCCTGGAACTAGGGTTAGGACACCCCAGGGAATGGTCCCATGGAGCTAGGGTTAGAGGACCAAGAGATAGGGCCCCTGGAGGTAGAATTAGGGCCCCCAGGGAACAGGCCCCCGGAGCTAGGGTTGGGGCCCCAGGGAAAGGGCCTCTGGGGCAAGGGTTAAGGTGTCCAGGGTAGGGTCCCTGGAGCTAGGGTTCGGCCCCCAGGGAAAGGGCCCCTGTAGCTCGGGTTAGGACCCCCAGGGAAGGGGCCCCTGGAGCTAGGTTTAGGGGACCCAGGGAAATGGCCCCCGGAGCTAATGTAAGCGTACCCAGGGAAAGGGCCCCTGGAACTAGGGTTAGGGCACCCCAGGGAATGGGCCCATGGAGCTAGGGTTAGAGGACCAAGGGATAGGGCCCCTGGAGGTAGAATTAGGGCCCCCAGGGAACGGGCCCCCGGAGCTAGGGTTAGGGGACCCAGGGAAAGGGCCTCTGGGGCAAGGGTTAAGGTATCCAGGGCAGGGTCCCTGGAGCTAGGGTTCGGCCCCTAGGGGAAGGGCCCCTGTAGCTCGGATTAGGACCCCCAGGGAAGGGGTCCCTGGAGCTAGGTTTAGGAAAACCAGGGAAAGGGCCCTTGGAGCTAGGCTTTGGGGACACAGGGAAAGGGCCCCTATAGCTAGGGTTAGGGGACACAGGGAATGGGACGGGGAGCTAGGGTTACAGGACCCAGGGAAATCGCCACTGCAGCTAGAGTTATGGGTTCCAGGGAAAGGGCCCCCGGAGTTAGGGTTACGGGCCCCAGGGAAAGGGCCCCTGGGGCAAGGGTTAAGGTATCCAGGGGTAGGGTCGCTGGAGCTAGGGTTTGGCCCCCAGGGAAGGGGCCCTTGGAGCTAGGTTTAGGGGAACCAGGGAAAGGGCCCTTGGAGCTAGGCTTTGGCTACACAGGGAAAGGGCCCCCGGAGCTAGGGTTAGGGCACACAGGGAATGGGACAGGGAGCTAGGGTTACAGGACCCATGAAAAGGGGCACTGGAGCTAGGGTGAGGGGACATAGGGAAAGGGCCCCTGGAGCTAGGTTTAGGGGAACCAGGGAAAGGGCCCTTGGAGCTAGGCTTTGGGGACACAGGGAAAGGGCCCCCGGAGCTAGGGTTAGGGCACCCAGGGAATGGGACAGGGAGCTAGGGTTACAGGACCCATGAAAAGGGGCACTGGAGCTAGGGTGAGGGGACATAGGGAAAGGGTCCCTGGAGCTAGGGTTACAGGACCCAGGGAAAGCGCCCCTGGAGCTAGGGTTATGGGACGTAGGGAAAGGGCCCCTGGAGGTAGGATTAGGGCCCCCAGAGAAAGGGTCCCCGGAGGTAGGGTCAGGGCTCCCATGAAAAGGGCCCCTGGAGCTAGGGTTATGGGACCCAGTGGTAGGGCCCCTGGAGCTAGGGTTTGGGGACCCAGGTGTAGGGCTCCTGGAGGTAGGGTTAGGGGACCCCTGGGTAGGGCCCCTCGAGCTAGGGTTAGAGCCCCCAGGAATAGGGCCCCTGCAGCTCGGATTAGGGCCCCCAGGGGTAGGGCCCCTGGAGGTAGAGTTAGGGCTGACAGGGAAAGGGCCCCTGGAGCTAGGTTTAGGGGAACCATGGAAAGGGCCCTTCGAGCTAGTTTTTGGGGACCCAGGGAAAGGGCCCCTGGAGCTAGGGTTAGAGGATCCAGGGAAAGCACCCCTGGAGCTTGGGTTATGGGACCCTGGGAAAGGGCCCCTGGAGCTAGGGTTAGAGCCCCCAGGAAAAGAGCCCCCGGAGCAAGGGTTTGGATTCTTAGGGAAAAGGCCCCTGGAGCTAGGGTTAGGAGACCCAGGGGTAGGGCCCCTGGAGCTAGGCTTTTGGCCCACAGGGAAATGGCCCCTGGAGCTAGGGTTAGGGGACCCAGGCGTACGGCCCCTGGAGCTAGGGTTTCGGCCCTCAGGGAAAGGGCACCTGGAGCTAGGGTTAGGGGACCCAGGGAAAGCGCCCATGGATCTAGGGTTTGAGGACACAGAAGAAGGGCCCCTGTAGCTATGTTTAGGACCCCCAGGGAAAGAGCCCCTGGAGCTAGAGTTAGTTCCCCCAGGGAAAGGGCCCCTGAGCTAGGTTTAGGGGACCCAGGGAAAGGGCTCCCGGAGATAAGGTAAGCGGACCCTGGGAAAGGGCCCCTGGAGCTGGGGTTACAGGACCCAGGGAAAGTGCCCTGGAGCTAGGGTTATGGGAGCCAGGGAAAGGGCCCCTGGAGCTAGGGTTAGCGTCGCCTAGATAAAGGGTCCCTGGAGCTAGGGTCAGGGCCCCGATGAAAAGGGCCCCTGGAGCTAGGGTGAGGGGACCCAGGGAAAGGGCCCCTGGAACTAGGGTTACAGGACCTAGGGAAAGCGCCCCTGGAGCTAGGGTTATGGGACCCAGAGGTCGGGCTCCTGGAGCTAGGGTTAGGGCCCCCAGGGAAAGGGCCCCTGGAACTAGGGTTTGGTCCACCAGGGAAGGGGCCCTGGAGACAGGGTTAGGGCCCCCAGGGGTAGGGCCCCAGGAGCTAGGGTTAGGTCCCCCAGAGAAAGGGCCCCTGGAGCTAGGGTTAGGACCTCCAGGGAAAGGGCCCCAGGAGCTAGGTTTAGGGAACCCAGGAAAAGAGCCCTTGATCTTAGTGTTAGGGGACCCAGGGAAAGGGTCCCTGGAGCTAGGGATAAGGCCCCCAGGGGAAGTGTCCCTGGAGCTAGGATTATGGGACCCAGGGGTAGGGCCCCTGCAGCTAGGGTTAGGGCACCGAGGGAAAGTGCCCCTGGAGCTACGGTTAGGGTACCAAGGCAAGGGGCCGCTGGTGCTAGGGTTAGGACACCCCAGGGAATGGGACCATTGAGATCGGGTTAGGAGACCAAGGTGTAGGGCCCATGGAGGTAGAATTAGGGCACCTAGGGAATGGGCCCCTGGAGCTAGGGTTAGGGCCCTCAAGGAAAGCGTCCCTGGAGCTAGGATTAGGGGACCCAGGGGTTAAGGCCTCTGCAGCGAGGGTTAGGGCCCTCAGGGAAAGGCCCCTGGAGCTAGAGTTAGGGCCTCAGGGAATGGGCCCCTGGACCTAGGGTTAGGGCACCCCAGGGAATGGGCCCATGGAGCTAGGGTTAGAGGACGAAGGGGTAGGGCGTCTGGAGGTAGAATTGGGGGCCCCGGAGCTAGGGTTAGGGGCCCCAGGGAAAGGGCCTCTGGGGCAAGGGTTAAGGTATCCAGGGGTAGGGTCCCTGGAGCTAGGGTTCGGCCCCCAGGGAAAGGGCCCCTGGAGCTAGGGTTTGGGGACCCAGGAGTAGGGTCCCTGGAGCTAAAGTTAGGAAAGGGCCCCCGGAGCTAGGGTTAGGGGCCGCCAGGGAAAGGGCCCCTGGAACTAGGGTTACGGCCCCCAGGGAAAGGGCTCCTGCAGGTAGGGTTAGGGGACCAAGGTGTAGGGCCCCGGAGCTAGTTTTATGGACTCCAGGGAAAGGGCCCCTGGAAATAGGGTTAGGGCCCCCAGGGTTAGGGCCCCTGGAGCTAGGGTTAGAGCCCCCAGAGAAAGGGCCCCTGGAGCTAGGATTAGGGCCTCCAGGGAAAAGGCCCCTGGAGCTAGGTTTAGGGGACCCAGGGAAAGGGCCCATGATGTTAGGGTTAAGGAAACCAGGGAAAGAGCCCCTGGAGCTAGGGTTAGGGCCCTCAAGGAAAGGGCCCCTGAAGCTAGGGTTACAGGACCTAGGGAAAGCACCCCTGGAGCTAGGGTTATGGGACCCAGGGTTAGGGCCCCTGCAGCTAGGGTTAGGGCCCTCAGGGAAAGGCTTCTGGAGCTAGTGTTAGGGCCCCAGGGATAGGGCCCCTGGAGCTAGGGTTAGGGCACCCCAGGGAATGGGCCCATGGAGCTCGGGTTAGAGGGCCAAGGGGTAGGACCCCTGGAGGTAGAATTGGGGCCCCCAGGGAAAGGGCTCCCGGAGCTAGGATTAGGGGACCCAGGGAATGGGACGGGGAGCTAGGGTTACAGGACACAGGGAAAACGTCACTGGAGCTAGAGTTATTGGTCCCAGGGAAAGGGCCCCCGGAGCTAGGGTTACGGGCCCCAGGAAAAGGGCCCCTGGGGCAAGGGTTAAGGTATCCAGGGGTAGGGTCCCTGGAGCTAGGGTTTGGCCCCCAGGGAAAGGGCCCCTGTAGCTAGGGTTAAGGCCCCCAGGGAAGGTGCCCCTGGTGCTAGGTTTAGGCGAACCAGGGAAAGGGCCCTTGGAGCTAGGCTTTGGGGACACAGGGAAAGGGCCCCGGAGCTAGGTTTAGGGGACCTAGGGAATGGGACGGGGAGCGAGGATTACAGGACCCATGAAAAGGGCCACTGGAGCTAGCGTGAGAGGACACAGGGAAAGAGCCCCAGGAGCTAGGTTTAGGGGAACCAGGGAAAGGCCCCCGGAGCTAGGGTTACAGAAACCAGGGAAAGCGCCCCTGGAGCTAGGGTTATGGGACGTAGGGAAAGAGCCCCTGGAGGTAGGGTTTGGGGACCCAGGGGTAGGGCTCCTGGAGGTAGGGTTAGGGGACCTCTGGGTAGGGCCCCTCGAGCTAGGGTTAGAACCCCCAGGGATAGGGCCCGTGGAGCTAGGGTTAGGGCCGACAGGGAAAGGGCCTCTGGAGCTAGGGTTATGGGACCCAGGGGTAGGGCCCCTGGAGCTAGGGTTTGGGGACCCAGGGGTAGGGCTCCTGGAGGTAGGGTTAGAGCCCCAGGGAAAGGGCCCCTTGAGCTAGGGTTAGGAGACCCAGGGGTAGGGCCCCTAGAGCTAACGTTAGGGCCCCCAGGGAAAGGGCCCCTGGAGCTATGGTTAAGGGACCCATGGATTAGACCCATGGAGCTCGGGTTAGGGCCCCTAGGGAAACGGCCCCTGGAGCTAGGGATATTTGACCCAGGGATAGGGCCCCTGGAGCTATGGTTAGGCGACCCACGGAATGCAAACCTGGAGCTAGTGTTAGGGACCCCAGGGAAAGGGCCCCTGAAGCTAGGTTTACGAGACCCAGGGAAAGGGCCTTTGGTGCTAGGATTAGGGGACGCAGGGAAAGGGCCCCCAGAGCTAGGGTTTTGGGCCCCCAGGGGAGGGGCCCCCGAAGCTAGGATTCGGGCCCCCAGAGAAAGGGGCAATGGAGCTAGGGTTAGGGGACCCAGCGGGAGGGCTCCTGCAGCTAGGGTTAGGGGACCCAGGGGTAGGGCCTCTGGAGCTAGGGTTTGGGGACTCAGGGGTAGAGTCCCTGGTGCTAGGGTTAGCGGCCCCAGGGAAAGGGCCAATGGAGCTAGGGTTAGGGCCCCCAGGGAAAGGGCCCTTTGAGCTAGGGTTAGGGCCCCCAGTGAAAGAGCCTCTGGAGCCAGGATTAGGACCCCCAGGGAAATGGCCCTTGGAGCTAGGGTTAGGGGACCCAGGGGTACGGTCCCTGGAGTTAGGGTTTCGGCCCTCAGGGAATGGGCACCTGCAGCTAGCGTTTGGGGACCCAGGGAAAGGGCTCCTTGAGCTATGGGTAGGGCCCTCAGGGAAAGGGCCCCTGAAGCTAGGGTTACAGGACCCAGGGAAAGCGACCCTGGAGCTAGGGTTATGGGACCCAGGGAAAGGGACCCTGGAACTAGGGTTAGACCGCCTAGGGAAAGAGCTCGTGCAACTAGGGTTAGGGGACCAAGGTGTAGGGCCCCTGGAGTTAGGTTTAGGGCCCCCAGGGAAAGGGCCACTCGAAATAAAGTTAGGGCTCCCAGGGGTAGGGCCCCTGGAGCTAGGGTTAAGGCCCCCAGAGAAAGGGCCCCTGGAGCTTGGGTTAGGGCCTCCAGGGAAAGAGCCCCTGGAGCTAGGTTTAGGGGACCCAGGGAAAAGGCCCTTGATGTTAGGGTTACGGGACTCTGGGAAAGGGCCCCTGGAGCTAGGGTTAGGGCGCCCAAAGAAAGGACCCCTGGAGTTGGATTAGGGGACCCAGGAGTATAGCCCCTGGACCTTGGGTTAGGGCCCCAGGGAAAGGACTCCTGGAGCTAAGGTTAAGGGACCCAGGGGTAGGGCCCCTGCAGCTAGGGTTAGGGCCCTCAGGGAAAGAGCCCCTGTAGCTAGGGTTAGGGTCCCAGGGAAAGGGCCCCTGGAGCTAGGGTTAGGGGACCAAAAGAAAGGGATCCTGGAGCTAATGTTAGGGCACCCAAGGGAATGGGCCCATGGAGCTAGGGTTAGGGGACCAAGGAGTTGGGACCCTGGAGGTAGAAATAGGGCCACCAGGGAGCGGGCCCCCGGAGCTAGGGTTAGGGGCCCCAGGGAAAAGGCCCCTCGGGCAAAGGTTAAGGGACCCAGGGGTAGGGCCCTGGAGCTAGGTTTACGGCCCCCAGGGAAAGGGCAACTGTAGCTAGGGTTAGGGACCCCAGGGAAAGGGCTCTTGGAGCTAGGTTTAGGGGAACCAGGGAATGGGCCCTGGAGCTAGGTTTTGGGGACCCAGGGAAAGGGGCCCCGGAGCTAGGGTTAGGGGACCCAGGCGTAGGGCCGCTGGAACTAGGGTTTGGGCCCTTAGGGAAAGGGCCACTGCAGCTAGTGTTAGGGGACCCAGGGAAAGGGCCCCTGGAGCAAGGGTTAGGGCCAACAGGGAAAGGGACCCAGGAGCTAGAGTTAGGGCCCTCAGGGAAAGGGTCCTTTCAGCTAGGCTAAGGGCCCCCAGGGAAAGAGCCCCTGTAGCTAGGATGAGGGCCCCCAGGGAAAGGGCCCCTGGTGCTAGGGTTAGGGTACCCCGGGGTAGGGCACCTCGAGCTAGGGTTAGGGGACCAAGGGGTAGAGCCCCTGGAGCTAGGGTTAGAGCGCCCAAAGAAAGGGCCACTGAAGCTTGGTTTAGGGGAACCAAGGTAAGGGCCCCTGGAGCTAACGTTAGGGACCCAAGGAAAGTGCCCCTGTAGCTAGGGTTAGGGGACCCAGGGTTAGGGCACCTGGAGGTAGGGTTTGGGACCCCAGGGAAAGAGCCCCTGGAGCTAGGGTTTGGTCCCCAGGCAAAGAGCCCTTGGAGCTATGGTTTGGGCCCCCAGGGAAAGGGTATCTGGAGCAAGGGTTAGGGCCCCCAGGGAAAGGGCCCATGGAGCTAGGGTTAGGGGACCCAGGGAATGAGACCCTGAAGCTAGGGTTAGGGCCCCCAACGAAAGGGCCCCTGGAGCTGGGTTAGGGCACCAAGGGAGAGGGCCTCCGGAGCTAGGGATAGGGGACCCAGGGGTAGGGCCCCTGGAGATAGGGTTACGGCCCCGAGGGAAAGGGCCCCTGGAGCTAGGGTTAGGGCCCCAGGGAAAGGGCCCCTTGAGCTAGGGTTAGGGGACCAAGGGGTAGGGCCCCTCGAGCTAGGGTTAGAGCCCCCAGGGATTGGGCCCCTGGAGCTCGGCTTAGGGCCCCCAGGGGTAGGGCACCTGGAGCTAGCGTTAGGTCCCCCAGGGAATGGGCCCAGGAGCTAAGGTTAAGGGACCCTGAGGTAGGGCCCATGGAGCTCGGGTTAGGGGACCCAAGGAAAGCGGCCCTGGAGCTAGGGTTATGGGATCCAGGGGTAGGGCCCCTGGAGCTAGGCTTAGGGCCCCCAGGGAAAGGGCTCCTGGAGCTAGGTTTAGGGGACCCAGGGAAAGGGCCCTTGATGTTAGGGTTACGGGACTCTGGGAAAGGGCCCCTGGAGCTAGGGTTAGGGCGCCCAGGGAAAGGACCCCTGGAGTTGGATTAGGCGACCCGGGGTAGGGCCCCTGGACCTCGGGTTAGGGCCCCAGGGAAAGGACTCCTGGAGCTAAGGTTAAGGGACCCAGGGGTAGGGCCCCTGTAGCTAGGGTTAGGGCCCCAGGGAAAGGGCCCCTGGAGCTAGGGTTAGGGGACCAAAAGAAAGGGATCCTGGAGCTAGGGTTAGGGCACACAAGGGAATGGGCCCATGGAGCTAGGTTTAGGGGCACCAGCGAAAAGGCCCCTCGGGCAAGGGTTAAGGGACCCAGGGGTAGGGCCCCTGGAGCTAGGTTTACGGCCCCCAGGGAAAGGGCACCTGTAGCTAGGGTTAGGGACCCCAGGGAAAGGGCCCCTGGAGCTAGGGTTAGGGGACCCCGGGGTAGGGCACCTCGAGCTAGGGTTAGGGGACCAAGGGGTAGAGCCCCTGGAGCTAGGGTTAGAGCGCCCAAGGAAAGGGCCCCTGAAGCTTGGTTTAGGGGACCCAGGGTTAGGGCACCTGGAGGTAGGGTTAGGGACCCCAGGGAAAGAGCCCCTGGAGCTAGGGTTTGGTCCCAAGGCAAAGAGCCCTTGGAGCTATGGTTTGGGCCCCCAGGGAAAGTGTATCTGGAGCAAGGGTTAGGGCCCCCAGGGAAAGGGCCCATGGAGCTAGGGTTAGGGGACCCAGGGAAAGAGACCCTGAAGCTATGGTTAGGGCCCCCAAGGAAAGGGCCCCTGGAGCTGGGTTAGGGCACCAAGGGAGAGGGCCTCCGGAGCTAGGGATAGGGGACCCAGGGGTAGGGCCCCTGGAGATAGGGTTACGGCCCCGAGGGAAAGGGCCCCTGGAGCTAGGGTTAGGGCCCAGGGAAAGGGCCCCTTAAGCTAGGGTTAGGGGACCAAGGGGTAGGGCCCCTCGAGCTAGGGTTAGAGCCCCCAGGGATTGGGCCCCTGGAGCTCGGCTTAGGGCCCCCAGGGGTATGGACCCTGGAGCTAGTCTTAGGGCCCCCAGGGAAAGGGAACCTGGGTCTAGGGTTAGGGAGCCCAGGGAAAGGGCCCCTGAAGCTAGGTTTATGGGACCCAGGGAAAGGGCCCTTGGTGCTAGGTTTAGAGGACCCAGGGAAAGGGTCCCCGGAGCTAGGGTTAGGGGACACAGAGGTAGGGCCTCCGGAGCTAGGGTTAGGAGACCCAGGGGTAGGACCATCGGAGCTAGGGTTTGAGCCCCCAGGGAAAATGCCGCCGGAGCTAGGTTTAGGGCCCCCAGGGAAACGGCCCCCAGAGCTTGGGATAGGGCCCCAAGGGAAAGGGCCCCGGACCTAGGGTTTGTGCACCCAGGGAAAGGGCCCCCGGAGCAAGGGTTAGGGTACACAGGGACAGGGCCCCTGGTGCTTAGGTTAGGGCCCCCAGGGAAAGGGCCCATGGACCTAGGGTTAGGGGACTCAGGGGAAGGGCCCCTGGAGCAAGGGTTAGGGCCCCTAGGGAAAGGGAACCTGGAGATAGGGTTAAGGGACCCAGGGGTAGGACCCCTGGAGCTAGAGTTTGGGCTACCCAGGGGTAGGGCTCCTGGAGCTGGGTTAGGGGAATCAGGGGTAGGGCCCATGAATGTATTGTTAGGGCCACCAGGGAAAGGGTCCCTGGAGCTAGGGTTAGGGCTCCCAGGGAAAGGGCCCCTGTACTTAGGGTTAAGGGACCCAGGGGTCGGGCCCCTGGAGCTAAGGATAAGGTGCCCATGGAAAGGGCCCCTGGAGCTAGCGTTAGGGACCTCAGGGAAAGGGCCCCTTGAAGTAGAGTTAGGGGACACAGGGGTGGGGCCCCTGGAGCTAGGGTTAGGGCCCCAGGGAAAGGGCCCCAGGAGCTAGGGTTAGGGCCTCCAGGGAAAGGGCTCCTGGAGCTAGGGTTAGGGGTCCCAGGGAAAGGGCAACCGGAGCTAGGCTTAGGGGACCCAGGGGTAGGGCCCCTGCAGCTAGGGTTAGGGGACCCTGGGGTAGGGCCCCTGGAGCTAGGGATAGGGCTCCCAGGGAAAGGGCCCCTGGAACTAGGGTTAGGGCCAAAGGGAAAGGGCCCCTGAAGCTAGGCTTAGGGGACCCAGAGATAGGGACCCTGGAGCTAGGCTTAGAGCCCCCAGGGAAAGTGCCCGCGGAGCTAGGGTCAAGTCCCACATGAAAAGGGGTCATGGAGCTAGGGTTAGGGGATACAGGGGTAGGGCCCCTGGTGCTAGGGTTAGGGCTCCCAGGGAAAGGGCCCCTGGAGGTAGGATTAGGGCCCCAGGGAAAGGGCCCCAGGAGCTAGACTTAGTGGACCCCAGGTTAGGATCCCTGGAGTTAGGGTAAGGGGACTCATGTGTAGGGCCCCTGGAGCTAGGGTTAGGACCCCAAGGGAAAGGGCTCCTGGAGCTAGGGTTAGGGCCCCCAGGGAAAGGGCCCTGGAGCTAGGTTTAGGGGAATCAGGGAAAGGGACCTTGGAGCTAGGGTTAGGGCCCCCAGGGAAGGGGCCCCTCGAACTAGGGTTAGGGGACCTAGGTGTAGGGCCCCAAGAGCTAGGGTTAGGAACCCCAGGGAAAGGGCCCCTGGAGCTAGGGTTAGGGCCCCCAGGGAATGGGCCCCTGGAGCTAGGGTAGGGGACCCAGGGAAATGGCCCATGGAGCTACGGTTAGGGTCCCCAGGGGTAGAGCCCCTGGAGCTAGGGTTAGGACCCCAAGGGAAAGGGCTCCTGAAGCTAGGGTTAAGGCCCAAAGGGAAAGGGCCTCTGGAGCTAGGGATAGGGGACCCAGGGATACGGCCCCTGGAGCTAGGGAAAGGAGACCCAGGGGTTGGGCCCTCGAGCTAGGGCCTTCTGGGATAGGGCCCCTGGAGTTAGGGTTAGAGCCCCTAGGGGTTGGGCCCCTGGAGCTTTGGTTAGGGTCTATAGGGAAAGGGCCTCTCGAGCTTCGGTTAGGGGACCCAGGGGGAGGGTCCCTGGAGCTAGGGTTAGGGGACCCAGGGGGAGGGCCCCTGGAGCTAGGGCTAGGGCCCCCAGGGAAAGGGCCCCTGGAGCTAGGGATAGGGACCCCAGTGAAAGGGCCCCTGGAGCTAGGGTTAGGGGATCTAGGGGTAGGGCCCATGGAACTCGGGTTAGGGCCCCCAGGGAAAGGGCCCCTGGAGCGAAGGTTGGGGCCCCCAGGGAAAGGGCCCCTGTACCTAGGGATAGCGGACCCTGGGGTCGGGCCCATGGAGCTAGGGTTAGGGCTCCCAGAGAAAAGGCACCTGCAGCTAGGGTTTGGGCCCCCAGGGAAAGGGCCCTTGGAGGTAGGGTTTGGGGACACAGGAAAAGAGCCCCTGGAGCTAGGGTTATGGGACCCAAGGTAGGACCCCTGGAGCTAAGTTTAGGGCCCCCAGGGAAAGGGCCCCTGTAGCTATGGTTAGGGCCCACAGGCAAAGGGCCTGTGGGACTATGGTTATGGTCCCCAGGGATAGGGCCCCCGGAGCTAGGGTTAGGGCCCCCAGGGAAAGGGCACTTGGAGCGAGGGTTATGGGACCAAGGGGAAGGCCCCTGGAGCTAGGGTTACGGACCCCAGAGAAAGGGCCTCTGGAGCTAGGGTTAGAGCCACCAGGGAAAGAGTCCCTGGAGCTAGGGTTAGGGACCCCAGGGAAAGGGCCCCTGAAGCTAGGGTTAGGGCCACCAAGAAAAGAGCCCCTGGAGCTAGGGTTTGGGCTTACAGGGAAATGGTCCCTGGAGCTAGGGTTAAGGGACTCAGGGGTAGGGCCCCTGGAGATAGGGTTAGGGCCCCCAGTGGTCGGGCCCCTGGAGCTAGGGTTACGGCCCTCAGGGAAAAGGCCCTTGTACCTAGGGTTAGAGGACCCACGGTTCGGGCCCATGGAGCTAGGGTTAGGGCTCCCAAGGGAAAAGGCCCCTTGAGCTAGGGTTTGGGCCCCCAGGGAAAGGGTCCCTGGAGGGAGGGTTAGGGTCCACAGGCAAAGGCACCCTGCAGCTATGTTTAGGGCCCCCAGGGATAGGGCCCCTGGAGCTAGGTTTAAGGCCCCCGAAGGGAAAGAGCCCCTGGAGCTAGGGTTAGGGCCCCCAGTGGTCAGGCCCCTGGAGCTAGGGTTAAGGCCCTCAGGGAAAGGGCCCGTGTACCGAAGGTTAGAGGACCCAGGGTTCGGGCCCATGGAGCTAGGGTTAGGGGACCCAGGGAAAAGGCGCCTGGAGCTAGGGCTTGGGCCCTCAGGGAAAGGGCCCCTGAGGGTAGGGTTAGGGCCCACAGGCAAAGGGCCCCTGGGGCTATTGTTAGGGCCTCTAGGCATAGGGCCCCTGGAGATATGGTTAGGGCCCTCAGGGAAAGCGCCCGTGGAGCTACGGTTAGGGGACCCAGGGCGAAGGCCCCTGGGGCTAGGGTTTTGGATCCCAGGGAAAGGGCCCCTGGAGCTAGGGTTAGGGTCGCCAGGGAAAGGGCCCCTGGAGCTAGGGTTTGGGCCCCTAGGGAAAGAGCCCCTGGAAGCATTGTTTGGGGACCCAGGGAAAGAGCCCTTATAGCTAGGGTTACGGGATCGAGGGTCAGAGCCCCTGGAGCTATGGTTAGGGCCCCCAGGGAAAGGTTCCCTGCAGCTAGGGTTAGGGCCCAGAGGCAAAGGCCCCAGGAGCTATGGATAGGGCCCCCAGGGAAAGGACCCCCGGACCTAGGGTTAGTGCCCCCAGGGAAAGGGCCCGATGAGCTAGGGTTAGGGGACACAGGGAAAGAACCCCTGGAGCAAGGGTTTGGGCCTCCAGGGAAAGAGCCCCTGGAGCTACGGTTTAGGCCCCCAGGGAACGGGCCTCTCGAGTAAGGGTTAGGGCCTCCAGGGAAAGGGACCCTGAAGCTAGGGTTAGTGCCCCCAGGGAAAAGGCCCCTGGAGCTAGGGTTAGGGGACCCAGGGTTAGGGCCCCTCGAGCTAGGGTTAGAGCCCCCAGGGATAGGGCCCCTGGAGCTCGGGTTAGGAGCCCCAGGGGTAAGGCCCCTGGAGCTTGGGTTAGGGTACCCAGGGTCAGAGCCCCTGGAGCTATGGTTAGGGCCCCCAGGGAAAGGTTCTCTGCAGCTAGGGTTAGGGCCCAGAGGCAAAGGCCCCAGGAGCTATGGCTAGGGCCCCCAGGGAAAGGACCCCTGGAGTTAGGGTTAGTGCCCCCAGGGAAAGGGCCCGATGAGCTAGGGTTAGGGGACCCAGGGAAAGAGCCCCTGAAGCAAGGGTTTGGGCCTGCAGGGAAAGAGCCCCTGGAGCTACGGTTTGGGCTCCCAGGGAACGGGCCTCTGGAGTAAGGGTTAGGGCCCCCAGGGAAAGGGACCCTGAAGCTAGTGTTAGGGCCCCCAGGGAAAGGGCCGCTGGAGCTAGGGTTAGGGGACCCAAGGAAAGGGCCCCTGGAGCTAGGGTGACGGCCGACAGGGAAAGGGGCCCTGGACCTAGGGTTAGGGCACCCAGGGAATGGGCCCCTCGAGCAATGGTTAGGTGACCCAGGGTCAGGGCCCCTCGAGCTAGGGTTAGAGCCCCCAGGGATAGGGCCCCTGGAGCTCGGGTTAGGAGTCCCAGGGGTAAGGCCCCTGGAGTTAGGGTTAGGGGACCCAGGGGTAGGGCCCCTGGAGCTAGCGTTAGAGCCCTCAGGGAAAGGGCCCCTGGAGCTAGAGTTAGGGCCCCAGGGAAAGGGCCCCTGGAACTAGGGTTAGGGCACCCCAGGGAATTGGCCCATGGAGCTAGGGTTAGAGGACCAAGGGACAGGGCCCCTGGAGGTAGAATTAGAGCCCCCAGGGAACGGGCCCCCAGAGCTAGGGTTAGGGGCCCCAGGGAAAGGGCCTCTGGGGCAAGGGTTAAGGTATCCAGGGTAGGGTCCCTGGAGCTAGGGTTCGGCCCCCAGGGAAAGGGCCCCTGTAGCTCGGGTTAGGACCCCCAGGGAAGGGGCCCCTGCAGCTAGGTTTAGGAAAACCAGGGAAAGGGCCCTTGGAGCTAGGCTTTGGGGACACAGGGAAAGGGCCCCTATAGCTAGGGTTAGGGGACCCAGGGAATGGGATGGGGAGCTAGGGTTATAGGACCCAGGGAAATCGCCACTGGAGCTAGAGTTATGGGTCCCAGGGAAAGCGCCCCCGGAGCTAGGGTTACGGGCCCCAGCGAAAGGGCCCCTGGGGCAAGGGTTAAGGTATCCAGGGGGAGGGTCGCTGGAGCTAGGGTTTGGCCCCCAGGGAAAGGGCCCCTGTAGCTAGGGTTAGGGCCCCCAGGGAAGAGGCCCCTGGAGGTAGGTTTAGGGGAACCAGGGAAAGGGCCCTTGGAGCTAGGCTTTGGGGACACAGGGAAAGGGCCCCCAGAGCTAGGGTTAGGGCACCCAGGGAATGGGACAGGGAGCTAGGGTTACAGGACCCATGAAAAGGGGCACTGGAGCTAGGGTGAAAGGACACAGGGAAAGGGCCCCTGGAGCTAGGTTTAGGGGAACCAGAGAAAGGGCCTTGGAGCTAGGTTTTGGGGACCTAGGGAATGGGCCCCCGGAGCTAGGGTTAGGGGACCCAGGGAAAGGGCCCCTGGAGCTAGGGTTACAGGATCCAGGGAAAGCGCCCCTGGAGCTAGGGTTATGGGACGTAGGGAAAGGGCCCCTGGAGGTAGGGTTAGGGCCCCCAGAGAAATGGTCCCTGGAGCTAGGGTCAGGGCCCCCATGAAAAGGGCCCCTGGAGCTAGGGTTAGGGGACCCAGGGAAAGGGCCCCTGGAGTTAGGGTTATGGGACCCAGGGGTAGGGCCCCTGGAGCTAGCGTTAGGGCCCCCAGGGAAAGGGCCCCTTGAGCTATGGTTAAGGGACCCAGGGAAAGCGCCCATGGATCTAGGGTTTGAGGACACAGGGAAAGGGCCCCTGTAGCTATATTTAAGGCCCCCAGAGAAAGAGCCCCTGGAGCTAGCGTTAGTTCCCCCAGGGAAACGGCCCCTGGAGCTAGGTTTAGGGGACCCAGGGAAAGGGCCCCCGGAGCTAAGGTAAGCAGACCCAGGGAAAGGGCCCCTGGAGCTAGGTTTACAGGACCCAGGGAAAGCGCCCCTGGAGCTAGGGTTATGGGACCCAGGGAAAGGGCCCCTGGAGCTAGGGTTAGAGCCCCCATGAAAAGGGCCCCTGGAGCTAGGGTGAGGGGACCTATGGAAAGGGCCACTGGAGCTAGGGTTACAGGACCTAGGGAAAACGCCCGTGGAGCTAGGGTTATGGGACCCAGGGGTAGGGCTCCTGGAGCTAGGGTTAGGGCCCCCAGGGATAGGGCCCCTGGAGCTTGGGTTAGGGTCCCCAGGGATAGGGCCCCTGGAGCTTGGGTTAGGGCCCCCAGGCCCTGGAGCTAGGGTTAGGAGACCCAGGGGTAGACCCCCTGGAGCTAGCGTTAGGGCCCCCATGGAAAGGGCCCCTGGAGCTATGGTTAATGGACCCATGGGTAGGGCCCATGGAGCCCAGGTTAGGGCCCCCCGGGAAAGGGCCCCTGGAGCTTGGGTTAGGGCCCCCAGAGAATGGGAACCTGGAGCTAGGGTTAGGGACCCCAGGGAAAGGGCCCCTGAAGCTAGGTTTACGGGACCCAGGGAAAGGGCGCTTGGTGCTAGGATTAGGGGACCCAGGGAAAGGGTCCCCGGGGCTAGGGTTAGGGGACACAGAGGTAGGGCCCCTGGAGTTAGGGTTAGGTGACCCAGGGGTAGTATCCCCGGAGCTAGGGTTTAGGCCCCCAGGGAAAGGGCCCCCGGAGCTAGGGTTAGGGCCCCCAGGGAAAGGACCCCCAGAGCTTGGGTTAGGGCCAGAAGGGAAAGGGCCCCGGACCTAGGGTTAGTGCCCCCAGTGATAGAGCCCCCGGAGCAAGGGTGAGGATTCCCAGGGAAAATGCCCCTGGAGCTAGGGTTAAGAGACCCAGGGTAGGGCCCCTGGAGCTAGGGTTAGGGACCCCAGGGATAGGGCCCCTGGAGCTTGGGTTAGGGCCCCCAAGGAAGGAACCCCTGGAGGTAGGGTTACGGCCCTCAGGGAAAGGGCACCTGGAGCTAGGGTTAGGGGACCCAGGAAAAGCGCCCATGGATCTAGGGTTTGGGGACCCAGGGAAAGGGCCCCTTGAGCTAGGTTTAGGGCCCCCAGGGAAAGAGCTCCTGGAACTATGGTTAGGGCCCTCAGGGAAAGGGCCCCTGGAGCTAGGGTTTGTGGACCCAGGGGTAGGGCCCCTGGAGCTAGAGTTAGGAAAGGGCCCCCGGAGCTAGGGTTAGGGGCCGCCAGGAAAAGGGCCCCTGGAACTAGGGTTAGAGCCCCCAGGGAAAGGGCTCCTGCAGGTAGGGTTAGGGGACCAAAGTGTAGGGCCCCTGGAGCTAGTTTTAGGGACTCCAGGGAAAGAGCCCCTGGAAATAGGGTTAGGGCCCCTGGAACTAGGGGTAGGGTCCCCAGAGAAAGGGCCCCAGGAGCTAGGATTAGGGCCTCCAGGGAAAGGGCCCCTGGACTAAGTTTAGGGCCCCCAGGGAAAGAGCCCCTGGAGCTAGGGTTAGGGCCCTGTCATAAACAGATAGCTAAGGGTTAATGTCTCTTTCACCTGAAGCACCTGACCAGAGGACCAATCAGGAAACCGGATTTTTTCAACTTTGGGTGGAGGGAATTTTGTCTCTGAGGTCTTTGTTTTCTGTCTGCCTGCTTTCTCTGAGCTTTGGAGAAGTAGTTTCTGCTTTCTAATCTTCTGTTTCTAAGTGTAAGGACAAAGAGATCAGATAGTAAGTTATATGGTTTCTTTTCTTTGGTATTTGCATGAATATAAGTGCTGGAGTGCTTTGATTTGTATTCTTTTTGAATAAGGCTGTTCATTCATATTTCTTTTAAGCAATTAACCCTGTATTTTGTCACCTTAATACAGAGAGACCATTTGTATGCATTTTTCTTTCTTTTTTATATAAAGCTTTCTTTTTAAAACCTGTTAAAGTTTTCTTTACTAGGAAATTTCAGGGAAATTGAGTCTGTACTCACCAGGGAATTGGTGGGAGGAAGAAATCAGGGGGAGATCTGTGTGTGTTGGATTTGCTAGCCTGATTTTGCATTCCCTCTGGGTGAAGAGGAAAGTGCTTTTGTTTCCAGGACTGGGAACGGAGAGGGGGAGTCACTCTGTATGGATTCACAGAGCTTGTGTCTGTATATCTCTCCAGGAGCACCTGGAGGGGGGAAGGGAAAAAGGATTATTTCCCTTTGTTGTGAGACTCAAGGGATTTGGGTCTTGGGGTCCCCAGGGAAGGTTTTTCAGGGGGACCAGAGTGCCCCAAAACACTCTAATTTTTTGGGTGGTGGCAGCAAGTACCAGGTCCAAGCTGGTAACTAAGCTTGGAGGTTTTTATGCTAACCCCCATATTTTGGACGCTAAGGTCCAAATCTGGGACTAAAGTTATGACAGGCCCTCAGGGAAAGGGCCTCTGGAGCTAGGGTTTGGGGACCCAGGGGTAGGGCCCCTGGAACTAGAGTTGGGAAAGGGCCCCCGGAGCTAGGGTTAGGGGCCGCCAGGGCAAGGGCTCCTGCAGGTAGCTCTAGGGGACCAAGGTGTAGGGCCCTTGGAGCTAGTTTTAGGGACTCCAGGGAAAGAGCCCCTGGACCTAGGGTTAGGGCCCTCAAGGAAAGGGTCCTTGGAGCTAGGATTAGGGGACCCAGGGTTAAGGCCTCTGCAGCTAGGGTTAAGGCCCTCAGGGAAAGGCCCCTGGAGCTAGATTTAGGGCCCCAGGGAATGGGCCCCTGGACCTAGGGTTAGGGCACCTCAGGGAATGGGCCCATGGAGCTAGGGTTAGAGGACCAAGGGGTAGGGCCCCTGGAGGTAGAATTGGGGCCCCCAGGGAAAGGGCCCCCGGAGCTAGGGTTAGGGGCCCCAGGGAAAGGGCCTCTGGGGCAAGGGTTAAGGTATCCAGGGCAGGGTCCCTGGAGCTAGGGTTCGGCCCCCAGGGAAAGGGCCCCTGTAGCTCGGGTTAGGTCCCCCAGGGAAGGGGCCCATGGAGCTAGGTTTAGGGGAACCAGGGAAAGGGCCCTTGGAGCTAGGCTTTGGGGACACATAGAAAGGGCCCCTGAAGCTAGGGTTAGGGAATGGGACGGGGAGCTAGGGTTACAGGACCCAGGGAAAGTGCCACTGGAGCTAGAGTTATGGGTCCCAGGGAAAGCGCCCCCGGAGCTAGGGTTATGGGCCACAGGGAAAGGGCCCCTAGGGCAAGGGTTAAGTTATCCAGGGGTAGGGTCCCTGGAGCTAGGGTTTGGCCCCAAGGGAAAGGGTCCCTGTAGCAAGCGTTCAGACCCCCAGGGAAGGGGCCCCTGGAGCTAGGTTTAGGGGAACCAGGGAAAGGGTCCTTGGAGCTAGCCTTTGGGGACACAGGGAAAGGGCCCCCGGAGCTAGGGTTAGGGGACCCAGGGAATGGGATGTGGAGCTAGGGTTACAGGACCCATGAAAAGGGCCACTGGAGCTAGGGTGAGGGGACACAGGGAAAGGGCCCCAGGAGCTAGGTTTAGGGGAACCAGGGAAAGGGCCTTGGAGCTAGGTTTTTGGGACCCAGGGAAAGGGACCCCAGAGCTAGGGTTACAGGACCCAGAAAAAGAGCCCCTGGAACTAGGGTTATGGGACCCAGGGAAAAGGCCCCTGGAGCTAGGGTCAAGGCCCCCATGAAAAGGTCCCCTGGAGCTAGGGTTAGGGGACCCAGGGAAAGGGCCCCTGGAACGAGGGATATGGGACCCAGGGGTAGGGCCCCTGGGGCTAGGGTTCGGGGACCCAGGGGTAGGGCTTCTGGAGGTAGGGTTAGGGGACCCCTGTGTAGGGCCCCTTGAGCAAGGGTTAGAGCCCCCAGGGATAGGGCCCCTGGAGCTCGGGTTAGGGCCCCCAGGGGTAGGGCCCCTGGAGCTAGGGTTAGGGCCGACAGGGAAAGGGCCCCTGTAGCTAGGGTTATGGAACCCAGGGGTCGGGCCCTTGGAGCTAGGGTTTGGGGACCCAGGGGTAGGGCTCCTTTAGGTAGGGTTAGGGCCCCCAGGGAAAGGGCCCCTTGAGCTAGGATTAGGAGACCCAGGGGTAGGGCTCCTGGAGCTAGGGTTTGGGCCCCTACGGAAAGGGCCCCTGGAGCTATGGTTACGGGAGGGGTAGGGCCCATGGAACTAGGGTTAGGGCCCCCAGGGAAAGGACCCCTGTAGCTAGGGTTAGGTCCCACAGGCCATGGGCCCCTGGAGCTATGGTTAGGGTCCCCAGGGATAGGACCCCTGGAGCTAGGGCTAGGGCCCCCAGGGAAAGGACCCCTGGAGCTAGGGTTCAGACCCCAGGGAAATGGCCTCTGCAGCTAGGGATAGGGCCACCAGGGAAAGGGTCCTTGGAGCTACCGTTAGGGCCCCATGGAAAGGGCCTCCGGAGCTAGGGTTAGGGACCCCAGGGAAAGGGTCCCCGGAACTAGGGTTAGGGGACTGAGGGGTAGGGCTCCCGGAACTAAGGTTAGGGCCACAAGGGAAAAGGCCGGGGAGCTAGGGTTAGGGTCCCCAGGGAAAGGGCCCGCGGAGCTAGGGTTAAGGGACCCAGGGAAAAATCCCCTGGAGCTAGGGTTAGGGCCCCCAAGGAAAGGGCCCCTGGAACTAGGGTTAGGGGAACCAGGGGTAGAGCTCCTGGAGCTAGGGTTAGGGGAACCAGGGGTAGAGCCCCTGGAGCTAGGGTTAGGGGACCCAGGGGTAGAGCCTCTGGAGCTAGGGTAAGCGCCCCGAGGGAAAGGGCCCCTGGAGCTAGGGTTAGTGCCCCCAGGGAAGGGGCCCCAGGAGCTAGGTTTAGGGCCCCGTGGGAAGGGACCATTTGAGCGACGATTAGGGCCCTCAGGGAAAGAGCCCCTACAGCGACGATTAGGGCCCTCAGGGAAAGAGCCCCTAGAGCGACGATTAGGGTAACTAGGGAATGGGAGCCTGGACCTACAGTTAGGGGACCCAGGGTTAGGGCCCCTGGAGCTAGGGTTAGGACCCCGAGGGAAAGGGCCCTTTGAACTAGGTTTAGCGCCCCCCGGGAAAGGGCCCCTGGAGCTAGGGTTAGGGCCCCAGGAGCTATGGTTAGGGCCTCCAGGGAAAGGGCTCCTGGAGCTAGGGTTAGTGCTCCCAGGGAAAGAGCCCCCGGACCTAGGCTTAGGGGACCCATGGGTAGGGCCCCTGCAGCTAGGGTTAGGGGACCCTGGGGTAGGTCCTCTGGAGTTAGGGTTATGGCCCCCAGGGAAAGGGCCCCTGGAACTAGGGTTAGGGCCACAGGGAAAGGGCCCCTGAAGCTAGGCTTAGGGGACCCAGAGATAGGGACCCTGGAGCTAGGGTTAGAGCCCCCAGGGAAAGGGTCCCCGGAGCTAGGGTCAAGGCCCCCATGAAAAGGGGTCATGGAGCTAGGGTTAGGGGACCCAGGGGTAGGGCCCCTGGTGCTAGGGTTAGGGCTCCCAGGGAAAGGGCCCCTGGAGCTAGGGTTAGGGCTCCCAGGGAAAGGGCCCCTGGAGCTAGGGTTAGTGGACCCCGGGTTAGGGCCCCTGGAGCTAGGGTTAGGGGACTCAGGGGTAGGGCCCCTGGAGCTAGGGTTAGAACCCCCAGGGAAAGGGCCCTCGGAGCTAGGGCTAGTGCCCCCAGGGAAAGGGCCCGCGGAGCTAGGGTTAAGGGAACTAAGGAAAAATCCCCTGGAGCTAGGGTTAGGGCCCCCAGGGAAAGGTCCCCTGGAACTAGGGTTAGGGGAACCAGGGGTAGAGCCCCTGGAGCTAGGGTTAGGGGACCCAGGGGTAGAGCCTCTGGAGCTAGGGTTAGTGCCCCCAGGGAACGGGCCCCAGGAGCTAGGTTTAGGGCCCCGAGGGAAGGGAACATTTGAGCTATGGTTAGGGCCCTCAGGGAAAGAGCCCCTAGAGCGACAATTAGGGTAACTAGGGAATGGGAGCCTGGACCTACAGTTAGGGGACACAGGGTTAGGGCCCCTGGAGCTAGGGTTAGGACCCCGAGGGAAAGGGCCCTTTGAACTAGGTTTAGCGCCCCCCGGGAAAGGACCCCTAGAGCTAGGGTTAGGGCCCCAGGGAAAGAGCCCATGGAGCGAGGGTTAGGGTCCCCAGGGAAAGGGATCCTGGAGCTAGGTTAGGGCCCCCAGGGAAATGGCCCCTGGATCGCAGGTTAGGGGAGCCAGGGGTAGGGCCCCTGGAGCTAGGGTTAGAGTCCCCAGGGAAAGGGCCGCTGGAGCTAGGGTTTGGGCCCCTAGGGAAAGGGATCCTAGAGCTATGGTTTGGGGAGGAGTAGGGCCCATGGAGCAAGGGTTAAGGCCCCCAGGGAAAGGGACCCTGTACCTAGAGTTAGGGGACCCAGGGAAAGAGCCCCTGGAGATAGGTTACGGGAGCCAGGGTTAGGGCCCCTGGAGCTAGGGTTAGGGCCTCCAGGGAAAGGACCCCTGTAGCTAGGGTTAGGGCCACAGGCAATGGGCCCCTGGAGCTATGATAAGGTTCCCCAGGGATAGGGCCTCTGGAGCTAGGGTTAGAGTCCACAGGGAAAGGACCTGTGGAGCTAGGGTTGCAACCCCAGGGAAAGGGACCCTGGAGCTAGGGTTAGAGCCCATAGGGAAAGGGCCGCTGGAGCTAGGGTTTGGGCCCCTAGCAAAGGGCCCCTGGAGCTAGGGTTAGGGGACCCAGAGGTTAGGCCCCTGGACGAAGGGTTATGGACCCCAGGGAAAGGACCCCTGGAGGTAGGGTTGCGACCCGAGGGAAAGGGCCTCTGCAGCTAGGGTTAGGGCACCCAGGGAAAGGGTCCTTGGAGCTACGGTTAGGGCCCCCAGGGAAAGAGCCTCTGGAGCTAGGATTAGGGCCCCTAGGGAAAGGGCCGCTGGAGCTAGGGTTAGGGGACCGAGCCGGAGGGCCCCTGGAGCTAGGGTTAGGGGACCCAGGGGTAGGGCCTCTGGAGCTAGGGTTTGGGGACTCAGGGGTAGAGCCCCTGGAGCTAGGGTTAGCGGCCCCAGGGAAAGGGCCAATGGAGCTAGGGTTAGTGCCCTCAGGGAAAGGGGCCCAGGAGCTAGGGTTAGGGCCCCCAGGGAAAGGGCCCTTTGAGCTAGGGCTAAGGCCCCCAGTGAAAGAGCCTCTGGAGCTAGGATTAGGGCCCCCAGGGAAATGGCCCCTGGAGCTAGGGTTAGGGCCCCAGGGAAAGGGCCTGTGGAGCTAGGGTTTGGGCCCCAGGCAAAGAATCCCTGGAGCTACGGTTTGGGCCCTTAGGAAAAGGGCCTCTGGAGCAAGGGTTAGGGCCCCCCGGGAAAGGGCCCATGGAGCGTGGGTTAGGGGACCCAGGGGTAAGTCCCTAGGAGCTATGGCCCCCAGGGAAAGGGCCCCTGGAACTAGGGTTAGGGCCACAGGGAAAGGGCCCCTGAAGCTAGGCTTAGGGGACCCAGAGATAGGGACCCTGGAGCTAGGGTTAGAGCCCCCAGGGAAAGGGTCCCCGGAGCTAGGGTCAAGGCCCCCATGAAAAGGGGTCATGGAGCTAGGGTTAGGGGACCCAGGGGTAGGGCCCCTGGAGCTAGGGTTAGGGCTCCCAGGGAAAGGGCCCCTGGAGCTAGGGTTAGGGCTCCCAGGGAAAGGGCCCCAGGAGCTAGACTTAGTGGACCCCGGGTTAGGGCCCCTGGAGCTAGGGTTAGGGGACTCAGGGGTAGGGCCCCTGGAGCTAGGGTTAGAACCCCCAGGGAAAGGGCCCTCGGAGCTAGGGCTAGTGCCCCCAGGGAAAGGGCCCGCGGAGCTAGGGTTAAGGGAACTAAGGAAAAATCCCCTGGAGCTAGGGTTAGGGCCCCCAGGGAAAGGTCCCCTGGAACTAGGGTTAGGGGAACCAGGGGTAGAGCCCCTGGAGCTAGGGTTAGGGGACCCAGGGGTAGAGTCTCTGGAGCTAGGGTTAGTGCCCCCAGGGAACGGGCCCCAGGAGCTAGGTTTAGGGCCCCGAGGGAAGGGAACATTTGAGCTATGGTTAGGGCCCTCAGGGAAAGAGCCCCTAGAGCGACAATTAGGGTAACTAGGGAATGGGAGCCTGGACCTACAGTTAGGGGACACAGGGTTAGGGCCCCTGGAGCTAGGGTTAGGACCCCGAGGGAAAGGGCCCTTTGAACTAGGTTTAGCGCCCCCCGGGAAAGGACCCCTAGAGCTAGGGTTAGGGCCCCAGGGAAAGAGCCCATGGAGCGAGGGTTAGGGTCCCCAGGGAAAGGGATCCTGGAGCTAGGTTAGGGCCCCCAGGGAAATGGCCCCTGGATCGCAGGTTAGGGGAGCCAGGGGTAGGGCCCCTGGAGCTAGGGTTAGGGTCCCCAGGGAAAGGGCCGCTGGAGCTAGGGTTTGGGCCCCTAGGGAAAGGGATCCTAGAGCTATGGTTTGGGGAGGAGTAGGGCCCATGGAGCAAGGGTTAAGGCCCCCAGGGAAAGGGACCCTGTACCTAGAGTTAGGGGACCCAGGGAAAGAGCCCCTGGAGATAGGTTTACGGGAGCCAGGGTTAGGGCCCCTGGAGCTAGGGTTAGGGCCTCCAGGGAAAGGACCCCTGTAGCTAGGGTTAGGGCCACAGGCAATGGGCCCCTGGAGCTATGATAAGGTTCCCCAGGGATAGGGCCTCTGGAGCTAGGGTTAGAGTCCACAGGGAAAGGACCTGTGGAGCTAGGGTTGCAACCCCAGGGAAAGGGACCCTGGAGCTAGGGTTAGAGCCCATAGGGAAAGGGCCGCTGGAGCTAGGGTTTGGGCCCCTAGCAAAGGGCCCCTGGAGCTAGGGTTAGGGGACCCAGGGGTTAGGCCCCTGGACGAAGGGTTATGGACCCCAGGGAAAGGACCCCTGGAGGTAGGGTTGCGACCCGAGGGAAAGGGCCTCTGCAGCTAGGGTTAGGGCACCCAGGGAAAGGGTCCTTGGAGCTACGGTTAGGGCCCCCAGGGAAAGAGCCTCTGGAGCTAGGATTAGGGCCCCTAGGGAAAGGGCCGCTGGAGCTAGGGTTAGGGGACCGAGCCGGAGGGCCCCTGGAGCTAGGGTTAGGGGACCCAGGGGTAGGGCCTCTGGAGCTAGGGTTTGGGGACTCAGGGGTAGAGCCCCTGGAGCTAGGGTTAGCGGCCCCAGGGAAAGGGCCAATGGAGCTAGGGTTAGTGCCCTCAGGGAAAGGGGCCCAGGAGCTAGGGTTAGGGCCCCCAGGGAAAGGGCCCTTTGAGCTAGGGCTAAGGCCCCCAGTGAAAGAGCCTCTGGAGCTAGGATTAGGGCCCCCAGGGAAATGGCCCCTGGAGCTAGGGTTAGGGCCCCAGGGAAAGGGCCTGTGGAGCTAGGGTTTGGGCCCCAGGCAAAGAATCCCTGGAGCTACGGTTTGGGCCCTTAGGAAAAGGGCCTCTGGAGCAAGGGTTAGGGCCCCCCGGGAAAGGGCCCATGGAGCGTGGGTTAGGGGACCCAGGGGTAAGTCCCTAGGAGCTTGGGTTAGGGCCCCAAGGGAAAGGGCCCCGGACCCAGAGTTAGTGCACCCAGGGAAAGAGCCCCCAGAGGAAGGGTTAGGGTACATAGGGACAGGGCCCCTGGTGCTTAGGTTAGAGCCCCCAGGGAAAGGGCTCCTGGAGCTAGGGTTAGGGCCCCCAGGGAAAGGGAACCTGGAGCTACGGTTAAGGGACCCAGGGGCAGGGCCCCTGGAGCTAGAGTTTGGGCTACCCAGGGGTAGGGCTCCTGGAGCTAGGGTTAGGGGATTTAGGGGTAGGGCCCATGAATGTATTGTTAGGGCCACCAGGGAAAGGGTCCCTGGAGCTAGGGTTAGGGCCCCCAGGGAAAGGGCCCCTGGAGCTAGCGTTAGGGACCTCAGGGAAAGGGCCCCTGGAAATAGAGTTAGGGGACACAGGGGTGGGGCCCCTGGAGCTAGGGTTAGGGCCCCAGGGAAAGGGCCCCAGAAGCTATGGTTAGGGCCTCCAGGGAAAGGGCTCCTAGAGCTAGGGTTAGGGCTCCCAGGGAAAGGGCCCCCGGAGCTAGGCTTAGGGGACCCATGGGTAGGGCCCCTGCAGCTAGGGTTAGGGGACCCTGGGGTAGGTCCTCTGGAGTTAGGGATATGGCCCCCAGGGAAAGGGCCCCTGGAACTAGGGTTAGGGCCACAGGGAAAGGGCCCCTGAAGCTAGGCTCAGGGGACCCAGAGATAGGGACCCTGGAGCTAGGGTTAGAGCCCCCAGGGAAAGGGTCCCCGGAGCTAGGGTCAAGGCCCCCATGAAAAGGGGTCATGGAGCTAGGGTTAGGGGACCCAGGGGTAGGGCCCCTGGTGCTAGGGTTAGGGCCCCCAGGGAAAGGGCCCTGGAGCTAGGGCTAGGGCCCCCAGGGAAAGGGCCCTGGAGCTAGGGCTAGGGCCCCCAGGGAAAGGGCCCTGGAGCTAGGGCTGGGCCGCCAGGGAAAGGGCCCCTGGAGCTAGGTTTAAGGGAACCAGGGAAAGGGACCTTGGAGCTAGGATTAGGGACCCCAGGGAAGGGGCCCCTCGAACTAGAGTTAGGGGACCTAGGTGTAGGGCCCCAAGAGCTAGGGTTAGGAACCCCAGGGAAAGGGCCCCTGGAGCTAGGGTTAGGGCCCCCAGGGAATGGACTCCTGGATCTAGGGTAGGGGACCCAGGGAAATGGTCCATGGAGCTACGGTTAGGGTCCCCAGGGGTAGAGCCCCTGGAGCTAGGGTTAGGACCCCCAGGGAAAGGGCTCCTGAAGCTAGGGTTAGGGCCCAGAGGGAAAGGGCCTCTGGAGCTAGGGATAGGGGACCCAGTGATAGGGCCCCTGGAGCTAGGGAATGGAGACCCAGGGGTTGGGCCCTTGAGCTAGGGTAAGGACCTTCAGGGATAGGGCCCCTGGATTTAGGGTTCGAGCCCCTAGGGGTTGGGTCCCTGGAGCTTTGGTTAGGGTCTATAGGGAAAGGGCCCCTCGAGCTTCGGTTAGGGGACCCAGGGGTAGGGAACCCTGAGCTAGGGTTAAGGGATCAAGGCGAAGTTCCCCTGGAGCTACCCAGGGGTACGGCCCCTGTAGCTAGGGTTACGGCCCCCAGTGAAAGGGCCCTTGGAGCTAGGGTTAGGGGATCCAGGGGTAGGGCCCATGGAACTCGGGTTACGGCCCCCAGGGAAAGGGACCTTGGAGCGAGGGGGGTGGGCCTCCAGGGAAAGGGCCCCTGTACATAGGGATAGAGGACCCAGGGGTCGGTCCCATGGAGCTAGGGTTAGGGCTCCCAGGGAAAAGGCTCCTGGAGCTAGGGTTCGGGTCCCCAGGGAAAGGGCTCCCAGAGCTAGGGTTATGGGACCAAGGGGAAGGCCCCTGGAGCTAGGGTTATGGACCCCAGGGAAAGGGCCCCTGGAGCTAGGGTTAGGGTCACCAGCGATAGGGTTAGCGCTCCCAGGGAAAGTGCCCCAGGAGCTAGGGTTAGGGCGCCAAGGGAAAGGGCCCTTTAAGCTACAGTTAGGGCCCCCAGGGAAAGAGCCCCTGGAGCTAGGATTAGGGTCCCCAGGGAAAGGGCCCCTGGAGCTTGGATTAGAGGACCCTGTGGTAGGGCCCCTGCAGCTAGGGTTAGGGACTCGAGGGAAAGGGCCCCTTTAGCTAGGTTGAGGGTCCCCAGGGAAATTGCCCCTTGGAGCGAGGGTTTGGGCCCTCAGGGAAAGCACCCCTGGAGCTACGTTTAGGGGACCCAGGGGTAAGGCCCCTGGAGCTAGGGTTATGGACCCCAGGGAAAGGGCCCCTGGAGCTAGGGTTAGGGTCCCAAGGGAAAGGGCCCCTGGAGCTAGGTTTAGGGCCACAGGGAAAGGGTCCCTGGAGCTAGGCTTAGGTGACCCAGGGAAAGGGGCCCTGGAGCTATGGTTAGAGTCCCTAGGGAAAGGGCCCCTGGAAATAGGGATAGGACCCCAGGGAAATGGCCCGTGGAGCGATGGCTGGGCCACCAGGGAAAGGGCCCCTGGAGCTGGGGTTAGGTGACCCACGGAAAAATCCCCTGGAGTGAGGGTTAGAAGACCCACTGAAAAGGCCCCTGGAGCTAGGGTTAGGACCCACAGGGAAAGGGCCCCAGGACCTAGGGTTAGGGCCCCCAGGGAAAGGGCTCCTGGAGCTGGGGTTAGGGCCCCCAGGGAAAGAGCCCCTGGAGCTACAATCAGGGGACCCAGGGAATGGGTCCCTGGAGCTAGGGTAAGGGCTCCCAGGGAAAGGGCCCCGTGAGCTAGCGTTAGGGGACCCAGGGGTAGGTCCCCTGGAGCTAGGGTTCAGGGACTCAGGGGTAGAGCTCCCAGCGATAGGGTTAGCGCTCCCAGGGAAAGTGCCCCAGGAGCTAGGGTTAGGGCACCAAGGGAAAGGGCCCTTTAAGCTACGGTTAGGGCCCCCAGGGAAAGAGCCCATGGAGCTAGGATTAGGGTCCCCAGGGAAAGGGCACCTGGAGCTTGGATTAGAGGACCCTGTGGTAGGGCCCCTGCAGCTAGGGTTAGGGACTCGAGGGAAAGGGCCCCTTTAGCTAGGTTGAGGGTCCCCAGGGAAATTGCCCCTTGGAGCGAGGGTTTGGGCCCCCAGGGAAAGGGCCCCTGGAGCTGGGGTTAGAGACCACAGGAAAAGGACCTCTGGAGCTACGGTTTTTGCCCCTACTGAAAGGGAGCCTGGAGCTAGGGTTAGGGAACCCAAGGAATTGGTCCCTGGAGCTCGGGTTTGGGGACCCAGGGGTAGGGACCCTGGAGCTAGGGTTAGGGACCCCAGGGAAAGAGTCCCTGGAGCTAGGGTTTGGGCTCCCAGGAAAAGAATCCCTGGAGCTATGGTTAGGGGACCCAGGGAAAGGGCCATTGGGGCTAGGGATAGTTCCCCCAGGGAAAGGGCCCCTGAAGCTAGCTTTAGGGGACCCAGGGGTAGGGCCTCTGGAGCTAGGGTTAGGGGACTCAGGGGTAGAGCCCCTGTAGGTAGGGTTAGTGACCCCAGGGAAATGGCCCCTGGAGGTATTATTAGTGCCCCCAGGGAAAGGGCCCCAGGAGATAGGGTTAGGGCCCACAGGGAAAGGGCCCTTTGATATCGGGTTAGGGCCTCCAGGGAAACGGCCCCTGGCACTAGGGTTATTGCCCCAGGGAAAGGGCCCCTGGAGATAGGGTTTGGGGACAAAGGTGTAGGGCCCCTGGAGCTAGAGATAGGGCCCCCAGGGAAAAGACCCCTGGAGCTAAGGGTTCGGGCCCCCAGGGGTAGGGCCCCTGGAGCTAGGGTTAGGAGGGAAAGAGACTCTGGAACTAGAGTAAAGGCCTCCAGGGAAAGGGCCCCTGGAGCTAGGTTTAGGGGACCCAGGGAGAGGGCCCTTGGAGCTAGGGTGAGGGGACCCAGGGAAAGGGCCCGTGGAGCTAGTGTTAGGTTTAGGAGACCCAGGGTTAGGGCCCCTGGAGCTAGGGTTAGGGCCCTCTGTGAAAGGGCCCCTGGAGCTATGGTTAGGGGACCCACGGTTAGGGCCCCTGGAGCTAGTGCTAGGATCCCTGGGAGGGGGCCCCTGGAGCTAGGGTTAGGGCCCCAGGGAAAGGGACCCTGGAGCTAGGGTTAGGGGACCCAGGGAAAGGGCCCCTGGAGCTAAGGTTATGGCCCCCAAGGGAAAGGGCCTCAGAGGCTCAGGTTAGGGACCAAGGGGAAGGGCCCCTGGAGCTAGGACTGGGGACCCAGGGGTAGGGCCCATGGAGCTAGGGTTAGGACCACCAGGGAAAGGGCTCCTTGAGCTAGGGTTAGGGGCCCCAGGGAAAGGGCCCCTGGAGAAAGGGTTAGGGCCCCCAGGGAAAGGGCCCCTGGAGCTAGGATTTGGGGACCGAGGGAAAGGGCCCTTGGAGCTAGGGGTAGGGGACCCAGGGAAAGGGCCACCGGAGCTAGGGTTAGGGGACCCAGGGGTAGGACTCCCGGAGCTAGGGTTAGGGTCCCCAGGGAAAGGGCCCCCGGAACTAGGGTTATGGGACCGAAGGGTAGGGACCCTGGAGCTAGGGTTAGGGACCCCAGGGAAAAGGCCCCTGGAGCTAGGGTTCAGGGACTCAGGGAAAGGGCCCCTGGAGCTAGGATTAGGAGACCCAGGGAAAGAGGCCCTGGAGCTAGGGTTAGGGCCATCAGGGAAAGGGCCCCTTTAGCTATGGTTAGGGGACCCAGGGGAAGGGCCCCTGGAGCTTAGGTTAGGACCCTCAGGGAACGGGGCCCCTGGAGCTAGAGTTATGGGACCCAGGGGTAGGCCCCTGGAGCTAGGGATAGGGCCCCAGGGAAAGAACCCCTAGAGCTAGGGTTAGGGGACCCAGGAAAAGGGCCCCTGGAGCTAGGGTTAGAGTCCCCAGGGAAAGGGCCCCTGGAGCTATGGTTTGGGCCCCCACGGAAAGGGCCTCTGGAGCAAGAGTTAGGGATCCCAGGGAAAGGGTCCATGGAGCTAGGGTTAGGGGACCCATGGGTAGGGGCCCCGGAGCTAGGGTTAGGGCCGCCAGGGAAAGGGCCCCTGGAGCTATGGTTTGGGCCCCCAGGGAAAGGGCATCTGGAGCAAGGCTTATGGCCACCAGGGAAAGGGCCAATGGAGCTAGGGTTAGGGGACCAATGGGTAGGGCCCCTGGAGCTAGGGTTAGGGCCCCCAAGGAAAGGGCCGCCAGAGCTAGGGTTAGGGCCCCAGGGAAAGGGCACCTGGAGGTAGAGTTAGGGGAACCAGGGAAAAAGCTCCTGGAGTTAGGGTTAGGAGACCCAGAGGTAGGGCCCCTGGAGCTATGGTTAGGGCCCCCAGGGAAAGGGCCCCCGGAGCTAGGGTTATAGGACCGAGGGGCAAGGACCCCGAAGATAGGGTTAGGGACCCCAGGGAAAAGGCCCCTGGAGCTAGGGTTTGGGGATATAGGGAAAGGGCCCCTAGAGCTATGGTTAGGGCCCCCAGGGAAAGGGCCCATGGAGCTAGGGTTAGGGGACCAAGGAGGAGGGCACCTGGAGCTAGGGTTAGTGACCCCAGGGAAAGGGCCCCTCTAGCTAGGGTTAGGGCCCCCAGGGAAAGGGCCCCTGAAACTAGGTTTAGGAGACCCAGGGAAAGGGCCCCTGGAGCTAGGGCTAGGGCCACCAGGGAATGATCCCCATTAGCTAGTGTTAGGGGACCCAGGGTTAGGGCCCCTGGAGCTTGGGTTAGGACCCTCAGGGAAAGGGCCCCTGGAGCTAGGGTTATGGGACCCAGGGGTAGGGTCCCTGGATCTAAGGATAGGTCCCCAGGGAAAGGACCCCTAGAGCTAGAGTTAGGGGACACAGGGAAAGAGCCCCTGGAGCTAGGGTTAGAGCCCCCAGGGAAAGGGCCCCGGGAGCTATGGTTTGGGCCCCCAGGGAAAGGGCCTCTGGAGCAACGGTTAGTGCCGGAAGGGAAAGGGCCCATGGAGCTAGGGTTAGGGGACCCATGGGTAGGGGCCCCGGAACTAGGGTTAGAACCGCCAGGGAAAGGGCCCCTGGAGCAATTGTTTGGGCCCCCAGGGAAAAGGCCTCTGGAGCAAGGCTTATGGTAACCAGGGAAAGGGCCTGGAGCAAGGGTTAGAGGACCAATGGGTAGGACCTCTGGAGCTAGGGTTAGGGCCCCCAGGGAAAGGGCCGCCAGAAGGGCACCGAGGGAAAGGACCCCTGGACCTAGGTGTAGGGGACCCAGGGAAAAGGCTTTTGGAGCTAGGGTTAGGGGACCCAAGGGTAGGGCCCCTGGAGCTAGGGTTATGGGACCGAGGGGTAGGGACCCTGGAGCTAAAGTTAGGGACGCCAGGGAAAAGGCCCCTGGAGCTAGGGTTCGGGGACCCAGGGAAAGGGCCCCTGGAGCTCTGGTTAGGGCCCCCAGGGAAAGGGCCAACGGAGCGAGGGTTATGGGACCGAGGGGTAGGGACCCTGGAGGTAAAGTTAGGGACCCCAGGGAAAAGGCCCGTGGAGCGAAGGTTCGGGGACCCAGGGAAAGGGCCCCTGGAGCTGTGGTTAGGGCTCCCAGGGAAAAGGCCTGTGGAGCTAGGGTTAGGGGACCCAGGGATAGGGCTCCGGGAGCAAGGGATCAGGCCTCCTGGGAACGGGCCCCTGGAGCTAGGCTTAGGGGACCCAGGGGTAGGGCACCTGGAGCTAGGGTTAGGACCACCGGGGAAAGAGCTCCAGGAGCTAGGTTTAGGGTCTCCAAGGAAAGGGCCCCTGGAGCTAGGGTTTGGGCCCCCAGGGAAATGACCCCAGGAGCTAGGGTTAGGGGACCTAGGGGTAGGGCCCCTGCAGCTAGAGCTAGGGCTCCCAGTGGTCGGGCCCCTGGAGCTAGGGTTGCGGCCCTCAGGGAAAGGGCACCTGGAGCTAGGGTTAGGGGACCGAGGGGTAGGGCTCCTGGAGCTAGGGTTAGGGGACAGAGCAGTAGGGCCCCTGGATCTAGGGTTAGGACCCCCAGGGAAAGGGCTCCTCGAGCTAGCGTTAGGGGCCCCAGGAAAAGGGCCCCTGGAGCAAGGGTTAGGGCCCCAGGGAAAGGGCCCCTGGACCAAGGGTTAGGGCCTCCAGGAAAAGGGCCCCTGGAGTTAGGGCGGGGGACCCAGGGTTAGGACCCACAGAGCTAGGAATAGGTCCCCCACGGAAAGGGCCCCCGGAGCTAGGTTTAGGGCCCCAAGGAAAGGGCCCCGGAGCTAGGGTTAGGGGACCCAGGGAAAAATCCCCTGGAGCTAGGGTTAGGTGACCCACCGAAAAAGCCCCTGGATCTAGGGTTAGGGCCCACAGGGAAAGGGCCCCAGGACCTAAGGTTAGGGGACCAAGGGGTAGGGCCCCTGGAGCTAGGGTTAGGGCCCCAAGGGAAAGGGCCCCGGAGCTAGGGTTAGGGGACCCACAAAAAAGGCCCCTGGAGCTAGGGTTAAGGCCCTCAGGGAAAGGGCCCCGGGACCTAGAGTTAGGGCCCCCAGGGAAAGGGATCCTGGAGCTGGGGTTAGGGCCCCCAGGGAAAGGGCCCCTGGAGCTACGGTCAGGGGACCCAGGGAAAGGGCCCCTGGAGCTAGGGTAAGTGCCCCCAGGGAAAGGGCCCCGTGAGCTACCGTTAAGAGACCCAGGGGTAGGGCCCCTGGAGCTAGGGTTCGGGGACTCAGGGGTAGAGCCCCTAGAGCTAGGGTTAGCGCCCCCAGGGAAAGTGCCCCTGGAGCTAGGGTTAGTGCCCCCAGGGAAAGGGCCCCAGGAGCTAGGGATAGGGCCCAGAGGCAAAGGAAACTTTGAGCTAGGGTTAGGGCCCCCAGGGAAAGAGCCCCTGGAGCTAGGATTAAGGCCCCCAGGGAAAGGGCCCCTGGAGCTAGGGTTAGTGTCCCCAGGGAATGGGCCCCAGGAGCTAGGGTTAGGGCGCCCAGGGAAAGGGCCCTTTGAGCTTCGGTTAGGGCCCCCAGGGAAAGAGCTCCTGGACCTAGGATTAGGGTCCCCAGGGAAAGGGCCCTGGAGCTTGGGTTAGGGGACCCTGTGGTAGGGCCCCTGCAGCTAGGGTTAGGGACTCGAGGGAAAGGGCCCCTTTAGCTAGGTTTAGTGTCCCCAGGGAAAGGGCCCCTGGAGGTAGGGTTAGGGCCCCAGGGAAAGGGTCCCTTTTAGCGAGGATTTGGGCCCCCGGGGAAAGGGCCCCTGGAGCTGGGGTTAGAGCCCACAGGAACAGGGCAGCTGGAGCTAGGGTTTTTGCCCCTCCTGAAAGGGCCCCTGGAGCAAGGGTTAGGTGACCCAAGGAAAGGGCCCCTGGAGCTAGGGTTAGGGGCCCCTGGGGTAGGGCCCCTGGAGCTAGGGTTAGGGCCCCCTGTGATAAAGACCCTGGAGCTAGGGTTTGGGCCCCCAGGAAAATAATCCCTGGCGCTACACTTAGTGGACCCAGGGAAAGGGCCCCTGGGGCTAGGGATAGGTCCCCCAGGGAAAGGGCCCCTGGAGCTAGCTTTAGGGGACCCAGGGGTAGGGCCCCTGGAGCTAGGTTTCGGGGACTCAGGTGTAGAGCCCCTGGAGCTAGGGTTAGCGACCCCAGGGAAAGGGCTCTTTGAGCTAGAGTTAGGGCCCCCAGGGAAAGAGCCCCTGGAGCTAGGGTTAGGGGACCCGGGGTAGGGCCCCTGCAGCTAGGGTTAGGGCTTAGAGAGAAAGAGCCCCTTGAGTTAGGTATAGTGCCCTCAGGGTTAGGGCCCCTGGAACTAGGGTTAAGGCGCCCAGAGAACGGACCCCTGAAGCTAGGTTTAGGGGACCGAAGGAAAGGAACCCTAAGCGAGGGTTAGGGCCCCCAGTGAGAGTGCCCCTGGAGCTAGGGTTAGGGGACCCAGGGGTAGGGCCCCTCAAGCTAGGCGTAGGGCTCCCAGGGAAAGGGCCCCTGTAGCAAGGGTTATTGGACCCAAGGAAAGGGCCCCTGGAGCTAGGGTTAGGGACCTCAGGGAGGGAGCACCTGGTGCTAGGGTTTGGGCCCCCAGGCAAAGAGCCCGTGAAGCTGCGGTTTGGGCCCCTAAGGAGAGGGCCTCTGGAGCAAGGGTTAGGGGCCCCAGGGAAAGGGCCCATGGAGCTATGGTTTGGGGACCCATGGGTAGGGCCCCCAGAGCTAGGGTTAGGGTCCCCAGGGAAAGGGCCCCCGGAGCTAGGGTTAGGGGACAGAGAAGTAGGGCCCCTGGAGCTGAGGTTAGGGCCTTCAGGGAAAGGGTCCATGGAGCTAGGGTTAGGGACAGCAGGAAAAGGGCCAGGGAGCTAGGGTTAGGGGTCCCATGGGTAGGGCCCCCGGAGTAAAGGGCCCCCAGAGCTAGGGTTTGGGCCCCAAGGGAAAGGGCCCCTGTAACTAGGGTTAGAGGACCCAGGGAAAACGCCCTGGAGCTAGGGTTAGGGGACCCAGGGGTAGGGCCACTAGAGCTAGGGTTAGGGGACCGAGAGAAAGGGCCCGTGGAGCTAGGGCTAGGGACCCCAGGGAAAGGGCCCCTGGTGCTAGGGTTAGGGCCCAAAGGGAAAGAGCCCGTGGAGCAAGGTTAAGGAACCCAGGTATAGGGCCCAGGGAGCTACGGTTTGGGGACCCAGGGGTAGGGCCCATGGAGCAAGGGTTAGAGCCCCCAGGGAAAGAGCCCCCGGAGCTAGGGTTAGGGCCCCCAGGGAAAGGACCCATGGAGCTTGGGTTAGAGGACCCAGGGATAGGGCCGCGGGAGCTAGCGTTAAGGCCCCCAGGGAAAGGCCCGCTGGAGCTAGGGTTAGGGGACCCAGGGGTAGGGCCCCTGGAGCTAGGGTTAGGACCCCCACGGAAAGGGCCAATGGAGCTAGAGTGAGGGGACCCAAGGGTAGGGTCCCTGGAGCTAAGGTTAGAGCCTCCAGTGGTCCGGCCCTTGGAGCTAGGGTTGCGGCCCTCAGGGAAAGGGCACCTGGAGCTAGGGTTAAGGGACCCAGGGAAAGAGCCCCTGGATCTAGTGTTTGGGGACCCAGGGAGCTAGGTATAGGACCCCCAGGGAATGAGCTCTTGGAGCTACGGTTAGGGCCCCCAGGGAAAGGTCCCCTTGAGCTCGGGGTAGGGCCCCCAGGGAAAGGGCCCTGGAGCTAGGGTTAGGAGACCCAGGGTTAGGGCCCCCGGAGCTAGGGTTAGAGCACCCAAAGAAAGGTCCCCTGAAGCTAGGTTTAGGGGACCCAAGGAAAGGGCCCCTGGAGTAGGGTTAGACCCCACAGGAAAATGGCCGCTGGAGCTAGGTTTTGGCCCCTAGGGAAAGAGCCCCTGGTGCTAAGGTGAGGTGACCCAAGGAAAGGACCCCTGGAGCTAGGGTTAGGGGACCCAGGGGTAGGGCCCCTGGAGCTAGGGTTAGGGCTCCCAGGGAGGGAGCCCCTGGAGCTAGGGATTGGGCCCCCAGGCAAAGAGCCCCTGGAGCTATGTTATGGGCTCCCAGGGAAAGGGCCTCTGGAGCAATGGTTAGGGCCCCCAGGGAAAGGGCCCATGGAGCTAGGGTTAGGGGATCCAGGTGTAGGGACTCTAGAGCTAGGGTTAGGGCCGAGAGGGAAAAGGACTCTGAAGCTAGGGTTAGAGCCCCCAGGGAAAGGGCCCCTGGAGCTAGGGTTAGGGGACCCAGGGAAAGGGCCCCTGGAGCTAGGTTTAAAGCCCCCAGGGAAAGGGCCTCAGGAGCTGAGTAAGGGCCCCCAGGGATAGGGCCTCCGGAGCTAGGGTTAGGGGACCCAGGGGTCTCGCCCCCAGAGCTAGGGTTAGGGCCCCCAAGGAAAGAGCCCCCAGAGCTAAAGTTAGGGCCCCCAGGGAAAGGGCCCCTGGAGCTAGGGTTAGGTTACCCAGAGAATGGGCCCCCGTAGCTAGGCTCGGGAGAACGATTGGTAGCGCCCCTGGACCTAGGGTTAGGGACCCCAGGGAAAGGGCCCAGGGAGCTAGGGTTAGGGGACCCAGGGAAAGGGCCCCTGGAGCTAGGTTTAAAGACCCCAGGGAAAGGGCCCTTTGAGCTAGGGTTACGGCCCCCAGGGAAAGAGCCCCTGGAGCTAGGATTAGGGCCCCCAGGGAAAGGGCCCCTGGAGCTCGGGTTAGGGGATCCAGGTGTAGGGCCTCTGGAACTAGGGTTAGGGGACCCGGGGTAGGGCCCCTGCAGATAGGGTTAGGGCCCCGAGGGAAAGAGCCCCTTGAGCTAGGTTTAGCGCCCCCAGGGAAAAGGCACCTGTAGCTAAGGTTAGGGGCCCAGTGAAAGACCCCGTGGAACGAGGGTAAGGACCCCCAGGGAAAGGGACCCTGGAGCTAGGGTATGGGGACACAGGGGTGGGGCCACTGGAGCTAGGGTTAGGGCGCCCAAAAAAAAAGCCCCTGAAGCTAGGTTTAGGATATCCAAGGAAAGCACCCCTGGAGCTAGGGTTAGGGCCCCCAGGGAAAGGGCACCTGAAGCTAGGGTTAGGGCACCAGGGGTAGGGCCCCTGGAGCTAGTATTATTGCCCCCAGGGAAAGGGCCCCTGGAGCTAGGGTTTGAGGACCCAGGGATAGGGCCGCGGGAGCTAGCGTTAAGGCCCCCAGGGAAAGGGCCCCTGGAGCTAGGGTTAGGGGAGCCAGGGGTAGGGCCCCTGGAGCTAGGGTTAGGACCCCCACGGAAAGGGCCCTTGGAGCTAGGGTTAGGGGATCCAAGGGTAGGGCACCTGGAGCTAAGGTTAGGGCCTCCAGTGGTCCGGCCCCTGGAGCTAGGGTTGCGGCCCTCAGGGAAAGGGCACCTGGAGCTAGGTTTAGGGGACACAGGGAAAGAGCCCCTGGATCTAGGGTTTTGGGACCCAGGGAGAGGTCCCCTGGAGCTACGTATAGGGCCCCCAGGGAATGAGCTCTTGAGCTACAGTTAGGGCCCCCAGGGAAAGGGCCCCTTGAGCTCGGGTTAGGGCCCCCAGGGAAAGGGCCCTGGAGCTAGGGTTAGGAGACCCAGGGTTAGGGCCCCCGGAGCTAGGGTTAGAGCACCCAAAGAAAGGTCCCCTGAAGCTAAGTTTAGGGGACCCAAGGAAAGGGCCCCTGGAGTTAGGGTTAGGGCCCCCAGGGAAAGGGTCCTGGAGCTAGGGTTAAGAGACCCAGGGTTAGGGTCCCTGGAGCTAGGGTTAGGGCCCCCAGGGAAAGAGCCCCTGGAGCTAGGAATAGACCCCACAGGAAAATGGCCGCTGGAGCTAGGTTTTGGCCGCTAGGAAAAGAGCCCTTGGAGATCAGGTGAGGTGACCCAAGGAAAGGACCCCTGGAGCTAGGGTTATGGGACCTAGGGGTAGGGCCCCTGGAGCTAGGGTTAGGGCCCCCAGGGAAGGAGACCCTGGAGCTAGGATTAGGGCCCCCAGGGAAAGGGCCCCTGGAGCTCGGGTTAGGGGATCCAGGTGTAGGGCTCCTGAAGATAGGGTTAGGCCCCCGAGGGAAAGAGCCCCTTGAGCTAGGTTTAGCGCCCCCAGGGAAAAGGCCCCTGTAGCTAGGGTTAGGGGCCCAGGGAAAAGGGCCACTGGAGCTAGGGTAAGGGGACTCAGGGGTGGGGCCACTGGAGCTAGGGTAAGGGCGCCCCAAAGAAAGCCCCTGAAGCTAGGTTTAGGAAATCCAAGGAAAGCACCCCTGGAGCTAGGGTTAGGGCCCCCAGGGAAAGGGCACCTGGAGCTAGGGTTAGGGCACCAGGGGTGGGGCCCCTGGAGCTAGTATTATTGCCCCCAGGGAAAGGGCCCCTGGAGCTAGGGTTAGAGCCCACAGGGAAAAGGGCCACTGGAGCTAGGGTTTGGGCCCCTAGGGAAAGGGCCCCTGGAGCTAGGTTTAGGGGACCCAAGGAAAGGGACCCTGGAGCTAGGGTTAGGGGACCCAGGGAAAAGGTCCTTGGAGCTAGGGTTTGGGTCCCCAGGGGAAAAGCCCCTGGAAGTAGGGTTTGGGGACCCAAGGGTAGGGCCCCTGGAGCTAAGGTTAGGGCCTCCAGTGGTCCGGCCCGTGGAGCTAGGGTTGCGGCCCTCAGGGAAAGGGCACCTGGAGCTAGGGTTAGGGCCCCCAGGGAAAGGGCCCTGGAGCTAGGGTTAGGAGACCCAGGGTTAGGGCCCCTGGAGGTAGGTATAGGTCCCCCAGGAATGAGCTCTTGAGCTACGGTTAGGGCCCCCAGGGAAAGGGCCCCTTGAGCTTGGGTTAGGGCCCCCAGGGAAAGGGCCCTGGAGCTAGGGTTAGGAGACCCAGGGTTAGGGCCCCTGGAGCTAGGGTTAGAGCACCCAAAGAAAGGTCCCCTGAAGCTAGGTTTAGGGGACCCAAGGAAAGGGCCCCTGGAGCTAGGGTTAGGGCCCCCAGGGAAAGGGTCCTGGAGCTAGGGTTAGGAGATCGAGTGTTAGGGCCCCTGGAGCTAGGGTTAGGGCCCCCAGGGAAAGAGCCCCTGGAGCTAGGGTTAGACCCCACAGGAAAATGGCCGCTGGAGCTAGGTTTTGGCCCCGAGGGAAAGAGCCCCTGGAGCTAAGGTGAGGTGACCCAAGGAAAGGACCCCTGGAGCTAGGGTTAGAGGACCCAGGGGTAGGGCCCCGAGGGATGGAGCCCCTGGAGCTAGGGTTTGGGCCCCCAGGCAAAGAGCCCCTGTAGCTATGTAATGGGCTCCCAGGGAAAGGGCCTCTGGAGAAATGGTTAGGGCCTCCAGGGAAAGGGCCCATGGAGCTAGGGTTAGGGGATCCAGGTGTAGGGACCCTAGAGCTAGGGTTAGGGCCCCCAGGGAAAAGGACTCTGAAGCTAGGGTTAGAGCCCCCAGGGAAAGGGCCCCTGGAGCTAGGGTTAGGGGACCCAGGGAAAGGGCCCCTGGAGCTAGGTTTAAAGCCCCCAGGGAAAGGGCCTCAGGAGCTGAGTAAGGGCCCCCAGGGTTAGGGCCTCCGGAGCTAGGGTTAGGGGACCCAGGGGTCTGGCCCCCGGAGCTAGGGTTAGGGCCCCCAAGGAAAGAGCCCCCAGAGCTAGGGTTAGGGCCCTCAGGGTAAGGGCCCCTGGAGCTAGGGTTAGGGGACCCAGGGAAAGGGCCTCTGGAGCTAGGTTTAAAGCCCCCAGGGAAAGGGCCTCAGGAGCTAGGGTTAGGGCCCCCAGGGAAAGGGCCCTTTGAGCTAGGGTTATGGCCCCCAGGGAAAGAGCCCCTGGAGCTAGGATTAGGGCCCCCAGGGAAAGGGCCCTTTGAGCTAGGGTTACGGCCCCCAGGGAAAGAACCCCTGGAGCTAGGATTAGGGCCCCCAGGGAAAGGGCCCCTGGAGCTCGGGTTAGGGGACCCAGGGGTAGGGCCCCTGCAGATAGGGTTAGGGCCCCAAGGGAAAGAGCCCCTTGAGCTAGGTTTAGCGCCCCCAGGGAAAAGGCCCCTGTAGCTAGGGTTAGGGGCCCAGGGAAAGAGCCCGTGGAGCGAGGGTTAGGACCCCCAGGGAAAGGGACCCTGGAGCTAGGGTTAGGGCCCCTAGGGAAAAGGTCCCTGATTCTAGGGTTTGGGCCCCCAGGGGAAGGGCCCCCAGAGCTAGGGTTTAGGGACCCAGGGGTAGGGCCCTCGGAGATAGTATTAGGAGACCAAGGGGTAGGGCCCTCGGAGCTAGGGTTAGGGCCCCCAGGGCTAGGGTTAATGCCTCCAGGGAAAGGGCCTCCGGTGCAAGGGTTAGGGCCCCCAGTGAAAGGGCCCCCGGAGCTAGGATTATTGGATCCAGGGGTAGGGCCCCTGGAGGTAGCGTTAGGGCCCCCAGTGAAAGAGCTCCTGGAGCTAGGGTTTGGGCCCTCAGGCAAAGAACCCCTGGAGCTACGGTATGGGCCCCCAGGGAAAGGGGCTCTGGAGCAAGGTTTAGGGCCCCTAGGGAAAGGGCCCATGGAGCTAGGGTTAGGGGACCCATGCGTAGGGTCCCTGGAGCTAGGGTTTGGGCCCTCAGGGAAAGGGACCCTGAAGCTAGGGTTAGGACCCCCAGGGAAAGGGCCCCTGGAGCTAGGTTTAGGGGATCAAGGGAAAGGGCCCTTGGAGCTAGAGTTAGGGCCCCCAGGGAAAGGGCCCCCGGAGCTAGAGTTAGGTCCCCCAGGGATAGGGCCTCCGGAGCTAGGGTTAGAGGACCCAGGGGTCTGGCCCCCAGAGCTAGGGTTACGGCCCCCAGGGAAAGGGCCCCTGGGTCAAGGGTTAGGGCCTCCAGGGAAAGGGCCCCTTGAGCTAGGGTTAGGAGACCCAGGGTTAGGGCCCCTCAAGCTAGGGTTAGAGCCCCCAGGGATAGGGCACCTGGAGCTCGGGTTAGGGCCCCTAGGGATAGGACCCCTGGAGCTAGGGTTAGGAGACCAAGGGTAGGGCCCCTGGAGCTAACATTAGGGCCCCGAGAGAGATGGCCCCTGGAGCCATGGTTAAGGGACCTAGGGGTAGGGCCCATGGAGCTCGGGTTAGGGCCCCCAGGGAAAGGGATCCTGGAGCTAGGGTGAGGGGTCCCAGGGACAGGGCCCCTGGAGCTAGAGTTTGAGCTACCCAGGGATAGGACCCATGGAGCTAGGGTTGGGGGACCCAGGGAAAGGGCCCTTGGTGCTAGGATTAGGGGACACAGAGGTAGGGCCTGCGGAGCTAGGGTTAGGTGACCCAGGGGTAGGACCCCCGGAGCTGGGGTTTGGGCCCCCAGGGTAAGGGCTCCTGGAGCTAGTTTGAGGGCCCCCAGGGAAAGGGACCCCTTGGGTTAGGTCACCAAGGGAAAGGGCCCCGGACCCAGGGTTAGTGCCCCTAGGGAAAGGGCCCCCGAAGCAAGGGTTAGGGTACCCAGGAAAAGGCCCCTGGAGTTAGGGTTAGGAGACCCAAGGGTAGGGCCCCTCGAGCTAGCGTTAGGGACCCAAGGGAAAGGGCCTCTGGAGCTAGGGTTAGGGCCCCCAGGGAAAGGGCCCCTGGAGCTAGGGTGAGGGGTCCCAGGGACAGGGCCCCTGGAGCTTAGGTTAGCGCTCCAAGGGAAAGGGCCCATGGAGCTAGGGTTGGGGGACCCAGGGGTAGGGCCCCTGGAGCTAGAGTTTGAGCTACCCAGGGATAGGGCCCCTGGAGCTTGGGATTGGGTTCCCAGGGAAAGGGCCCATGGGGCTATGGTTATGGGATACAAGGGTAGGGCCCATGAATCTAGGGTTAGAGCCACCAGGGGAAGGGCCCCTGGAGCTAGGGTTAGGGTCCCCAGGAAAAGGGCCCCTGCACCTAGGGTTAGGGGAACCAGGGGTCAGGCCCCTGGAGCTAGGGTTAGGTCTCCCAACGGAAAGAGCCCATGGAGCTAGCGTTAGGACCCTCAGGGAAAGGGCCCCTGGAAATAGAGTTAGGGGACACAGGGGTGGGTCCCCTGGAGCTAGGGTTAGGGCACCCAGGGTTAGGGCCCCTGGAACTTGGGTTATGGGACCCAGGGGTAGGGCACCTGGAGCTGGGGTTAGGGCCCCCAGGGAACAGGCCCCTGTAGTTAGGGTTAAGAAACCCAGGGGTAGGGCCCCTGATGCTAGGTTTACGGGACCCAGGGAAACGGACCTTGGTGCTAGGATTAGGGGACCCAGGGAAAGGGCCCCCGGAGCTAGGGTTAGGGGACCCAGGGAAAGGGCCCCTGGAGCTTTGGTTAGGGGACCCAGGTAAAGGGCCCCTGGAGCTTTGGTTAGGGTCCCCAGAGAAAGGGCACCTGGAGCTAGGGTTCGGGGACTCACGGGTAAAGCGCCTGGGGCTAGGGTTAGCCCCCCAGGGAAAGGGCCCCTGGAGCTAGGGTTATAGCCCCCACGGGCTACAGGAGCTAGGGTTAGGGCCCCCGAGGATAGGGCCCTTTGAGCTAGGGTTAGGGCCCCCAGGGAAAGAGCCCCTGGAGCTAGAATTAGGGCCCCCAGGGAAAGGGTTGATGGAGCTAGGGTTAGGGGACCCAGGGGAAGGGCCCCTGGAGCTAGGGTTAGGGGACCCAGAGGTAGGGCCCCTGGAGCTAGGGTTAGGGCCCCCAGGGAAAGGGCCCCTGGAGCTAGGGTTAGAGCCCCAGGGAAAGGGTCTGTGGAGCGATGGGCAGGGCCCCCAGGGAACGGACCCCTGTAGCTAGGGTTAGGGAACCCAGGGGTAGGGCCCCTGGAGCTAGGGTTAGTGCGACCAAAGAAAGGTCCCCGGAAGCTAGGTTTAGGGGAACCAAGGAAAGGGCTCCTGGAGCTAGGATTAGGGCCCCAAGGGAAAGGGACCATGGAGCTAGGCTTAGGGCCCCCAGGTAAAGAGCCCCTGGAGCTAAGGTGAAGTGACCCAAGGAAAGGACCCCTGGAGCTAGGGTTAGGGGACCCAGGGGTAGGGCCCCTGGAGCTAGGGTTAGGGCCCCCAGGGAATGGGCCCCTGGTGCTAGGGTTAGGGTCCCCAGAGAAAGGGCACCTGGAGCTAGGGTTCGGGGACTCACGGGTAAAGCGCCTGGGGCTAGGGTTAGCACCCCAGGGAAAGGGCCCCTGGAGCTAGGGTTATAGCCCCCACGGGCTACAGGAGCTAGGGTTAGGGCCCCCGAGGATAGGGCCCTTTGAGCTAGGGTTAGGGCCCCCAGGGAAAGAGCCCCTGGAGCTAGAATTAGGGCCCCCAGGGAAAGGGCCGATGGAGCTAGGGTTAGGGGACCCAGGGGAAGGGCCCCTGGAGCTAGGGTTAGGGGACCCAGAGGTAGGGCCCCTGGAGCTAGGGTTAGGGCCCCCAGGGAAAGGGCCCCTGGAGCTAGGGTTAGTGCGACCAAAGAAAGGTCCCCGGAAGCTAGGTTTAGGGGAACCAAGGAAAGGGCTCCTGGAGCTAGGATTAGGGCCCCAAGGGAAAGGGACCATGGAGCTAGGCTTAGGGCCCCCAGGTAAAGAGCCCCTGGAGCTAAGGTGAAGTGACCCAAGGAAAGGACCCCTGGAGCTAGGGTTAGGGGACCCAGGGGTAGGGCCCCTGGAGCTAGGGTTAGGGCCCCCAGGGAATGGGCCCCTGGTGCTAGGGTTAGGGGACCCAGGGTAAGGGCCTCTGGAGCTAGGGTTACGGTCCCCAGGGAAAGGGCCCCTGGAGCTAGGGTAAGGGCCCCCAGGCAAAGGGACCCTTGAACTAGGGTTAGGTGACCCAGGGGTAGAGCCTCTCGAGTTAGGATTAGAAACCCCAGGGATAGGGAATCTGGAGCTCGGGTTAGAGCCCCCAGGAGCTAGGGTTAGGAGACCCAGGAAAAGGGCCCCTGGAGCTATGGTTAAGGGACCCAGGGATAGGGCACATGGCGCTAGGGTCAGGGCCCCCAGGGAAAGGGGCCCTGGAGCTAGGGTGAGGGGACCCAGGGACAGAGCCCCTGGAGCTTGGGTTAGGGCCCCCAGGGAAAGGTCTCTTGGAGGTAGGGTTAGGGCCTCCAGGGAAAGGGCCCCCGGAGCTTGGTTTAAGGCCCCAAGGGAAAGGGCCCGGACCTCAGGTTAGTGCCCCAAGGGAAATGGTCCCTGGAGTAACGGTTAGGGTACCCAGGGAATAGGCCCCTGGAGCTAGGGTTAGGAGACCGAGGGGTAGGGCCCCTTGGAGCTAGGGTTAGGGACCCCAGGGAAAGTGCCCCTGGATCTAGGGTTAGGGCCTCCAGGGAAAGGGGCACTGGAGCTAGGGTGAGGGGACCCAGGGACAGGGCTTCTGGATCTTGGGTTAAGGCACCCAGGGAAAGGGCCCATGGAGCTCTGGTTAGAGCCCCCAGGGGTAAGGCCCCTGGAGCTAGGGTTAGGAGAGCAAGGGGTAGGGCCCCTGGAGCTAGCGTTAGGGCCCCAGGGAAAGGGCCCCTGGAGCTATGGTTAAGGGACCCAGGGGTAGGGCAGATGGAGCTAGGGTTAGGGCCCGCAGGGAAAGGGCCCCTGGAACTTGGGTTATGGGACCCAGGGGTAGGGCCCCTGGAGCGGGGGTTAGGGCCCCCAGGGAACAGGCCCCTGTAGTTAGGGTTAGGGAACCCAGGGGTAGGGCCCCTGATGCTAGGTTTACGGGACCCAGGGAAACGGACCTTGGTGCTAGGATTAGGGGACCCAGGGAAAGGGCCCCCGGAGCTAGGGTTAGGAGACCCAGGGAAAGGGCCCCTGGAGCTTTGGTTAGGGGACCCAGGGAAAGGGCCCCTGGAGCTTTGGTTAGGGGACCCAGGTAAAGGGCCCCTGGAGCTAGGGTTCGGGGACTCACGGGTAAAGCGCCTGGGGCTAGGGTTAGCCCCCCAGGGAAAGGGCCCCTGGAGCTAGGGTTATAGCCCCCATGGGCTACAGGAGCTAGGGTTAGGGCCCCCGAGGATAGGGCCCTTTGAGCTAGGGTTAGGGCCCCCAGGGAACGAGCCCCTGGAGCTAGGGTTAGAGCCCCAGGGAAAGGGTCTGTGGAGCGATGGGCAGGGCCCCCAGGGAACGGACCCCTGTAGCTAGGGTTAGGGAACCCAGGGGTAGGGCCCCTGGAGCTAGGGTTAGTGCGACCAAAGAAAGGTCCCCGGAAGCTAGGTTTAGGGGACCCAAGGAAAGGGCTCCTGGAGCTAGGATTAGGGCCCCAAGGGAAAGGGACCATGGAGCTAGGCTTAGGGCCTCCAGGGAAAGAGCCCCTGGAGCTAAGGTGAAGTGACCCAAGGAAAGGACCCCTGGAGCTAGGGTTAGGGGACCCATGGGTAGGGCCCCTGGAGCTAGGGTTAGGGCCCTGAGGGATGGGGCCCCTGGAGCTAGGGTTTGGGGCCCCAGGCAAAGAGCCCCTGGAGCTATGTTATGGGCTCCCAAGGAAAGGGCCTCTGGAGCAATGGTTTGGGCCCCCAGGGAAAGGGCCCATGAAGCTAGTGCTGGGGATCCAGGGGAAGGGCCCCTGGAGCTAGGGTTACAGCCCCCAGGGAAAGGACCTCCGGAGCTAGAGTTAGGGCCCCCAGGGAAAGGGCCCTTTGAGCTAGGGTTAGGGACCCCAGGGAAAGAGCCCCTGGAGCTAGGATTTGGGCCCCCAGGGAAAGGGCCCCTGGAGCTCGGGTTAGGGGATCCAAGTGTAGGGCCCCTGGAGCTAGGGTTAGGGGACCCAGGGAAAGGGCCCATGAAGCTAGTGCTGGGGATCCAGGAGAAGGGCCCCTGGAGCTAGGGTTACAGCCCCCAGGGAAAGGGCCCCTGCAGATAGGGATAGGGCCCCGAAGGAAAGGGCCCCTTGAGCTAGGTTTAGCGCCCCCAGGGAAAAGGCCCCTGTAGCTAGGGAAAGAGCCCGTGGAGCGACGGTTAGTACCCCCAGGGAAAGGGACACTGGAGCTAGGGTAAGGGGACCTAGGGGTAGAGCCACTGGAGCTAGGGTTAGGGTGCCCAAAAAAAGGGCCCCTGAAGGTAGGTTTAGGAGATCCAAGGAAAGGACCCCTGGAGCTAGGGTTAGGGCCCCCAGGGAAAGGGCACCTGGAGCTAGGGTTAGGGGACTCAGGGGTAGGGGCCCTGGAGCTAGTATTATTGCCCCCAGGGAAAGGGCCCCTGGAGCTAGGTTTAGCGGAGCCAAGGAAAGGGACCATGGAGCTAGGGTTAGGGGACTCAGGGAAAAGGTCCCTGGAGCTAGGATTTGGGCCCCTAGGGGAAAAGCCCCTGGAGGTAGGGTTTGGGGACCCAAGGATAGTGCCACTGGAGCTAAAGTTATGGCCCCCAGGGAAAGGGCCCTTGGAGCTAGGGTTAGGGTCCTCAGGGAAAGGGCTCCTGGAGCTAGTGTTAGAGGACCCTGGGTAAGGCCCCTGGAATGAGGGTTTGGACCCCTAGGGAAAGGGTCCCTGGAGCTAGGGTTAGGGCCCTAGGGAAAAGGTCCCTCATTCTAGGGTTTGGGCCCCCAGGGGAAGAGCTCCTGGAGGTAGGGTTAGGGGACCAAGGGAAAGGGGCCCTGGAGCTATGGTTATTAGACCCAGGGGTAGAGCCCCTAGGGCTAGGGTTAGGGACCCCAGGGAAAAGGCCCCTGGATCTAGGGTTAGGGCCCACAGGCAAGGGGTCCCTGGAGCTATGGTTTGGGATCCCAGGGATAGGGCCCCTGAAGCTAGGGTTAGGATCCCCAGGGAAAGGACCCCTGGAGCTAGGCTTAGGGTCCCAAGGAAAGGGCCCCTGGAGCTAGGGTTAGGGCCCCAGCGAATGGGCCCCTGGAGCTTGGTTTAGGGGACCCAGGGAAAGGGCCCCTGTAGCTAGGTTTAGGGACCCCAGGGAAAGGACCCCTGGAGCTTGGGTTAGTGGAGCCAGGGGTAGGACCCTGGAGCTAGGGTTAGGGTCCCCAGGCAAAGTCACCCTGGAGCTAGGATTTGGGCCCCCAGGGAAAGGACGAGAGAAATTCCAGTTAAGGCTCACAGGGAGAAGGCCCCTGGAGCTAGGGTTAGCGGACCCAGGTGTAGGGCCCCTGGAGCTAGGGTTAGGGGACCTACGGGTAGGGCCCCTGCAGCTAGGATTAGGACCCCCAGGGAAAGAGCTCCTGGTACTAGGGTTAGGGGACCCAGGGGTACGGCCCCTGGAGCTAGGGTTAGGGCCTCCAGTGGTCGGGCCCTTGGAGCTAGGGTTGCAGCCCTCCGGGAAAGGGCACCTGGAGCTAGGGTTAGGGGACCCAAGGAAAGAGCCCCTGGATCTAGGGTTTGGAGACCCAGGGAAAGGGTACCTGGAGCTAAGTTTAGGTCCCCCAGAGAAAGGGCCCCCGGAGCTAGGGTAAGGTGACCAAGGGGTAGGGCCCCCGGAGCTAGGGATAGGCCCCCAAGGGATAGGGCCCCAGAGCTAGGCTTAGGGGACCCAGGGAACAATCCTCTGGAGCTAGGGTTAGAGGACCCACGGAAAAGACCCCTGGAGCTACGGTTAAGGCCCCCAGGGAAAGGGCTCCTGGAGCTGGGCCTAGGGCGCCCAGGGAAAGGGCCCCTGGAGCTAGGGTTAGGGGATCAAGGGAAAGGACGCCTGGAGCTACGGTTAGGGGACCTAGGGAAAGGGCCCCTGGAGCTAGGGTTAGAGCCCCAGGGAAAGGGCCCCTGGATCTAGGGTTAGGGCCCCCCACTGAATGGGCCCATGGAGCTAGGGGTAAGGGACGAAGGGGTAGGGTCCCTGGAGGTAGAACTGGGCCCCCAGGGAAAGAGCCCCTGGAGCTGGGGTTAGGGGCCCCAGGGAAAGGGCCCCTGGAGCAATAGTTAGGGGACCTAGGCGTAGGGCTCCTGGAGCTAGGGTAAGGGCCCCCAGGGAAAGGGCACCTGTAGCTAGAGTTTGGGCCCCCAGGGATAAGGCCCCTGGAGCTAGGGTTAGGGCCCCCAGGGAAAGGGTCCTGGAGCTATGGTTACAGGACCCAGAGAAAGGGCCCCTGGAGCTAGGGTTAGAGCCCACAGGGAAAGGGCCCGCGGAGCTAGGGTTAGGGTCCCCAGGGAAAGGGCCCCCGGAGCTAGGGTTAGGGGACCGAGTGGTAGGGCCCCTGGAGCTAGGGTTAGGGACCCCAGGGAAAGGGCCCTTGGAGCTAGGGTTAGGGGACCCAGGGAAAGGGCCCCTGGAGCTAGGGTTAGGGGACCCAGGGAAAAGGCCCCTGGAGCTAGGGTTAGGATGCCCCAGGGAATGGGCCCATGGAGCTATGGATAGGGGACCAAGGCGTAGGGCCCCTTTAGGTAGAATTAGTGCCCCTAGGGTAAAGGCCCGTGCAGCTAGGGTTAGAGACCCAGGGAAAGGGCCTCTGGAGCAAGATTTAGGAGACCCAGGGGTAGGGCCCCTGGAGCTGAGGTTAGGGCCTTCAGGGAAAGGGTTCCTGGAGCTAGGGTTATGGGACCCAGGGGTAGGGCCAATGGAGCTAGGGATAGGGCCCCTGGAAAAGACCCCTAGAGCTGGGGATAAGGGACCGAGGGAAAGGGCCCCTGGAGCTAGGGTTAGAGCCCCCAGGGAAAGGGCTCCTGGAGCTATATTTTGGGTCCCCAGGGAAAGGGCCTCTGGAACAAGGCTTCTGGCCACCAGGGAAGGGGATCATGGAGTTATGGTTAGGGGACCAATGGATAGGGCCCCTGGAGCTAGAGTTAGGGCTCCCAATGAAAAGGGCCCCCAGAGCTAGGGTTAGGGTCCCCAGGGAAAGGACCCCTGGAGCTACGGTTAGGGGACCCAGGGAAAAGGCCCCTGGAGCTAGGGTTAGGAAACCCAGGGGTAGGGCTCCTGCAGCTAGGGTTAGGGGACCCAGGGAAAGGGCCCCTGGAGCTAGGGTTAGAGCCCCCAGGGAAAGAGCCCCCGAAGCTAGGGTAAGGGTCCCCAGGGAAAGGGCCCCTGGAGCTAGTTTTAGGGTCCCCAGGGAATGGGCCCCCAGAGCTAGGGTTGGGGTCCCCAGGGAAAGGGCCCCGGAGCTAGGGTTAGGGGATCGAGGGGTTGGGCCCCTTGAGCTAGGTTTAGCGCTCCCACGGAAAGGGCCCCTGGAGCTAGGCTTAGGGGACCCAGGGAAAGGGGCCCTGGAGCTTGGGTTAGAGACCAGATGAAAAGGGCCGTTGGAGCTAGGGTTTGGACCCCTAGGAAAAGGGCCCCTGGAGCTAGGGTTAGGGCCCCCAGGGAAAGAGCCTCTGGAGCTAGGGTTTGGGCCCCCAGGCAAGGAGCCCCTAGAGCTACAGTTAGGGGACCCAGAGAAAGGGCCTCTGGAGCTAAGGTTAGGGCCCCCAGAGAAAGGGACCCAGGAGCTCGCGTTAGAGGACCCAGGGGTAAGGCCGCTGGAGCTAGGGTTCGGGGACTCAGGGGTAGAGCCCCTGGAGCTAGGATTAGCGCCCCAAGGGAAAGAGCACCTGGAGCTAGGGGTATTGCCCCCAGGGAAGGGCCCCAGTAGCTAGGGTTAGGGCCCCCAGGGAAAAGGCCCTTTGAGCTAGGTTTAGGGCCCCCAGGGAAAGAGCCCCTGGAGCTAGGATTAGGGCACCCAGGGAAAGGGCCCCTGGAGCTAGGGTTAGGGGACCGAGGAGTAGGGCCCCTGCAGCTAGGGTTAGGGCCTCGAGGGAAAGGGCCCGTTGAGCTAGGTTAAGCGCCCCCAGTGAAAAGGCCCCTGGAGCTAGGGTTAGGGCCCCAGGGAAAGGGCCCGTGGAGCAAGGGTTATGACGTCCAAAAAAAGGGCCCCTGAAGCTAGGGTAAGGGGACCCAGGGGTAGGGCCCCTGGAGCTAGGGTTATGACGTCCAAAAAAAGGGCCCCTGAAGCTAGGTTTAGGGGACCCAAGGAAAAAACCCCTGGAGCTATGGTTTGGGTCCCCAGGGAAACAGCCCCTGGAGGTAGAGTTAGGGGACCCAGGGGTAGAGCCCCTGGAGCTAGGGTTAGGGCCCCCATGGAATGGGCCCCTAGAGCTAGGGTTAGAGCCAACAGGAACACGGCCACTGGAGCTAGGGTTTCGGCCCTTAGGGAAAGGGCCCCTGGAGCTAGGGTTAGGGGACCAAAGGAAAGGGCCCCTGGAGCTAGTTTTAGGGGACCCAGGGAAAAGGCCCTTGGAGCTAGGGTTAGGGGACCCAGGGGTAGGGCCCCTGGAGTTAGGGTTAGTGGACCCAGGGAAAGGGCCCCTGGAACTAGGGTTAGAGCCCCCAGGGTAAGAGCCACCGAAGCTCGGGTTAGGGTCCCCAGGGAAAGGGCCCCCGGGGCTAGGGTTATGGGACCAAGGGGTAGGGACCCTGGAGCTAGTGTTAGGACCACCGGGGAAAGAGAATCCTGGAACTAGAGTTAGGGCCCCCAAGAAAAGGGCCCCTGGAGCTAGGGTTCGGGGACCCAGGGAAAAGGCCCCTGGAGCTAGGATTAGGTCCCCAGGGAAAGGGCCCGTGGAGCTAGCGGTGGGGACCTAGGGATAGGGCTACGGGAGAAAGGGTTATGGCCTCCAGGGAAAGTGCCCCTGGAGCTAAGGTTAGGGGACCCAGGGGTACGGTGCCTGGAGCTAGGGTTAGGACCACCGGGGAAAGAGGTCCTGGAGCTACGGTTAGGGCCCACAAGGAAAGGCCCCCTGGAGCTAGGGTTTGGGCCCCCAGGAAAGAGCTCCTGGAGCTAGGGTTAGGGGACCCATAAGTATGACCCTCGGAGTGAGGGTTAGGGCCCCCAAGGAAAGGGCCCGCAGAGCTAGGGCTGGGCCCCGAGGGAAAGGGCCCCTGGAGCTAGGGTTAGGGGACCGAGGGAAAAGGACCCTGGAGCTAGGGTTAGGGGACCCAGGGGTAGGGCCCCTGGAGCTATGGTTACAGGACCCAGAGAAAGGGCCCCTGGAGCTAGGGTTAGAGCCCACAGGGAAAGGGCCCGCGGAGCTAGGGTTAGGGTCCCCAGGGAAAGGGCCCCCGGAGCTAGGGTTAGGGGACCGAGTGGTAGGGCCCCTGGAGCTAGGGTTAGGGACCCCAGGGAAAGGGCCCTTGGAGCTAGGGTTAGGGGACCCAGGGAAAGGGCCCCTGGAGCTAGGGTTAGGGGACCCAGGGAAAAGGCCCCTGGAGCTAGGGTTAGGATGCCCCAGGGAATGGGCCCATGGAGCTATGGATAGGGGACCAAGGCGTAGGGCCCCTTTAGGTAGAATTAGTGCCCCTAGGGTAAAGGCCCGTGCAGCTAGGGTTAGAGACCCAGGGAAAGGGCCTCTGGAGCAAGATTTAGGAGACCCAGGGGTAGGGCCCCTGGAGCTGAGGTTAGGGCCTTCAGGGAAAGGGTTCCTGGAGCTAGGGTTATGGGACCCAGGGGTAGGGCCAATGGAGCTAGGGATAGGGCCCCTGGAAAAGACCCCTAGAGCTGGGGATAAGGGACCGAGGGAAAGGGCCCCTGGAGCTAGGGTTAGAGCCCCCAGGGAAAGGGCTCCTGGAGCTATATTTTGGGTCCCCAGGGAAAGGGCCTCTGGAACAAGGCTTCTGGCCACCAGGGAAGGGGATCATGGAGTTATGGTTAGGGGACCAATGGATAGGGCCCCTGGAGCTAGAGTTAGGGCTCCCAATGAAAAGGGCCCCCAGAGCTAGGGTTAGGATCCCCAGGGAAAGGACCCCTGGAGCTACGGTTAGGGGACCCAGGGAAAAGGCCCCTGGAGCTAGGGTTAGGAAACCCAGGGGTAGGGCTCCTGCAGCTAGGGTTAGGGGACCCAGGGAAAGGGCCCCTGGAGCTAGGGTTAGAGCCCCCAGGGAAAGAGCCCCCGAAGCTAGGGTTAGGGTCCCCAGGGAAAGGGCCCCCGGAGCAAGGATTATGGGACCGAGGGGTAGGGACCATGGAGCTAGGGTTAGGACCACCGGGGAAAGAGCTCCTGGAACTAGAGTTAGGGCCCCCAAGGAAAGGACCCCTGGAACTAGGGTTCGGGGACCCAGGGAAAGGGCCCATGGAGCTATGGTTAGGGTCCCCAGGGAAAGGGCCCGTGGAGCTAGGGCTGGGGACCCAGGGATAGGGCTCCGGGAGCAAGGGTTATGGCCCCCAGGGAAAGAACCCCTGGAGCTAAGGTTAGGGGACCCAGGGGTAGGGCACCTGGAGCTAGGGTTAGGAGCACCGGGGAAAGAGCTCCTGGAGCTAGGGTTAGGGCCCCCAAGGAAAGGGCCCCTGGAGCTAGGGTTTGGCCCCCAGGAAAAGGGCCTCTGGAGCAAGGCTTATGGCCACCAGGGAAAGGGCCCATGGAGCTAGGGTTAGGGGACTAATGGGTAGGGCCCCTGGAGCTAGCATTAGGGCCCCCAAGGAAAGGCCCCCCCAGAGCTAGGGTTAGGGACCCCAGGGAAAGGGCCCCTGGAGCTAGGGTTGGGGGACCCAGAAAAAAGGCCCCTGGAGCTAGGGTTAGGGGACCCAGGGAAAGGGCCCCTGGAGCTAGGGTTAGAGCCCGCAGGGAAAGAGCCCCACGAGCTAGGGTTAGGGTCCCCAGGGAAAGGGCCCCCGGAGCTAGGGTTATGGGACCAAGGGGTAGGGACTCTGGAGCTAGGTTTAGGGCCCCTAAGGAAAGGGCCCCTGGAGCTAGGGTTCGGGGACCCAGGGAAAGGGCTCCTGGATCTATGGTTAGGGCCCCCAGGGAAAGGGCCCGCGGAGGTAGGGTTAGGGGAGGTTGGGCCCCTGGAGCTACAGTTAGGGCCCCCAAGTGGTTGGGCCCTGGAGCTAGGTTTAGGGAACCAAGAGGTTGGGCCCGTGGAGCTAGGGATAAGGGACAAAGAGGTTTGGCCCCTGGAGTAGGGTTAGGGTCCCCATAGGTTGGGACCCTGGAGCTAGGATTGGGGGATCAAGGGGTTGGGGCCCTGGAGCCAGGGTTATTGCCCCGAGAGGTTGGGCCCCCGGAGCTAAGGTTAGGGACCCCAGGGGTTGGGCGCCCGGCGCCAGGGTTAGGCGACAAAGCGGTTGGGCTCCCGGAGCTAGGGTTATGGCCCCCAGGGGCTGAACCGCTGGAGCTAGGGTTAGGGGACCCAGGGGTTGGGTCCTGGAGCTGGGGTTTGGGCCCCCAGGGGTTGGGCTAATGGAATTAGGGTTAGGGGACCCAGGAATTGGGACCCTGGAGCCAGGGTTAGGGCCCCCAGGGGTTGCAACCCTGGAGCTAGGGTTATGGGACCCTAGGGTTGGGCTCCTGGAGCTAGGGTTAGGGTCTCCAGGGTTTGGGCCCCTGAAGCTAGGGTTAAGAGACCCAGGGGTTGGGGCCCTGGAGCTAGGGTTAGGGCCTCCAGGGGTTGGGCTAATGGAATTAGGGTTAGGGGACACAGGGATTAGGCCCCTGGAGCTAGGGTTAGGGCCCCCAGGGGTTGGGCCCCTGGAGATAGGGATTGGGGACCCTGGGGTTGGGCCCCTGAAGCTAGGGTTAGGTCCCCCAGGGGTTGGGCCCCTGGAGATAGGGTTAGGGTACCCAGGGGTTGAGCCCCTGGAGCTAAAGTTAGGGCCTCCAGGGGTTGGACTCTTGGAGCTAGAGTTACGGGACCCTGGGGCTGGGCTGCTTGAGCTAGGGTTAGGGCCCCCGAGGGTTTGGGCCCCTGGAGCTAGGGTTAGATGACCCAGGGGTTGGACCCCTGGAGCTAGAGTTAGGGTCCCCAGTGTTTGGGCCCCTGGAGCTAGGTTTAGGGCCAAAAGAGGTTGGGCTCCTGGAGCTAGGGTTAGGGGACTCAAAGGTTGAGCTCCTGGAGCTAGGGTTAGGGCCCCCAAAGTTTGGACCCCTGGAGCTAGGATTAGGGGACCAAGGGGTTGGGCCCCTGAAGCCAGGGTTAGGGCCCTGAAGGGTTGGGCCCCCGGAGCTAAGGTTAGGGCCCCCACAGGTTGGTCCCCCGGCGCCAGGGTTAGGGGACCCAGTGGCTGGGACCCTGGAGCTAGGGTTAGGGCCCCCAGGGGTTGAATCGCTGGAGCTAGGGTTATGGGACGCAGGGGTTGGGCCCTGGAGCTAGGTTTTGGGCCCCCAGGGGTTGGGCCCCTGGAGCAAGTGTTAGGGGACCCAGGGGTTGGGCCCCTGTAGTTAGAGTTAGGGCACCCTGGGATTGGGCCCGTGGAGCTAGGGTTAGTGGACCCAGGGTTTGAAATCCTGGAGCTAGGGTTCGGGGACCCAGGGGTTGGGCCCCTGGAGCTAGGATTAGGCGACCTAGGGGTTGGGTCCCTGGAGCTAGGGTTCGGGCCTACAGGGGTTGGGCCCATGGAGCTAGGGTTAGGGGACGCAGTGGTTGGGCCCCTGGAGCTAGGGTTAGGACCCCCAGGGGTTGGGCACTTGAACTAGGGTTAGGGGACCCAGGGGTTGGGCCCCTGGAGCAACGGTTAGAGCCCCCAGGGGTTGGACCCCTGGAGCTAGGGTTAGGGGACCCAGTCGTTGCACCCCTGGAGCTAGGGTTAGGTCCCCCAGGGGTTGGGCCCTGGAGCTAGGGATAGGGGACCCAGGGGTTGGGCCCCTTGAGCTAGGGTCAGGGGACCCAGGGTTTTGGCCCCTGGAGTTAGTGTTAGGGCCCCCACGGTTTGAGTCCCTGCAGCAAGGATTAGGGGACCCAGGGGTTGGGCCTCTGGAGCTAGATTTAGGGTCCCCAGTGGTTGGCCCCTGAGCTAATTTCAGGGCGAAAAAGAGGTTGGGCCCCTGGAGCTAGGGTTAGGGGACTCAGAGGTTGGGCTCCTGGAGCTAGGGTTTGGGCCCCCAGAGGTTGGGCCCCTGGAGCAAGGGTTAGGGGACCTTGGGGTTGGGCCCGTGCAGCCAGGGTTAGGACCCCGAGGTGTTGGGCCCCCGGAGCTAAGGTTAGGGCACCCAGGGGTTGGACCCTCGGCGCCAGGGTTAGGGGACCCAGCAGTTGGGCCCCCGGAGCTTGTGTTAGGGCCCCCAGGGGTTGAACGACTGGAGCAAGGGTTGGGGACCCAGGCGTTGGGCCCTGGAGCTAGGGTTTGGGCCCCCAGAGGTTGGGCCCGTGGAGCAAGGGTTAGGGGACCTAGGGGTTGGGCCCCTGTAGCTAGTTTTAGGGCCCCCAGGAGCTGGGCCCATTGAACTAGGGTTACTGGACCCAGGATTTGAGCCCCTGGAGCTAGGGTTCGGGCCCACAGGGGTTGGGCTCCTGGAGCTAGAGATAGGGCCCCAAGGGTTGGGACCCTGGAATTTGGGTTAGATGACCCAAGGTTTGGGCCCCTGGAGGTAGGGTTAGGGCCCCCAGGGGTTGGGACCCTGGAGCAAGGGTTAAGGGACTCAGTGGTTGGCCCCCTGGAGCTAGGGTGAGGAGCCCCAGGGGTTGGGCCCCTGGAGCTAGGGTTGGGGGACCCAGGGGTTGGGCCCCTGGAGGTAGGGTTAGGGCCCCCAGGGGTTGGGCCCCTGGAGCAAGGGTTAAGGGACTCAGTGGTTGGCCCCCTGGAGCTAGGGTGAGGAGCCCCAGGGGTTGGGCCCCTGGAGCTAGGGTTGGGGGACCCAGGGGTTGGGCCCCTGGAGCTAGGGTTTGGGCCCCCAGGGGTTGAGTCGTAGAGCTAGGGTTTGGGGATTCAGAGGTTGGGCCCCTGGACCTAGTGTTAGGACCCCCAGGGGTTGGTCCCCTGGAGCTAGGGTTAAGGCCCACAGGGTTTGAGACCCTAGAGCTAGGGTTAGGGGATTCAGGGTTTGGGCCCTTGGAGCTAGCGTTAGGGCTCCCAGGGGTTGGGCCCCTGGAGCTAGGGTTAAGGGACCCTGGGGTTGGGCCCCAAAAGCAAGGGTTAGGGCCCCCAGGGGTTGGACCCCTGGAACTAGGGATAGGGGTGCCAGGGGGTGGGCCCCTGGAGACGGGTTGGGGCTCGCAAGGGTTGGGCCCCTGGAGCGAGGTTTTTGGGGCCCCAGGGGTTGGGCCCCTGGAGGTAGGGTTAGGGTACCTAGGGGCTGGGACCATGGAGCTGGGGTTAGAGCCCCCAGGGGTTGGACCCCTGCAGCTAGGGTTAGGGCCCCCAAGGGGTTGAGAACTGGAGCTAGGGTTAGGGCCCCCAGTGGTTTGGCCCTTGAACTATAGTTAGGGGACGAAGGGGTTGGGCCCCTGGGGCTAGCGTTAGGGCCCTCAGGTGTTGGGCCCCTGGAGATAAGGTTAGGGCCACCAGGGTTTGGGCCCTTGAACTACGATTAGGGGACCCAGGGGTTGGGGCACTGGAGCTAGGGTTAGGGCCCCCAGGGGTTAGGCCCCTGGAACTACGGTTAGGGCCAACAGGGGTTGGGCCCTTGGAGCTATAGTTAAGGGACCCAGGGGTTGGGCAGCTGCAGCTAGGGTTAGGGCCCCCAGGGGTTGGGCCCCTGGAGCTAGGGCTGGGGGACCCTGGGGTTGGGCCCCTGGAGCTAGGGTTAAAGCCCACAGAGTTTGGGACCCTGGAGTTAGGGTTAGGGGACCCAGGGGTGGGCCCCTGCAGCTAGGTTTATGGCGCCCAGTGGTTGGGCGGATGGAGCTTGGGTTAGGGTACCCAGGGATTGGGCCCCTGGAGCTAGGGTTAGGGTACCCAGGGGTTGAGCCCCTGAAGGTAGGTTTAGGGCCTCCAGGGGTTGCACCCCTGGAGCTAGAGTTAGGGGACCCTGAGGTTAGGCTGCTGAAGCTAGGGTTAGGGCCCCCCAGGGGTTGGGCCCCTGGAGCTAGGGTTAGATGACCCAGGGGTTGGACCCCTGGAGCTAGAGTTAGGGTCCCCAGTGGTTGGGCCCCTGGAGCTAGGTTTAGGGCCAAAAGACGTTAGGCCCCTGGAGCTAGGGTTAAAGGACTCAGAGGTTGGGCTCCTGCATCTAGGGTTAGGGCCCCCAAAGTTTGGGCCCCTGGAGCTAGGATTAGGGGACCAAGGGGTTGGACCCCTGAAGCCAGGGTTAGGGCCTCGAGGGGTTGGGCCCCCGTAGCTAAGGTTAGGGCCCCCAGGGGTTGAACCACTGGAGCTAGGGTTAGGGGACCCAGCGGTTGGGCCCCCGGAGCTAGGGTTAGGGCCCCCAGGGGTTGAACCACTGGAGCTAGGGTTAGGCGACCCAAGGGTTGGGCCCTGGAGCTAGGGTTTGGGCCCCCAGGGGTTGGGCCCCTAGAGCAAGGGTTAGGGGACCCAGGGGTTGGGCCCCTGGAGCTAGTTTTAGGGCCCCCAGGGGTTCGGCCCGTGGAGCTAAGGTTACTGGACCCAGGCTTTGAGCTCCTGGAGCTAGGGTTCGGGGACCCAGTGGTTGGGCCCCGGGAGCTAGGGTTAGGCGACCGCGGGGTTCGGACCCTGGAGCTAAGGTTCGGGCCCACAGGGGTTGGGCTCCTGGAGCTAGGGATAAGGCCCCCAGGGGTGGGTCCCTGGAATTAGGGTTAGATGTCCTAGGTGTTGGGACCCTGGAGCTAGGGTTAGGGCCCCGAGGGGTTGGGATCCTGGAGCTAGGGTTAAGGGACCCAGGGGTTGAGCCCCTGGAGCTAGGGTCAGGGTCCCCTGGGGTTGGACCCCTGGAGCTACAGTTAGGGCCCCCAGGGGTTGGGCCCCTGGAGCTAGGGTTAGGCGACCCAGGGTTTTGGCCCTTGGAACTGGGGTTAGGGCCCCCAGGGATTGGGTCCCTGGAGCTAGGATTATGGGACCCAGAGGTTGGGCCCCTTCAGCTAGAGTTAGGGCCCCCACGTGGTTGGGCCCTGGAGCTAGGTTTAGGGAACCAAGAGGTTGGGCCCGTGGAGCTAGGGATAAGGGACAAAGAGGTTTGGCCCCTGGAGCTAGGGTTAGGGTCCCCATAGGTTGGGCCCCTGGAGCTAGGATTAGGGGACCAAGGGGTTGGGGCCCTGGAGCCAGGGTTATTGCCCCGAGAGGTTGGGCCCCCGGAGCTAAGGTTAGGGACCCCAGGGGCTGGGCGCCCCGCGCCAGGGTTAGGCGACAAAGCGGTTGGGCCCCCGGAGCTAGGGTTATGGCCCCCAGGGGCTGAACCGCTGGAGCTAGGGTTAGGGGACCCAGGGGTTGGGTCCTGGAGCTGGGGTTTGGGCCCCCAGGGGCTTGGCCCCAGGAGCAAGGGTTAGGTGACCCAGGGGTTGGGCCCCTGCAGTTAGAGTTAGGACCCCCAGGGGTTGGGCCCGTGGAGCTAGTGTTAGGGCCCCCAGGGGCTGGGCCCTTTTAGCTATAGTTAAGGGACCCAGAGGTTGGGCCCCTGTTGCTAGGCTTAGGGCCCCCAGGGTTTGGGCCCCTGGAGCTAGGGTTAGGGCCCCCAGGGTTTTGGGCTCCTGGAGCTAGGGTTAGGGGACCCAGGGGTTGGACCCCTGGAGCTATGGTTTGGGGACCCTGTGGTTGGGCTCCTGGAGCTAGGGTTAGGGCCCCCAGGGGTTGGGACCCTGGAGCTAGTTATAGGGCCCCCAGGGATTGGGTCCCTGGGAGCTAGGATTAGGGGACACGGGCTGGGTTCCTGGAGCTAGAGTTAGGGACCCAAGAGGTTCGGCTCCTGGAGCTAGAAATAGGGGACTAAGAGGTTGGGCCCCTGGAGCTAGGGTTAGGGCCCCCATAGGTTGGACCCCTGGAGCTAGGAGTAGGGGACCAAGGGGTTGGGCCCCAGAAGCCAGGGTTAGGGCCCCGAGGGGTTGGGCCTCCGGAGCTAAGGCTAGGGACCCCAGGGGTTGGGCCCCCGGCGCCAGGGTTAGGCGACCCAGCGGTTGGGCCCCCGGAGCTAGAGTTAGGGCCCCCACGGGTTGAACCACTGGAGCTAGGGTTAGGGGACCCAGGGGTTGGGCCCTAGGGCTGGGGTTTGGGCCCCCATGGGTTGGGCTCCTGGAGCTAGGGTTAGGGGACACAGGAGTTGGGCCCCTGGAGAGAGGGTTAGGGCCCCCAGGGGTTGCAACCCTGTAGCAAGGGTTAAGGGACCCTCGGGTTGGGCTCCTGGAGCTAGGGTTAGGGTCTCCAGGGGTTGGACCCCTGGAGCTACGGTTAGCCGACCCAGGGTTTGGGCCCCTGGAGTAAGGGATAGGGGCCCCAGCGGTTGGTCCTGTAAAGCTAGGGTTAGGAGACCCAGCGGTGGGGGCGCTGGAGCTAGGGTTAGGGCCCCAGGGATTCGACTGCTGGCGCTAGGGTTAGGGCCACAGGGTTTGGGCCCCTGGAGCTAGGGTTAGGGGACCCAGGGTTTGGGCCCGTGTAGCTAGGATTACGACCTCCAGGGGTTGGGCCACTGGAGCTAGGGTTAGGGCCCCCAGGGGTTGGGCCACTGGAGCTAGGGTTAGGGCTCCCAAGGGTTGGACCCTTCGAGTTGGGGTTCGGGCCCCCAGGGGTTGGGCTCTGGAGCTAGGGATATGGGACCCAGGGTTTGGGCCCCTGTAGCTAGAGTTAGGGCCCGGAGGAGCTGGGCCCCTGGAGCTAGGGTTAGTGGACCCAGGGGTTGGGCCCCTGGAGCTAGGGTTAGGGCCTTCAGGGGTTGGGCCCCTGGAGCTAGGGTTAGGGGAGACAGGCGCTGGAACCCTAAAGCAAGGGTTAGGGCCCCCAGGGGTTGGGCCCCTGTAGTTATGGTAAGTGGACCCATGGGCTGCTCCCCTGCCCTTGGAGCTAGGGTTAGGGATCCCAAGGGGTTGGGCCCTTGAACCCATAATTAAGGGACCCAGGGATTGGGCCCTTGTAGCTAGGCTTAGGTTCCCCAGGGGTTCGGCCCCTGGAGCTAGGGTTAGGGGCCCCAGGGGTTGGGACCCTGGAGCTAGGGTTAGGGGACCCAGGTGTTGGGCCCCTGGAGCTAGGGTTAGGGACCCCAGGGGTTAGGTCCCTGGAGCTAAGGTTAGGGCCTTACTCATTGGGGTCCTGGAGCTAGGGTTATGGGACCCAGGGATCGGCCCCCTGGATCTCGGGTTATGGCCCCCAGAGGTTGGGCCCCTGGAGCTAGGGTTAGGGGACCCAGGGGTTGGGCCCCTGTAGCTATCGTTACGGGTGCCAGGGGTTGGGTCCCTGGAGCTAGGCTTAGGGCCCCCAGGGATTGGGCCCCTGGAGCTAGGGTTAGGGCCCCCAAGGGGTTGAGAACTAGAGCTAGGGTTAGGGCCCCCAAGGGTTGGGCCACTGTAGTTAGGGTTAGGGCCCCAAAGGTTTGGGCCCCTAGAGTTAGGGCTAGGGCCCCCAGGGGTTGGGCCCTGGAGCTAGGGTTAGGGCCCCCAGGGGTTGGGCCCCTGGAGCTAGGGTTAGGGGACTCAGGGATTGAGCCCCTGGATCTAGGGTTAGGGGACTCAGGGGTTGAGCCCCTAGAGCTATGATTAGAGCCCTCAGGGGTTGGACCCCTGGAGCTAGGTTCAGGGGACAGAGGGGTTGGGCCCCCGGAGCTAGGGTTAGGGCCCCGAGGGGTTGGGTCCCTGGAGATAGAGATAGAGGACCCAGGGTTTGGGTTCGTGGCCCCAGGAGTTGAGCCCCTGGAGCTAGGGTTAGGGAACCCAATGGTTGGGACCCTGGAGCTAGGGTTGGGCCCCCAGCGGTTGGGCCCCTGGAACCAGGGTTAGGGCCTCCAGGGGTTGGGCCCCTGGAGCTAGGGTTAGGGCCCCCAGTGCTTGGGCCCCTGGAGCTCGGGGAAGGGCCCCCAGGCGTTGGGTCTTTGGAGCTAGGGTTAGGGCCTCCAGGGGTTGGGCCCCTGAAGCAAGGGTTAGGGGACCCAGGGTTTGGGGCCCCAGAGCTAGTTTTACGGCCCCCAAGGGTTGGGCCTCTGGAGCTAGGGTTAGGGGACCCAAGGGTTGGGCCCCTGATTCGAGGGTTAGGGGACCCAGGGGTTGGGCCCCTGGAAGTAGGGTTAGGCCCCCAGGGGTTGGGTCCCTGGAGCTAGGGTTACGGCCCCCAGGGTTTGGGACCATGGAGCTAGCGTTTGGAACCCAGGAGTTGGGTCCCTGGAGCTAGGGTTACGGCCCCCAGGGTTTGGGACCATGGAGCTAGCGTTTGGAACCCAGGAGTTGGGCCCCTGGAGCTAGGGTTAGGGTCCCTAGGGCTTGGGCCCCAGGAACTAATGTTACATTTCCCATGGGTTTGGCCCCTAGAGCTAGGGTTAAGGGACCGAGCGGTTGGGCCCTTGAAACTAGGGTTAGGGCCACCATGGGTTGGACCTCTATAGCTAGGCTTAGGTCCCCCAGGGGTTGGGACCCTGGAGCTAGGGTTAAGGGACCCAGGGTTGGGCCCCTGGAACTAGGGTTAGGGACCTCAGGGGTTGGGCTCCTGGAGCTAGGCTTAGGACCCCCAGGGGCTGAGCCCCTGGAGCTAGGGTTAGGAGACCCAGGGGTTTGGCCCCTGGATCTAGGGTTAGTTACCCCAGGGGTTGGGCCCCTGGAGCTAGGCTTAGGACCCTCAGAGGTTGAGCCCCTGGAGCAAGGGTTAGAGGACCGAAGGGTTGGGACCCTGGAGCTAGGGTTCGGGCACCCAGGGGTTGGGCCCCTGGAGCTAGGGTTAGGACCCCCAGGGTTTGGGCCCCTGGAGCTAGGGTTAGGGAACCCAGGAGTTGGTCCCCTGGAGCTAGGGTTAGGGCCACCAGGGGTTGGGCCCCTAGCGATAGGGTTAGGGGACGAAGGGGTTTGTCCCCTGGAGCTAGGGTTAGGGCACTCAGGGTTTGGGCTCCTTTAGCTAGGGTTAGGGCCCCCAGGGGCTGGGACCCTGGAGCTATAGTTAAGGGACCCAGGGGTTGGGCCCCTGAAACTAGGGTTAGGGCCCTCAGGGGTTGGGCCTCTATAGCTAGGGTTTAGTTCCCCAGGTCTTGGACCCCTGGAGCTAGGTTTAGGGGACCCAGGGGTTTGGCCCCTGGAGCTAGGGTTAGGTACCCCAGGGGTTGGGCCCCTGGAGCTAGGCTTTGGACCCTCAGGGGTTGAGCCCCTGGAGCAAGGGTTAGAGGACCCAAGGGTTGGGACCCTGGAGCTAGGGTTCGGGCACCCAGGGGTTGGGCCCCTGGAGTTAGGGATAGGGCCCCCAGGGTTTGGGCACCTCCATCTAGGGTTATGCGACCCAGTTTTTGGCCCCTTGAGCTAGGGTTAGGGCTCCCAGTGGTTGGGCCCCTGAATCTAGGGTTGGCGACCCAGGGGTTGGCGCCCTGGAGCTAGGTTTAGGGCCACCAGGGGTTGGGCCCCTGGCGCTAGGGTTAGGGGACGAGGGGGTTGCGCCCCTGGAGCTAGGGTTAGGGCACGAAGGGGTTGGGACCCTGGAGCTAGGGTTAGGGCCCCCAGGGGTTGGGACCCTGGAACTACAGTTAAGGGACCTAGGGTTTGGGCCCCTGGAGCTAGTGATAGAGCCCCCAGGGTTTGGGTATCTGGAGCTAGATTTCTGGGACCCAGGGGTTGCGACCCTGGAGCTAGGGTTAGGGCCCCCAGGAGTTGGACAACTGGAGGTAGGGCTGGGGTCACAGGGGTTGGGCCCGTGGAGCTATTGTTAGGGCCCCCAGGGGTTTGACCCTGGAACTAGGGTCAGGGGAGCCAGGGGATGGGCCCCTGGAGCTAGGGTTAGTGCCCCCAGGGGTTGGGCCCCTGAAGCGAGGGTTAGGGGACCCAGGGTTTGGGCCAGTGGAGCTAGGGTTAGGGCCCCCAGGGGTTGGGCCCCTGGAGCTAGGGTTAGGGGACCCAGGTGTTGGGCCCCTGTAGCTAGGGTTAGGTCCCCCAGGGACTGGGCCCCTGGAGCTCGGGTTAGGGGACACAGAGGTTGGGACCCTGGAGCTATACTTAAGGGACATAGTTGGGCCCCTGAAACTAGGGTTAGGTTCCTCAGGGGTTGGGCCTCTATAGCTAGGGTTTGGTCCCCCAGAGATTGGGCCCCTGGAGCTAGGGTTAGGGGACCCAGGAGTTGGTCCCCTGGAGCTAGGGTTAGGGCCACCAGGGGTTGGGCCCCTGGCGCTAGGGTTAGGGGACGAAGGGGTTGGGCCCCTGGAGCTAGGGTTAGGGCACCCAGGGGTTGGGTCCCTGGAGCTAGGGTTAGGGCCCCCTGGGGTTGGGACCCTGGAGCTATAGTTAAGGGACCCAGGGGTTGGGCCCCTGAAACTAGGGTTAGGGCCCTCAGGGGTTGGGCCTCTATAGCTAGGGTTTGGTCCCCCAGGGGTTGGGCCCCTGGAGCTAGGCTTAGGACCCTCAGGGGTTGAGCCTCTGGAGCAAGGGTTAGAGGCCCCAAGGGTTGGGACCCTGGAGCTAGGGTTCGGGCACCCAGGGGTTGGGCCCCTGGAGTTAAGGATAGAGCCCCCAGGATTTGGGCACCTCCAGCTAGGGTTATGCGACCCAGAGGTTGGCCCCTTGAGCTAGGGTTAGGGCCCCCAGTGGTTGGGCCCCTGGAACTAGGTTTAGGGGACCCAAGGGTTGGGCCCCTAGAGTTAGGATTAGGGGACCCAGGGTTTGGGCCCCTGGAGCTAGAATTAGGGCCTGCAGTGGTTGGACACCTGGAGCTAGGTGGAGGGCCCCATTGGTTGAGCCCTTGAGCTAGGGTTAGGGGACTCAGAGGTTGGGCCCCTGGAACTAGGGTTAGGGCCCCCAAAGGTTGGGCCCCTGGAGGTAGGATTAGGGGACCAAGGGGTTGGGCCCCTGAAGCTAGGGTTAAGGCCCCCAGGAATTAGGCCCCCAGAGCTAAGGTTAGGGCCCCCAGGGTTAGGGCCCCGGAGTCAGGGTTACGGGACCCAGTGGTTGGGCCAACAGAGCTAGGGTTAGGGCCCCCAGGGATTGGACAGCTGGAGCTAGGGTTAGGGGACCCAGGGGTTGGGCCCTAGAGGTAGGGTTTGGGACCCCAGGGGTTGTGACCCTGGAGCTAGAGTTACAGAACCCTGGGGTTGGGCTCCTGGAGCTAGGGTTAGGGTCCTCAGGGGTTGGGCCCCTGGAGCCAGGGTTAGCAGACTCAGGGGTTGGAGCCCTCGACCTAGGGTTAGTGGCCCAGTGGTTGGGTCCCTGAATCTAGCGTTGGGGACCCAGGGGTTGGGGCCCTGGAGCTTCAGTTAGGGCCACCAGGGGTTGGGCCCCTGGCGCTAGGGTTAGGGGACGAGGGGTTTGGGCCCCTGGAGCTAGGGTTAGGGTACCAAGGGGTTCGGCTCCTGGAGCTAGGGTTAGGGCCCCCAGGGGTTGGGACCCTGGAGCTATATAAGGGACCTAGGGGTTGGCCCCCTGGAGATAGTGTTAGAGCCCCCAGGGTTTGGGTCTCTGGATCAAGATTTAGAGGACCCAGGGGTTGAGACCCTGGAGCTAGGGTTAGGGCCCCCAGGGCTTGGACCCCTGGAGCTAGGGCTGGGGACCCAGGGGTTGGGCCCCTGGAGCTGGTGTTAGGGCCCCCAGGGGTTTGGCCCTGGAACTAGGGTCAGGGGAACCAGGGGATGGGCCCCTGGAGCTAGGTTTAGGACCCCCAGGGGTTGGGCCCCTGAAGCGAGGGTTAGGGGACCGAGGGTTTGGGCCCCTGGAGCTAGGGTTAGGGCCCCCAGGGGTTGGGCCCCTGGAGCTAGGGTTAGGGCCCCCAGGGGTTGGGCCACTGGAGCTAGGGTTAGAGCCCCCAGGGTTTGGTCCCCTGGAGCTCGGGTTAGGGCCCCCAGGGGTTGGGCCCCTGGAGCTACGGTTAGGGACTCCAGGGGTTCGGCCCCTAAAGCAAGGGTTAGGGCACGCAGTTTTTGGGCCCCTGGAGCTAATTTTATGGCCCCCAGGGGTTGGAACCCTGGAGCTAGTTTTAGGGCCCCCAGGGGTTGGGCCCCTGGAGCCAGGGTTAGGGGACCCAGGGATTGGGCCCCTGGAACTAGGGTTAGGGCCCCCAAATGTTTTGACCCCTATACCTAGGATTAGGGGACCCAGGGGTTGGGCCCCTGCAGCGAGGGTTAGGGGACCAGGGGTTGGGCCCCAGGAACTAGGGTTAGCCCCCAAGGGTTGGGTCCCTGGAGCTAGGGTTAGGGCCCCCAGGGTTTGAGACCCTGGAGCTAGAGTTAGGGGACCTAGGAGTTGGGCCCCTGGAACTCGGGTTAGGGACCCCAGGGGTTGGTGCCCTGGAGCTAGGGTTAGGGGACCCAGGAGTTGGGCCCCTGGAGCTAGGGTTAGGACCCCCAGGGGTTGGGACCCTGAAGCGAGGGTTAGGGGACCCAGGAGTTGGGCCCCTGGAGCTATGGTTAGGGGACAAAGGCATTGGGCCCCTGGAGCTATGGTTAGTGTACCCAGGGGTTGGGACCCGGCAGCTAGGGTTAGGGGACCCAGGGTTTGGGCCCCTGTAGCTAGGGTTAGAGCCCCCAGGGGTTGGGCTCCTGGAGCTAGGGTTAGGAGACTCAGGGGTTGGGCCCCTGGAGCTAGGGTTAGGGCCCCAAGGGGTTGGGCCCCTGGAACTAGGGTCAGGGAACCCTATGGTTGGGCTCAAGGAGCTAGGGTTAGGGCCCCCAGGGTTTGGACCCATGGAGCTAAGGTTGGGGGACCCAGGGTTTTGGCCCCTGGAGCTGGGGTTTGGGGCCCCAGAGGTTGGTCCCCTGGAGCTAGTGTTAGGGGAACAAGGGGTTGGGCCCCTGGAGCTAGGATTCCCCCAGGGATTAGGCCCCTTGAGCTAGGATTAGGGATTCCAGGGGTTGGGCCCCTGGAGCTAGGGTAAGGGGCCCAGCGGTTGGGCCCCTGGAGCTAGGGTTAGGAGACCCAGTGGTTGTGCCCTTGGAGCTAGGGTTAGGGCCCCCAGGATTTGGCCCCTGGAGCTAGGGTTAGGGACCCAAGAGGTTGGGCTCCTGAATCTAGGGTTAGGGGACCCAGGGGATCGGTCCCTGGCGCTAGGGTTAGGGCGTCACGCATTGGGCCCCTAGAGCTTAAGGCCCCCAGGGTTTGGGCCTCTGGAGCTAGGGTTAGGGCCCCCAGGGGTTGTGCCCCTGGAGCTGGGGTTAAGGAACCCTGGGGTTCGGCTCCAGGAGCTAAGGTTAGGGCCCCCAGTGGTAGGAACGCTGGAGCTAAGGTTAGGGGACCCAGGGTTTTTGCCCCTGGAGCTGGGGTTTGCCCCCCCAGAGGTTGGGCCCCTGGAGCTAGGGTTAGGGGACCAAGGGGTTGATGCTCTTGAGCTAGGATTCCGGCATCCAGGGATTGGGCCCCTGGAGCTTGGATTAGGGCCCCCAGGAGTTGGGCCCCTGGAGCTAGGGTTAAGATCCAAAGGGCTTGGGTCCCAGGAGCTAAGGTTAGAGTCCCCAGGGGTTGGGCCTCTGGAGCTAGAGTTAGGGGACCCAGGGTTTGGGTCGTGAAACTAAGGTTAGTGTCCCCAGGGGTTGGGCCTCTATAGCGAGGGTTAGGTGCCCCAGGGGTTGGGCCCCTGAAGCTAGTGTTAGGGACCCCAGGGGTTGGGCCCCTGGAGCTAGGCTTAGGACCTACAGGGGTTGGGCCCCTGGAGCTAGGGTTAGGGCCCCCAGCGGTTGGGCACCTGCAGCTAGGGTTATGGGACCCAGGGGATGGCCCCTGGAGCTTGGGTTAGGACCCCCAAGGGGTTGGGCCCCTGGAGCTAGGGTTAGGGGACCCAAGGGTTGGGCCCCTGAAGCTAGGGTTAGGGCCCCCAGGGGTTGGGCCCCTGGAGCTAGGGTTAGGGTCCCCAGGGGTTGGGCCCCTAGAGCTAGGATTAGGGGACCCAGGGGTTGGGCCCCTGGAGGTAGAGTTAGGGCCACCATTGGTTGGGCACCTGGAGCTAGAGTTAGGGCCACCAGTGGTTGGGCACCTGGAGCTTGGGTTAGGTCCCCATTGGTTGGGCCCCTGGAGCTAGGGTTAGAGCCCCCAAAGGTTGGGCCCCTGGAGGTAGGATTAGGGGAGCAAGGGGTCGGGCCCCTGAAGCTAGGGTTAGGGCCCCCAGGGGTTGGGCACCCGGAGCCAGGGCTGGGGGCCCAGGGGTGGGGTCCTGGAACTAGACTTTTTGGACCCTGGTTTTGGGCTCCTGGAGGTAGGGTTAGAGTCCCAAGGGGTTGAGCCCCTGGAGCTAGCGTTAGTGGACCTAGGGGTTGGGGCCCTGGAGCTAGGGTAAGGGCCTCCAGTTGTTGGGCGCCTGGCGCTAGGGTTAGGGCCCCCAGCATTTGGGCATCTGGATGTAGGTTTAGGGGAACAAGGGGTTGGGACCCTGGATCTAGGGTTAAGGCACCCAGGGGTTGGGCCCCTGGAGCTAGGGTTAGGGAGCCAGGGGTTGAGCCCCTGGAGCTAGGGTTAGGGCCCCCAGGGGTTGGGCCCCTGGAGCTAGGGTTAGGGGACCGAGGGGTTGGGCCCCTGGAGCTAGGGTTAGGGTGCCCAACATTTCAACTCCTGGAGCTAGGGTTAGGGGACCCAGTGGTTGGGCCCCTGGAGCTAGGGTTAGGGCCCCCAGGGGTTGGGCTCCTGGAGCTAGGGATAGGGCGCCCAGGGGTTGGGACCCTGGAGCTAGTGTTAGAGGACCAAGGGGTTGAGCCCCTGGAGCTAGGGATAGGGCGCCCAGGGGTTGGGCCCCTAGAGCTAGGGTTAGAGGACCCTGGGGTTGGGACCCTGAAGCTAGGCTTACGGCCCCCAGGGGTTTGGCCCCTGGAGCTAGGGTCAGGGCCTCCAGGGGTTTGGCCCCTGGTTCTAGGGATAGAGCTCCCAGGGGTTGGGATCCTGGAGCTAGGGTTACGGGACACAGGGTTTGAGCCCCTGGAGCTAGGGTTAGCGCCCACAGGGGTGGACCCCTGAACTAGGGTTAGAGGACCCTGGAGTTGGGCTTCTGGAGCTAGGGTTAGGGACCCCAGGGGCTTGGCCCCTGCAGTTAGGGTTAGGGGACCCAGGGGTTGGGCACCTGAAGCTACGGTTAGGGGACCCGAGGGTTGGGGCCCTGGAGCTATGGCTAGGGGACCCAGGGGTTGGGCCCCTGGAACTAGTATTACGACCTCCAGCGGTTGGGCCTCTGGAGCTAGGGTTAGGGCTGCCAGGGGTTGGGCCGTGGAGCTAGGGTTAGGGGACCCAAGGGTTGGGCTCCTGGAGCTAGGGTTAGGGTCTCCATGGGTTGGGCCCCTGGAGCTACGGTTAGTGGACCAAGGGGTTGGGCCCCAGGAGCTAGGGTTAGGGCCCACAGGATTTGGGCCCCTGGTGCTAGGGTTAGGGCTCCCAGCGGTTGAGCCCCTGGACCTAGGGTTAGGGGATTCAGAGGTTGCACCCCTGGAGCTAGGGTTAGGACCCCCACGGGTTGGGCCCCTGGAGCTAGGGTTAAGTCCCCCAGCCGTTGGGCCGCTGGAACTAGGGTTAGGGGACCCAGGGGTTGGGTCTCTGGAGTTAGGGTTAGGGGACCCAGGGGTTCGGCCCCTGCAGCTAGGGTTAGGGGACCCAGGGGTTGGGCCCCTGTAGCTAGGCTTAAGGCCCAGAGGGGTTGTGCCCCTGGAGCTAGGGCTAGGGCCCCCAGAGGTTGGGCCATTGGAGCTAGCGTTAGGGCCCCCAGGGGTTGGGCTCCTGGATCTAGGGATAGGGGACCGTGGGGTTGGGCACCTGGCGCTAGGATTACGGCTCCCAGAGATTGAGTCCCTCATGCTAGGATTAGAGCCCCCAGGGGTTGGGTCATTGGAGTTAGGGATCAGGGACCCAGGAGTTGGGCCACTGGAACTAGGGTTAGGGGACCCAGGGATTGGGTCCCTGGAGCTAGGGTTCAAGCCCCCAGGGGTTGGGCCCCTGGAGCTAGGGTTAGGGCCCCCAGGGGTTGGGACCCTGGAGCTAGGGTTAGGGGACTCAGGGGTTGGGCCCCTAGAGCTACAGTTAAGGCCCTCAGTGGTTGGGACCCTGGAGGTGGGGCTAGGTCCGCAAGGGGTTCGGCCCTTGGCGCTAGGGTTAGGGGACCCAGGAGTTGGGCCCCTGTAGCTAGGCTTAGGGCCCCCAGCGTTTGGGTCCGTGGAGCTAGGGTTTTGGGACCCAGGGGTTCGGTCCCTAGAGCTAGGGCTAGGGCCCACAGGGTTTGGGCCCCTGGAGCGAGGGTTAGCGGACCCAGGGGTTGGGCCACTGGAGCTAGGGTTAGGGCTTCCAGGGGTTGGGCACCTAGAGATAGGGTTAGGAGACCCTGGGGTTGGTCCCCTGGAGTTAGGGTTAGGGGACCCAGGGGTTACGTACCTGGAGCTAGGATTAGGGCCCCCAGTTGTTGGGCCCCTGGATCTAGGGTTAGCGGACCCAGGGGTTCGGCCGCTGGAGCTATGATTAGGGCTCCAAGGGGTTAGGCACCTAGAGATAGGGTTAGGAGACCCTGGGGTTGGTCCCCTGGAGCTATGGTTAGGGATCAAAAGGTTTAGGCCAATGGAGCTAGGGTTAGGGGACCCAGGGGTTGGGCCTTTGGAACTAGGCTGAGGGCCCCCTGGGGTTGGGCCCCTGGAGCGAGGGTTAGGGCCCCAAGGGGTTGGGCCCCTGGAGCTAGGTTTAGGGGACCTAGGGTTTGGGCCCCTCTATCTAGGGTTAGGGCCCCCAGGAATTGGAGCCCTGGAGCTAGGGTTAGGGGACCCAGGGGTTGGACCCGTACAGCTAGGGTTAGGGGCCCCAGGGGTTGGGCCCCTGGAGCTAGGGTTAGGGCCTCCATTGGTTGGTACCCTGGAGCTAGGGTTAGGGGACCCTGGGGTTGGGTTTCTGGAGCTAGGGCTAGGGCCCCCAGAGGTTGGGCACCTGGAGCATCGGTTAGGGGACCAAGGGGTTGGGCACCGGGAACCAAGATTATGGCCCCCAGGGATTAGGCAACTGGAGCTAGGGTTAGGGGACCCGGGGGTTGAGCCCCTATAAAAAGGGTTAGGGCCCCCAAGGGTTGAGCCCCTGGAGCTAGGGTTAGAGGATTCAGAGGTTGGGCCCCTGGAGCTAGGGTTAAAAACCCCAGGGGTTGAAACCCTGGAGTTAGGGTTAGGAGACCCAGGGGTTGGGTCCCTGGTGCTAGGGTAAGGGCCTCCAGGGGTTGGGCCCCTAGATCTAGGGTTAGCGGACCCAGGGGTTGGGCCCCTGGAGCTAGGGTTAGGGCTCCTAGGGGTTGGGCACCTAGAGATAGGGTTAGGAGACCCTGGGGTTGGTCCCCTGGAGCTAAGGTTAGGGCTCCCAGGGTTTAGGCCCCTGGAGCTAGGGTTAGAGGACCCAGGGGTTGGGCCTTTGGAGCTAGTCTTAGGGCCCCCTGGGGTTGGGCCCTTGGAGCGAGGGTTAGGGCCCCAAGGAGTTGGGCCCCTGGAGCTAGGTTTAGGGGACCTAGGGGTTGGGCCCCTCTATCTAGGGTTAGGGCCCCCAGGGGTTGGAGCCCTGGAAATAGGTTTACGGGACCCATGGTTTGGACCCCTGCAGCTAGGGTTAGGGGTCCCAGGGGTTAGGCCCCTGTAGCTAGGCTTAGGGCCTCCCTGGGTTGGGACCCTGCAGCTAGGGTTAGGGCCCACAGGGGTTGGAACCCTGGAGCTAAGGTTAGGGAACACAAGTATTGGGCCCCTGGAGATAGGGTTAGGGACCCCAGGCCTTGGGCCCCTGGAGCTAGGGTTCGGGCCCCCAGGGGTTGCAACACTGGCGCTTGGGTTAGGGGACCCTGAGGTTGGGTTTCTGGAGCTAGGGTTAGGGCCCCCAGAGGTTCGGCACCTGGAGCTAGGGTTAGGGGACCAAAGGGTTGGGCACCGGGAGCAAGGATTACGGCCCCCAGGGATTAGGCCCCTGGAGCTAGGGTTAGGTCCCCCAGAGGTTTGGCTGCTGGAGCTAGGGTTAGGGCCCCCAGGGGTTAGGCCCCTGGAGCTATAGTTAAGGGACAGAGGGGTTGGGCCCCTCGAGCTAGGGTTAGGGCCCCCAGGGGTTGAGCCCCTGGAGCGATGGTTAGGGGACCCAAGGGTTGCGCCCCTGAAGCTAGGGTTAGGGCCCCCAGGGTTTGGACCCCTGGAGCTAAAGTTACGGCCCCCAGAGTTTGGCCCCTGGAGCTAGGGTTAGGGGACCAAGGGATCGGGCCCCTGGAGCTAGGATTATGGCCCCCAGGGATTGGGTCCCTGGAGCTAGGGTTAGGGCCCCCAGGGGTTGGGCCCCTGGAACTAGGGTTAGGGGACCCAAAGGTTCGGCCCCTGGAGCTAGGGTTAGGGCCCCCAGGGCATGGGCCCCTGGAGATAGGGTTAGGGCCCCAGGGGTTGGGCCCCTGGAGTTGGGATTATGGGACCGAAGGGTTGGGCCCCAGGAGCTAGAGTAAGGTTCCCCAGTGGTTGTTCCTCTGGAGCTAGGGTTAGGGCCCCAAGAGGTTGGACCCCAGGAGCTAGGGTTAGGGGACTCAGTGGTTGGGCCTCTGGAGCTAGGGTTAGGGCCCTGAAACGTTGGGACCCTGGAGGCAGGATTAGGGGACCAACGGTTTGGCCCCTGGAGCTAGGGTTAGGGCCCACAGGGCTTGGGCCCCTTGAGCTAGGGTTAGGAGACCCTGGGGTTAGGAGCCTAGAGCTGGGGTTAGGACCCACAGGGGTTGGACCCCTGGAGCTAGAGTTAGGGGACCCAGGGGTTCTGCCCCTGGAGCGGGTCAGGGACCCCAGGGTTTGGGCCCTAGAACTAGGGTTAGAGGACCCAGAGGTTGGTCCCCTGGAGCTAGGGTTAGGGCCCCCAGGGGTTGGGACCTTGGAGCTAGGGTTAGGGGACCCAGGGATTTGGCCCCTGGAGCTAGAATTAGGGCCCCCAGGGGGTTGGGCTCCTGGAGATTGGGTTAGGGGACCCAGGGGTTGGGCTCCTGGAGCTAAGATTACGGCCAACAGGGGTTGGGCCCCAGGAGCGAGGGTTAGGGGACGCAGGCGTTGGACCCCTGGAGCTAGAGTTCGGGCCCCTAGGGGTTGGGAACCTGGAGCTAGGGATCGGGGACCCAGGGGTTGGGCCCCTCTACCTAGGCTTAGGTTCCCCAGGGGTTGGGTCCCTGGAGCTAGGGTTAGGTCCCCCAGGGGTTGGGCCCCTAGAACTCGGTTTAGGGCTCCCAGGGGTTAGGCCCCCGGAGCTAGGGATAGGGCCTCCAGGGGTTGGGCCCCTGGAGCCAGGGTCAGGGGAAGCAGCGGTTGGGCCCTCGGAGCTAGGGTTAGGGCATCCAGGGGTTAGACCGCAGGAGGTAGGGTTAGGGGACCCAGGGGTTGGGCCCCTGGAGAAAGGGTTAGGGCCCCCAGGGGTTGTTCCCCTGGAGCTAATGTTAGGGCCCCCAGGGGTTGGGCCCCGTGGAGCTAGGGTTAGGGGACCTTAGTGTTGGGCTCCTGGAGCTAGGGTTACAGTCTCCAGGGGCTGGGCCCCTGGAGCTACAGATAACGGACCCAAGGGTTGGGACCTAGGAGCTAGGGTTAGGGGCCCCAGCTGTTGGGCCCCTGAAGCTAGGTTTAGGGGACCCAGGGGTTGGGGCCCTGGAGCTAGGGTTAGGGCCCCTAGGGGTTGGGCACCTGGAGCTACGGTTAGGGGCTCAGGGTTTGGGCCCCCGGAGCTAGGATTAGGGGACCCAGGAGTTGGGCCCCTGGAATTAGGGTTATTGAACCCAGGAGTTGGGCCCCTGGAGCTAGGATTACGAGCTCCAGGGGTTGGGCCCCTGGAGCTAGGGTTAGGGTCTGCAGGGTTTGGGCCACTGGAGCTAGGGTTAGGCACCCAGGGGTTGGGTCCCTGGAGCTAGGGTTTGTGCCCCCTGAGGTTTAGCCCCTGGAGCTAGGGAAAGGGCCCCCAGGGATTTGGCCCCTGGAGCTAGGGTTAGGGGACCCAGGAGTTGGGCCCCTGGAGCTAGGGTTAGGGGCCCCAGGGTTTGGGCCCCTGGAACTAAGGTTATTGGACCCAGGAGTTGGGCCCCTGGAGCTAGGGTTAGGGGCCCCAGGGGTTGGGCCCCAGGAACTAGGGTTAGGGAACCTAGGGTTGGGTCCCTGGAGCTAGGGTTAGAACCTCACGCATTGGGTCCCTGGAGCTAGGGTTAGGGGACCTAGGGGATGGGCCCCTGGATCTAGGGTTAAGGACCCCAGGGGTTGGGCCTCTGGAGCTAGGGTTAGGGGACCCAGGGGTTGGACACCTGGAGCTAGGGTTACGACCCCCAGGGGTTGGGCCCCTGGAGCTAGAGTAAGGGGCCCCAGGGGATGGGCCCCAAGATCTAGGGTTAGGGGACCCAGGGGTTGGGTCCCTGGAGCTAGGGTTAGGGCCTTGCACATTTGGCCCCTGGAGCTAGGGTTAGGGCCCTCAGTGGTTGGACCCCTGGAACTAGGGTTTGGGGACCCAGGAGTTGGGCCCCTGGAAATAGGGTGAGGGGACCCAGTGGTTTGGCCCCTGGAGCTAGGGTTAGGCCCACAGGGGTTGGGCCCCTGGAGCTAGGGTTAGGACCCCCAGAGCTTGGGCTCCTGGAGCTAGGGTTAGGGGACCCAAGGGTTGAGCCCCTGGAGCTATGGTTAGAGCCCCCAGGGGTTGGACCCCTGGAGCTAGGGTTACGGGACCGTGCGGTTCGGCTCCTGGAGCTAGAGTTAGGGACGCCAGGGTTTGGGCCCCTGTTCCTAGATTTAGGGGACCCAGGGTTTTGGCCCCTGTACCTAGGGTTAGGGCCCCCAGAGATTGGGACCCTGGAGCTAGGGTTAGGGGACCAAGGGATTTGGCCCCTGGAGTTAGGGTTAGGGGACCCAAGGTTTGGGCCACTGAAGCTAGTGTTAGGGCCCCCAGGGGTTGGGCCCTGGAACTAGGGTTAGGGGACCCAGGGGTTGGGCCCCTGGATCTAGGGTTAGGGCCCCCAGTGGTTGTTCCCTTTGATCTAGGGTTAGGGGACCCAGGGTTGGGTCCCTGGAGCTAGGGTTAGAGCCTCACGCATTGGGTCCCTGGAGCTAGAGTTAGGGGACCCAGTGGATAGGCCACTGGATCTAGGGTTAAGACCCCCAGGGGTTGGGCCCCTGGATCTAGGGTTAGGGCCCACAGGATTTGGGCCCCTGGAGCTAGCTTTAGGGCCCCAAGGGGTTGAGCCCCTGGAGCTAGGGTTAGGGGATTCAGAGGTTGGAGCCCTGGAGCTAGGGTTAGGACCCGCAGGGGTTGGGCCTCTGAAGCTAGGTTTAGGGGACCCAGGGGTTGGGGCCCTGGAGCTAGGCTTAGGGCCCCCAGGGGTTGGGCCCTTGGTGCTAGGGTTAGGGCCCCTAGGGGTTGGGCCCTTGGAGCTAGGGTTAGTGGACCCAGGGGTTGGGCCCCTGGAGCTAGGATAACGACCTCAAGGGGTTGACCCCCTGGAGCTAGGGTTAGGGTCCCCAGGGGTTGGGCCACTGGAGCAAGGGTTATGGCACCCAGTTGTTGGGTCCCTGGAGCTAGGGTTTGAGCCCCCTGAGGTTTAGTCCCTGGAGCTAGGGTAAGGGCCCCCAGGGATTTGGCCCCTGGAGCTAGGGTTTGGAGACCCAGGGGATGGGACCCTGGAGCTAGGGTTAGGGCCCTCAGGGCTTGGGCCCCTGAAGGTAGGGTTACGGCCCGAAGGGGTTGAGCACCTGGAGCTGGGGTTAGGGTCCCGAGGGGTTGGGCCCCTGGAGCTATGGTTAGGGGACCCATGGGTTGGACCCCTGAAGCTAGGGTTAGGGCTCCCAGGAGTTGGGCCCCTGGAGCAAGGGCTAGAGCCCCCAGGGGATTGGCCCCAGGATCAAGGGTTAGGGAACCCAGGGGTTGGGTCCCTGGAACTAGGGTTAGGGCCTTGCGCATTTGGCCCCTGAAGCTAGGGTTAGGGGACGCAGAGGTTGGGCGCCTGGATCTAGGGTTAAGGCTCCCAGGGGTTTGGCCCGTGGAGCTACGGTTTGGGCCCCCAGGGCTTGGGCTCCTGGAGCTAGGGTTAGGAGACCCAGGGGTTGAGCTCCTGGAGCTATGGTTAGGGGCCCCAGGGGTTGGACCCCTGGAGCTAGGGTTAGGGAACCATGGGGTTCGGCTCCTGGAGCTAGGATTAGGGCCCCCAGGGTTTGGGCCCCTGGTGCTTTATTTAGGGGACCCAGGGTTTTGGCCCCTGAACCTAGGGTTAGGGCCCCCAGAGATTGGGCCTCTGGAACTAGGGTTAGGGGACCAAGCGATTTGGACCCTGGATCTAGGGTAAGGGAACCCAAGGGTTGGGCCCCTGAAGCTAGTGTTAAGGCCCCCAGCGGTTGGGCCCTGGAACTAGGGTTAGGGGACACAGGGGTTGGGCTTCTGGAGCTAGGGTTAGGGCCCACAGTGGTTGGGCCCCTTGAGCTAGGGTTCGGGGACCCAGGGTTGGGTCCCTGGAGCTAGGGTTAGAGCCTGACGCATTGGGTCCCTGGAGCTAGGATTAGGGGACCCAGGTGATGGGACCTGGATCTATGGTTAAGGCCCCCAGGGGATGGGCCCCTGGAGCTAGGGTTAGGGGACCCAGGAGTTGGGCCCCTGGAGCTAGGGTTACGGCCCTGAGGGTTAGGGTCTCTGACGCAAGAGCTAGAGGACCCAGTGTTTAGGCCCTTGGAGCTAGGGTTAGGGGCCCCAGGGGTTGATCCCCTGAAGCAAAGGTTAGGGCCCACAGGAGCTGGGCCCCTGGAGCTAGGGTTAGGGCCCCCAGCAGTTGAGCCCCTGGAGTTAGGGTTAGGGGATGCAGAAGTTGGATCCCTGGAGCTAGGGTTAGGACCCGCAGGGGTTGGAACTCTGAAGCTAGGTTTAGGGGACCCAGGGGTTGGGGCCCTGGAGCTAGGGTTAGGGTCCCCAGGGGTTGTGACCATGGTCCTAGGGTTAGGGGACCCAGGGGTTGGCCCCTTGAGCTAGGATTACGACCTCCAGGGACTGGGCCCCTGGAGCTAGGGTTAGGGTCCCCAGGGGATGGGCCCCTGGATCTACTGTTAGGGGATCCAGGGGTTGGGTCCCTGGAGCTAGGATTAGGGCCTTGCGCCTTTGGCCCCTAGAGCTAGGGTTAGGGCCCCCAGGGGTTGAACCCCTGAAACTAGGGTTAGGGGACGAAGGAGTTGGGCCCCTGGAGCTAGGATTAGGGGACCCAGGGGTTGGGCCCCTGGAACTAGGGTTAGTGGACCCAGTGGTTTGGCCTTTGGAGCTAGGGTTAGGGCCCACAGGGGTTGGGCCTCGGGAGTTAGGGTTAGGACCCCCAGGGCTTCGGCTCCTGGGGCAAGGGTTAGGGGACCCATGGTTCGAGCCCCTGGAGCTATGGTTAGGGACCCCAGGGGTTGGACCCCTAGAGCTAGGGTTAGGGGACCGTGGGGTTCGGCTCCTGGAGCTAGGGTTAGAGCCCCCAGGGTTTGGGCCCCTGGTACTAGATTTAGGGGACCCAGGGTTTTGGCCCCTGGACCTAGGGTTAGGGCCTCCAGAGACTGGGCCCCTGGAGCTAGGGTTAGGGGACCCAGGGATTTGGCCCCTGAGTTAGGGTTAGGAGACCCAAGGGTTGGGCCCCTGAAGCTAGTGTTAGGGCCCCCAGGGGTTTGGCCCTGGAACTAGGGTTAGGGGACCCAGGGGTTGGGCACCTGGAGCTAGGGTTAGGGCCCCTAGGGGATGAGCCCCTTGATCTAGGGTTAGGAGACCCAGGGTTTGGTCCCTGGGGCTAGGGTTAGAGCCTCACGCATTGGGTCCCTGGAGCTAGGGTTAGGGGACCCAGGGGATAGGCCCCTGCATCTAGGGTTAAGGCCCCCAGGGGTTGGGCCCCTGGAGCTAGGGTTAGGGGCCCCAGGGGTTGAGCCCCTGGAGCTAGAGTTTGGGCCCCCAGGGTTTGGGTCCCTGGATCTAGGGTTAGGGTACCCAAGGGTTGGGCCCCTGGAGCTAGGGTTATGGCCCCGAGGGTTATTGTCCCTGGCCCGAGAGCTAGAGGACCCAGGGGTTGGGCCCCTGGAGCTAGGGATAGGGACCCCAGGGGTTCAGCCCCTGAAGCTAGGGTTAGGGCCCACAGGAGTTGGGCCCCTGGAGCTAGGGTTAGGGCCCCCAGCGGTTGAGCCCCTGGAGCTAGGATTACGACCTCCAGGGGTTGCGCCTCTGGAGCTAGGGTTAGGGTCCCCAGGGGTTGGGCTACTGGAGCTAGGGTTAGGGCACCCAGTTGTTGGGTCCCTGGAGCTAGGTTTTGAGCCCCCTGAGGTTTCGCCCTGAAGCTAGGGTAAGCGCCCCCAGGGATTTGGCCCCTGGAACTAGGGTTAGGTGATGAGGGGTTGGGCTCCTGGAGCTAGGGTTAGGGGACCCAGGGGATGGGCCCCTGGAGCTACGGTTAGGACCCCCAGGGGTTGACTACCTGGAGGTAGGGTTACGGCGCGAAGGGGTTGAGCACCTGGAGCAGGGGTTAGGGTCCCGAGGGGTTGGACACCTGGAGCTATGGTTAGGGGACCCAGGGGTTGGACCCCTGAAGCTTGGGTTAGGGCCCCCAGGAGTTGGTACCCTGGAGCAAGGGCTAGAGCCCCCAGGGGTTGGGCCCATGGATCTATTGTTAGGGGACACAGGGCTTGGGCCCGTGGAGCTAGGGTTAGGGCCTTGCGCATTTGGCCCCGGAAGCTACGGTTAGGGGACGCAGAGGTTGGGCCCCTGGATCTAGGGTTAAGGCCCGCAGGGGTTAGGCCCCTGGAGCTAGGGTTAGGAGACCCAGGGCATGAGCCCCTGGAGCTAGGGTTAGGGCCCCCAGGGGTTGGGCCCCTGGAGCTAGGGTTAGGGCACCCAGGGGTTGGACCAATGGAGCTAGGGCTGGGGACCCAGGGGATGGGCCCCTGGAGCTAGGGTTAAGTCCCACAGGAGTTGGGCCCCTGGAGCTAGGGTTAGGGGACCCAGTGGTTGGTCCACTGGAGCTAGGGTTAGGGCCCCCTGGGGTTGGGCCCCTGGAGCTAGGGTTAAGTCCCCGAGGGTTTGGGCCACTGGAGCTAGGGTTAGTGGACCCAAGGGTTCAGTCCCTAGAGTTAGGGTAAGGGGACCCAGGGGTTGGGCCCATGTAGCTAGGGTTAGGGCCCCCAGGGTTGTGCCCCTGAAGCTAGGGTTAGGGGACCCTGGGGTTGGGCCCTTGGAGCTAGGGTTAGGGCCCGAATGGGTTAGACCCCTGGAGCTTGGGTTAGGGGACCTAGGGGTTGGGTCCTTGGACCTAGGGTTAGGGCCTCACGCATTGGGCCCCTGGAACTAGGGTTAGGGGACTCAGGGGTTGGGCCCCTGCATCTAGGGTTAAGGCCCCCAGGGGTTGAGCCCCTGGAGCTAGGGTTAGGAGACCCAGGGGTTGAGCCCCTAGGGCTAGGGTAAGGGCCTCCAGGGGTTGGGCCCCTGAAGCTGGGGTTAGGGGACCCAGGGGTTGGGCCCCTGGAGCTAGGGTTAGGGCCCCGAGCTTTTGGGTCCCTGGACAAGAGCTAGAGGACCCAGGGGTTGGGCCCCTGGAGCTAGGGTTTGGGGCCCCAGGGGGTGGGTCCCTGGAGTTAGGGTTAAGGGACACAGTTGTTTGGCCCCTGGAGGTAGGGTTAGGGCCCACAGGAGTTGGGCCAATGGAACAAGGGTTAGGGCCCCCAGCGGTTGAGCCCCTGGCGTTAGGGTTAGTGGATTCAGAGGTTGCGCCCCTGCAGCTAGGGTTAGGGCCCCCAGGGGTTGGGCCCCTGGAGCTAGTGTTAGGGGATCCGGGGTTTGGGCCCCTGGAGCTAGGGCTGGGGACCCAGGGGATGTGCCCCTGGATCTAGTTTTAGGGCTCCCAGGGGTTTGGTCCTGCAGCTAGGGTTAGGGCCCCCAGGGGTTGGGCCTCTACAGCTAGGGTTAGGGGACGGAGGGGTTGGGCCCCTGGAGCTAGGGATATGGGACCCAGGAGATGGGCCCCTGAAGCTAGGGTTAGGGCCCCCAGGAGTTGAGCTCGTGGAGCTACGGTTAGGTCCCCCAGGGGTTGGGCCCGTGAAGCTAAGGTTAGGGCCCCCAGGGGTTGGGCCCCTGCACCTAGGGTTAGGGTTCGGAGGGGTTGGGCCCCTGGAGCTAGGGTTATGGGACCCAGGGCGTTTGCCCCTGAAGCTAGGGTTAGGGCCCCTAGGAGTTGGGCCTGTGGAGCTAGGGTGAGGGCCCCCAGGGGTTGGGCTCCTGGATCTAGAGTTATGGGACCCAGAGGTTGGGTCCCTGGAGCTAGGGTTAGGGTCTTACGCATTGGGCCCATGGAGCTAGGGTTAGGGGACTCAGGGGTTGGGCCCCTGGATCTAGGGTTAAGGCCCCAGGGGTTGGGCCCTGGAGCTGGGTTTGGGGACCCAGGGATTGAGCTCCTGGAGCTAGGGTTAGGGTCTCCAGGATTTGGATCCCTGGAGCTAGGGAGAGGGGACCGAAGGGTTGGGTCCTGGAGCTAGAGCTAGAGGACCCAGTGGTTGGGCCCCTTGAACTAGGGTTAGGGCCCACAGGGGTTGGGCCCCTAGAGCTAGGGTTAGGGGACCCTGCGGTTGGGCCCTTGGAGCTAGGGTTAGGGCCCCAAAGGATTGGACCCCTGGAGCTACTGTTAGGGGACCTAGGGGTTGGGCCCCTGGAGCTAGGGTCAGGGCCGTAAGGGGTTGGGCCCTGGAACTAGGGTTAAGGCCCCCAGGGGTTGGGCCCCTGGAGCTAGGGTTAGGGCCCCCTTGGTTTGGGCCCCTGGATATAGGGTTAGAGGACCCAGGGATTGGGTCCCAGTGGCTAGGGTTAGGGCCTCACGCATTGGGCCAGTGGAACTTGGGTTCGGGGACTCAGGGGTTGGGCCCCTGGATCTATGGTTTAGGCCCCCTGGGGTTGGGCCCATGGAGCTAGGGTTAGGGGACCCAGGCGTTGGGACCCTGGAGCTAGGGTTAAGGCCCCAAGGGGTTCTGCCCTGCAGAAAGGGTTAGGGGACCGAGTGGTTGGGCCCCTGGAGCTAGGGTTAGGGCCCCCAGGGGTTGAGCCCCTGGAGCTAGGGTTACGCCCCCAAGCGGTTGGGCACCTGGAGCTGGGGTTAGGGCGCCCAGAGATTGGGCCCCTGGAGCTATGCTTAGGGGACCCAGCGGTTGGACCCCTGAAGCTAGGGTTAGGACCCTCAGGAGTTGGGCCTGCGGAGCTAGGGTTAGGGCCCCCAGGGGTTGGGCCCCTGGATCTAGGGTTAGGGGACCCAGGGGTTGGGTCCCTGGAGCTAGGATTAGGGCCTTACGCATTGGGCCCCTGGAGCTAGGGTTAGGAGACCCAGGGGTTGGGCCCCTGGATCTAGGGCTAAGGCTCCAGGGGTTGGGCCCCTGAAGCTAGGGTTAGGGGACCCAGGTGTTGTGCCCCTGGAGCTAGGGTTAGGGCCCCGAGGTGTTGTGTCCCTGGAGCCAGAGCTAGAGGACCAAGGGGTTAGGACCCTGGAGCTAGGGTTAGATCCCCCAGGGTTTGGGCCCCTGTAGCTTGGGTTTGGAGACCCAGTGGTTGGTCCCCTGGAGCTAGGGTTAGGACCCACAGGGGTTGGGCCCCTGGAGCTAGGGATAGGAGCCACAAGGGTTGGGCCCCTGGAGCTATGGTTAGGGAACCCAGGGGTTTGGCCCCTGAAGTAATGGTTAGGGCCCCGAGTGTTTGGGTCCCTGGAGCTAGGGTTAAGTCCCCCAGGGTTTGGGCCACTGGAGCTAGGGTTAGGGGACACAGAGGTTGGGTCCCTGGAGTTAGGGTTAGGGGACCCTGGGGTTGGGCCCTTGGAGTTAGGGTTATGGCCCCAAGGGGTTGGACTCCTGAAGCTTGGGTTAGGGGACCTAGGGGTTGGGTCCCTGGAGCTAGGGTTAGGGCCTCACACATTGGGCCCCTGGAGCTAGGGTTAGGGGACTCAAGGTTGGACACCTGGAGCTAGGGTTAGTGCCTTACGCATTTGGCCCCTGGAATTAGGGGTTGGGCCCCTGGATCTAGGGTTAAGGCCCCCAGGGGTTGGGCCCTTGGAGCTAGGGTTAGGGCCCCTAAGGGGTTGGACACCTGAAGCTAGGGTTAGGGGACCCGGGGGTTGGACCCCTGGAGCTAGTTTTAGGCCCAAGAGGGGTTGGGCCCCTGGAGCTAGAGTTAGGGACCCCACTGGTTTGGCCCCTGGAGCTAGGGGTACGGAAACAATAGGTTGGCCCTCTGGAACTAGGGTTAGGGAACTCAGATTTTGGGCCCCTGGAGCTAGGGATAGGGCCACCAAAGTTTGGGCCTCTGGAGATAGGATTAGGGGAACAAGGGGTTAGGCCCTGAAGCTAGGGTTAGGGCACCAAGGGGTTGGGCCCCCAGAGCTAGGGTTAGGGTTCCCAGGGGTTGGGCCCTGGAGCTAGGGTTTGGGCCCCGAGGGGTTTGGCTCCTGGAGCAAGGGTTAGGGCCCCCAGGGTTTGTTCCCCTTTAGCAAAGGTTAGGGCGCCCAGGGGATGGGCCCATGGAGCTAGGGTTAGTGGACCCAGGGTTTGAGCCCCTGAAGCTAGGGTTCGGGGACTCAGGGGTTGGCCCGTGGAGCTATTGTTTTGGGACCGAGGGGTTGGGCCCCTGGAGCTAGGGTTCGAGGACCCAGGCAATGGGCCCCTGGAGCTAGGGTTAGGGCCCAAAGGGGTTCTGCCCCTGGAGCTAGGGTTATGGCCCCAAGGGGTTGGGCACCTGGAGCTGGGGTTAGGGCCCCCAGGGGTTGGGCCCCTGGAGCTATGGTTAGGGGACCTAGGGGTTGGGCCCCTGGATCTAGGGTTATGGCCCCCAGGGGTTGGACCCTTGGAGCTAGGCTTAGGGCCCCTAAGGGGTTGGACCCCTGGAGCTAGGGTTAGGGGACCCGGGGGTTGGTCCCCTGGAGCTAGTTTTAGGGCCAAGAGGGGTTGGGCCCCTGGAGTTAGGGTTAGGGGACCCAATAGTTGGGCCCCTGGACATAGTGTTAGGGCACACAGGGGTTGGGCCCTTGCACCTAGGGTTAGGGCCACCAGGGTTTGGGCCCCTGGAGCTAGGGTTTGGACCCCCAGGGGTTGGGCCCCTGGACCTAGGGTTAAGTCCCCCAGGGGTTGGGCCACTGGAGATAGGGTTAGGGGACCCAAGGGTTGGGTCCCTGAAATTTGGGTGAGGGGACCCAGGGGTTGGGCCCCTGAAGCTAGGGTTAGGGCCCCCAGGGTTTGGACCGCTGGAACTATGGTTTGGGGACCCAGGGGTTGGGCCCTGGACCTAGAGTTAGGGCCCCCAGGGGTTGGACCATTGGAGCTAGGGTTAGTGGACCCAACGGTTGGTCCCCTGGAGCTAGGGTCATGGCCCCCAGGGGCTGGTCCCTGGAACTAAGTTTAGGGGACGCAGGGGTTAGTACCCTGGAACTAGGGTTAGGGCCCCCAGGGGTTGGGCCCCTGGATCTAGGATTAGGGGTCACAGGGGTTGGGTCCCTGGTGCTAGGGTTAGGGCCTCACGCATTGGGCCCCTGGAGCTATTGTTAGGGGACCCAGGTGTTGAGCCCCTGGAGCTAGGGTTAGAGCCCTCTGGGGTTGGGCCCCTGGAGCTAGAGTTAGGGGACACAGGGGTTGTGCTTCTGGAGCTAGGGTTAGGGCCCCGATGGTTTGGGTCTCTAGAGCTAGAACTAGAGGACCCAGGGGTTAGGCACCTGGAGGTAGATTTAGGGGCCCCATGGGTTGGGCCCTTGGAGCTAGGGTTAGTTGACCCAGTGGTTGGGCCCCTGGATCTTGGATTAGGGCCCACAGGAGTTGGGCACCTGGCGTTAGGGTTAAGTCCCCCAGGGTTTGGGCCACCGGAGCTAGGGTTAGGGGACATAGGGGTTGGGCCCTTGGAGCTAGGGTTAGGGCCTCCAGGGTTTGGGCCCCTAGAGCTAGGGTTAGGAGACTCTGGGATTCGGCCCCTGGAGCTAGGGTTGGGGCCCCAGGGGTTGAGCCGCTGGAGGTAGGGCTAGGGGACCCTGGAGTTAGACCCCTGCAGCTAGGGTTAGGGGACCTAGGGGCTGGGCCCCTGTAGCTAGGCTTAGGGCCCCCAGGGGTTGGGACCCTGCAGCTAGAGTTAGGGCCCCCAGGGGTTGGGACCCTGGAGCTATGGTTAGGGGACCCTGGCGTTGGGTTCCTGGAACTAGGGTTAGGGGACACAGGGTTTTGGCCCCTGGAGCTGGTGTTAGGGCCCCCAGAGTTTGGGCACCTGGAGCTTGGGTTAGGGAACCAAAGGGGTTAGGCCCCTAGACCTAGGATTACAGCCCCCAGGGATTGGGCCCCTGGAGCTAGGGTTAGGGCCCCAGGGTTTCGGCCCCTCGAGCTAGGGTTAGGGCCGCCAGGGGTTCGGCCCCTGGACCTATATTTAAGGGATCCAGGGGTTGGGACCCTGGAGCTAGGGTTAGGGCCCCCAGGGCTTGGGCCTCTGGAGCTTGGGTTATTGGACCCAGGGGTTGGGCCCCTGGAGCTAGAGTTAGGGGCCCCAGTGGTTGGGCCCCTGGAGCTAGGTGTAGGGCAATAGGACGTTGGCCCTCTGGAAATAGGGTTAGGGGTATCAGAGTTTGGGCCCCTGGAGCTTGGGTTAGGGCCCCAAAAGTTTGGGCCCCTGGAGCTAGGATTAGACCACCAAGTGGTTGGGCCCCTGAAGCTAGGGTTAGGGCCCCAAGGGGTTGGGCCCCCGGAGCTAGGGTTAGAGGACCCAGGGATTTGACCCTGGAGCTAGGGTTTGGGCCCCCAGGGGTTTGGCCCCTAGAGCAAGGTTTAGGGCCCCCAGGGGTTGTTCCCCTGGAGCTAGGGTTAGGGCCCCCAGGGGTTCGGCCCTGGAGCCAGCGTTAGGAGACCTAGGGGTTGAGTCCCTGGAGCTATGTTTAGGGCCCAAAGGGGTTCGGCCCCTGGAGCTAGAGTTAGGGGAAGCTGGATTTGGGCCCCTGGAGCAAAGGGTTAGAGCCCCCAGGGGTTGGGACCCTGGAGTTAGAGTTAGGGGACCCTGGGGTTGGGCTCCTGAAGCTACGGTTAGGGGACCGAGGGTTTTGGCCCCTGGAGCTAGGGTTAGGGCCCCCAGGGATTGGGCCCCTGGCGCTAGGATTAGGGGATCCGGGGTTTGGGCCTGGAGCTAGGGTTAGGGCCTCCAGGGTTAAGGCCCCTGGAGCTAGGGATTGCTCACCCTGGGGTTAGCCCTTCGAGCTAGGGTTAGGGTCCAGAGGGCTTTAGCCCCTGGAGCTAGGGTTAGGGCCTCCAGGGGTTGGGACCCTGAAGCTATAGTTAAGGAACCCAGGGGTTGGGCCCCTGGAGCTAGGGTTAGGGCCCCCAGGGCTTGGGCCCCGGAGCTAGGATTAGAGGACTCATTGGTTGCGCCCCTGAAGCTAGGGTTAGGGCTCCCAGGGGTTGGACCAATGGAGCTAGGGCTGGGGACCCAGGGGATGGGCCCCTGGAGCTAGTTTCAGGGCCCCCAGGGGTTGGGCTCTAAAGTTAGGGTTAGGGGACCCAGGGGTTGGGGCCCTGGAGCTAGGGTTAGGGCCCCCAGGGGTTGTGCCCCTGGAGCTAGGGTTAGGGCCCCGAGGTGTTGTGTCCCTGGAGCCAAAGCTAGAGGACCAAGGGGTTAGGACCCTGGAGCTAGGGTTAGGGGACCCGGGGGTTGGTCCCCTGGAGCTAGTTTTAGTGCCAAGAGGGGTTGGGTCCCAAGAGCTAGAGCTAGAGGACCCAGGGGTTGAGACCTTGGAGCTAGGGTTAGGGGCCCGAGGGGTTGGGCCCCTGGAGCTAGAGTTAGGGGACCCAATGGTTGGGCCCCTGGAGATAGGTTTAGGGCCCACAGGGGTTGGGCCCTTGCACATAGGGTTAGGTCCCCTAGGGCTTGGGCCCCTGGAGCTAGTGTTTGGACCCCAAGGGGTTGGGCCCCTGGAGCTAGGTTTAGTGGACCCAAGGGTTCGGTCCCTAGAGTTAGGGTAAGGGGACCCAGGGGTTGGGCCCCTGGAGCTAGGGTTAGGGCCCCCAGGATATGGACCGCTGGAGCTATGGTTTGGGGACCCAGGGGTTGGGCCCCTGGAGCTAAGGTCAGGGCCCCCATGGGTTGGGCCCTGGAACTAGGGTTAGGGCCCCCAGGGGTTGGACCCCTGGAGCTAGAGTTAGTGGACCCAGGGGTTGGTCCCCTGGAGCTAGGGTTATGGTCCGAAGGGGTTGGGCCCCTGGAGCTAGGGTTAGGGGACCCAGGCATTGGACCCCTGTAGCTTGGGTTAGGTGACCCAGGGGTTGGGCCCCTGGAGCTAGGGTTAAGGCCCACAGGACTTGGGCCTCTGGAGCTAGGGTCAGGGCCCCCAGGGGTTGGGACCCTGGAGTTAGAGTTAGGGGACCCTGGGGTTGGGCTCCTGGAGCTACGGGTAGGGGACCGAGGGTTTTGGCCCCTGGAGCTAGCGTTAGGGCCCTCAGGGATTGGGCCCCTGGCGCTAGGGTTAGGGGATCCGGGGTTTGGGCCCCTGGAGCTATGGTTAGGGTCTCCAGGGTTTAGGCCCCTGGAGCTATGGATTGCGCACCCTGGGGTTTAGCCCTTGGAGCTAGGGTTAGGGCCCCCAGGGGTTGGGCAACGGAGCTAGGGTTAGAGGACTCATTGGTTGCGCCCCTGAAGCTAGGGTTAGGGCTCCCAAGGATTGGACCAATGGAGCTTGGTCTGGGGACCAAGGGGATGGGCCCCTGGAGCTAGTTTTAGGGCCCCTAGGGGTTGGGCTCTGGAGTTAGGGTTAGGGGACACAGGGGTTGGGCCCCTGGAGCTAGGGTTAGGGCCCCCAGGGGTTGTGCCCCTGGGGCTAGGGTTAGAGGACCCAGGAGTTGGGCCACTGGAGGTAGGGTTAGGGCCCCCACGGGTTCTGCCTATGAATCAAGGGTTTAGGGACCCAGGGTTGGGTTCCTGGAGCTAGGGTTCGGGCCCCCGGGGTTGGGCTCCTGGAACTGGGGTTAGGGGACCGAGGTGATGGGCCCCTGGAGCCAGGGTAAAAGCCCTCAGGGGTTGGGCCATGTTATAACCTTAGTCCCAGATTTGGACCTTAGCGTCCAAAATATGGGGGTTAGCATGAAAACCTCCAAGCTTAGTTACCAGCTTGGACCTGGTACCTGCTGCCACCACCCAAAAAATTAGAGTGTTTTGGGGCACTCTGGTCCCACTGAAAAACCTTCCCTGGGGACCCCAAGACCCAAATCCCTTGAGTCTTACAACAAAGGGAAATAATCCTGATTCCCTTCCCCCCTCCAGGTGCTCCTGGAGGGATACACAGACACAAGCTCTGTGAAACTACACAGAGTGATTCCCCCTCTCCGTTCCCCAGTCCTGGGAACAAACAGGACTTTCCTATTCCCCAGAGGGAATGCAAAATCAGGCTAGCCAATTCAACACACACAGACCTCCCCTGATTTCTTCCTCCCACCAATTCCCTGGTGAGTACAGACTCAATTTCCCTGAAGTAAAGAAAAACTCCAACAGGTCTTAAAAGAAAGCTTTATATAAAAAAAGAAAGAAAAAAATACAAATGGTCTCTCTGTATTAAGATGATACAATACAGGGCTAATTTCTTAAAAGAATATTGAATAAACAGCCTTATTCAAAAAGAAGACAAATCAAAGCACTCCAGCACTTATATTCATGCAAATACCAAAGAAAAGAAACCATAGAACTTACTATCTGATCTCTTTGTCCTTACACTTAGAAACAGAAGACTAGAAAACAGAACTACTTCTCCAAAGCTCAGAGGAAGCAGGCAGACAGACAAAAGACTCAGACACACAATTCCCTCCACCCAAAGTTGAAAAAATCCGGTTTCCTGATTGGTTCTCTGGTCAGGTGTTTCAGGTGAAAGAGACATTAGCTATCTGTTTATGACACCCTGCAACTAGGGTTAGGGGACAGAGGGGTTGGGCCCCTGGAGCTCGGGTTAGGGAACCCAGGGGTGTGGCCCCTGGAGCTAGGGATAGGGCCCCGAGGGTTTGGGTCCCTGGAGCTAAGGTTAAGTCCCCCAGGGGTTGGGCCACTGGAGCTAGGGTTAGGGAACCATGGGGATCGGCATATGTAGGGTTAGGGTCTCCAGGAGTTGGGCCCCTGGAGCTCGGGTTAGGGGACCCTGGAGTTGGGCCCTTGGAGCTAGGGTTTGCGCCCCAAGGGTTTGGACCCCTGGAGCTAGGGTTAGGAGACCTAGGAGTTGGGACCCTGGAGCTAGGGTCAGGGCCTCAAGGGGCTGGGCCCTGGAACTAGGATTAAGGCCAGGAGAGGTTGGGCCCCTGGAGCTAGGTTTAGGGCCCCCAGGGTTTAGGCCCCTGGATCTAGGGTTAGGGGACCCAGGGATTGGGTCCCTGAAGCTAGGGTTAGGGCCTCACGCATTGGGCCCCTGGAGCTTGGGTTAGGGGACTCAGGGATTGGGCCCCTGGACCTAGGGTTTAGGCCCCGAGGGGTTGGGCCCCTGGACCTAGGGTTAGGGGACCCAGGCGTTGGGACCCTGGAGCAAGAGTTAAAGCGCCAAGGTGTTGGGACCCTGCAGCTAGGGTTAGGGCCCCCAGGGGTTGGGCCCCTGGAGCTAGGGATAGGGGACCTAGGCGTTGGACCCGTGGACTAGGGTTAGGGCCCCCAGGGGTTGGGCCCCTGCTGCTAGGGCTAGGGGAACGAGGGGCTGGGCACCTGGAGCTAGGGTTATGGGACCTAGGGGATGGGCCCCTGGAGCTAGGGTTAGTGCCCCCACCGGTTTGGCCCCTGGAGCTAGGGTTATGGCCCCAAGTGGTTGGGCACCTGGAACTGGGGTTAGGGCCCCCAGGGGTTGGACCCCTGAGGCTAGGGTTAGGACTCCCAGGAGTTGGGCCCGTGGAGCTAGGGTTAGGGGACCCAGGGGTTGGCCCCTAGATCTAGGGTTAGGGGACCCAGGGGTTGGGTCCCTGGAGCTAGGGTTAGGAGACCCAGGGGTTGAGCCCCTACAGCTAGGGTTAGGGCCCCCAGCGGTTGGGCCCCTGGAGCTAGGGTTAGGGGACCCAGGGGTTGGCCCCTGGAGCTAGGTTTTGGGACCGAGGGGTTGGGCCCCTGGAGCTAGTGTTCTGGGACCCAGGGGATGGGCCCCTGGAGCTAGGGGTTAGGGCCCAAAGAGGTTGGGCCCCTGGAGCTAGGGTTACGGCCCCACAGGGTTGGGCACCTGGAGCTGGGGTTTTGGTCCCCAGGGTTTTGGCCCCTGGAGCTATGGTTATTGGACTCAGGGGTGGGGCCCCTGGATCTAGGGTAATGGCCCCCAGAAGTTGGACCCCTGGAGCTAGGGTTAGTGCTTTACGCATTTGGCCCCTGGAGCTCGGGATAGGAGACCCAAGGGCTGGGCCCCTGGATCTATAGTTAAGGCCCCCAGTGGTTGGGCCCCTGGAGCTAGGGTTAGGGCCCCCAAGGGATTGAACCCCTCAAGCTACGGTTAGGGGACCTGGGGGTTGGACCCCTGGAACTAGTTTTAGGGCCAAGAAGGGTTGGGTCCCTGGTGCTAGAGCTAGGGACCCAGGGGTTGAGACCTGGGAGCTAGGGTTAGGGGCCCCGGGGGTTGGGCCCCTGGAGCTAGGGTTAGGGGACCCAATGGTTGGGCCCCTGGAGATAGGGTTAGGGCCCACAGGGGTTGGGCCCTTGCACCTAGGCTTAGGGCCACCAGGGCTTGGGCCCCTGGAGCTAGGGTTTGGACCCCCAGGGGTTGGGCCCCTGGACCTAGGGTTAAGTCCCCCAGGTGTTCGGCCACTGGAGCTAGGGTTAGGGGACCCAAGGGTTGGGTCCCTGGAGTTAGTGTAAGGGGACCCAGGGGTTGGGCCCCTGGAGCTAGGGTTAGGGCCCCCAGGGTTTGGACCGCTGGAGCTATGGTTTGGGGACCCAGGGGTTGGGCCCCTGGATCTAGGGTCAGGGCCCCCAGGGGTTGGGCCCTGGAACTAGGGTATGGGCCCCCAGGGGTTGGACCCCTGGAGCTTGGGTTAGTGGACCCAGGGGTTGGTCCCCTGGAGCTAGGGTCATGGCCCCCAGGGGTTGGTGCCTGGAACTAGGTTTAGGGGACCCAGGGGTTGGTCCCCTGGAGCTAGGGTTAAGGCCCCCAGTTGTTGAGCCCCTGGATCTAGGGTTAGGGGACACAGGGATTGGGTCCCTGGAGCTAGGGTTAGGGCCTCACGCATTGGGCCCCTGGAGCTAGGGTTAGGGACCCAGGGGTTGGGCCACTGGATCTAGGGTTAACGCCCCCATGGGTTTTGCCCCTGGAGCTATGGTTAGGGGACCCAGGGGTTGAGCCCCTGGAGCTAGGGTTAGAGCCCTCAGGGGTTGGACCCCTGGAGCTAGGGTTAGGGCCCCGAGGGTTTGGGTCCCTGGAGCTAGAACTAGAGGACCCAGGGGCTGGGCCCCTGGAGGTAGATTTAGGGCCCCCAGGGGTTGGGCCCCTGGAGCTTGGATTAGAGCCCACAGGAGTTGGGCCCCTGGCGTTAGGGTTAAGTCCCCCAGGATTTGGGCCACTGGAGCTAGGGTTAGGGACTCCAGGGGTTCGGCCCCTGGATCTATAGTTAAGGGATCCAGGGGTTTGGACCCTGGAGCTAGGGTTAGGGCCCCCAGGGCTTGGGCCTCTGGAGCTTGGGTTAGGGGACCCAGGGATTGGGCCCCTGGAGCTAAAGTTAGGGGCCCCAGTGGTTGGGCCTCTGGAGCTAGGTGTAGGGCAACAAGAGGTTGGGCCTTTGGAGATAGGGTTAGGGGTCTCAGAGCTTGGGCCCCTGGAGCTAAGGTTAGGGCCTCCAAAGTTTGGGCCCCTGGAGCTAGGATTAAACCACCAAGTGGTTGGGCCCCTGAAGCTAGGGTTAGGGCCCCAAAGGTTTGGGCCCCCAGAGCTAGGGTTAGGGGACCCAGGGGTTTGGCCCTGGAACTAGGGTTTGGGCCCCCAGGGGTTTGGCCCCTGGATCAAGGGATAGGGCCCCCAGGGGTTGTTCCCCTGGAGCTAGGATTGGGGCCCCCCTGTTCAGCCCTGGAGCTAGGGTTAGGACACTTAGGGGTTGGGTCCCTGGAGCTATGTTTAGAGCCCAAAGGGATTCGGCCCCTGGAGCTAGGGTTAGGGGAACCTGGATTTGGGCCCCTGGAGTTAGGGTTAGGGCCCCCAGGGGTGAGGCCCCTGAAGCAAGAGTTAGGGGACGTAGGGGTTGGGCCCCTGGACTTAGGGTTATGGTCCCCAGGGGTTGGGTCTCTGGAGCTAATGTTAGGGGACCCAGGCGTTGGACCCCTGTAGCTAGGGTTAGGTGACCCACGGCTTGTGCCCCTGGAGCTAGGGTTCTGGCCCCCAGGGGTTGGGACCCTGGAGTTAGGGTTAGGGGACCCTGGGATTGGGCTCCTGGAGCTACGGTTAGGGGACCGAGGATTTTGGCCCCTGGAGCTAGGGTTAGGGCCCCCAGGGATTGGGCCCCTGGTGCTTGGGTTAGGGGATCCGGTGTTTGGGCCCCTGGAGCTAGGGTTAGGGCCTCCACGGTTTAGGCCCCTGGAGCTAGGGATTGCGCACCCTGGGGTTTAGCCCTTGGAGCTAGGGTTAGGGCCCAGAGGGCTTTGGCCCCTGGAGCTAGGGTTAGGGCCCCCAGGGGTTGGGACCCTGGAGCTATAGTTAAGGGACCCAGGGGTTGGGCCCCTGGAGCTAGGGTTAAGGCCCCCAGGGGTTGGGCCCCGGAGCTAGGGTTAGAGGACTCATTGGTTGCGCCCCTGAAGCTAGGGTTAGGGCTCCCAAAGGTTGGACCAATGGAGTTAGGGTTAGAGGACCCAGGGGTTGGGCCCTTGGAGTTAGGGTTTGGGCCCCAAGGGGTTGGACCCCTGCAGCTAAGATTAGGGGACCTAGGGGTTGGGCCCCTGGAGCTAGGGTCAGGAACCCCAGGGGTTGGGCCTTGGAACTAGAGTTAGGGCCCCCAGAGATTGGGCCCCTGGAGCTAGGGATAGGGCCACAGGGGTTGACCCCTGGAGCTAGGGTTAGGGCCCCCAGGGTTTGGGCCCCTGGAGCTCGGGTTAGAAAACCCAGGGGTGTGGCCCCTGGAGCTAGGGATCGGGCCCCGAGGGTTTCGGTCCCTGGAGCTAGGGTTAAGTCTCCCAGGGGTTGGGCCACTGGAGCTAGGGTTAGGGGACCCTGGGGTTGGGTACATGTAGCTAGGGTTAAGTCCCCCAGGGATTGGGCCCCTGGAGCTAGTGTTAGGGTACCCTGGGGTTGGGCCCTTGGAGCTAGGGTTAGGGCCCCAAGGGTTTGGACCCCTGGAGCTAGGGTTAGGGGACCTAGAGGTTGGACCCCTGGAGCAAGGGTCAGGGCCCCAAGGGGTTGGGCCCTGGAGCTAGGGTTAGGGCCCCAAGGGTTTGCGCCCCTGGAGCTATGGTTAGGGCCCCCAGGATTTGGGCCCCTGGATCTAGTTTTAGGGGACCCAGGGATTGGGTCCCTGCAGCTAGGGTTAGGGCCTCATGCATTGGGCCCCTGGAGCTAAGGTTAGGGGACTCGGGGGTTGGGCCCCTGGATCTAGGGTTTAGGCCCCCAGGGGTTGGGCCCCTGGACCTAGGGTTAGGGGACCCAGGCGTTGGGACCCTGGACCTAGGGTTAAGACCCCAGGGGGTTGGGACCCTGCAGCTAGGGTTAGGGCCCCCAGGTTTTGGGGTCCTGGAGCTAGGGATAGGGGACCTACGTGTTGGGCCCCTGGAGCTAGGGTTAGGGGACCGAGGGGCTGGGCCCCTGGAGCTAGGGTTATGGGACCCAGCGGATGGGGCCCTCGAGCTAGGGGTAGGGCCCCCAGCGGTTGGGCCCCTGGAGCTTCGGTTACGGCCCCAAGCGGTTGGGCACCTGGAGCTGGGGTTAGGGCCCCCAGGGGTTGGGCCCCTGAAGCTATGGTTAGGGGACCCAGGGGTTGGACCCTGAAGCTAGGGTTAGGACTCTCAGGAGTTGGGCCCATGGAGCTAGGGTTAGGGCCAACAGTAGTTGGGCCCCTGGGTCTAGGGGTAGGGGACCCAGGGGTTGAGTCCCTGGAGCTAGGTTTAGGGCCTTAGGCATTGGGCCCCTGGAGCTAGTTTTAGGGGACCCAGGGGTTGTGCCCCTGGATCTAGGGCTAAGGCCCCATTGGTTGGACCCCTGGAGTTAGCATTAGGGGACCCAGGGTTTGAGCCCCTGGTGCTATGGTTAGCTCCCCCAGGGGTTGAACCCCTGGAGCTATGGTTAGGGTACCCAGGGGTTGGGCCACTGGAACTAGGGTTAGGGCCCCAAGGGGTTAGGTCCCTGGAGCTAGAGTTAGAGGACCCAGGGGTTGGGCCCCTGGAGCTAGGGTTAGGGGCCCCAGGGGTTGAGCCCCTGGAGCTAGGGTTAGGACCCCCAGGGATTGGGCCCCTGGAGCTAGGGTTAGGGAACCCAGGGGTTTGGCCCCTGGAGCTAGGGTTAGGACCCAGAGGAGTTGGGGCCCTGGAGCTAGGGTTAGGGCCCCCAGCGGTTGAGCCCCTGGAGCTAGGGTTAGGGGATTCATAGGTTTGGCCCCTGGAGCTAGGGTTAGGACCCCCAGGGCCTGGGCAATGGGAAATAGGGTAAGTCCCCCAGGGGTTGGGCAACTGGAGCTAGGGTGTGGGGACCCAGGGGTTGGTGTGGTATCTCATGCGGAGCACAAAAACTTCTACAATTAACACAGCTGCAAACGAGTCAGATTTGATCAGAACAGAACTCTCTTTATTTTTTCCCTCTCTTTTATATAGTTAAGTCTGGTTACATAAGCATTAATCATGTGTGCTGACATCATACATACTAGCCATTTGATTGGACTAGAAAAAATATCACGTGCATAGAATGCACAGAGCAGAAGACATACGGGCAACATTCACGGCCTTGTTTACTTCACTACTCAAAGTTAACTAAAGTTCAGTCAGTCATGTGACCATTACAAGAATCTCAGTATTTTTCCAGACTAACTTCACAATCTTTGTCTAAAATACACGATAATTCCCCACAACTCCCCCCTTCTTATTAAATGCTGAGTTTACAAGGCGCTGCAAGCTGTGTTGAATACATTGAATTATGCAAGGAATAAAAAGAATTAAAAATAATATGCCCAGCAAAATAATAATAATCGTATGAGCCAATGAAACAAGCCAGCTGGGCCAACCAAAACCTGCGAGCCAATCCCATAAGGGGTTGTCGACTTGCTTCAACTTATTAACATTAGCTTGCAATTGTCGAAGCAAGGCATGAATAGAATGAGAATGATAGGACAAATTCATACAGCACATGCCTTCAAATTCGTCACATCCATGTCCTTGTGCCAGCAACAAAAAATCAATAGCAGCACGATTTTGCAAAACAGCATGTCATATACTGGCTACATCTTGCAATAAAGCAGTTATAATTTCAGAGGTTAAATTAAACTGTTTAATACTCCAACATGCCAACTTTTCCAAATTATTTAAAGCAAGAGCAGAAGCCACACCAGGAGCCAAAAATGCTGCAAATATACGAGACACAGGGTCTAAAAATTCAATGGTGTCCTTACAATCGGGAGCAAAGGAATGAATAGAACGCTTATTGCGAGGAGCATGCCTAGCATTAATATTATGCAGCTGGCGTAGGGAGGGTGCAAATAATGTTAATCATCCAAGGTAACATGGTTCTCCAATTGGATTACTAGGTATGCCTTGCCATGCCCTATCCCCACAGATTATAAAGTATCCGGGGGGAAGCATTTTGGGCGTGCCATTATTCCAAATTCCTTCTTCTCGTAACTTGAGGCCTAGGCTGGGGCTTTGACCGTCACAATAAGTACCCTGAACAAAGGGGGGCGAGGGAGTAACATTATAGGTGCCTAAAAAGGCGCGAGGACCAAACTCAATATTAAAAGTAGTCGAAAGAACAGGATTCAGTCCCCCAAAGGCAAAGCAGCCGGAGGACAAATTAGCTACTTTGCTAAACCGGCCCGGGAGAGAACCCAGCAAACCTAATTCCTGAGGGGGAGAAACAAGGGAGACATTAAGATTGTTACTAATGTGGCCCTGAAGTAAACTCCTAACTGCTCCTGGGCACTGCTTGTCACGATTATAGTAGCGGGATAACAGGTGACAAGTTCGATTTTGACCTTTCGCATCAGAATCATTGCCTTTAAGCAGGGTATAGTTACTAACATACAAAACAAAATCGGGCCGAAACAAGTATGGGTACCCGATTAAACATGTACGGAAGGGATCCGAGGGTGTGGCCATAGAAACACAAAAAGCATTTTGTCCTGTCTGATTTGCCCAGGTGACCCAGATATTTTTGCGAGGGTCTACCCATGGGACCGCAGCACAGGGCAGCAATACATACAGGCATACAACAGTTTTACAATACATTTTGATCTTCAATAAAAAGAAAACTAAGATCCGGAATGTTTTCGTCTTCGATAGCACCCTGTGATTGTTTTGAGTCGCTCGAGCCGCTTGGTGATTGCTCCGGGTTACTGCGGACTAACCATGGTCGAACCCACTTCACAGGCAGCCATTTGGGAGCTGCCAAAGGCCGTCCCGGCAGTTTACGACTCGAGGGAGTTTGTGGTTGGGTTTCACTCGAGGGAGTTTGTGGTTGGGTTCCCGTGCATCCTACACTGCACCCCCAAAGCCCACAACGGGGACACGAAACCGTATTATTGCTGGATTGTAAGGGCTTATCCGGTGGTTTAGCTTTATAGTTTTCATAGCCCTGCAAAGTTTTTAAAAGATGAGATTGAGGAGAGGAAGTTTCTCCTGCCATACGAGACAGTTTATCCAGCATTTCCTGCAGCTGGTGTCCTTGTCGTTTCATTTCCTCCCGAAATTCCGTGGATTCAGTAAAAGGGGTGCGATTGGTGTCCATATTTTCAAAAGATCCCTCCAAATCATGAGGAAGGGGAACCGTGTGAGGATCAACATCAGGGTCAAAACCAGGTGCAGTAGGGACAATTACATCCTCCCCTCCAAAAAACTCCTTAGCTCCAACTGGTAATACGGCAGGTGGCTCGGGCAGCACCATAGGCGACTCTTCAGCCTTCTTTGGTCGGAAAATATCGTCCACGGTGGCCTGAACTCCCGCCTCGGCAGCGAACGTTTCTACTATTTTCTTTGTTTTGCACCATATCTGACTAAGGGAGACAGCTTCCTTACTGCCGTGGGCAACTGACTCCCAAACATCGGATCCAAGTCGTTCCCAAACAGTCTTATCAAAGACAGTGTTCGGGGTAACAAAAAACCCACGTTGTTGTCCCCACTTAAGCAAGCATGACAGCAGTTCAGGAGAAATTTTTTCTCCTTGCTTTTCTGCTATGCATAGCAAAAAATCGTGCACTGTTTTCTCTTCTGCCGACAATGCAGAGCCCATATTTCTTTTATAATGTGTGGCCGCTCACCTGTGAGCCCACGAACGTCACTCTCGGACGACCAGGAGCCGATGTCCCTTCGGTACCTCCTGCCGCGGCCACTACCTCCGCCTTCTTTGTCTCGAGCGCACCGACCAGGTCCTGCCGGATCGGATCACGTCAGGGTCACCAATTGTGGTATCTCATACGGAGCACAAAAACTTCTACGATTAACACAGCTGCAAACGAGTCAGATTTGATCAGAACAGAACTCTCTTTATTTTTTCCCTCTCTTTTATATAGTTAAGTCTGGTTACATAAGCATTAATCATGTGTGCTGACATCATACATACTAGCCATTTGATTGGATTAGAAAAAATATCACGCGCATAGCATGCACAAAGCAGAAGACATACGGGCACCATTCACGGCATTGTTTACTTTACTACTCAAAGTTAACTAAAGTTCAGTCAGTCATGTAACCATTACAAGAATCTCAGTATTTTTCCAGACTAACTTCACAATCTTTGTCTAAAATACACGATAATTCCCCACAGGTTGGGTCCCTGGAGTTAGGGTTAGGGGAACCAGGGGTTGGGCACCTATAGGTAGGGTTAGGGACTCCAGGGGCTGGGACCTAGGAGCTAGGGTTAGGAGACTCTGCAGCTGGGCCCCTCGAGCTAGGATTCGGGCCCCCAGGGGTTGGACCAATTGAGCTAGGGTTAGGAGACCCACGCGTTGGTCCCCTGGAGCTAGCGTCAGGGCCCCCAGGAGTTGATCCCTGGAACCAGGGTTAGGGGACCCATGGGTTCGTCCCCTGGGGCTAGGGTTAGGGCCCCTAAGGGTTGGGCCCCTGGAGCTGGGGTTAGGAGACCCTGGGGTTGGGAACCTGGAGCTAGGACTAGGGCCCCCCGGGGGTTGGGGCCCTGGACCTAGGGTTAGGGGACCCAGGGGTTGGGCCCCTGGAGCTAGGGTTAGGGGACCCAGGAGTTGGGCCCCTGGAGCTAAGGTTAGGGCCAACAGGGGTTGGGCCCCTGGAGCTGGGGTTAGAAGACCCAGGCGTTGGGCCTCTGGAGCTAGGGTTAAGGCCCCAAGGGGTTGGGCCCCTGGAGCTAGGGTTAGGGGACCTAGGCGTTGGACCCCTGAAGCTAGGGTTAGGGCCCCCAGGGGTTAGGCCCCTGCAGCTAGGGTTAGAGGACGGAGGGGTTTGGCCCCTGGAGCTAGGGTTATGGAACCCAGGGCATGGGCCCTTGAAGCTAGGGTTAGAGCCCCCAGGAGTTGGGCCCGTGGGGCTAGGGTTACGGCCCTCAGGGGTTGGGCCCGTGGAGCTAGGGTTAGGGCCCCCAGGGGTTGGGCGCCTGGAGCTAGGGTTACGGGACCCAGGGGTTGAGCCCCTGGATCTAGGGTTAAGGTCCTAGGGGTTGGACCCCTGGAGCTAGGGAGAGGGGACCAATAGGTTGGTGCAATGGAGCTAAGGTTAGGGCCCCGAGGGGTTGGGTCCCTGGGGCGAGAGCTAGAGGACCCAGGGGTTGGGCCCCTGGAGCTAGGGTTAGAAGAGTCAGGGGTTGAGAGCGTAGAGTGAAGGTTAGGGGACCCAGTGGTTGGGCTCCTGGAGCTACGGTTAGGGCCCACAGATTTTGGGCCCCTGGAGCTAGGGTTAGGGCCCCCAAAGGTTGGGCCTCTGGAGCTAGGGTTAGGACCCCCAGGGTTTGGGCCCCTGGAGCTAGGGTTAGGGAACCCACGGGTTTGGCCACTGGAGTTAGGGTTAAGGCCCCGAGGGTTTGGGTCCCTGGAGCGAGGGTTAAGTCCCCTAGGGGTTCGGCTACTGGAGATAGGGTTAGTGGACCCAGGGGTTGGGTCCCTGGAGTTAGGGATAGGGGACCTTGGGGTTGGCTCACGGGAGCTAGAGCTAGAGGACCCAGGGGTTTGGCCCCTGGAGCTAGGGTTAGGGGACCCAGGGGTTGGGCCCCTGGATCTAGGGTTAAGGCCCCAGGGGTTGGGCCTCTGGAGCTAGGCTTTGGGGACCCAGGGGTTGAGCCCCTGGAGGTAGGGTTACGGTCCCCAGGGGCTGGATCCCTGGAGCTAGGGAGAGGGGACCCAGGGGTTGGGCCCTTGGACCTAGGGTTAAGCCCCGAGGGGTTGGGTCCCTGGAGGCAGAGCTAGAGGACCCAGGGGTTGGGCCCCTGGAGCTAGGGTTAGGGGCCCCAGGGGTTGAGCCCCTGGAGCTAGGGTTAGGGGACCCAGTGGTTGGGTACCTGGAGCTAGGGTTAGGGACCACAGGGGTTGGGCCCCTGGAGATAGGGTTAGGGCCCCCTGTGGTTGGGCCCCTGGAGCTCGGGTTAGGGAACCCAGGGGTTTGGCCCCTGTAGCTACTGTTAGGGCCGCGAGGGTTTGGGTCCCTGGAGCTAGGGTTAAGTCCCCCAGGGGTTGGGCCACTGGAACTAGGGTTAGGGGACCCTGGGGTTGGGCCCCTGGAGCTAGGATTACGGCCCCCAATGATTGGGCCCTGGAACTAGGCTTAGGGTCCCCAGGGGTTGGGCCCCTGGATCTAGGGTTAGGGGACCCAGGGATTGGGTCCCTGGAGCTAGGGTTAGGGCCTCACTCATTGGGCCCCTGGAGCTATGGTTAGGGGACTCAGGGGTAGGGCCCCTGGATCTAGGGTTTAGGCCCTCAGAAGTTGGGCCCCTGGAGCTAGGGTTAGGGGACACAGGCGTTGGGACCCTGGAGCTAGGGTTAAGGCCCCAAGGGGTTGGGACCCTGCACCTAGGGTTAGGGCCCCCAGGGGTTCGGCCCCTGGAGCTAGGGATAGGGGACCTAGGCGTTGGGCCCCTGGAGCTAGGGAGAGGGCCCCAGGGGTTGGGCCTCTGCAGCTAGTGTTAGGGGACCGAGGGGTTGAGCTCCTGGAGCTAGGGTTATGGGACCCAGGGGATGGGTCCCTGGAGCTAGGGTTAGGGCCCCCAGTGGTTGGGCCCTGGAGCTAGGGTTATGGCCTCAAGCGGTTGGGCACCTGGAGCTGGGGTTAGGGCCCCCAGGGTTTGGGCCCCTGGAGCTATGGTTAGGGGACTCAGGGGTTGGACCTCTGAAGCTAGGGTTGGGATTCCTAGGAGTTTGGCCCGTGGAGCTAGGGTTAGGGCCAACAGGGGTTGGGCCCCTGGATCTAGGGTTAGGGAATCCAGGGGTTGGGTCCCTGGAGCTAGGGTTTGGGCCTTACGCACTGGGCCCCTCGAGCTAGGGTTCGGGGACCCAGTGGTTGGGCCCCTGGAGCTAGGGTTAGGGCCCACAGGGGTTGGGCCCCTGGTGCTAGGGTTAGGGCCCCCATGGATTGGGCCCCTGGAGCTACGGTTAGGACCCCCAGGGGTTGGGCCCCTGGAGCTAGGGTTAGTTAACCCAGGGGTTTGGCCCCTGGAGCTAGGGATAAGGCCTCGAATGTTTGGGTCCCTTGTGCTAGCGTTAAGTCCCCGAGGGGTTGGGCCCCTAGAGCTAGGGTTAGGGGACACAGAGGTTGGGTCACTGAAGTTAGGGTTAGACGACCCATGGTTTGGGCCCATGTAGCTAGGCTTAAGGCCCCGAGGGGTTGGGCCCCTGGAGCTAGGGTTAGGAGACCCAGGGGTTGAGCCCCTAGAGCTAAGGTTAGGGCCCCCAGGGGTTGGACCCCTGGAGCTAGGGTTAGGGGACCCAGGGGTTGGGCCCTTGGAGCTAGGGTTAGGGCCCCGAGGGTTTGGGTCCCTGGAGCTAGAGCTAGAGGACCCAGGGGTTGGGCCCCTGCAGCAAGGGTTAAGGGACCAAGGGTTGGGACTATACAGCTATGCTTAGGGCCCCCAGGGGTTGGGCTCCTGGAGCTAGGGTTAGGGGACCCAGGTGTTGGGCCCCTGGAGCTACGGTTAGGACCCCGAGGGCTTGGGCCTTTGGAGCTAGCGTTAGGGCCCCCAGGGGTTGGGCTAAGGGAGCTAGGGTTAGGAGACCCTGGGTTTGGGCTCCTGGAGCTAGGGTTAAGGGACCCAGGTTTTGGCCCCTAGAGCTAGGGTTCGGGACCCCAGAGGTTGGGTCCCTGGAGCTAGGGTTAGTGGACTTAGTGGTTTGGCCCTTGTAGCTACGGTTAGGCCCACAGGAGTTGGGCTCCTGGAGCTATGGTTAGCGGATACAGAGGATGGGCCCCTGGAGTTAGGGTTAGGGGACCCCGGGGTTGGGCCCCTGTAGGTAGGGTTAGGGCCTCCAGGGGTTGGGCACTGGAGCTAGGGTTAGGAAAACCTGGATTTGGGCCCCTCGAGCTAGGATTCGTGCCCCCATGGGCTGGACCCTTGGAGCTAGGGTTAGGGGACCCAGGCGTTGGTCCACTGGAGCTTGGGTCAGGGCCCCCAGGGGTTGGTCCCTGGAACCAGGGTTAGGTCACCCATGGGTTGGTCCACTGGAGCTAGGGTTAGGGCCCCTAGGGATTGGGCCCCTGGAGCTAGGGTTAGGAGACCCTCTGGTTGGGATTCTGGAGTTAGAATTAGGGCCCTCCGGGAGTTGGACCCCTGGACCTAGGGTTAGGGGACCCTGGGGTTGGGCCCCTGGAGCTAGGGTTAAAGCCCCCAGGGGTTGGGCCCATGGAGCTAGGGTTAGGGGACCCAGGGGTTCGGTCCCTGCAGCTAAGGTTAAGGGACCAAGGATTGGGACCCTGTAGATACGCTTAGGGCCCCCAGGAGTTCGACACCTTGAGCTAGGGTTAGGGCCCCCAGAGGCTGGGCCCCTGGAGCTAGGGTTAGGGGACACAGGGGTTGGGCCCCTGGAGCTAGGGTGAGGGGACCCAAGAGTTTGGCCCCTGGAGATAGGTTTAGGGCACCCAGGGCTTGGGCCCCTGAAGCTAGGGTTAGGGCCCCCAGGGGTTGGAACCCTGGAGCTAGGGTTAGGTGACCCTGGGGTTGGGTTCCTGGAGCTAGGGTTAAGGGACCCAGGGTTTTGGCCCCTGGACCTAGGGTTACGGCCCCAAGAGGTTGGGTCCCTGGAGCTAGGGTTAGAGGACCAAGAGGTTGGGCCCCTGGAGCTAGGATTACGGACCCCAAAGTTTGGGCCGCTAGAGCTAGTGTTAGGGCCCCAAGCGGTTGGGACCCTGGAGCTAGGGTTAGGGGATCCAGGGTTTGGGCCCCTGGAGCTCGGGTTAGGGCCCCCAAGGGTTGGGCCCCTGGAACTAGATTTAGGGCCCAAGGGGTTAGTCCCCTGGAGCTAGGGTTTGCGTCTCCTGGGGCTTAGCCCTTGGAGATAGGGTTAGGGCCCAAAGGGGTTGGGCCCCTGGAGCTAGGGTTAGGGACCCCAGGGGTTGGGCCTCTGGAGCTATAGTTAAGTGATCCAGGGGTTGGGACCCTGGAGCTAGGGTTAGGGTCCCCAGGTGTTGCGCCCCTGAAGCTAGGATTACGGCTCCCAGGGGTTGGGCCTGTGGATCTAGGGTTAGGGCCCCAGGAGCTAGGGTAAGGGCCTCCAGGGGTTGGGCCCCTGCAGCTAGGGTTAGGGTTAGGGCCCCCAGATGTTGGGCCCATGGAGCTAGGGTTAGGGCCTCCAGGGGTTGGCCTCTGCAGCTAGGGTTAGGGGAGCGAGGGTTTGGGCCCCTGGAGCTAGGGTTAGGGCCTCCAGGGGTAGGGCCCCTGCAGCTATGTATAAGGGACCGAGGGGTTGGGCCCTGGAGCTAGGGTTAGGGCCCCCAGGGGTTGGGAACCTGAGGCTTGTTTTAGGGGACCCAGGGTTTTGGCCCCTGGAGCTAGGGTTAGGGCACCCAGAGGTTGGACCCCTGGAGCTAGGGTTAGGGGACGAAGAGGTTGGGCCCCTGGAGCTAGGATTACGGCCCCCAGGGACTGGGTCCCTGGAGCTAGGGTTAGGACACCGAGGGGCTCTGCCTCTGGAACTAGGGTTAGGGGACACAGGGATTGGGCCCCTGGAGCTAGGTTTAGGGCCTTCAGGGGTTGGAACCCTGGAGCTAGGGTTAGGTGACCCTGGGGTTGGGTTCCTGGAGCTAGGGTTAAGGGACTCAGGGTTTTGGCCCCTGGAACTATGGTTAGGGTCCCCAGAGGTTGGGCCTCTGGAGCTAGGGTTAGGGCCCCCAGGGGTTGGGCCCCAGGAGCTAGGGTTAGGGTCCCAGGGGTTAGTCCCCCGGAGCTAGGGTTTGCATCCCCTGGGGCTTAGCCCTTTGAGCTAGGGGTTGGGCCCCTGGAGCTAGGGTTCGGGCCCCCAGGGGTTGGGCACCTGGAGCTAGGGTTAGGGGACCCTGTCGTTGGGCCCCTGGAGATAGGGTTATGGCCCCCAGGGGTTGGCCCCTGCAGCTAGGGTTAGGGGAGCGAGGGGTTGGACACCTGGAGCTAGGGTTAGAGCCCCCAGGGGTTGGGACCCGGCAGCTAGGGTTAGGGGACCGAGGGGTTGGGCCCCTGGAGCTATGGTTAGACCCCCAGGGGTTATGCCCCTGGAGCTAGAGTTAGGGAACTCAGGCGTTGGGCCCCTGGGGCTAGGGTAAGGGTCCCCAGGGGTTGGGCCCCTGCAGCTAGGGTTAGGTTTCCCAGATGTTGGGCCCATGGAGCAAGGGTTAGGGCCCCCAGGGGTTGGGCCCCCAGAGCTAGGGTTAGGGTATCCTGTCGTTGGCCCCTGGAGCTAGGGTTAGGGCCCCCAGGTTTTGGCCCCTGTAGCTAGGGTTAGGGGAGCGAGGGGTTGCGCACCTGGAGCTAGGGTTAGAGCCCCCAGGGGTTGGGCCCCGGCAGCTAGGGTTAGGGGACCAAGGGGTTGGCCCCCTGGAGCTAGGTTTAGGGCCCCCAGGGGTTGGGAACCTGGGACTTGTTTTTGGGGACCCAGGGTTTTGGCCCCTGGAGCTAGGGTTAGGGCCCCCAGGGTTTGGAACCCTGGAGCTAGGTTTAGGTGACCCTAGGGTTATGTTCCTGGAGCTCGGATTATGGCCCCCAAAGATTGGGCCCCTGGAGCTAGTGTTAGGGCCCCCAGGGGTTCGGGCCCCTGGAGCTAGGGTTAGGAGACCAAGGGGTTGGGCCCCTGGAGCTAGGGTTAGGGCAATCAGGGGTTGGGACCCTGGAGCTATAGATAAGCCTCCCAGAGGTTGGGACCCTGGAGCTAGTGTTAGGGCCATCAGAGGTTGGGCCCCTGGAGCTAGGCTTAGGGCCCCAAGGGGTTGGGCCCTTGAAGCTAGGGATAGGGCCCCCAGGGGTTGTGCCCTTTGAGCTAGGGTTAGAGGACACAGGGGTTGAAACCCTGCAGCTAGGTTTAGGGGATCCAGGGGATGAGCCACTGGAGCTAGAGTTAGGGGACCCAGGGGTTGAGTCTCTGGAGCTAGGGTTATTGCCCCCAGGGGTTGGGCCCCTGGAGCTAGGGTTATGGCCTCCAGGGGTTGGGCCCATGGAGGTAGGTTTCGGGGACCAGGTGTTGGGCCCCTGGAGCAAGGGTTTGGGCCCCCAGGGGTTCGGACTCTGGAGCTAGGGTTATTCGCTCATTTGTTGGGCCCCTGGAGCTAGAGTTAGGGCCGTCAGAGGTGGGGACCCTGGAGGTAGGCTTAGGGCCCCAAGGGGTTGGGCCCTTGGAGCTAGCGTTAGGGGACCCAGGGATTGGTCCCCTGGAATTAGGGTGAGGGCCCCCAGGGTTTGCATCCCTAGAGCTAGGGTTACAGGACCCAGGGTTTGGGACCTTAGAGTTAGGGTTAGGGCCCCCAGGGGTTGGGACACTGGAGCTAGCGTTAGGGGACCCAGGGGTTGAGCCCCTGGAGCTAGGGTTAGGGCCACCAGGGGATGAGCCCCTGGAGCTAGGACTAGGGATTCAGAGGTTGGGCCCCTGGAGCTAGGGTTAGGACAGCCAGGGGTTGGGACCCTGGAGCTAGGGTTAGGGGACCCATGGGTTGGGCCCCTGGAGCTTGGGTTAGGGGACCCAGGGTTTTGGCCCCTGGAGCTAGGGTTAGGGCCCCCAGAGGTTGGGCCCCTGGAGCTAGGGTTAGGGTCCCCAGGGGTTGGGCCCCTGGAGCTTGGGTTAGGGGACCCAGGGTTTTTGCCCCTCGAGCTAGGGTTAGGGTCCCCAGAGGTAGGTCCCCTGGAGCTAGGGTTAGGGGACACACGGGTTTGACCCCTGGAGCTAGGGTTAGGCCCCCAGGTGTTGGGCCCGTGGAGCTAGGGTTCGGGGACCCCGGGGTTGGTCCCCTGGAGCTAGGGTTAGGGCCCCGAGGGGTTGAGACCCTGGAGCTAGGGTTAGGGGCTCATGTGTTGGGCTCCTGGAGCTAGATTTAGGGCCCCAAGGAGTTGGGCCCTTGGAGCTAGCTTTAGGGGACCCAGTAGTTGGTCTCCTGGAACTACGGTTAGGGTCCCCAGGGTTTGGGTACCTAGAGTTAGGGTTAGGGGACCCAGGGCTTGAGCCCCTGGACCTAGGGTTAGGACCCCCAGGGGTTGGAACCCTGGAGCTAGGGTTAGGGCCCCCAGAGGTTGGGACTCTGGAGCTAGGGTTAGGGGACCCAGGGGTTGGTCCCCTGGAGCTAGGGTTAGGGCCCCCAGGGGTTGGGTTACTAGAGCTAGGGTTAGGAGACCCTGGGGTTGGGCCCCTGGTGCTAGGGTTAGGGCTCCCAGGGGTTGGGCCCCTGGAGCCAGGGTTAGGGGGCCAAGGGGTTGGGCCCCTGGAGCTAGGATTATGCCCCCAAGGGGTTGGGCCCCAGGAGCCAGGGTTAGGGCCCCCAGGGGTTGGGCCTCTGGAGCTAGGTTTAGGGGACCTAGGGGTTGGGCATCTGGATGTAGGGTTAGGCCCCCTAGGGGTTGGACCCCTGGAGTTAGGGTTAGGGGACTGAAGAGTTGGGCCCTGGAGATAGGGTTAGGGCCCTCAGAGGTTCGGCCCTGAAACTAGGGTTAGGGGACCCAGGGGTTGGGCCCCTGGACCTAGGGTTAGGTCACCCAGGGGTGGGGCCCCTGGAGCTAGGGTTAAGGGGCCCAGGGATTGGGCCCCTGGGCCTAGGATTAGGTCCCTCTGGGGCTTGGGCCCCAGGAGCTAGAGTTAGGGGACCCAGGGGTTTGGCCCCTTGAGCTAATGTTAGGTCCCCCAGAGGTAGTGCCCCTCGAGCTAGGGTTAGGGGACACAGGGTTTGAAACCCTGCAGCTAGGCTTAGGGGATCCAGGGGATGAGCCACTGGAGCTAGAGTTAGGGGACCCAGGTGTTGAGTCCCTGGAGCTAGGGTTATTGCCCCCAGGGGTTGGGCCCCTGGAGCTATGGTTAGGGCCTCCAGGGGTTGGGCCCATTAATGTAGGTTTCGGGGACCCAGGTGTTGGGCCCCTGGAGCAAGGGTTTGGGCCCCCAGGGGTTGGGACCCTGGAGCTAGGGTTAATGGCTCATTTGTTGGGCCCCTGGAGCTAGAGTTATGGCCGTCAGAAGTTGGGCCCCTGGAGCTAGGGTTAGGGCACCAAGGGGTTTGGCCCTTGGAGCTAGCATTAGGGGACCCAGGGGTTGGGCCCCTGGAATTAGGGTGAGGGCCCCCAGGGTTTGGGTCCCTGGAGCTAGGGTTACAGGACCCAGGGTTTGGGACCCTAGAGTTAGGGTTAGGGCCCCCAGGGGTTGGGACACTGGAGCTAGCGTTAGGGGACCCAGTGGTTGAGCCCCTGGATCTAGGGTTAGGGCCACCAGGGGTTGAGCCCCTGGAGCTAGGACTAGGGATTCAGAGGTTGGGCCCCTGGAGCTAGGGTTAGGACAACCAGGGGTTGGGCCCCTGGAGCTAGGGTTAGGACAACCAGGGGTTGGGTCCCTGGAGATAGGGTTAGGGCCCCCAGGGGTTGGGCGCCTAGAGCAAGGGTAAAGTGACTCTGGGATTGTGCCCCTAGAGCTAAGGTTAGGGCTCTTAGGGACTGGGCCACTGGAGCTAGGGTTAGGGGACCCAAGGGTTTGGCCCCTGAGGCTAGGCTTAGGGGCCCCAGGGGTTGGGCCCTGGAGCGAGGGTTAGGGCCCCCAGGGGTTGGGCCCCTGGAGCTAGGGTTAGGGCCCAAAGGGGTTGGGCCCCGGAAAGAGGTTAGGGGATCCCGGTGTTGGGCCCCTGGATCTAGGGTTAGGGTGCCCAGGGTATGGGCCCCTGGAGCCAGGGTTAGGGGACTCAGGTGTTGGGCCCCTGAAGCTAGAATTAGGGCCCCCCGGGGGTTGGTTCCCAGGAGCTATGGTTAGGGGACTCAGGGATTTGGCCTCTGAAGCTAGGGTTATGGCCCCCAGGGGTTGGGCCTCTGGAGCTAGGGTTAGGGAACCCAGGGGTTGGACCCCTGGAGCTAGGGTTGGGGACCCAGGGGTTGGGCCCTAGAGCTAGGGTTCGGGACCCCAGAGGTTGGGTCCCTGGAGCTAGGGTTAGTGGACTTAGTGGTTTGGCCCTTGTAGCTACGGTTAGGCCCACAGGAGTTGGGCTCCTGGAGCTATGGTTAGCGGATACAGAGGATGGGCCCCTGGAGTTAGGGTTAGGGGACCCCGGGGTTGGGCCCCTGGACCTCGGGTTAGGGCCTCCAGGGGTTGGGCACTGGAGCTAGGGTTAAGGGGCCCAGGGGTTGGGCCCCTGGGGCTAGAATTAGGTCCCTCCGGGGCTTGGGCCCCAGGAGCTATGGTTAGAGGACCCAGGGGTTTGGCCCCTTGAGCTAGGGTTAGGGCCCCCAGAGGTTGTGCCCCTCGAGCTAGGGTTAGGGGACATAGGGGTTGAAACCCTGCAGCTAAGTTTAGGGGATCCAAAGGATGAGTCACTGGGCTAGAGTTAGGGGACCCAGGGTTTTAGCCCCTGGAGCTAGGGTTATTGCCCCCAGGCGTTGAACTCCTGGAGCTAGGGCTAGGGATTCAGAGCTTTGGCCCCTGGAGCTAGGGTTAGGGGACACTGGGGTTGGGCCCCTGGAGCTAGGGTTAGGGCCTCCCGGAATTAGGCTCATGGAGCTAGGTTTCGGGGACCCAGGTGTTGGGCCCCTGGAGCAAGGGTTTGCGCCCCCAGGGGTTGGGCCCCTGGAGCTAGTGTTAGGGCCCCAAGGGATTGGGCCCTTGGAGCTAGGGTTAGGGGACCGAGGGGTTGGGCCCCTGGAATTAGGGTGAGGGCCCCCAGGGTTTGGGTTCCTGGACCTAGGCTTACAGGACCCAGGGTTTGGGACCCTAGAGTTAGGGTTAGGGCCCACAGGGGTTGGGACACTGGAGCTAGCGTTAGTTGACACAGGGGTTGAGCCCCTGGAGCTAGGGTTAGGGCCACCAGGGGTTGAGCCCCTGGAGCTAGGGTTAGGGGACCCCGGGGTTGGGTCCCTGGAGATAGGGTTAGGGCCCCTAGGGGTTGGGCCGCTGGAGCTAGGGTTAGGGCCCCCAGGGGTTGGGCGCCTAGAGCTAGGGTTAAGTGACTCTGGGGTTGGGCCCCTAGAGCTAGGGTTAGGGCTCCTAGGGACTGGGCCAGTGGAGCTAGGGTTAGGGGACCCAAGGGTTTGGCCCCCGGGGCTAGGCTTAGGGGTTCCAGGGGTTTGGCCCTGGAGCGAGGGTTAGGGCCCCCAGGGGTTGGGCCCCTGGAGCTAGGTTTAGGGGACCTAGGAGTTGGGCACCTGGATCTAGGGTTAGGGCCCAAAGGGGCTGGGCCCCGGAAAGAGGTTAGGGGACCCCGGGGTGGGGCCCCTGGACTTAGGGTTAGGGTGCCCAGGGAACAGGCCCCTGGAGCTAGGGCTAGGGGACTCAGGTATTGGGCCCCTGGAGCTAGAATTAGGGCCCCCCGTGGGTTGGGTCCCAGGAGCTATGGTTAGGGGACTCAGGGATTTGGCCTCTGGAGCTAGTTTTGGGGACCCAGGGGTTGGGCCCCTGTAGCTAGGCTTAGGGCCCCCAGGGGTTGGGCCCCTGGATCTAGGGTTAGGGCCCCCAGGGGTTGGGACCCTGGAGCTAATGTTAGGGCCCCCAGGTCTTGGGCCCCTGGAGCTAGGGTTAGGGCCCCGAGGGGTTGGGACCCTGGAGATAGGGTTAGGGCCCCCAGGGGTTGGGACCCTGGAGCTAAGGTTAGGGTCCCCAGGGGTTGGGCCCCTGGAGCTTGGGTTAGAGGACCCAGGGTTTTGGCCCCTGGTGCTAGGGTTAGGGCCCCTAGAGGTTGGGCCCCTGGAGCTAGGGTTAGGGGACAAAGGGGTTGGGCCCCTGGAGCTAGGATTATGGCCCCCAAGTATTGGGTCCCTGGAGCTAGGGTTAGAGCCCCCAGGGGTAGGGCCCCTGGAGCTAGGGTTAGGGGACACAGGGGTTTGGCACCTGGAGCTAGGGTTATGGCCCCCAGGGGTTGGGCCCATGGAGCTAGGGTTCGAGGACCCAGGGGTTGGGCCCTGGAACTAGGGTTAGGGGACCCAGGGATTTGGCCCCTGGACCTAGGGTTAGGGCACCCAGGGGTGGGGCCCCTGGAGCTAGGGTTAAGGGGCCCAGGGGTTGGGCCCCTGGGGCTAGGATTAGGTCACTCTGGGGCTTGGGCCCCAGGAGCTAGGGTTAGGGGACCCGGGGTTTGCCCCCTTGAGCTAGGGTTAGGGCCCCCAGGGGTTGTGCCGCTCGAGCTAGGGTTAGGGGACACAGGGGTTGAAACCCTGCAGCTAGGTTTAGGGGATCCAGGGCATGAGCCACTGGAGCTAGAGTTAGGGGACCTAGGGGTTGACCGCCTGAAGCTAGGGTTATTGACCCCAGGGGTTGAGCCCCTGGAGCTAGGGCTAGGGATTCAGAGCTTGGGCTCTTGGAGCTAGGGTTAGGGGACACTGGGGTTGGGCCCCTGGAGCTAGGGTTAGGGCCTCCAGGGGTTAGGCCCATGGAGCTAGGTTTCGGGGACCCAGGTGTTGGGCCCCTGGAGAAAGGGTTTGCGCCCCCAGGGGTTGGGACCCTGGAGCTAGGGTTATTGGCTTATTTGTTGGGCCCCTGGAGCTAGAGTTATGGCCGTCAGAGGTTGGGCCCCTGGAGCTAGGCTTAGGGCCCCAAGGGGTTGGGCCCCTGGAGCTAGGGTTAGGGCCCCCAGGGTTTGGGCGCCTAGAGCTAGGGTTAAGAGACTCTGGGGTTGGGGCCCAAGAGCTACGGTTAGGGCTCCTAGGGACTGGGCCAGTGGAGCTAGGGTTAGGGGCTCAGGTGTTTGGCCCCTGGAGCTAGAGTAAGGGCCCCAAGGGGTTGGGCCCCTGGAGCTAGGGCTAGGGATTCAGAGCTTGGGCCCCTGGAGCTAGGGTTAGTTCAAAGAGGTGTTGGGACCCTGAAGCTAGGGTTAGGACCCCCAGAGGTTAGGCCATTGGAGCTAGGGTTAGGGGACCAAGGCGTTGGGCCCCTCGAGCTAGGATTACGGCCCCCAGGTATTGGGTCCCTGGAGCTAGGGTTAGAGCCCCCAGGGGTTGGGCCCCTGGATCTAGGGTTAGAGGACACAGGGTTTTGGCCCCTGAAGCTAGGGTTAGGGCCCCCAGGGATTGGGACCCTGGGGCTTGGGTTAGGGGACCCAGGGTTTTGGCCCCTGGAGCTAGGGTTCGGGCCCCCAGGGGTTGGGCCCCTGGAGCTAGGGTTAGGGGACTCAGGCGTTGGGCCCCTGGAGCTAGAGTGAGGGCCCCCAGTGGTTGGGCCCTTGCAGCTAGGGTTAGGGGACCGAGGGGTTGGGCCCCTGGAGCTAGGGTTAGGGCCCCCAGGGGTTGGGACCCTGGGGCTTGGGTTAGGAGACTCAGGGTTTTGGCCCCTGGAGCTAGGGTTAGGGCCCCCCAGAGGTTGGGCCCCTGGAGCTAGGGTTAGGGGACCAAGAAGTTGGGCCACTGGAACTAGGATTACGGCCCCCAGGGATTGGGTCCCTGGAGCAAGGGTTAGGGCACCCAGGGTTTGGAACCCTGGAGCTAGGGTTAGGAGACCCTGGGGTTGGGTTCCTGGAGCTAGGGTTAAGGGACCCAGGGTTTTGGCCCCTGGAGCTAGGGCAAAGGCCCCAAGAGGTTGGGCCCCTGGAAGCTAGGATTACGGATCCCAAAGTTTGGGCCGCTGGAGCTAGTGTTAGGGCCCCCAGGGGTTGAGCCCCTGGAGCTAGGCTTAGGGGATCCAGGGTTTGGGCACCTGGAGCTCGGGTTAGGGCCCCCAGGGGTTGGGCCCCTGGAGCTAGGGTTAGAGGACGGAGGAGTTGGGCCCCTGGAGCTAGGGTTAGGGAACTCAGGCGTTGGGCCCCTGGAGCTAGGTTAAGGGCCCCAAGGGGTTGGTCCCCTGCAGCTTGGGGTAGGGCCCCTAGATATTGGGCCCATGGAGCTAGGGTTATTGCCCCCAGGGGTTGGGCCCCTGCAGCTAGGGTTAGGGGACCGAGGGGTTGGGCCCCTGGAGCTAGGGTTAGGGTGCCCAGCGTTTCAACTCCTGGAGCTAGGATTAGGGGACCCAGTGGTTGGGCCCCTGGAGCTAGGATTAGGGCCCCCAGGGGTTGGCCCCTGCAGCTGGGGTTAGGGGAGCGAGGGATTGGGCCCCTGGAGCTAGGGTTCGGGCCTCCAGGGGTTGGGCCCCTGCAGCTATGTTTAGGGGAACGAGGGGTTGGGCCCTGGAGCTAGGGTTAGGGCCCCTAGGGGTTGGGAACCTGGGGCTTGTTTCACGGGACCCAAGGTTTTGGCCCCTGGAGCTAGGGTTAGGGCCCCCAGAGGATGGGCCACTGGTGCTAGGGTTAGGAGACACAGGAGTTGGGCCCCTGGAGCTAGGATTAGGGGACCAAGTGTTTGGCTCCTGGAGCTAGGTTTAGGGCCCCCAGGGCTTGGGCCCCTGGAGCTAGGTTTAGGGCCTCCAGGGGTTGGAAACCTGGAGCTAGGGTTAGGTGACCCTGGGGCTGGGTTCCTGGAGCTAGGGTTAAGGGACCCAGGCTTTTGGCCCCTGGAACTCTGGTTAGGGCCCCCAGAGGTTGGGCCCCTGGAGCTAGGGTTAGGAGACCAAGGGGTTCGGCCCCTGGAGCTAGTGTTAGGGCCCCCAGGGGTTGGGCCCCTGGAGCTAGGCTTAGGGGATCCCTGGTTTGGGCCTCTGGAGCTAGGGTTTGGGCCCCTAGGGATTGGGCCTCTGGAGCTAGGGTTAGGGTCCCAGGGGTTAGTCCTCTGGAGCTAGGGTTTGCATCCCCGGGGGCTTAGCCCTTGGAGCTAGGGTTAGGGCCCCCGGGGGTTGGGCCCCTGGAGCTAGGGTTAGGGCCCTCAGGGGTTGGGCACCTGGAGCTATAGTTAAACGACCCAGGGGTTGGGACCCTGGAGCTAGGTTTAGGGCCCCCAGGTGTTGGGCCCCTTAAGCTAGGGTAAGGGCTCCAAGGGGTTCGGCCCCTGGAGCTAGGGTTAGGGGACCCAGGAGTTTGGCCCCTGGAGCTAGGGTTAGGGACCCCAGGGGTTGGGCCCCTGGAGCTAGGGTTAGGGGACGGAGGAGTTGGGCCCCTGGAGCTAGGGTTAGGGAACTCAGGCGTTGGGCCCCTGAAGCTAGGTTAAGGGCCCCAAGGGGTTGGTCCCCTGCAGCTAGGGGTAGGGCCCCCAGATGTTCGGCCCATGGAGCTAGGGTTATTGCCCCCAGGGGTTGGGCCCCTGCAGCTAGGGTTAGGGGACCGAGGGGTTGGGCCCCCGGAGCTAGGGTTAGGGGACCCAGTCGTTGGGCCCCTGGAGCTAGGATTAGGGCCCCCAGGGGTTGGCCCCTGCAGCTAGGGTTAGGGGAGCAAGGGATTGGGCCCCTGGAGCTAGGGTTAGGACCCCCAGGGGTTGGGACCCTGGACCTATTGTTAGGGCCCCCAGGGGTTGGGCCCCTGGAGCTAGGGTTAGAGGACCCAGGGGTTGGTCCCCTGGAGCTAGGGTTAGGGCCCCCAGGGGTTGGGCGCCTGGAGCTAGGGTTAGGAGACCCTGAGGTTGGGCCCCTGGAGCTATGGTTAGGGCTCCCAGGGGTTGGGCCCCAGGAGCGAGGGTTAGGACCCCGAGGGATTGGGCCTCTGGAGCTAGGCTTAGGGGACCTAGGGGTTGAGACCCTGGAGCTAGGGTTAGGGGCTCAGGTGTTGGGCTCCTGGAGCTAGAGTTAGGGCCCCAAGGGGTTGGGTCCTTAGAGCTCGGTTTAGGGGACCCAGGAGTTGGGCCCCTGGAACTACGGTTAGAGTCCCCAGGGTTTGGGTACCTAGAGTTAGGGTTAGGGGACCCAGGGGTTGAGCCCCTGGAGCTAGGGTTAGGTCCCCCCGGGTTTGAGCCCCTGGAGCAAGGGTTAAAAGATTCAGATGTTGGGCCCCTGGAGCTAGGGTTAGGACCCCCAGGGGTTGGGACCCTGGACCTAGGGTTAGGCCCCCAGGGGTTGGGCCCCTGGAGCTAGGGTTAGGGGACCCAGGGGTTGGGCCCCTGGAGCTAGGGTTAGGAGACCCTGAGGTTGGGCCCCTGGAGCTATGGTTAGGGCTCCCAGGGGTTGGGCCCCAGGAGGGAGGGTTAGGACCCCGAGGGATTGGGCCTCTGGAGCTAGGCTTAGGGGACCTAGGGGTTGGGCACCTAGATCTAGGGTTAGGGCCCCTAGGGGTTGGACCCCTGCAGCTAGGGTTAGGAAACCCAGGGGTTGGGCCCCTGGAGCTAGGGTTTAGGGGCCCAGGGGTTGGACCCCTGCCGCTTGGATAAGCTCCCTCCGGGGCTTGAGCCCCAGGAGCTGGGGTTAGGGGACCCAGGGATTTGGCCCCTTGAGCTAGGATTAGGGCCCACAGGGGTTTTGCCCCTGGAGCTATGGTTAGGGGACACCGGGGTTGAATCCCTGCAGCTAGGTTTAAGGGATCCAGGGGATGAGCCACTGGAGCTAGAGTTAGGGGACCCAGTGGTTGAACCCCTGGAGTTAGGGTTATTGCCCCCAGGGGTTGATCCCCTGTTGCTAGGGCTAGAGATTCAGAGCTTGGGTCCCTGGAGCTAGGGTTAGGACAACCAGGGGTTGGGACCCTGGAGCTAGGGTTAGGGGACCAAGGGGTTGGGTCCCTGGAGCTAGGGTTAGGGCCCCCAGGGGTTGGGCCCTTGGAGCTAGCGTTAGGGGACCCAGGTGTTGGTCCCTTGGAGCAAGGTTTAGGGCCCCCCCGGGGGTTGGGTGCCAGGAGCTAGGGTGAGGGGACCCAGGGGTTTGGACCCTGCAGCTAGGGTTAGTGCCCCCAGGGGTTTGGCCCCTGGAGCTAGGGTTGGGGGACCCAGGTGTTGGGTTCCTGGAGTTAGGGTTATGGCCCCCAGGGTTTGGGCCCCTGGAGCTAGGGTTAGGGGACCCAGGGGTTGGACCCCTGCAGCTAGGGTTGGGAACCCAGGGGTTGGGCCCCTGGAGCTATAGTTAAGGGACCCAGTGGTTCGGCTCCTGGAGCTAGGGTTAGGGGGCCCATTGGTTGCGCCCCTGGAGCTAGGCTTAAGGCCCCCAGGGATTGGACCCCTGGAGCTAGAGCTGGGCACCCAGGGCTTGGGCCCCTGGAGCTAGGGTTAGGGCCCCCAAGGGTTGGGCTCTGGAGCTAGGGTTAGGGCCCCCAGTGGGTTGGGACCCTGGCGCGAGGGATATGTGACCCAGGGGTTGGGCTCCTGGAGCTAGGGTTAGGGCCCCCAGGGGTTGGGCCACTGGACCAAGGGTTAGGGAACCCAGTGTATTGGCCCATGAATCTATGGTTAGGAGACCGAGGGTTTAGGCGCCTGGAGCTAGGGTTAAGGCCCCCAGGGGCTGGCCGCTGGAGCTAGGGTTCGGTGACCCAAGGATTGAGTCCCTGGAGCTAGGGTTAGAGCCCCCAGGGGTTGGGCCCCTGGAGCTAGGGTTAGGGGACCAAGTGGATGGTACCCTGGAGCTAGGGTTAGGGCCCCCAGGGGTTGCGCCACTGGAGCCAGGGTTAGGGGACCCTTGGGTTGGGCCACTGGAGATTGGGTTAGAGGACCCAGGGCTTGGGCCCCTTGAGCTAGGGTTAGGGACCCCAGAGTCTGGACCCCTGGAGCTAGGGTTAGGGCCCCCAGGGGTTGGGCCCCTGGAGATAGGGTTCGGGCCCCCATGGGTTGGGCCACTGGAGATTGGGTTAGAGGACCCAGGGGTTGGGCCCCTGGAGCTAGGGTTAGGGGAAACAGGGGCTAGCCCCTGGAAGTAGGGTTAGGGGAAACAGGGTCTGGCCCCTGGAGTTAGGGTTAGGGGAAAGAGGGGCTGGCCCCTGGATCTAGGGTTAGGGCCCCCAGGGGTTGGGCCCCTGGAGCTAGGGTTAGTGGACCCAGGGGTTGATCCTCTAGAGCTAGGGTTAGGGCCCTCAGTGGGTTGGGCCCCTGGCACTAGGGTTAGGCGACCAAGGGGTTGGGCCCCTGGAGCTAGGGTTAGGGCCCCCAGGGGTTGGGCCCGTGGAGCTAGGGTTAGTGGACCCAGAGGTTGATCCTCTGGAGCTAGGGTTAGGGCCCTCAGTGGGTTGGGCCCCTGGCACTAGGGTTAGGGGACCCAGTGGTTGGACCCCTGGAACTAGGATTAGGGCCACCAGGGGTCGGGCCCTGGAGCTAGGGTTAGGTCCCCCAGGGGTTAGGCCCATGGAGCTAGGATTAGTGGACCCAGTTGTTGGGTCCCTGGAGCTAGGGTTAGGGCCCCCAGTGGGTTGGGACCCTGGCGCGAGAGTTAAGGGACCCAGGGGTTGGGCCCCTGGAGCTAGTGTTAGGGCTCCCAGGAGTTGGTCCCCTGGAGTTAGGTTTAGGGCCCACAGGAGTTAGGCAGCTTGAGCTAGGGTCAGGGGACCCAGAGGTTTGGCCCCTGGAGCTCGGGTTAGGGCCCCCAAGGGTTTGGGTCCCTGGAGCTAGGGTCATGGGCCCCAGGGGTTGGGCCCCTAGAGCTAGGGTTATCGCCCCCGGGGTTCAGCCCCTGGAGCTAGGGTGAGAGGACCCAGGGATTGGGCCCCTGGAGCTACGGTTACGGCCCCCAGGGGTTTGGCCCCTGGAGCTACGGTTAGGGCCCATAGGGGTTGGCCGCTGGAGCTAGGGATAGGCGACCCAAGGGTTGTGTCCCTGGAGCTAGGGTTAGGGCCCCCAGGGGTTGTGCCCCTTGAGCTAGGGTTAGTGGACGCAGGGGTTGGGCTCCTGGAGCTAGGGTTAGGGTCCTCAGAGGGTTGGGCCCCTGGCGTTACGGTTAGGGGACCCAGGGGCTAGGCCCCTGGAGCCAGGGTGAGGCCCCCAGGAGTTGGGCACTGGAGCTAGGGTTGGACCCCTTGGGCTAGGGTTAGCGCCCCCAGGGGTTGGGCCCGTTGAGTTAGGGTTAGGGTCCCCAGGGGCTGGACCTCCGGAGCTAGGGTCAGGGCCCCCAGGGGTTCGGCCACTGAAGCTAGGGTTAGGGGACCCGAGGGTTGGGCCCCTGGAGCTATGGTTAGGGCCCCCAGGGGTTGGGCACTGGAGCTAGGGTGAGGATCCCCAGGGGTTGGGCCTCTGGAGCAAGAGTTAGGGGACCCAGTGCATGGGCCCGTGGAGCTAGGGTTAGGGGACCGAGGGTTTCGGCCCCTGGAGGTGGGGTTAGGGGACAATACGCATGGGACCGTGGAGCTAGGGTTAGGTGACTCAGGGGTTGGACCCCTTGGGCTAGGGTTAGCGCCCCCAGGGGTTGGGCCCGTTGAGTTAGGGTTAGGGTCCCCAGGGGCTGGACCTCCGGAGCTAGGGTCAGGGCCCCCAGGGGTTCGGCCACTGGAGCTAGGGTTAGGGGACCCGAGGGTTGGGCCCCTGGAGCTATGGTTAGGGCCCCCAGGGGTTGGGCCCCGGAGCTAAGGTTAGTGAACGCAGGGGTTGGGCCCCTGGAGCTAGGGTTAGTGCCCTCAGTGAGTTGGGCCCCTGGCGCTAGGGTTAGGGGACCCAGGGGTTGGGCCCCTGGAGCCACTATGAAGCCCCCAGAGGTTGGGCCCTGGAGCTAGGGTGAGGACCCCCAGGGGTTCAGCCCCTGGAGCAAGGGTTAGGGGACCCAGTCCATGGGCCCGTGGAGCAAGGGTTAGGGGACCGAGGGTTTGGGCCCCTGGAGGTAGGGTTAAGGCCCCAGTGGTTTGGCCCCTGGAGCTTGGGTTAGGGCCCCGAGGGTTTGGACCCCTGGAGCAAGGGTTAGGGGACCCTGCGCTTGGGCCCGTGGAGCTAGGGTTAGGTGACCCAGGGGTTGGACGACTTGAGCTAGGGTTAGCGCCCCCAGGGGTTGGGCCCGTTGAGCTAGGGTTAGGGTCCCCAGGTTCTGGACCTCCGGAGCTAGGGTCAGGGCCCCCAGGGGTTCGGCCACTGGAGCTAGGGTTAGGGGACCCGAGGGTTGGGCTCCTGGAGCTATGGTTATTGCCCCCAGGGGTTGGGCCCCTGGAGCTAAGGTTAGTGGATGCAGGGGTTGGGCCCCTGGAGCTAGGGTTAGTGCATGGGTTGGGCCCCTGGCGCTAGGGTTAGGGGACCCAGGGGTTTGGCCCCTGGAGCCACTATGAATCCCCCAGGGGTTAGGCCCTGGAGCTGGGGTGAGGACACCCAGGGGTTCAGCCCCTGGAGAAAGGGTTAGGGGACCCAGTCTATGGGCCCGTGGAGCAAAGGTTAGGGGACCGAGGGTTTGGGCCCTTGGAGGTAGGGTTAAGGCCCCCAGGGGTTGGGCCCCTGGAGCAAGGTTTAGGGGACCCAGTGCATGGGCCCGTGGAGCTATGGTTAGGGGACCGAGGGTTTAGGCGCCTGGAGCTGGGGTTAAGGCCCCCAGGGGTTGGCCGCTGGAGCTAGGGTTAGGTGACCCAAGGGTTGGGTCCCTGGAGCTAGGGTTAGAGCCCCCAGGGGTTGGGCCCCTGGAGCTAGGGTTAGGGACCCCAGGGATTGGGCCCCTGGAGCTACTGTTAGGGGACCAAGGGGATGGTACCCTGGAGCTAGGGTTAGGTCCCCCAGGGGTTGGGCCACTGGAGCTAGGGTTAGGGGAACCAAGGGTTGGGCCCCTGGAGTTAGGGTTAGGGCCCCCATGGATTGGGCTACTGGAGCCTGGGTTAGAGGACCCAGGGCTTGGGCCCCTTGAGCTAGGTTTAGGGCCCCCAGGAGCTGGACCCCCTGAGCTAGGGTTAGGGCCCCCAGGAGTTGGGCCACTGCAGCTAGGGTTAGGGGACCCAAGTGTTGGGCCCCTGGAGCTAGGGTTAGGGCCCCCAGGGGTTGAGCCCCTGGAGCTAGAGTTAGGGGACCCAGGGGTTGGGCCCCTGGAGCTAGGGTTAGTGGACCCAGTTGTTGGGTCCCTGGAGCTAGGGTTAGGGTCCCCAGGGGCTGGACCCCTGGAGCTAGGGTTAGGGGCCCCAGGGGTTGGGCCACTGGAGCTAGGGTTAGGGGACCCAAGGGTTGGGCCCCTGGAGCTAGGTTCGGGCCCCCATGGGTTGGGCCACTGAAGATTGGGTTAGAGGACCCAGGGCTTGGGCCCCTTGGAGCTAGGGTTAGGGCCCTCAGGAGTTGGGCCACTGGAGATAGGCTTAGGGGACCCAAGGGTTGGGCCCCTGGAGCTAGGGTTAGGGCCCCTAGGGGTTGGGCCCCTGGAGCTAGCGTTAGGGGACCCAGGGGTTGGGCCCCTGGAGCTACGGTTAGGGCCCCCAGGGGTTGGGCCCCTGGAACTAGGGTTAGTGGACGAAGTTGTTGGGTCCCTGGAGCTGGGGTTAGGGCCCCCAGTGGGTTGGGACCCTGGCGTGAGGGATGGGGAACCAGGAGGTGGGCCCCTGGAGCTAGGGTTGGGGCCCCCAGGGGTTGTTCCATTGGAACTAGGGTTAGGGGACTCAGGGGTTCGGCCCCTGGAGCTAGGCTTAAGGCTCAGAGTGGTTTTGGCGCTGGAGCTACAGTTAGGGCACCCAGGGGTTGAGCCTCCAGAGTTTGGTTTGGGCCCGCAGGGTGTGGGCCCCTAGAGCTAGGATTAGGGCCCTCAGGGGTTGGGCCCCTGGAACTAGGGTTAGTGGAACCAGGGACTGGGCCCTTGGAACTAAGGTTAGGGTCCCCAGGGGTTGGACACCTGTAGCTAGGGTTAGGGCCCCCAGGGGTTTGGCCACTGGAACTAGGGTTAGGGGACGGAAGGGTTGGGCCCCTGGAGCTACAGTTAGGGTCCCCAGGGTTTTGGCCACTGGATCTAGGGTTAAGGAACCCAGGGGTTGGGTCCCTGGAGGTAGGGTTAGGGGAAACAGGGGCTAGCCCCTGGAAGTAGGGTTAGGGGAAACAAGGTCTGGCCCCTGGAGCTAGGGTTAGGGGAAACAGAGTCTGGCCCCTGGAGCTAGGGTTAGGGGAAACAGGGTCTGGCCCCTGGACTTAGGGTTAGGGGAAACAGGGGCTGGCCCCTGGAGCTAGGGTTAGGGCCCCCAGGGGATGCGCCCCTGTAGCTAGGGTTAGTGGACCCAGAGGTTGATCCTCTGGAGCTAGGGTTAGGGCCCTCAGTGGGTTGGTCCCCTGGCACTACGGTTAGGCGACCAAGGGGTTGGGCCCCTGGAGCAAGGTTTAGGGCCCGCAGGGGTTGAGCCCTGGAACTAGGGGTAGGGGACCCTGTGGTTGGACCCCTGGAGCTAGGATTAGGGCCACCAGGGGTCGGGCCCCTGGAGCTAGGGTTAGGTCCCCCAGGTGTGGGGCCCCTGGAGCCAGGGTTAGGGCCCCCAGGAGTTGGTCCCCTGGAGTTAGGTTTAGGGCCCACAGGAGTTAGGCAGCTTGAGCTAGGGTCAGGGGACCCAGAGGTTTGGTCCCTGGAGCTCGGGTTAGGGCCCCCAGGGTTTGGGTCCCTGGAGCTAGGGTCATGGGCCCAAGGGGTTGGGCCCCTAGAGCTAGGGTTATCGCCCCAGGGGTTCGGCCCCTGGAGCTAGGGTGAGAGGACCCAGGGATTGGGCCCCTGGAGCTAGGGTTAGGGCTCCCAGTGGTTTCGCCCCTGGAGCTACGGTTACGGCCCCCAGGGGTTTGGCCCCTGGAGCTACGGTTAGGGCCCACAGGGGTTGGCCGCTGGAGCTAGGGATAGGCGACCCAAGGGTTGGGTCCCTGGAGCTAGGGTTAGGGCCCCCAGGGTTGTGCCCCTTGAGCTAGGGTTAGTGGACACAGGGGTTGGGCCCCTGGAGCAATGGTTATTGGACCCAGTGTATGCGCCCGTGGAGGTATGGTTAGGAGACCGAGGGTTTAGGCGCCTGGAGCTAGGGTTAGTGGACCCAGGGGTTGATACTCTGGAGCGAGGGTTAGGGCCCCCAGGGGTTGGTCCCCTGGAGCTAGGGTTAGTGGACCCAGAGGTTGATCCTCTGGAGCTAGGGTTAGGGCCCTCAGTGGGTTGGGCCCCTGGCACTAGGTTTAGGCGACCAAGGGGTTGGGCCCCTGGAGCTAGGTTTAGGGCCCCCAGGGGTTGAGCCATGGAGCTAGGGTTAGGGGACCCAGTGGTTGGACCCCTGGAGCTAGGATTAAGGCCACCAGGGGTCGGGCACTTGGAGCTAGGGTTAGGTCCCCCAGGGGTGGGGCCCCTGGAGCCAGTGTTAGGGCCCCCAGGGGTTAGGCCCATGGAGCTAGGATTAGTGGACCCAGTTGTTGGGTCCCTGGAGCTAGAGTTAGGGCCCCCAGTGGGTTGGGACCCTGGCGCGAGGATTATGGGACCCAGGGGTTGGGCCCCAGGAGCTAAGGTTAGGGCCCCCAGGAGTTGGTCCCCTGGAGTTAGGTTTAGGGCCCACAGGAGTTAGGCAGCTTGAGCTAGGGTTAGTGGACGCAGGGGATGGGCTCCTGGAGCTAGGGTTAGGGTCCTCAGAGGGTTGGGCCCCTGGCGCTACGGTTAGGGGACCCAGGGTTTGGGCCCCTGGAGCCAGGGTGAGGCCCCCAGGGGTTGGGCACTGGAGCTAGGGTGAGGATCCCCAGGGATTAGGCCTCTGGAGCAAGGGTTAGGGGACCCAGTGCATGGGCCTGTGGAGCTAGGGTTAGGGTATTGAGAGTTTGGGCCCCTGGAGGTAGGGTTAAGGCCCCAGGGGTTTGGCCCCTGGATCTTGGGTTAGGGCCCCGAGGGGTTGGACCCCTGGAGCAAGGGTTAGGGGACCCTGCGCATGGACCCGTGGAGCTAGGGTTAGGTGACCCAGGGGTTGGACCCCTTGGGCTAGGGTTAGCGCCCCCAGGGGTTGGGCCCGTTGGGTTAGGGTTAGGGTCCCCAGGGGCTGGACCTCCGGAGCTAGGGTCAGGGCCCCCAGGGGTTGGGCCCCTGGAGCTAGGGTTAGGGGACCAAGGGGTTGGGCCCCTGGAGCTAGGGTTAGGGCCCCCAGGGATTGGGCCCCTGGAGCTACGGTTATGGGCCTCAGGGGTTCGGCACCTGGAGCTAGGGTTAGAGGACACAGGGGCTGGCCCGTGGAGCTAGGGTTAGTTCCCCCAGGGGTTCGGCCCCTGGAACTAGAGTTAGTGGACCCAGTTGTTGGGTCCCTGGAGCTAGGGTTTGGGCACCAAGTGGGTTGGGACCCTGGCGTGAAGGTTAGGGGACCCAGGGTTTGGGCCCCAGGAGCTAGGTTTAGGGATCCCAGGCGTTGTGCCCCTGGAGCTAGGTTTAGGGCCCCTAGCATTTGGACCGCTTGAGCTAGGGTTAGGGGACTCAGAGGTTGGGTCCCTGGAGCTAGGGTTAGGGCCCCCCGGGGTTGGGCCCATGGAGCTAGGGTTATGGGCCCCAGGGATTCGGCACCTGGAGCTAGGGATAGAGGACCCAAGGGTTGGGCCCCTGGAGCTAAGGTTAGGGCTCCCAGTGGTTTTGCCCCTGGAGCTAGGGTTAGGGCCCTAAGTGGGTTGCGCCCCTGGTGCTAGGGTTGGGGGACCCAGGGGTTGGGCCCCTGAAGCTAGAGTTAGGGCCTCCAGGGGTGGGGCATATGGAGCTAGAGTTGGGCCCCCAGAGGTAAATCCCCTTGAGCTAGTGTTAGTGGACGCAGGGGTTGGGCCCCTGGCACTAGGGTATAGGGGACCCAGCGGTTGGGCCCCTGGAGATAGGGTTAGGGCCCCCAGGGGTTGGGCCCTGGAACTAGGGTTAGGGGACCCAGTGGTTGGACCCCTGGAGCTAGAATTAGGGCCAGCAGGGGTCGGGCACCTGGAGATAGGGTTAGGGTCACCAGGGGTTCGGCCCCTTGAGCTAGGGTTAGGGCCCCCAGGGGTTGGGCCCCTGAAGCTAGTGTTAGGTGACCCAGGGGTTGGGCCCCTGGAGCTAGGGATATGGCCCTCTGGGGATGGGAATCTGGAGCTACGATTAGAGCCCCCAGGGGTTGAGCCCCTGGAGCTAGGGTTAGGGCCCCCAGGGGTTGGGCCCCTGGAGCTAGGGTTTCGCCCCCCAGGGGTTTGGCCCCTGGAGCTAGCGTTAGGGGACCCAGGGGTTTGGCCAATGGAACTAAGGTTAGGGCTCCCAGTGGTTTTGCCCCTGGAGCTATGGTTAGGGCCCCCAAGCGTCGGGCCCCTGGAGGTAGGGATAGGGCCCGCAAGGGTTGGGCCCCTGGAGCTAGGGTTTGGGTCCCCAGAGGTTAGCCCCCTGGAGCTTCTGTTAGGGCCCCCAAGCGTCGGGCCAATGCAGGTAGGGTTAGGTTCCGCAGGGGTTGGGCCCCTGGAGCTAAGGTTAGGTCCCCCAGGGGTTGGGCCCCTGGAGCTAGGGTTCGGGTCCCCAGGGACTGGGCCCCTGGACCTAGGGATAGAGCCCCCTGGGTTTGGGCTACTGGAGCTAGGGTTAGGGGACCCAGGGGTTGGGGCCCTGGAGCTAGGATTAGGGCCCCCAGGGATTGGGCCCCTGGAGCTAGGGTTGGGGCCCCCCAGGGTTGGTCCCCTGGGGCTAGGGTTAGGGGCCCCAGGGCTTGGGCCCATGGAGCTAGGGTTAGGGTCCCCAGGAGTTGGGACACTGGAGCTCGGAAGAGGGGCCCGAGAGGTTTACCCCCTGGAGCTACGGTTAGGGACCCCAAGGGTTGGGCCCCTGGAGCTATGGTTAGGGGACCCAGGGGTGGGGCCCCTGGAGCTAGGGCTAGGGCCCTCAGCGGTTGGGCCACTGAAGCTAGGGTTAGGGCCCCCAGTGGTTTTGCCCCTGGAGCTCTGGTTAGGGCCCCCAAGCGTCGGTCCCCTTGAGTTAGGGTTAGGGCCCGCAGGGGTGGGGCCCCTGGAGCTAGAGTTTGGGTCCCCAGGGGTTAGGCCCCTGGAGCTACTGTTAGGGCCCCCAAGCGTCGGGCCCCTGGAGGTAGGGTTAGGGCCCGCAGGGGTTGGGCCCATGGAGCTAGGGTTAGGTCCCCTAGGGGATGCTCCCCTGGAGCTAGGGTTAGGGGACCCAAGGGTTGGGCCCCTGGAGCTAGGATTAGGGCCCCCAGGGGTTAGGCCCCTGGAACTAGGGTTGGGGCCCCCAGGGGTTGGGCCCCTGGGGCTAGGGTTAGGGGACCCAGGGGATGGTCCCATGGAGCTAGGGCAAGGGTCCCCAGGGGTTGGGCCACTGGAGCTAAGGTTAGGGGCACAAGGGGTTAGGCCCCTGGAGCTAGGGTTGGGGCCTCCAGGTTTGGGCCGTTGGAGCTAGGGTTAGGGGACCCAGGGGTTCGGCCCCTGGAGCTAGGTTAAGGCTCAAAGTGGTTTTGCCGCTGGAGCTACTGTTAGGGGACCCAGGAGTTGAGCCCCTGGAGCTAGGGTTAGGGTCTTCAGCGGTTGGGCCCCTAGAGCTAGGGTTAGGGCCCCCAGGGGTTGGGCCCCTGAACATAAGGTTAGTGGAACCAGGGGTTGGGCCCCTGGAGCTAGGGTTGGGGTCCCCAGGGGCTGGACCCCTGGAGCTAGGGTTAGGGCCTCCAGGGATATGGCCACTGGAAATAGGGATAGGGGACCGAAGGGTTGGGCCCCTGGAGCTAGAGTTAGGGGACCCAGGGGTTGGGCCCCTGGAGGTAGGGTTAGGGCCCCCAGGGGTTGGCCCCTTGAGCTAGGGTTAGGGGAAACAGGGTCTGGGCCCTGGAGCTAGGGTTAGGGGAAACAGGGGCTCGCCCCTGGAGCTAGGGTTAGGGCCCCCAGGGGTTGGGCCCCTGGGGCTAGGGTTAGTGGACCCAGGGGTTGATCCCCTGGAGCTACGGTTAGGGCTCTCAGTGGGTTGGGCCCCTGGCTTTAGGGTTTGGCGACCAAGGGGATGGGCCCCTAGAGTTAGGGTTAGGACCCCCAGGGGTTGAGCCCTGGAGCTAGGGTTAGGGGACCCAGGTCTTGGGCCCCTGGAGCTAGGGTTAGGGCCCCCAGGGGTTGAGCCCCTGGAGATAGGGTTAGGGGACACAGGGGTTGGGCCCCTGGAGCTAGGGATAGGGCCCCCTGGGTTTGGACCTCTGGAGCTAGGGTTCGGGCCCCGAGGGGGTGAGCCCCTCGAGCTAGGGTTAGGGGAACCAGGGGTGGGGCCCCTGGAGCTAGCGTTAGGGCCCGCAGGGATTGCGCCCCTAGAGCTAGGGTTAGGACTCCCAGGGGTTAGGCCACTGGAGCTAGGATTAGTGGATCTAGGTATTGGGCCTCTGGAGCTAGGGTTAGGGTCCCCTTTTGCTGGACCCTTGGAGCTAGGGTTAAGGCTCTCAGGGGCTGGCCCATGGAGCTATGGTTAAGGGAAAGAGGGGATGGCCACTGAAGCTACGGTTATAGCCCCCAGGGGTTGGGCCCCTGGAGCTATTTTTAGGACCCCAGGGGTTTGGCCACTGGAGCTAGAGTTAGGGGACCCAAGGCTTGGGACCCTGGAGCTATGGTTAGGGTCCCCAGGGATTGGGCCACTGGAGATAGGGTTAGAGGACCGAGGGGTTGGGCCCCTTGAGCTAGGGTTAGGGTCGCCAGGGGCTGGAACCCTGGAGCTAGCGTTAGGGCCCCCAGGGGTTCAGCGGCTAGAGATAGGGTTAGGGGACCCAAGGTTTGGGCCCCTGGAGCTAGGGTTAGGGCCTCCAGGTGTTGGGCCTCTGAAGCTAGGGTTTGGGGACCCAGGGGTTGGACCCTAGAGCTAGGGTTAGGGCCCCCAGGGGTTGGCCCGTTTAGCTAGGGTTAGGGGAAACAGGGGCTGGCCCATGGAGCTAGGGTTAGGGCCCCCAGGGGTTAGGCCCCTGGAGCTAGGGTTATGGGCCCCAGGGTTTGGGCACCTGGAGCTAGGGTTAGGCGACCTAGGGTTTGGGCCCCTGGAGCTAGGGCTATGGTCCGCAGGGGTTGGGCCCCTGGAGCTAGGAATAGGGCCCCCAGGGGTGCGGCCTATGGACCTAAGTTTAGGGCCCCCAGGGGTTAGGCCCCTGGAGCTAGGGTTAGTGGACCCAGGGTTTGAGCCCCTATAGCTAGGGTTAGGGGAAAGAGGGACTGGCCCCTGGAGCTAGGGTTATGGCCCCCAGGGGTTGGGCCCCTGGAGCTAGGGTTAGTGGACGCAGGGGTTGGGCCCCTGGAGTTAGGGTTAGGACCCTCAGTGGGTTTTGCTCCTGGTGCTAGGATTAGGGGACCCAGGGTTTGGGACAATGGAGCTAGGGTTAGGGGAAACAGGGGTTGGCTCCTGGAGCTAGGGTTAGGGCCCCAAGGGATCGGGCCCCTGGAACAAGGGTTAATGGAACCAGGCGTTGAGCCCCTGGACCTACGTTTAGGGCCTTCAGGAGTTGGGCCGCTTGAGCTAGGATTAGGGGACCCAGAGGTAGCGCCAATGGAGCTCGGGTTAGGGCCCCCAGGGTTTGGGCCCCTGGAGCTAGGGTTATGGGACCCAGGGGTTGGACACCTGGAGCTAGGGTTAGACGACCCAGGGGTTGGGCCCCTGGAGCTAGGGTTAGGGCTCCCAGTGGTTTTGCCCCTGGAGCTACATTTAGGGCCCCCAGGTGTTAGGCCCCTGGAGCTAGAGTTAGGGCCCTCAAGGGTGGGGCCTATGGAGCTAAGATTAGGGTCCCCAGGGATTGGGCACCTGGAGCTAGGGATAGGTGACCCAAGGGATGGGCCCCTCAAGCTAGGGTTAGGGGAAAGAAGGGCTGGCCCCTGGGTCTAGGGTTAAAGCCCCCAGGGGTTTTGTCCCTGGAGCTAGGGTTAGTGCACCCAGGGGTTGATCTGGAGCTAGGGTTAGCGCCCTCAGTGGATTGGGCCCCTGGCACTAGTGTTAGGGGACCCAGGGGTTGGGCCCCTGGAGCTGGGGTTAGGGCCCCCAGGGGATGGGCCCTGTAGCTGGGTGAGAACCTCTAGGGGTTGGACCCCTGGAGCTAGGGTTAGGGGACCCAGTGGATGGGCCCCTAGAGCATGGGTTAGGTGACCCAGCGGTTCGGATCCTGGAGATAGGGTTAGGGCCCCCACACGTTGGGCCCCTGGAGCTAGGGTTAGGGCCCCCAGGGGTTGGGTCCTGGAGCTGAGGTTAGGTGACCCAAGGTTTGGGCCCCTGGAGTTAGGGTTAGGGCCCCCAGGGGTTGAGCTCCTGGAGCTAGGGTTAATGGACGCAGGGGTTGGGCCCCTGGAGCTAGTTTTAGGGTCCTCAGTGGGTTGGTCCGCTGGCGCTAGGGTTAGGGGACCCAAGGGGTTGGGCCCCTGGAGCTAGAGTTAGGGGACCCAGGGGTTGGGCCCAAGGAGCCAGAGTTAAGGCCCCCAGGGATTGGGCCCCTGGAGCTAGGGTTAGGGCCTCCAAGGGTTGGGCTCTGGAGCTAGGGCTAGGGGACCCAGGAGTTGGGCCCCTGGAGCTAGGGTTAGGGTACACAGGAGTTTGGCCCTTGGAGCTGGGTTAGGGCCCCAAGGGGTTTGGTCCCTGAAGCGAGGGTTAGGGGACCCAGGGATTGGGCCCTGGAGCTACGGTTAGGGCCCCCACGGGTTGGGTCCCTTGAGCTAGAGTTAGGGGGCCAAGGGGTTGGGCCCCTGGAGCTAGGCATAGGGCCCCCAGGGGTTGGGCTCCTGGACCTAGGGTTAGGGGGCCAAGGGGTTGGGCCCCTGGAGCTAGGCTTAGGGCCCCTAGGGTTTGGACCCCTGGAGCTACGGTTAGGGGTCAAAGAGGTTCGGCCGCTGGAACTAGGGTTAAGGGACCCAGGGGTTGGGTCCCTGGGGCTAGGATTAGGGCCCCCCGGGGGTTGGGCCCCAGGAGCAAGGTTTAGAGGACCCAGGGGTTATCCCCTGGAGCTAGGATTAGGGTCCCCAGGGGTTGTGCCCCTGGAGCTACCGTTAGGGGACCCAGGCGTTGCGCCCCTGGAGCTAGGGTTATGGCCCTCACGGTTTGGGCCCCTGGAGCTAGGGTTAGGGGACACAGGGGTTGAACCCTTGCAGCTAGGTTTAGGGGATCCAGGGGTTGAGCCACTGGAGCTAGAGTTAGGGGACCCAGGGGTTGGGCCCAAGGAGCCAGAGTTAGGGCCCCCAGGGATTGGGCCCCTGGAGCTATAGTTAAGGGACCCAGTGGTTGGGTCCATGGAGCTAGGTTTTGGGCCCCCAGGGGTTGGGCCCCTGGAGCTAGGGTTAGGGTCCCCAAGGGTTGGGCTCTAGAGCTAGGGTTAGGGGACCCAGGATTTGGGCCCCGGAGCTAGGGTTAGGGCCCACAGGGGTTTGGCCCCTGGAGCTAGGGTTAGGGTACACAGGAGTTTGGCCCTTGGAGCTCGGTTAGGGCCCCAAGGGGTTTGGCCCCTGAAGCAAGGGTTAGGGGACCCAGGGATTGGGCCGTGGAGCTACGGTTAGGGCCCCCAGGGGTTGGGTCCCTGGAGCTAGGGTGAGGGGACCCAGGCGTTGGGCCCCTGGAGCTAGGGTAAGGCCCCCAGGGTTTGGGACCCTGGACCTAGGGTCAGGGCCCCCAGGGGTTGGGCCCCTGAAGCTAGGGTTAGGGGACCCAGGAGTTGGGTCCCTAGAGCTAGGGTTAGGGCCCCATGGGTTGGGGCCCTCGAGCATGCGTAAGGGCCCCCAGGGGTTGGGTCTCTGGAGCTAGGGTTGGGGGACCAAGGGGTTGGGCCCCTATAACTGGGGTCAGGTCGCCCAGGGGTTGGGCCACTGGTGCTAGGGTTAGGGCCCGAAGGGTTGGGCCCCTAGAGCTAGGGTTAGGAGACCCTGGGGTTGGGCCACTCGAGCTAGGGTTAGGGCTCCCAGGGATTGGGCCCGTGGAGCTAGGGTTAGGGGACCCAGTGGTTCGGCCCCTGGAGCTAGGGTTAGGGCCCGAAGGGTTGGGCCCCTAGAGCTAGGGTTAGGAGACCCTGGGGTTGGGCCACTCGAGCTAGGGTTAGGGCTCCCAGGGATTGGGCCCGTGGAGCTAGGGTTAGGGGACCCAGGGGTTGAGCCCCTGCAGCTAGGCTTATGGCCCCCAGGGGTTGGGCCACTGTAGCGAGGGTTAGGGCCCCCAGGGGTTCGACCCCTGGAACTGGAGTTAGGGGACCCAGGGGTTGGGCCTCTGGGGCTACAGTTAGGGCCCCCAAGGGATAGGCCCTGGAACTAGGGTTAGGGGACCCAGGGGTTGGGCCCCTCGACCTAGGGTCAGGGGCCCCAGGGGTTCGAACCCTGGAACTGGGGTTAGGAGAACCAGGGGTCGGGCCTCTGGGGCTACGGTTAGGACCCCCAAGGTTTGGGCCATGGAACTGGGGTTAGGGGACCCAGGGGTTGGGCCCCTGGACCTAGGGTTAGGGCTCCGAGGGGTTGGGCCCCTGGAGCTAGGTTTAGGATAAACAAGTGTTGGGCCCCTGGAGCTAGGATTAGGGCCCCCCAGGGGTTGGGCCCCAGGAGCTAGGGTTAGGGGACCCTCGGGTTTGGCCCCTGGAGCTAGGGATAGGGTCCCCAGGGTTTGGGCCCCTGGAGCTAGGTTTAGGGGACCCAGGTGTTGGACCCCTGCAGCCAGGGTTAGGGGACGCAGGGGTTGGGCCCCTGTAGCTAGGGTTAGGGCCCACAGGGCTTGGGCCCCTCTAGCTAGGGTTAGGGGACCCAAGTGTTGGGATCCTGGAGCTAGGGTTAAGACCCCCAGGGCCCGGGCCCCTGGAGCTAGGGTTTGGGCCCCCAGGGGTTGGCAGCCTGGAGGTAAGGTTAGGGGACCCTGGGGTTGGGTCCCTGGAGCTAAGGTTAGGGGACCCAGGGTATTGGAACCTGGAGCTAGGGTTAGGGCCCCCAGAGGTTGGGCACCTGGAGCTAGGGTTAGGAATCCAAGGGGTTGAGCCCCTGGAGCTAGGATTACAGCCCCCAGGGATTGGGCCCCTGGAGCTAGGGTTAAGGCCCCCAGGGGTTGGGCCCCTTGAGCTAGTGTAAGGGGACCCAGGTGTTGCACCCCTGAGCTAGGGTTAGGTCCCCCAGGGGATGGACCCCTGGAGCTAGGGCTGGGGACCCAGGGGTTGGGCCTCTGGAGCTAGAGTTAGGGAATCCAGGGTTTGAGCCCCTGGAGCTAGGGTTATGGCCCCCAGGGGCTGAGCACCTGGAGCTAGGGTTATGGAATCCAGGGTGTCGGCACCTGGAGATAGGGTTAGGGCTCCCAGGGGTTGGGCCCTGGAGCTAGGGTTAGGGCCCCCCGGGGGTTGGGCCCCAGGATCTAGGGTTAAGGGACCCAAAGGTTTGGCCCCTGCAGCTAGGGTTAGGGTCCCCAAGGGTTTGACCCCTGCAGCTAGGGTTAGGGCCCCCAGGGGTTGGGCCCCTGGAGCTGCGGTTGGGGCCCCCAGAGGTTGGGCCCCTGGGGCTGCGGTTGGAGCCCCCAGGAGTTGGGCCCCTGGAGCTACGTTTGGGGCCCCCAGTGGTTGGGCTCTTAGAGCTGGGGTTCGGGCCTCTAGGGGTTGGGTTCCAGTAGCTACGGTTGGGGCCTCCAGGGGTTAGGCCCCTGGAGCTTGGGCTGGGGCCGCTAGGGTTTGGGCCTCTGGAGCTACGGTTGGTGCCCCCAGGGGTTGGGCTCCTGGAGCTACGGTTGGAGCCCCAGGGGTTCGGCCCCTAGAGGTGGGGTTGAGGGCCCCCAGGGGTTGGGACCCTGGAGCTACGGTTGGGGCCCCCAGGGGTTGGGCCCATGGAGATATATTTGGGGTCCTCAGGCATTGGGCCTCTGGAGCTACGGTTGGGGCCCTCAGGGGTGGGCCTCTGGAGCTAGGGTTCGGCCCCCATGGGTTGGGCCCCTGGAGCTGGGGTTGGCGCCCCTAGGGGTTGGGCCCCTGGAGCTGGGGTTGAGGCCTCCAGGGGTTGAGCGGCTGGAGCTACGGATGGGGGTGCAAGGGGTTGGGCCTCTGTAGCTGGGGTTCGGGCCCCCACGGGTTGGGCCCCTGGAGCTGGGGTTGGGGGCGCCCAGGAGTTGAGACAATGGAACTGGGGTTGGGGGCCCCCAGGGGTTCGGCACCTGGAGCTACAATTGGGCCCCCCAGGGGTTGGGCCATTGGAGCTGGGTTTGGGGGCACCCAGGGGTTGGCACCTGGAGCTACAGGTGGGGGCCCACAAGGGATGGGCCCCTGATGCTACGGTTGGAGGCCCCCAGGGAATGGGTCTCTGGAGCTGTGTTTGGAGCCCCCAGGGATTGGACCCCTGGAATTACGGTTGGGGCTCCAAGGTTTGAGCCCCAGGAGCTGGGGTTGAGGCACTCAGGGGTTGGGCCCCTGGAGCTGGGGTGGGGGCCCGAGGGGTTGGGTCCCTGGAGCTAGGGTTCGGCCCCTATGGGTTGGGCCCCTGGAGCTGGGGTTGAGGCCCCCAGGGGTTGGGCCCCTGGAGCTGAGGTTGAGAGCCCCTAGGGTTTCTGTCCCTGGAGCTGGGGTTGGAGCACCCAGGGGTTGGGCCTCTGGAGCTGGGGTTCGGGCCCATAGGGTTTAGGCCCCTGGAGCTACGGTTGGGGCCCCCAGGGGTTGGGCCCCAGGAGCTGAGGTTGGGTGCCCCAGGGCTTGGGCCTCTGGGGCTACGGTAGGGGCCTCCAGGGGTTGGTCCCCTGGAGCTGGGGTTCTGGCCTCCACGGGTTCGGCCCCTGGAGCTACGGTTGAGGCCCCCAGGGGTTGGGCCCCCAAGACTGGGTTGAGGGCGCCAGAGATTTGGCCCCTGGAGCTGGGGTGGGGTCCCCCAGGGCTTGGGTCCCTGGAGCTACGGTTGGGGCCCCAAGGGGTTGGGCTCCTGGAACTGGGGTTGGGGCCCCCAGGGTTTGGGTCCCTGGAGCTACGGTTGGGGCCCCAAGGGGTTGGGCCCCTGGAGCAGGGGTTGAGGACCCCAGGGGTTGGGCCTCTGGAGCTGGGGTTGGGGTCCCCGGGGTGGGGCCCCTGGAACAATGGTTGGGGCCCCCAGGGGTTGGGCTCCTGGAGCTGGGGTTGGGGACCCCAGGGGTTGGCCTCTGGAGCTACGGTTGGGGCCCCCAAGGGTTGGGCCCCTGGAGCTGGGGTTGGGGCCCCCAGGGGTTGGGCCCCTGTAGCGGGGTTCAGGGGCCCAGGGGTTGGGCCCCTGGAGCTGGGTTTGGGGCCGCCAGGGGTTGGGTCCCTGGAGCTAGGGTTCGAGCCCCCAACGGGTTCATCCCCTGGAGCTACGGTTATGGTCCCCAGGGGTTGGGCCCCTTGAGCTCGGGTTTGGGCCCCCAGGGGTTGGGCCCCGGAGCTACGTTTGGGACCCCCAGCAGTTGGGCCCCGGGAGCTGGAGTTGGGGCCCCCAGGGGTTGGACCCTTGCAGCTATGGTTGGGGCCCCGAGCGGTTGGGCCCCTGGAGCTGGGTTTGGGGCCCCAGGGGTTGGGCCCCTGGAGCTGGGAATGGGTCCCCCAGGGTTTGGTCCCCTGGAGCTCAGATTCTGGCCTCCACGGGTTGGACCACTGGAGCTATGGTTGGGGCCCCCAGGGATTGGGTTCCTTTAGCTGGGATTGGGATCCCCAGGGGTTCGGCCCCTGGAGCTTCGGTTGGGGCCCCCAGAGGTTGGGCCTCTAGAGCTGGGGTTGGGGCCTCCACGGGTTGGGCCCCAGGAATAACGGTTGGGGCACCCAGGGGCTGGGTCCCTGGAGCTACGGTTGGGGCCCCCAGGGGTTGGGCCCCTGGAGTTACGGTTGCGGCCCCCAGGGGATGGGCCCCTGGAGCTGGGGTTTGGGGTCCCCAGGGTTTGGGACTCTGGAGTTACGGTTGGGGCCCCCAGGGGTTGGGCCCCTGGAGCTGGAGCTGGGCCCCGCAGTGGTTGGGTTCCTGCACCTGGGGTTGGGACCCTCAGGGTTTGGGCCCCTGAAGCTACGGTTGGGGCCCCCAGGGATTGGGCCCCTGGAATTACGGTTGGGGCTCCAAGGTTTGGGCCCCTGGAGCTGGGGTTGAGGCTCCCAGGGGGTGGGCCCCTGGAGCTGAGGTTGAGAGCCCCTAGGGTTTCTGTTTCTGGAGCTGGAATTGGAGCACCCAGGGATTGGGACCCTGGAGCTGGGGTTCGGGCCGATAGGGTTTAGGTCCCTGGAGCTACGATTGGGGGCCACTAGGGGTTGGGCCCCTGATGCTGGGGTTGGGGGCCCCCAGGGATTGGGCCCCTGGAGTTACAGTTGGAGGCCCCCAGGGGTTGCGCCCCTGGAGCTGGGGTTGGGGCCCCCAGGGGTTGTACCCCTGGAGCTACGGTTGGGGGCCCCCAGGGGTTGGGCCCCTAGACCTTTGGTTGGGGTGTGCAAGGGTTTGGCCTCTTGAGCTACGGTTGGGGCCCCCAGGGCTTGGGCCCCTGGAGCTTGGGTTGGGGCCCCGAGGACATGAGCCTCTGGATCTGGGGTTGGGGCCCCCAGAGGTTGGGCCCCTGGAGCTACGGTTGGGGCCCTCAGGGGTTGGACCCCTGGAGCTACGGTTTGGGCCCCGAGGGTTTGGGACCCGGTAGGTGGGGTTGAGGGCCCCAGGGGTTGGGCCCCTGAAGCTGGGGTTGGAGCCCTGAGGGGTTGGGACCCTGGAGCTGGGGTTAGGGCCCCCAGGTGTTGGACCCCTGGTGCTACGGTCGGGGGCCCCAGGAGTTGGGCCATTGAATTTGAGGTTGAAGGCCCCAGGGGTTGGGCCCCTGGAGCTGGGGTTGAGGGCCCCAAGGATTAGGCCCCTGAAGCTAGGGTTGGGGCCCCCAGGGGTTGGGCCCCTGGAGCTGGGGTGGGGACCCCAGGGGTCGGGCCCCTAGAGCTACGGGTGAGGCCCCCAAGTGGTTGGGCCCCTGGAGCTGGAGTTGGGGCCCCCAGGGTTTGGACCCTGATGCTACGGTTGGGGGCCCCAGGGCTTGGGCCATTGGAGCTGGGGTTGGGGCCCCCAGGTGTTGGGCCCCTGGAGCTGGGGTTGAGGGCCCCAGGGTTTGGGCTCCTAAAGCTGGGGTTGGGGTCCCCATGTGTTTGGCCCCTGGAGCTAGGGTTGGTGACCGCAGGGTTGGGCCCCAGGAGCTACAGTTGGGGCCCCCAGGGGTTGGGCCCCTGGAGCTAGGGTTGGTGACCGCAGGGTTGGGCCCCAGGAGCTACAGTTGGGGCCCCCAGGGGTTGGGCCCCTATAAATGGGGTTGGGGGCCACAGAGGTTGGGCCCCTGGAGCTGGGGTTGAGAGCCCCCAGGGATTGGGCCCCTGTAGCTGGGGTTGGGGCCACCAGGGGTGGGCCCTTGGAGCGTAGGTTGGGGCCCCCAGGGGTTGGGCCCCTGGAACTAGGGTTCGGGCCCCCTGGGGTTGGGCTACTGGAGCTACTGTTTGGGCCTCCAGGGGTGGGTCCCTGGAGCTGGGGTTGAGGGCCCCAGGGATTGGGCACCTGAGCTTGGGTAGGGGCCCCAGGGGTTTGGCCCCTGGAGCTACGATTGGGGCCTCCAGGGTTTGGGCCCCTGGAGCTCGGGCTGGGGCCCCCTATGGCTGGGCCTCTGGAGCTATGGTTTGGGCCCCCAGGGGTTAGACCCCTGGAGCTGGGTTTGAGGGCCCCTAGGGGTTGGGCCCCTGGAGCTGAGGTTGAGGGCCCCTGGGTTTGGGCCCCTGGATCTGGGGTTGGGGCCTCCAAGGGTTGAGCCTAAGGGGTTGGGCACCTGGACCTGGGGTTGGGGCGCCCAGGGGTTGGGCCCCTAGAGCTACAGTTGGGTCCCCCAGGGGTTTGGCTCTGGAGCTGGGGTTGTGGCCTCCAGGAGTTGGCCCCTGGAACTACAGTTGGGGCCCCAAGGTATTGGGCCCCTGGAGCTGGGGTTTGGGCCCCCAGGGGTTTCGCCCCTGGAGTTGGGGTTGGCGGCCTAGGGATTGGGCCCTGGAGCTGGGGTTGGGGCCCCAAGGGGTTAGGCCCTTGGAGCTACTGTTCGGGCCCCCAGGGGTTGGGCTCCTGCAACTGGGGTTGGGGCCCCCAGGGTTTGGGCCCCTGGAGCTTCGGTTGGGGCCCCAAAGGGTTGGACCCCTGGAGCTGGAGTTGGGGCCCCCAGGGGTTGGGCCCATGGAGCTACAGTTGGGGCCCTCAGGGGTTGGGCCCCTTGAGCTAGGGTTGGGGCCCCCAGGGATTGGGCCCCGGTAGGTGGGGTTGAGGACCCGAGGGGTTGTGCCCCTGGAGCTGGGGTTGGAGCCCCGAGGGGTTGGGCCCCTGAAGCTACGGTTGGGGCCCCCAGGGGTTGGGCCTTTGGAGCTGCGGTTGAAGCCCCCAGGGTTTGGGCCACTGGAGCTACGCTTGGGGCCCCCAGGAGTTCGGCAACTGGAGGTGGGGTTGGGGCCCCCAGGGGTTGGGCCCCTGGAGTTACAGTTGGGGCCCCCAGGGGTTGGGCCCCTTTAGCTGGGGTTGGCGCCCCTAGGGGTTGGGCCCCTGGAGCTGGGGTTCAGAGCCCCAGGGGTTGGGCCCCTGGAGCTGGGGTGGGGGCCCCTAGGGGTTGAGCCCCTGGAGCTGGGGTTCAGGGCCACAGGGGTTGGGCCCCTGGAGCTGGGGTGGGGGTCCCCAGGGGTTGGACCCCTAGATGTACGTTTGGAAGCCCCCAGGGGTTGGGCCCCTGGAGCTACGTTTGGGTGACCCCAGGGGTTGGGCCCCTGGAGCTGGGGTTGAGTGCCCCAGGGTTTGGGCCGATGGAGCTGGGGTTGGGGTTCCCAGGGGTTGAGCCCCTGGAGCTACGGTTGAGGCCCCCAGGGGTTGGGCCCCTGGAGCTGGGGTTTGAGCCACCAGGGGTTGAGCCCCTGGAGCTGGAGCTTAGGGCCCCAGCTTATGGGCCCCTCGAGGTGGGGTTGGGGTCCCCAGGGGTTGGACCCCTGGAGCCGGGGTTTGAGCCCCTAGGGGTTGGGCCCCTGGGGGTGGGGTTGAGGGCCCCAGGGGTTGGGCCCTTGGAGCTGGGTTTGGAGCCCCCAGGGCTTGGGATCCTGGAGCTATGGTTGTGGCCCGCAGGGCTTGGGCCCCTGGAGCAATGGTTTGGGCCTTCAGGGGTTGGGTCCCTGCAGCTGGGGTTGGGCCCCACAGGGGTTGGGCCCCTGGAGCAGGGTTAAGGGCCCCAGGGTTTGGGACCTTGGAGCTGCGGTTGGGGCCCCTAGGGGTTGGGCCACTGGAGCTAGGGTTGAGGGCCCCAGGGGTTAGACCCCTGGATCTGGGGATTGGGCCTACAGGGTTTGGGCCCCGATAGCTGGGGTAGGGGCCACAGAGGTTGGGCCCCTAGAGCTCATGTTGGGGACCGAGGGGCTCGGCCCCTGGAGCTGGGGTTGGGGCCTCCAGGTGTTGAGCCCCTGGAGCTACGATTCACGCCCCCAGGGGTTGGGCCCCTGGAGCTGGGGTTGGGGCCCCCAGAGGTTGGGCCTATAGAGCTCTAGTTGGGCCCCCTAGGGTTTGGCCCCTGGAGCTGGTGTTGGGGCCTCCATGGTTGGGCCCCTTGAGCTACGGTCGGGGGCCTCAGTTGTTGGGCACCTGGAGCTGGGTTTGAGGGCCAGAGAGGTTCGGCCCCTGGAGCTGGGTTTGAGGCCCCAGGGGTTGGGCCCCTGGAGCTACGGTTGGGGCCCCCAGGGGTTGGGCCCCTGCAGCTGGGGTTGGGGACCCCAGGGGTTGGGCCCCTGGAGCTTTGGTTGGAGCCCACAGGGGTTGGGCCCATGGAGCCGGGGTTGAGGGCCCCAGGGGTTGGGCCCATGGAGCTGGAGTTAGGACCCCCAGGGATTGGGCCCCTGGAGCTACAGTTGGATCCCCCACTGGTTTGGCCCATGGAGCTGGGGTTGGGGCCCCCAAGGGGTTGGGCCCCTGGAGCCACGATTGTGGCCCCATGGTTTGGGCCCCTGGAGCTGGGGTTGAGGCCCCCAGGCGTTGGACCCCTTGATCTACGACTGGAGGCCCCGAGGGGTTGGGCCCCTGGAGCTGGGGTTGGAGCCCCCAGGGGTTGGGCCCCTGGAGCTTCGTTTGGGTCCCCCAGGGTTTAGGCCTCTGGAGCTTTGGTTGAGGGCCCCAGGGGTTGGGCTCCTGGAGCTGGGTTTGGAGCCCCCAGAGGTTAGGACCCTGGAGCTATGGTTGGCGCAACCAGGGGTTGGGCCCCTAGAGCTCGGGTTGGGGGCAAAAAGGGGTTGGGCCCATGGAGCTACAGGTGGGGCCCCCAGGAGTTGGGCCCCTGGAGCTGGTATGGGGGCCCCCAGGGGTTGGGCCCCTGGAGCTACGGTTGCGGCCCCAAGGGGTTGGGCCCCTGGAGCTAGGGTTGGGGCCCCGTGGGATTGGGCCCCTGGAGCTGGACGTGAGGGTCCTAGAGGTTCGGCCTCTGGAGCTGGGTTTGGGGCCCCCAGGGGTTGAGCCCCTGGAGCTGCAGATGGGGCCCCAAGGGTTCGGACCCCTGGAGCTGGGATGGGGCCCCTAGGGGCTGGGCCCCTTGAGCTATGGTTGGGGCCCTCAGGGGCTGGGCCCCTGGAGCTGGGGTTGAGAGCCCCAGGGGCTAGGTCCCTGGAACTGGGGTTGAGGGCCCCAGGGGTTGGGCCTCTGGAGCTGGGTTTGGAGCTCACAGGGGTTAGGCCCCTTGAATTATGGTAGGCCCCACCAAGGGTTGGGCCTCTGGAGCTGGGTTTGGGGGCCCCCAGGTGTTGGGCCCCTGGAGCTACAGGTGGGGCCCCCAGCGGTTGGGCCCCTGGAGCTGGGGTGGGGGCTCCCAGGGGTTGGGCCCATGGAGCTGGGGTTGGGAACCCCAGGGGTTGGGCCCCTGGAGCAGGGGTTGGGGCCGCAGGAGTTGGGACCCTGGAGCTGGGGTTGAGGGCCCCAGGGGTTGGGCCCATGGAGCTGGGGTTGGGAACCCCAGGGGTTGGGCCCCTGGAGCTACAGTTGGGGCCCCCAGGGGTTGGGCCCCTGGAGCAGGGGGTGTGACCGCCAGGGGTTGGGCCCATGGAGTTACGGTTGAGGCCCTCAGGGTTTGGGCCCCTGAATCTGGGGTTGAGGGCCCCAGGGGTTGGGCCCCTAGTGCTGGGTTTGGATGCCACAGGGGTACGGCCCCTGGAGCTATGGTTGGCCCCACCAGGGGTTGGGCCCCTGGAGCTGGGGTGGGGGCACCCAGGGGTTGGGCCCCTGGAGCTATGGTTGGAGCCCCCAGGGGTTGAGCCCCTGGAGCTGGGGTTGAGGGCCCCAGGGGCTGGGTCCCTGGAGCTGGGGTTGGGGCCCCAGGGGTTGGGCCCTGGACCTGGGGTTGAGGGCCCCAGGGGTTGGGCCCATGGAGCTGGGGTTGGGACCGCCAGGGGTTGGGCCCCTGGAGTTACGGTTCAGGCCTCCAGGGTTTGGGCCCCTGGAGCTGGGGTTGAGGGCCCCATGGTTTGGGCGCCTGGAGCTGGGTTTTGAGCAACCAGGGGTTAGGCCTCTGGAGCTATGGTTGGCCTCACCAGGGGTTTGGCCCCTGGATCTGGGTTTGGGGGCCCCCAGGGGTTGGGGCCCTAGAGATACGGTTGGGGCCCCCAGGGGTTTGGCCCCTGGAGCTACAGTTGGGGCCCCCAGGGGTTAGGCCCCTGGAGCTCGGGTTGAGGGCCCCAGGGGTTGGACAATGGAGCATTCGTTGGGACTCCCAGGGGTTGGGCCCCTGGAGCTACAGTTGGGGACCCCAGCGGTTGGGCTCCGGGAGCTGGGGTTGGGACCCAGAAGTTACGGTTGGAGCCCCCAGCAGTTGGGCCCCTGGAACTGGGGTTGAGGGCCCCGGGAGTTGGGCCTTTGGAGCTGGAGATTGCGCGCCCAAAGTGTTGGGCCCCTGGAGCTACGGTTGGGGCTCCCAGGGTTTAGGCCCCTGGAGCTGGGGTTGGGGACCCCAGGTGTTGGGCCCTTGGAACTTCGGTTGGGGCCCTCAGGGGTTGGGCCCCTGGAGATGGGGTTGAGGGCCCCGGGGTTGAGCCCCTGGAGCTGGGGTTGGATACCGCAAGGGGTTGGGCCCTGGAGTTCCCGTTGGGGCCCCCAGGGTTGGGCCCCTGGAGCTGGGGTTGGGGCCCCCAGGGGTTGAGCCCCTGGAGCTACAGGGGGGACCCCAGGGTTTGGGCCCCTGGAGCCACGGTTGGGGCCCCCAGGGTTTGGGCCCCTGGAGCTGGGGTTGAGTGCCCAAGGGGTTGGACCCCTGGATCTACGATTGGAGGCACCCAGGGTTCTGCCCCTGGAGCTCGGTTTGGGGCCCCCAGGGTTTGGGCCCCTGGAGCTGGTGTTGGGGCCAGCAGGGGTTAGGCCTGGAGCTTCGGTTGGGGTCCCCAGGGGTTGGGCCCCTGGAGCTGGGATTGAGGGCCCCAGGGGTTGGGCCCATGGAGCTGGGGTTGAGACCCCCAGGGGTTGGGCCCCTGGAGCTACGGTTGGGGACCCCAGGGGTTGGGCCCCTGGAGCTTCGGTTGGGGTCCCCAGGGGTTGGGCCCCTGGAGCTGGGGTTGAGGGCCTCAGGGGTTGGGACCATGGAGCTGGGGTTGAGACCCCCAGGGGTTGGGCCCCTGGAGCTACGGTTGGGGACCCCAGGGGTTGGGCCCCTGGAGCTGGGGTTGGGGCCCCAGGGGTTGGGCCCCTGGACCTGGGGTTGAGGGCCCCAGGGGTTGGGCCCATGGACCTGGGGTTGAGGGCCCCAGGGGTTGGGCCCATGGAGCTGGGGTTGGGACCGCCAGGGGTTGGGCCCCTGGAGTTACGGTTCAGGCCTCCAGGGTTTGGGCCCCTGGAGCTGGGGTTGAGGGCCCCATGGTTTGGGCGCCTGGAGCTGGGTTTTGAGCAACCAGGGGTTAGGCCTCTGGAGCTATGGTTGGCCTCACCAGGGGTTTGGCCCCTGGATCTGGGTTTGGGGGCCCCCAGGGGTTGGGGCCCTAGAGATACGGTTGGGGCCCCCAGGGGTTTGGCCCCTGGAGCTACAGTTGGGGCCCCCAGGGGTTAGGCCCCTGGAGCTCGGGTTGAGGGCCCCAGGGGTTGGACAATGGAGCATTCGTTGGGACTCCCAGGGGTTGGGCCCCTGGAGCTACAGTTGGGGACCCCAGCGGTTGGGCTCCGGGAGCTGGGGTTGGGACCCAGAAGTTACGGTTGGAGCCCCCAGCAGTTGGGCCCCTGGAACTGGGGTTGAGGGCCCCGGGAGTTGGGCCTTTGGAGCTGGAGATTGCGCGCCCAAAGTGTTGGGCCCCTGGAGCTACGGTTGGGGCTCCCAGGGTTTAGGCCCCTGGAGCTGGGGTTGGGGACCCCAGGTGTTGGGCCCTTGGAACTTCGGTTGGGGCCCTCAGGGGTTGGGCCCCTGGAGATGGGGTTGAGGGCCCCGGGGTTGAGCCCCTGGAGCTGGGGTTGGATACCGCAAGGGGTTGGGCCCTGGAGTTCCCGTTGGGGCCCCCAGGGTTGGGCCCCTGGAGCTGGGGTTGGGGCCCCCAGGGGTTGAGCCCCTGGAGCTACAGGGGGGACCCCAGGGTTTGGGCCCCTGGAGCCACGGTTGGGGCCCCCAGGGTTTGGGCCCCTGGAGCTGGGGTTGAGTGCCCAAGGGGTTGGACCCCTGGATCTACGATTGGAGGCACCCAGGGGTTCTGCCCCTGGAGCTCGGTTTGGGGCCCCCAGGGTTTGGGCCCCTGGAGCTGGTGTTGGGGCCAGCAGGGGTTAGGCCTGGAGCTTCGGTTGGGGTCCCCAGGGGTTGGGGCCCCTGGAGCTGGGATTGAGGGCCCCAGGGGTTGGGCCCATGGAGCTGGGGTTGAGACCCCCAGGGGTTGGGCCCCTGGAGCTACGGTTGGGGACCCCAGGGGTTGGGCCCCTGGAGCTTCGGTTGGGGTCCCCAGGGGTTGGGCCCCTGGAGCTGGGGTTGAGGGCCTCAGGGGTTGGGACCATGGAGCTGGGGTTGAGACCCCCAGGGGTTGGGCCCCTGGAGCTACGGTTGGGGACCCCAGGGGTTGGGCCCCTGGAGCTGGGGTTGAGGGCCCCAGGGGTTGGGCCCATGGAGCTGGGGTTGAGACCCCCAGGGGTTGGGCCCCTGGAGCTGGTGTTGGGGCCAGCAGGGGTTAGGCCCCTGGAGCATCGGTTGGGGTCCCCAGGAGTTGGGCCCCTGGAGCTGGGGTTGAGGGCCCCAGGGGTTGGGCCCATGGAGCTGGGGTTGAGACCCCCAGGGTTTGGGCCCCTGGAGCTACGGTTGGGGACCCCAGGGGTTGGGCCCCTGGAGCTTCGGTTGGGGTCCCCAGGGGTTGGGCCCTGGAGCTGGGGTTGAGGGCCTCAGGGGTTGGGACCATGGAGCTGGGGTTGAGACCCCCAGGGGTTGGGCCCCTGGAGCTACGGTTGGGGACCACAGGGGTTGGGCCCCTGGAGCTGGGGTGAGGGCCCCAGGGGTTGGGCCCATGGAGCTGGGGTTGAGACCCCAGGGGTTGGGCCCCTGGAGCTGGTGGTTGGGGCCAGCAGGGTTAGCCCCTGGAGCTTCGGTGGGGTCCCCAGGAGTTGGGCCCTGGAGCTGGGGTTGAGGGCCCCAGGTGTTGGCCCATGGAGCTGGGGTTGAGGGCCCCAGGGGTTGGGCCTCTGGAGCTGGGTTTGGAGCTCCCAGGGGTTAGGCCCCTTGAATTATGGTAGGCCCCACCAGGGGTTGGGCCCCCAGGGGTTAGGCCCCTGGAGTTCCCGTTGGATCCCCCAGGGTTTGGGCCCCTGGAGCTGGGGTTGAGGGCCCCAGGGGTTGGGCCCATGGAGCTGGGGTTGAGACCCCCAGGGTTTGGGCCCCTGGAGCTACGGTTGGGGACCCCAGGGGTTGGGCCCCTGGAGCTTCGGTTGGGGTCCCCAGGGGTTGGGCCCCTGGAGCTGGGGTTGAGGGCCTCAGGGGTTGGGACCATGGAGCTGGGGTTGAGACCCCCAGGGGTTGGGCCCCTGGAGCTACGGTTGGGGACCCCAGGGGTTGGGCCCCTGGAGCTGGGGTTGAGGGCCCCAGGGGTTGGGCCCATGGAGCTGGGGTTGAGACCCCCAGGGGTTGGGCCCCTGGAGCTGGTGTTGGGGCCAGCAGGGGTTAGGCCCCTGGAGCATCGGTTGGGGTCCCCAGGAGTTGGGCCCCTGGAGCTGGGGTTGAGGGCCCCAGGTGTTGGGCCCATGGAGCTGGGGTTGAGGGCCCCAGGGGTTGGGCCTCTGGAGCTGGGTTTGGAGCTCCCAGGGGTTAGGCCCCTTGAATTATGGTAGGCCCCACCAGGGGTTGGGCCCCCAGGGGTTAGGCCCCTGGAGTTCCCGTTGGATCCCCCAGGCTTTGGGCCCCTGGAGCTGGGGTTGAGGGCCCCAGGGGTTGGGCCCATGGAGCTGGGGTTGAGACCCCCAGGGTTTGGGCCCCTGGAGCTACGGTTGGGGACCCCAGGGGTTGGGCCCCTGGAGCTTCGGTTGGGGTCCCCAGGGGTTGGGACCCTGGAGCTGGGGTTGAGGGCCTCAGGGGTTGGGACCATGGAGCTGGGGTTGAGACCCCCAGGGGTTGGGCCCCTGGAGCTACGGTTGGGGACCCCAGGGGTTGGGCCCCTGGAGCTGGGGTTGAGGGCCCCAGGGGTTGGGCCCATGGAGCTGGGGTTGAGACCCCCAGGGGTTGGGCCCCTGGAGCTGGTGTTGGGGCCAGCAGGGGTTAGGCCCCTGGAGCTTCGGTTGGGGTCCCAGGAGTTGGGCCCCTGGAGCTGGGGTTGAGGGCCCCAGGTGTTGGGCCCATGGAGCTGGGGTTGAGGGCCCCAGGGGTTGGGCCTCTGGAGCTGGGTTTGGAGCTCCCAGGGGTTAGGCCCCTTGAATTATGGTAGGCCCCACCAGGGGTTGGGCCCCCAGGGGTTAGGCCCCTGGAGTTCCCGTTGGATCCCCCAGGGTTTGGGCCCCTGGAGCTGGGGTTGAGGGCCCCAGGGGTTGGGCCCATGGAGCTGGGGTTGAGACCCCCAGGGTTTGGGCCCCTGGAGCTACGGTTGGGGACCCCAGGGGTTGGGCCCCTGGAGCTTCGGTTGGGGTCCTCAGGGGTTGGGCCCTTGGAGCTGGGGTTGAGGGCCTCAGGGGTTGGGCCCCTGGAGCTGGGGTGGGGGCTCCCAGGGGTTGGGCCCCTGGAGCTATGGTTGGAGCCCCCAGGGGTTGAGCCCCTGGAGCTGGGGTTGAGGGCCCCAGGGGCTGGGTCCCTGGAGCTGGGGTTGGGGCCCCAGGGGTTGGGCCCCTGGACCTGGGGTTGAGGGCCCCAGGGGTTGGGCCCATGGAGCTGGGGTTGGGACCGCCAGGGGTTGGGCCCCTGGAGTTACGGTTCAGGCCTCCAGGGTTTGGGCCCCTGGAGCTGGGGTTGAGGGCCCCATGGTTTGGGCGCCTGGAGCTGGGTTTTGAGCAACCAGGGGTTAGGCCTCTGGAGCTATGGTTGGCCTCACCAGGGGTTTGGCCCCTGGATCTGGGTTTGGGGGCCCCCAGGGGTTGGGGCCCTAGAGATACGGTTGGGGCCCCCAGGGGTTTGGCCCCTGGAGCTACAGTTGGGGCCCCCAGGGGTTAGGCCCCTGGAGCTCGGGTTGAGGGCCCCAGGGGTTGGACAATGGAGCATTCGTTGGGACTCCCAGGGGTTGGGCCCCTGGAGCTACAGTTGGGGACCCCAGCGGTTGGGCTCCGGGAGCTGGGTTGGGACCCAGAAGTTACGGTTGGAGCCCCCAGCAGTTGGGCCCCTGGAACTGGGGTTGAGGGCCCCGGGAGTTGGGCCTTTGGAGCTGGAGATTGCGCGCCCAAAGTGTTGGGCCCCTGGAGCTACGGTTGGGGCTCCCAGGGTTTAGGCCCCTGGAGCTGGGGTTGGGGACCCCAGGTGTTGGGCCCTTGGAACTTCGGTTGGGGCCCTCAGGGGTTGGGCCCCTGGAGATGGGGTTGAGGGCCCCGGGGTTGAGCCCCTGGAGCTGGGGTTGGATACCGCAAGGGGTTGGGCCCTGGAGTTCCCGTTGGGGCCCCCAGGGTTGGGCCCCTGGAGCTGGGGTTGGGGCCCCCCAGGGGTTGAGCCCCTGGAGCTACAGGGGGGACCCCAGGGTTTGGGCCCCTGGAGCCACGGTTGGGGCCCCCAGGGTTTGGGCCCCTGGAGCTGGGGTTGAGTGCCAAGGGGTTGGACCCCTGGATCTACGATTGGAGGCACCCAGGGGTTCTGCCCCTGGAGCTCGGTTTGGGGCCCCCAGGGTTTGGGCCCCTGGAGCTGGTGTTGGGGCCAGCAGGGGTTAGGCCTGGAGCTTCGGTTGGGGTCCCCAGGGGTTGGGCCCCTGGAGCTGGGATTGAGGGCCTCAGGGGTTGGGCCCATGGAGCTGGGGTTGAGACCCCCAGGGGTTGGGCCCCTGGAGCTACGGTTGGGGACCCCAGGGGTTGGGCCCCTGGAGCTTCGGTTGGGGTCCCCAGGGGTTGGGCCCCTGGAGCTGGGGTTGAGGGCCTCAGGGGTTGGGACCATGGAGCTGGGGTTGAGACCCCCAGGGGTTGGGCCCCTGGAGCTACGGTTGGGGACCCCAGGGGTTGGGCCCCTGGAGCTGGGGTTGAGGGCCCCAGGGGTTGGGCCCATGGAGCTGGGGTTGAGACCCCCAGGGGTTGGGCCCCTGGAGCTGGTGTTGGGGCCAGCAGGGGTTAGGCCCCTGGAGCTTCGGTTGGGGTCCCCAGGAGTTGGGCCCCTGGAGCTGGGGTTGAGGGCCCCAGGTGTTGGGCCCATGGAGCTGGGGTTGAGGGCCCCAGGGGTTGGGCCTCTGGAGCTGGGTTTGGAGCTCCCAGGGGTTAGGCCCCTTGAATTATGGTAGGCCCCACCAGGGGTTGGGCCCCCAGGGGTTAGGCCCCTGGAGTTCCCGTTGGATCCCCCAGGCTTTGGGCCCCTGGAGCTGGGGTTGAGGGCCCCAGGGGTTGGGCCCATGGAGCTGGGGTTGAGACCCCCAGGGTTTGGGCCCCTGGAGCTACGGTTGGGGACCCCAGGGGTTGGGCCCCTGGAGCTTCGGTTGGGGTCCCCAGGGGTTGGGCCCCTGGAGCTGGGGTTGAGGGCCTCAGGGTTGGGACCATGGAGCTGGGGTTGAGACCCCCAGGGGTTGGGCCCCTGGAGCTACGGTTGGGGAGCCAGGGGTTGGGACCTGGAGCTGGGGTTGAGGGCCCCAGGGGTTGGCCCATGGAGCTGGGGTTTGAGACCCCCCAGGGGTTGGGCCCCTGGAGCTGGGTTGGGGCCAGCAGGGTTAGGCCCCTGGAGCTTCGGTTGGGGTCCCAGGGTTGGGCCCTGGAGCTGGGGTTGAGGGCCCAGGTGTTGGGCCCATGGAGCTGGGGTTGAGGGCCCCGGGGTTGGGCCTCTGGAGCTGGGTTTTGGAGCTCCCGGGTTAGGCCCCTTGAATTATGGTAGGCCCCACCAGGGGTTGGGCCCCCAGGGGTTAGGCCCCTGGAGTTCCGTTGGATCCCCCAGGGTTTGGGCCCCTGGAGCTGGGGTTGAGGGCCCCAGGGGTTGGGCCCATGGAGCTGGGGTTGAGACCCCCAGGGTTGGCCCCCTGGAGCTACGGTTGGGGACCCCAGGGGTTGGGCCCCTGGAGCTTCTGTTGGGGTCCCCAGGGGTTGGGCCCCTGGAGCTGGGGTTGAGGGCCTCAGGGGTTGGGACCATGGAGCTGGGGTTGAGACCCCCAGGGTTGGGCCCCTGGAGCTACGGTTGGGGACCCCAGGGGTTGGGCCCCTGGAGCTGGGGTTGAGGGCCCCAGGGGTTGGGCCCATGGAGCTGGGGTTGAGACCCCCAGGGGTTGGGCCCCTGGAGCTGGTGTTGGGGCCAGCAGGGGTTAGGCCCCTGGAGCTTCGGTTGGGGTCCCCAGGAGTTGGGCCCCTGGAGCTGGGGTTGAGGGCCCCAGGTGTTGGGCCCATGGAGCTGGGGTTGAGGGCCCCAGGGGTTGGGCCTCTGGAGCTGGGTTTGGAGCTCCCAGGGGTTAGGCCCCTTGAATTATGGTAGGCCCCACCAGGGGTTTGGCCCCAGGGGTTAGGCCCTGGAGTTCCCGTTGGATCCCCCAGGCTTTGGGCCCCTGGAGCTGGGGTTGAGGGCCCCAGGGGTTGGGCCCATGGAGCTGGGGTTGAGACCCCCAGGGTTTGGGCCCCTGGAGCTATGGTTGGGGACCCCAGGGGTTGGGCCCCTGAAGCTTCGGTTAGGGTCCTCAGGGGTTGGGCCCTTGGAGCTGGGGTTGAGGGCCTCAGGGGTTGGGCCCATGGAGCTGGGGTTGAGACCCCCAGGGTTTGGGCCCCTGGAGCTACGGTTGGGGACCCCAGGGGTTGGGCCCCTGGAGCTACGGTTGGGGACCCCAGGGGTTGGGCCCCTGGAGCTTCGGTTGGGGTCCCCAGGAGTTGGGCCCCTGGAGCTGGGGTTGAGGGCCCCAGGTGTTGGGCCCATGGAGCTGGGGTTGAGGGCCCCAGGGGTTGGGCCTCTGGAGCTGGGTTTGGAGCTCCCAGGGGTTAGGCCCCTTGAATTATGGTAGGCCCCATCAGGGGTTGGGCCCCCAGGGGTTAGGCCCCTGGAGTTCCCGTTGGATCCCCCAGGCTTTGGGCCCCTGGAGCTGGGGTTGAGGGCCCCAGGGGTTGGGCCCATGGAGCTGGGGTTGAGACCCCCAGGGTTTGGGCCCCTGGAGCTACGGTTGGGGACCCCAGGGGTTGGGCCCCTGGAGCTTCGGTTGGGGTCCCCAGGGGTTGGGCCCCTGGAGCTGGGGTTGAGGGCCTCAGGGGTTGGGACCATGGAGCTTCGGTTGGGGTCCCCAGGGGTTGGGCCCCTGGAGCTGGGGTTGAGGGCCTCAGGGGTTGGGACCATGGAGCTGGGGTTGAGACCCCAGGGGTTGGGCCCCTGGAGCTACGGTTGGGGTCCCCAGGGGTTGGGCCCCTGGAGCTGGGGTTGAGGGCCCCAGGGGTTGGGCCCATGGAGCTGGGGTTGAGACCCCCAGGGTTGGGCCCCTGGAGCTGGTGTTGGGGCCAGCAGGGGTTTGGCCCCTGGAGCTTCGGTTGGGGTCCCCAGGAGTTGGGCCCCTGGAGCTGGGGTTGAGGGCCCCAGGTGTTGGGCCCATGGAGCTGGGGTTGAGGGCCCCAGGGGTTGGGCCTCTGGAGCTGGGTTTGGAGCTCCCAGGGGTTAGGCCCCTTGAATTATGGTAGGCCCCATCAGGGGTTGGGCCCCCAGGGGTTAGGCCCCTGGAGTTCCCGTTGGATCCCCCAGGCTTTGGGCCCCTGGAGCTGGGGTTGAGGGCCCCAGGGGTTGGGCCCATGGAGCTGGGGTTGAGACCCCCAGGGTTTGGGCCCCTGGAGCTACGGTTGGGGACCCCAGGGGTTGGGCCCCTGGAGCTTCGGTTGGGGTCCCCAGGGGTTGGGACCCTGGAGCTGGGGTTGAGGGCCTCAGGGGTTGTGACCATGGAGCTGGGGTTGAGACCCCCAGGGGTTGGGCCCCTGGAGCTACGGTTGGGGACCCCAGGGGTTGGGCCCCTGGAGCTGGGGTTGAGGGCCCCAGGGGTTGGGCCCATGGAGCTGGGGTTGAGACCCCCAGGGGTTGGGCCCCTGGAGCTGGTGTTGGGGCCAGCAGGGGTTAGGCCCCTGGAGCTTCGGTTGGGGTCCCCAGGAGTTGGGCCCCTGGAGCTGGGGTTGAGGGCCCCAGGTGTTGGGCCCATGGAGCTGGGGTTGAGGGCCCCAGGGGTTGGGCCTCTGGAGCTGGGTTTGGAGCTCCCAGGGGTTAGGCCCCTTGAATTATGGTAGGCCCCACCAGGGGTTGGGCCCCCAGGGGTTAGGCCCCTGGAGTTCCCGTTGGATCCCCCAGGGTTTGGGCCCCTGGAGCTGGGGTTGAGGGCCCCAGGGGTTGGGCCCATGGAGCTGGGGTTGAGACCCCCAGGGTTTGGGCCCCTGGAGCTACGGTTGGGGACCCCAGGGGTTGGGCCCCTGGAGCTTCGGTTGGGGTCCTCAGGGGTTGGGCCCTTGGAGCTGGGGTTGCGGGCCTCAGGGGTTGGGCCCCTGGAGCTGGGGTGGGGGCTCCCAGGGGTTGGGCCCCTGGAGCTATGGTTGGAGCCCCCAGGGGTTGAGCCCCTGGAGCTGGGGTTGAGGGCCCCAGGGGCTGGGTCCCTGGAGCTGGGGTTGGGGCCCCAGGGGTTGGGCCCCTGGACCTGGGGTTGAGGGCCCCAGGGGTTGGGCCCATGGAGCTGGGGTTGGGACCGCCAGGGGTTGGGCCCCTGGAGTTACGGTTCAGGCCTCCAGGGTTTGGGCCCCTGGAGCTGGGGTTGAGGGCCCCATGGTTTGGGCGCCTGGAGCTGGGTTATGAGCAACCAGGGGTTAGGCCCCTGGAGCTATGGTTGGCCTCACCAGGGGTTTGGCCCCTGGATCTGGGTTTGGGGGCCCCCAGGGGTTGGGGCCCTAGAGATACGGTTGGGGCCCCCAGGGGTTTGGCCCCTGGAGCTACAGTTGGGGCCCCCAGGGGTTAGGCCCCTGGAGCTCGGGTTGAGGGCCCCAGGGGTTGGACAATGGAGCATTCGTTGGGACTCCCAGGGGTTGGGCCCCTGGAGCTACAGTTGGGGACCCCAGCGGTTGGGCTCCGGGAGCTGGGGTTGGGACCCAGAAGTTACGGTTGGAGCACCCAGCAGTTGGGCCCCTGGAACTGGGGTTGAGGGCCACGGGAGTTGGCCTTTGGAGCTGGAGATGCGCGCCCAAAGTGTTGGGCCCCTGGAGCTACGGTTGGGGCTCCCAGGGTTTAGGCCCCTGGAGCTGGGGTTGGGGACCCCAGGTGTTGGGCCCTTGGAACTTCGGTTGGGGCCCTCAGGGGTTGGGCCCCTGGAGATGGGGTTGAGGGCCCCGGGGTTGAGCCCCTGGAGCTGGGGTTGGATACCGCAAGGGGTTGGGCCCTGGAGTTCCCGTTGGGGCCCCCAGGGTTGGGCCCCTGGAGCTGGGGTTGGGGCCCCCAGGGGTTGAGCCCCTGGAGCTACAGGGGGGGACCCCAGGGTTTGGGCCCCTGGAGCCACGGTTGGGCCCCCAGGGTTTGGGCCCCTGGAGCTGGGGTTGAGTGCCCAAGGGGTTGGACCCCTGGATCTACGATTGGAGGCACCCAGGGGTTCTGCCCCTGGAGCTCGGTTTGGGGCCCCCAGGGTTTGGGCCCCTGGAGCTGGTGTTGGGGCCAGCAGGGGTTAGGCCTGGAGCTTCGGTTGGGGTCCCAGGGGTTGGGCCCCTGGAGCTGGGATTGAGGGCCCCAGGGGTTTGGGCCCATGGAGCTGGGGTTGAGACCCCCAGGGGTTGGGCCCCTGGAGCTACGGTTGGGGACCCCAGGGGGTTGGGCCCCTGGAGCTTTCGGTTGGGGTCCCCAGGGGTTGGGCCCCTGGAGCTGGGTTGAGGGCCTCAGGGGTTGGGACCATGGAGCTGGGGTTGAGACCCCCAGGGGTTGGGCCCCTGGAGCTACGGTTGGGGACCCCAGGGGTTGGGCCCCTGGAGCTGGGGTTGAGGGCCCCAGGTGGTTGGGCCCATGGAGCTGGGGTTGAGACCCCCAGGGGTTGGGCCCCTGGAGCTGGTGTGGGGCCAGCAGGGGTTAGGCCACTGGAGCTTCGGTTGGGGGTCCCCAGGAGTTGGGCCCCTGGAGCTGGGGTTTGAGGGCCCCAGGTGTTGGGCCCATGGAGCTGGGGTTGAGGGCCCCAGGGGTTGGGCCTCTGGAGCTGGGTTTGGAGCTCCCAGGGGTTAGGCCCCTTGAATTATGGTAGGCCCCACCAGGGGTTGGGCCCCCAGGGGTTAGGCCCCTGGAGTTCCCGTTGGATCCCCCAGGCTTTGGGCCCCTGGAGCTGGGGTTGAGGGCCCCAGGGGTTGGGCCCATGGAGCTGGGGTTGAGACCCCCAGGGTTTGGGCCCCTGGAGCTACGGTTGGGGACCCCAGGGGTTGGGCCCCTGGAGCTTCGGTTGGGGTCCCCAGGGGTTGGGCCCCTGGAGCTGGGGTTGAGGGCCTCAGGGGTTGGGACCATGGAGCTGGGGTTGAGACCCCCAGGGGTTGGGCCCCTGGAGCTACGGTTGGGGACCCCAGGGGTTGGGCCCCTGGAGCTGGGGTTGAGGGCCCCAGGGGTTGGGCCCATGGAGCTGGGGTTGAGACCCCCAGGGGTTGGGCCCCTGGAGCTGGTGTTGGGGCCAGCAGGGGTTAGGCCCCTGGAGCTTCGGTTGGGGTCCCCAGGAGTTGGGCCCCTGGAGCTGGGGTTGAGGGCCCCAGGTGTTGGGCCCATGGAGCTGGGGTTGAGGGCCCCAGGGGTTGGGCCTCTGGAGCTGGGTTTGGAGCTCCCAGGGGTTAGGCCCCTTGAATTATGGTAGGCCCCACCAGGGGTTGGGCCCCCAGGGGTTAGGCCCCTGGAGTTCCCGTTGGATCCCCCAGGGTTTGGGCCCCTGGAGCTGGGGTTGAGGGCCCCAGGGGTTGGGCCCATGGAGCTGGGGTTGAGACCCCCAGGGTTTGGGCCCCTGGAGCTACGGTTGGGGACCCCAGGGGTTGGGCCCCTGGAGCTTCGGTTGGGGTCCCCAGGGGTTGGGCCCCTGGAGCTGGGGTTGAGGGCCTCAGGGGTTGGGACCATGGAGCTGGGGTTGAGACCCCCAGGGGTTGGGCCCCTGGAGCTACGGTTGGGGACCCCAGGGGTTGGGCCCCTGGAGCTGGGGTTGAGGGCCCCAGGGGTTGGGCCCATGGAGCTGGGGTTGAGACCCCCAGGGGTTGGGCCCCTGGAGCTGGTGTTGGGGCCAGCAGGGGTTAGGCACCTGGAGCTTCGGTTGGGGTCCCCAGGAGTTGGGCCCCTGGAGCTGGGGTTGAGGGCCCCAGGTGTTGGGCCCATGGAGCTGGGGTTGAGGGCCCCAGGGGTTGGGCCTCTGGAGCTGGGTTTGGAGCTCCCAGGGGTTAGGCCCCTTGAATTATGGTAGGCCCCACCAGGGGTTGGGCCCCCAGGGGTTAGGCCCCTGGAGTTCCCGTTGGATCCCCCAGGGTTTGGGCCCCTGGAGCTGGGGTTGAGGGCCCCAGGGGTTGGGCCCATGGAGCTGGGGTTGAGACCCCCAGGGTTTGGGCCCCTGGAGCTACGGTTGGGGACCCCAGGGGTTGGGCCCCTGAAGCTTCGGTTAGGGTCCTCAGGGGTTGGGCCCTTGGAGCTGGGGTTGAGGGCCTCAGGGGTTGGGCCCATGGAGCTGGGGTTGAGACCCCCAGGGTTTGGGCCCCTGGAGCTACGGTTGGGGACCCCAGGGGTTGGGCCCCTGGAGCTACGGTTGGGGACCCCAGGGGTTGGGCCCCTGGAGCTTCGGTTGGGGTCCCCAGGGGTTGGGCCCATGGAGCTGGGGTTGAGACCCACAGGGGTTGGGCCCCTGGAGCTACAGTTGGGGCCCCAAGGGGTTGGGCCCCTGGAGCTGGGGTTGGGACCGCAAGGGGTTGGGCCCTGGAGTTCCCGTTGGGGCCCCCAGGGTTGGGCCCCTGGAGCTGGGGTTGAGTGCCCCAGGGGTTGTGCCCCTGGAGCTGGGGTTGAAGCCCCCAGGGGCTGGGCCCCTGGATCTACGATTGGAGGCCCCCACGGTTTGGGCCCCTGGAACTGGGGTTGAGTCCTCCAGGATTTGGGCCCCTGAAGCTACGGTTTCGGGCCCCAGGGGTTTTGCCCCTGGAGCTACCGTTAGAGCCCCCAAGGGTTGGGAACCTGGAGCTACAGGTGGGGACCCCAGGGGCTGGGCCCCTAGAGCTGGGGTAGGGGCCCGCAGGGGTTTGGCCCCTGGAGCTACGGTTGGGGGCCCACAGGGTTTGGGCCCATGGAGCTACAGGTGGGGACCCCAGGGGCTGGGCCCCTGGAGCTGGGGTTGGGGCCCTCAGGGATTGGACCCCTGGAGCTGGGGTTGAGGGCCCCAGTGGTTGGGCCCCTGGAGCTACTTTTGGGGCCCCTAGGGGTTGGGCCCGTGAAGCTGGGGTTGGGACCCCCAGGGATTGGGACCCTGTAGCTACTGTTGGCGCCCCCAGGGGTTGGGCCCCTGGAACTGGGGTTGAGGGCCCGAGGGGTTGGGCACATGGAGCTGGGGTTGGGACCCCCAGGGGTTGGGCCCCTGGGGCTACACTTTGTGCCCCAGGGCTTGGCCCCCTCTAGCTGGGGTTGGGACCGCCAAGGGTTGGGCCCCTGGAGTTATGGTTCTGGCCCCAGGGTTTGGGCCCTTGGAGCTGCTGTTGAGGGCCCCAAGGGTTGCGCCCCTTAAGCTGGGGTTGGAGCCCCCAAGGGCTGGGACCCTGGAGCTGGGGTTGGGTCCCCCAGGGGATGGGCAACTGGAGCTTCAGTGGGGCCCCCAAGGGTTGGACCCCTGAAGCTGGGCTTGGGGACCCCCGGGGGATGAGCTCCTGGAGCTTCAGTTGGGGCCCACAGGGGTTGGGCCCCTGGAGCTGGGATTGAGGGCCGCAGGGGTTGGGCCTATGGAGCTGGGGTTGAGCCCCCAGGGGTTGGGCCCCTGGAGCTACAGTTGGTGCCCCCAGGGGTTAGGCCCCTGGAGCTGGGGTTGAGGCGCCCTGGGGTCGGGCCCCTGGAGCCACGGTTTAGGGCCCAGAGGGTTTGGGCCTCTGGAGCTGGGGTTGAGGGCCCCAGGGGTTGGATCCCTGGATCTACGATTGGAGGCCCCCAGGGGTTGGGCCCCTGGAGCTACGGTTGGGGCCCCCAGGGGTTTGGCTTCTGGAGCTGGGGTTGAGGGCCCCAATGGTTGGGCCTCTGGAGCTGGGTTCGGGACCCCCAGGGGTTAGGCTCCTGGAGCTATATTTGGCGCCACCAGAGGTTGGGCCCCTGGAGGTGGGGTTGGGGGTTCCCCAGGCGTTGGGCCCCTGGAGCTACGGTTGGGGCCTCACGGGATTGGGCCTCTGGAGCTGGGGTCGTTGCCTCCCGGGTTTGCGCCCCTGGCGCTGGAGTTGAGGGCCCGAGGGGTTGGGCCCCTGAAGCTCGGGTTGGGGCCCCCAGGGGTTGAGCCCCTGGAGCTGCAGTTGGGGCCCCCAGGGTTAGGGTCCCTGGAGCTGGGGTTGTGGCACCCAGGGTTTGGGCCCCTTGAGCTACGGTTGGGGCCCCCAGGGATTGGGCCCCTGGAGCTGGGCTTAAGGGCCCCAGGGGCTAGGTCTCTGGAGCTGCGGTTGGGCCCCAGAGGTTGGGCCCCTGGAGCTGGAGTTGAGGGCCCCAGGGGTTGGGACCATGTAGCTGGAGTTGGGACCCCCAGGGGTTGGGCCCCTGGAACTACAGTTGGGGCCCCCAGGGGTTGGGCCCCTGGAAGTTGGGTTGGGACCGCCAGGGGTTCGGCCCCTGGAGGTTCAGTAGGAGTTCCCAGGGTTTGGGTCCCTGGAGCTGGGGTTGAGGGCCCCAGGGGTTGGGCCTATGGAGCTGGGGTTGGGACCCCCAGGGGTTTGGCCCCCCAGGGGTTGGGCCCGTGTAGCTAAAGTTTGGGCCCCGAGGGGTTGGGCCCCTGGAGCTGGGGTTAGGACTCCCAGGGGTTGGGCCGTTGGAGTTACGGTCGGAGCCCCCAGGGTTTTCTGCCCCTGGAGCTGGGGTTGAGGTCCTCAGGGGTTTGGCCCCAGGAGCTGCGGTTGGTGCCTCATGGATTGGGACCCTGGAGCTACGATTGGAGGCCCCCAGGGGTTGGGCTTCTGGAGCTGGAGTTGGGTCACCCAGGGGTTGGGCCCCTGGAGCTACGGTTGGGTTCCCCCAGGGGTTGGGCCCCTTTAGCTACGGTTGGAGCCCCCAGGGGTTTGGCCCCTGGAGCTGGGGTTGGGGGCCCCCAGATGTTGGGCCCCTGGAGGTACAAGTGGGGTCCCAAGCGGTTGGGACCCTGGATCTCGGGTGGGGGCCCCCAGGGGTTGGGCCCCTATAGGTACGGTTGGGGGCCCCCAGAGGTTGGGCCCCTGGAGCTGGGATTGGAGGCCCCCAGGGTTTGAGCCCCTGGAGTTACGGTTGGGGCTCGCAGAGGTTGGGACACTGGAGCTGGGGTTGGGGCCCTCAGGGGTTGGGCCCCTGGAGTTGGCGTTTGGGGCCCCCAGTGGATGGGCCCCTGGAGCTGTGGTTGAGGGCCTCAGGGTTTAGGCCCTTGGAGCTGGGGTTGGGGCCCCCAAAGGTTGAGCCCCTGGAGCTACGGTTGGGGCCCGCAGAGGCTGGGAAACTGGAGCTGGGGTTGGGGCCCTCAGGGGTTGGGCCCCTGGAGTTGGAGTTTGGGGCCCCCAGGGGTTGGGCCCCTGTACCTACATTTGGGGCCCCCAGGATTTGGGCCCCTGGAGCTGGGGTTGGGGCCCCCAAAGGTTGAGCCCCTGGAGCTACGGTTGGGGCCCCCAGGGGTTGGGCCCCTGGAGCTGGGGTTGAGGGCCCCATGGGTTTGGCACCTATAGCTGGGGTTGGGGCCGGCAGGGGTTGGGCCCCTGGAGCTGGGATTGAGGCCCCCAGGGGTTGGGCCCCTGGAACTGGGGTTGAGGGCCCCGGAGGTTGGGCCACAGGACCTGGGGTTGGGGACCCCAGGGGTTGGGGCCCCCAGGGGATGGGCCCCTGCAGCTTCGGTTGGGGCCCCCAGGGCTTGGGCCCCTCTAGCTGGGGTTGGGGACCCCAGAGGTTGGGCCCCTGGAGGTTCGGTTGCGGCCCACAGGGGTTGGGCCCCTGGAGCTGGGGTTGAGGGCCCCAGGGTTTGGGCCCATGCAACTGGGGTTGGGACACCCAGGGATAGGGCCCCTGGAGCTACAGTTGTAGCCCTGAGCGGTTGGGCCCATGGAGCTCGGGTTAAGGCCCCCAGGTGTTGGGCCCCTGGAGCAACGGTTGGGGACCCCAGGGTTTGGGTCCCTGGAGCTGGGGTTGAGGGCCCCAGGGCTTGGACCCCTGGATCTACGATTGGAGGCCCCCAGGGGTTGGACCCCTGGAGATGGGGCGGGTTCCCCCAGGGGTTGGGCCCCTGGAGCTATGGTTGGGGGCCAACAGGGGTTGTGCCCCTGGAAATACGGTTGGGGCCCCCAGGGGTTGGCCCCCTGGAGCTGGGGTTGTGGGCCCCCAGGTGTTGGGCCCCTGGAGATACAGATGGGGCCCCAAGAGTTTGGGCCCGTAAAGCTGGGGTGGGGGCCCCCACGGGTTGGGCCTGTGGAGCTACGGTTGGGTGCCCCCAGGGGGTTGGGCCCCTGGAGCTGGGGTTGGGGCCCCCAGGGGTTAGGCCCCTGGAGATGGGGTTGAGGACCCCAGGGGTTGGGCCCCTGGAATTGGCTTTGGGACCCCCAGGGGTTGGGCCCCTGGAGCTGGGGTTCGGGCCCCCAGGGGTTGGGCCCCTGTAGCTGGAGTTGAGGGCCCAAGGGGTTGGGCCCCAGGAGCTGGGTTTGGTGCCCCCAGGGATAGGGCCCCTGACACTACGGTTGGTCCCCGCAGGGATTGGATCCCTGGAGCTGGGGTTGAGGGCCCCAGGGTTGGGCCCCTGTAGCTGGGGTTGAGGGCCCCAGAGTTTGGCCCCTGGAGCTGGGGTTGGGCCCCCAGGGGTTGGACCCCCTGAGCTACGGTTGGGGCCCCCCGGGATTGGACACCTGGATCTGGGTTTGGGGCCCGCAGGGGTTGGTCCCCTGAAGCTTCGGTTGTGGCCCCCAGGGTTTGGGTCCCTGGAGCTGGGGTTGAGGGCCCCAGGGGTTGGGCCCTTGGAGCTGGAGTTGGGGCCCCCAGGGGTTGGGCCCCTGGAGCTGGGGTTGAGGCCCCCAGGGGTTGGGCCCCTGGAGCTGGGGTTGAGGGCCCCAGAGGTTGAGCCACTGGACCTGGGGTTCGGGACCCCAGGGGTTGGGCCCCTGGAGCTGGGGTTGGGGCCCCCAGGGGATGGGCCCCTGGAGCTTCGGTTGGGGCCCCCAGGACTTGGGCTCCTGGAGCTGGGGTTGGGGACCCCAGGGGTTGGGCCCCTGGAGCTTTGGTTGTGGCCCACATGGGTTGGGCCCCTGGAGCTGGGGTTGAGGGTCCCAGAGGTTGGGGCCATGGAACTGGGTTTGGGACCCCCAGGGATAGGGCCCGTGGAGCTACAGTTGTGGCCCCTAGGGGTTGGGCCCATGGAGCTGGGGTTGGGGCCCCCAGGGGATGGGCCCCTGGAGCTTCGGTTGGGGCCCACAGGACTTGGGCTCCTGGAGCTGGGGTTGGGGACCCCAGGGGTTGGGCCCCTGGAGCTTTGGTTGGGGCCCACATGGGTTGGGCCCCTGGAGCTGGGGTTGAGGGTCCCAGAGGTTGGGGCCATGGAACTGGGTTTGGGACCCCCAGGGATAGGGCCCGTGGAGCTACAGTTGTGGCCCCTAGGGGTTGGGCCCATGGAGCTGGGGTTGGGGCCCCCAGGGGTTGGGCCCCTGGAGCTTCAGTTGGAGCCCCCAGGGTTTGGGCCCCTGGAGTTGGGATTGAGGGCCCCAGGGGTTGGACCCCTGGATCTAAAATTGGAGGCCCCCAGGGGTTGGACCCCTGGAGTTGGGGTTGAGACCCCCAGGGGATGGGCCCCTGGAGCTGGGGTTGAGGGCCCCTAGGGGTTGGGCCCCTGGAGCTGGGGTTGGGGCCGCCATGGGTTTTGCCAAGGCATCTACGATTGGGAGCCCCTAGGGGTTGGGCCCCTGGATCTGGGGTTGGTTCCCTCAGGGGTTGGGCCCCTGGAGCTACGTTTGGGGGCCCCCAGGATTTGGGCCCCTGGAGCTACGGTTGGGGCCCCCAGGGGTTGGGCCCCTGGAGCTGGGGTTGGTTGCCCCCAGTGGTTGGGCCCCTGGAGCTACAGGTCTGGCCTTCAGGGGTTGGGCCCCTAGACCTGGGGTGGGGGCGCCCAGGGGTTGGGCCCCTGGAGCTACGGGTGGGGGCCCCCAGGGGTTAGGCCCCTGGAGCTGGGTTTGCGGGCCCCAGGGGTTGGGCCCCTGTGGGTATGGTTGTGGGCCCCCAGAGGTTGAGCACCTGAAACTAGGGTTAGGGACCCCCAGGGGTTGGGCCCCTGGAGCTATGGTTGGGAGCCCCCAGGGGTTGGATACCTGGATCTGGAGTTGCGGGTCCCCAGGAGTTGGGCCCCTGAATCTATGGTTGGGGCCCCCAGGGCTTCTGCCCCTGGAGCTGGGGTTTAGGGCCCCAGGTGTTGGGCCCCTGGAGCTGGGGTGGGGACCGCAGGGGTTGGGCCCGTAGAGCTGGGGTTGGGGGCACCCAGGGGTTGGGCCCCTGGAGCTACGGTTGAGTCCCCCAGGGGTTGGGCCCCTCGAGCTGGAGTTGAGGGCCCCAGGGGTTGGGCCCCTGTAACTACGGTTGGGGCCCCCAGGGGTTGGACCTCTGGAGCTGGGGTGGGGACCCCAGGGGTTGGGCCCTTAGAGCTGGGTTTGGAGATGGCCAGGGGTTGGGCCCCTGGAGCTACGGTTGAGGCCCCCAGGGGTTGGGCCCCTGGAGCTGAGGTTGAGGGCCCCAGGGGTTCGGCCCCTGGAGCTGGGGTTCGGGCCCCCAGGGGTTGGGCTTCTGGAGCTGGGGTTGAGGGCCCCAGGGGTTGGGCCCCTGGAGCTGGGGTTGGGGACCCCAGGGGATGGGCCCAGGGAGCGTCGAGTGGGGCCCCCAGGGGTTGGGCCCCTGGAGCTGGCGTTGGGGATCCCACTGGTTGGGCCCCTGTAGCTTTGGTTGGGGCACCAGGGGTTGGGCCCCTGGAGCTGGGGTTGAGTGCCCCAGGGGTTGGGCCCATGGAGCTGGGGTTGGAACCCCCAGGGGTTGGGCCCCTGGAGCTGACGTTGGGGCCCCCTGGGTTTGGGCTCCTGGAGCTGAGGTTGAGGGCCCCAGGGGTTGAGCCCCTGCATCTACGATTGCAGGCCCCCAGGGGTTTGGCCCCTGGAGCTGGGGTTGGGTCCCCCAGTGGTTGGGCCTCTGGAGTTACGGCTGGGGGCCCCCAGGGTTTGGGCCCCTGGAGGTGGGGTTGGAGGACCCCAGGGGATGTGCCCTTGGAGCTACAGATACGGCCCCTAGGGTTTGGGGCCCTAGAGCTGAGGTTGGGGCCCCCAGTAGTTCGGCCCCTGCAGTTACTGTTGGGAGCCCCCAGGGGTTAGGCCCCTGGAACTTGGGTTGGCGCCCCCAGGGGTTTGGCCCCTGGATCCACGATTGGGAGCCCCCAGCGGTTGGGCCCCTGGAGTTGGGGTTGGATACCCCAGGGGTTGGGCCCCTGGAACTATGGTTGGGGTCCCCAGGGGTTGGACCCCTGGAGCTGGGGTTGGTTGACCCAAGGGGTTGGGGCCTTGGAGCTACAGGTGGGTCCCCCAGGGGTTGGGCCCCTAAAGCTGGGGTGGTGGCCCCCAGGGGTTGGTGCCCTGGAGCAACGGGTGGGGGCCCCAGGGGTTGGGCCTCTGGAGCTGGGTTTGGGGGCCCCCATGGGTTGGGCCCCTGTGGGTACGGTTTGGGGCCCCCAGAGGTTGGGACCCTGGAGCTGGAGTTAGGGGCCCCCGGGGTTGGGCCCCTGGAGCTACAGTTGGGGCCCCCAGGGGTTTGGTCCCTGGAGCTACGGTTGGGGCCCCCATTGGTTGGACCCATGGAGCTGGGGTTGGGGACCCCAGGGGTTGGGCCTCTGGAGCTACGTTCGGGCTCCCAGGGGTTGGGCCCCTGTAGCTGGAGTTGAGGGCCCAAGGGATTGGGCCCCAGGAGCTGGGTTTGTCGCCCCCAGGGATAGGGCCCCTGACACTACGATTGGACCCCGCAGGGGGATTGGATCCCTGGAGCTGAGGTTGAGGGCCCCAGGGGTTGGACCCCTGTAGCTGGGGTTGAGGGCCCCAGAGGTTGGCCCCTGGAGCTGGGGTTGGGGCCCCCAGGGGTTGGGCCCTTTGAGCTACGGTTGGGGCCCCCCGGGATTGGACACCTGGATCTGGGTTTGGGGCCCGCAGGGGTTGGTCCCCTGAAGCTTCGGTTGTGGCCCCCAGGGGTTGGGTCCCAGGAGCTGGGGTTGAGGGCCCCAGGGGTTGGGCCCTTGGAGCTGGAGTTGGGGCCCCCAGGGGTTGGGCCCATGGAGCTGGGGTTGAGGCCCCCAGGGGTTGGACCCCTGGAGCTGGGGTTGGGGCCCCCAGGGGATGGGCCCCTGGAGCTTCGGTTGGGGCCCCCAGGGCTTGGGCTCCTGGAGCTGGGGTTGGGGACCCCAGGGGTTGGGCTCCTGGAGCTTCGGTTGGGGCCCACATGGGTTGGGCCCCTGGGCCTGGGGTTGAGGGTCCCAGAGGTTGGGGCCATGGAACTGGGTTTGGGACCCCCAGGGATAGGGCCCCTGGAGCTACAGTTGTGGCCCCGAGGGGTTGGGCCCATGGAGCTGGGGTTGGGGCCCCCAGGGGTTGGGCCCCTGGAGCTTCGGTTGGAGCCCCCAGGGTTTGGGCCCCTGGAGTTGGGATTGAGGGCCCCAGGGGTTGGACCCCTGGATCTAAAATTGGAGGCTCCCAGGGGTTGGACCCCTGGAGTTGGGGTTGGGTCCCCCAGGGGATGGGCCCCTGGAGCTGGGGTTGAGGGCCCCTAGGGGTTGGGCCCCTGGAGCTTTGGTTGGGGCCGCCAGGGGTTTTGCCAAGGCATCTACGATTGGGAGCCCCTAGGGTTTGGGCCCCTGGAGCTGGGGTTGGTTCCCTCAGGGGTTGGGCCCCTGGAGCTACGTTTGGGGGCCCCCAGGGTTTGGGCCCCTGGAGCTACGGTTGGGGCCCCCAGGGGTTGGGCCCCTGGAGCTGGGGTTGGTTGCCCCCAGTGGTTGGGCCCCTGGAGCTACAGGTCTGGCCTTCAGGGGTTGGGCCCCTAGACCTGGGGTGGGGGCGCCCAGGGGTTGGGCCCCTGGAGCTACAGGTGGGGGCCCCAGGGGGTAGGCCCCTGGAGCTGGGTTTGGGGGCCCCAGGGGTTGGACCCCTGTGGGTACGGTTGTGGGCCCCCAGATGCGGGAAGGAAACAGACGCAGACAGCTCGTTTGCTCAGGAAAGCGCCTTGTTGTCAGGCGTGGCAGCCTTTTTATTCTTTCGGTTACAGTGTCATGCATAACTTACAGCCTTGTTTACTTGTTTCGCATTGGTGGAGGACTCCTTCTTCCCCTTTTTCCCTCACCCGCTGCATGTAGGCAAAGCGTGCTGTACTTATCTAATCTATGATAGTGCGGAGTCTGCATTCTGTGGCAAGATGGGGTATGCAGGGGGCGGTTTCTGGTGGCTTGCCAGCCAGGACCGATCCCTACATCTCCCCCTTTTCTTTTAGAAAGAGAGGACAGGCTTTTGTTTGGACCAAGGGCACCCTTGGGTACACAACGAAATTAAGGAGGGGATACACTGAATGCCACAGCAGGCGAGTACGAGGAATAAAAGGCAGAGTCCTCCATAGGTTATTAGCTGATGTAACCAACTCCATCCCGGCAGCCAGCTAGATAGCCAGTCCCACCAGGAGGAAAACGGGTCATTGTTAATTTGAATTTGAGCAGTAAGATTCTTAATTGTGGCTAATTGATTATTGATAGCATGAGAGTGATCAGAAATATTAAAACAACACATATCATTAACCTTTTCACAACCATAATGATGCAGAAGCAAAAGATAATCGATAGCAGCCCTATTTTGCAAAATTCCATGGCGTAACTCGGTCTGCTCTTCATTAAGCAATGCCACTGCAATAGACGTGGCATTGAGGGCTTTAACTGCTGAACAAGCCAATCGGTTAAGATTTCTACTATTACTAATTGTTAAACCAGGTATACCAACTAAGGAGGCAGCCAGGGCCACATATTCGGTTTTGGACAGGAGCTCGACTTTGGAATCACAATCAGCTGACAGCCGAGTATACGAACGCTTTGCTCGTAATGTATGCTCGGACCGGGGAATAAGAATAAGGGATAGGCGGCTGATGCAGCAATAGGTGCCATCAGTAAGATTAGCTGGGATGTAATTAAAGGTTCGGTCAGTGCATGTCCAGAACCATCCAGGGGGCAATTTTATGTGCTTGTAAAGATAAGAGATATTATATGGCCTGGAACAATTAAGGGGGGTGGCAGGGAGAGTGACACAGGTGTGCGCCGTGCAATTGGTCATACGTGCACAGCTAGCATTTAAATCAGCAACATAAGGGGTAAGCAACTGAACAGCCCCATTTGGAAGGTGTTGGGACTGGGGTCCCCAATTATGATAGGCTGAAAAGCCCAAATTCTTAATTGTGGTGTTGCTTTCTAGGCTGGAGTAAAACCAGGTACTTTTTTCTATCTCATTGGCATTATGGCAAACTGGGATAAGGCATGTACCAAGTAATTGTCCTACCGCTGTTTGCTGGGAAAGGCAAAAATCAGTGCGATTAATGGAAAGAGCCAGGACCTCCCATACATTGGTAGCTGGGGAATATGGGGGATGCATTGCTGCCTCAGACCCCAAGGGCAGGCAAACAACAAACATTATTATGCTCAATAAAACACAAGAATTAGCATTTAAACAAGCAATGAGGGCAGTTAACAAATTTTCTGGGGACTTTTTCTTATCTTGTTGTTCCAGCAGGTGTTCAGCTTGCTGGGAGAGGGACTTTATTTGTCCCCACGTCACTGGAGCATTGGGAGTACCGCGGCGTCGCTCTTGAGACAAAGTCACTGTTGTGGTCACTAGCTGATTAAAATTGGGAATAGGATTGTTAAGGCCCTGGTGCCACGCCATGCTGTGGGTCGCTGGCGGGGTCCTCCTTCCACGGACGTATGTAATGAGCTGGGACCCACACCGGTCCTTGTGGTGTGCTGACGGCCGCGTATCCCCGCCCCCAGGTTATCAAAGGAACTGGGGCACTCCACGTAGTGCCGGGGAGTTGCCGATACGTTACTTTCGGGGCGGGGAGTTCCTCCTTGCACCTAAAATGTTTTTGTAAACGGGAAACATAACGGGTGCCATCAAAAACAAGATTTAAATGGTTGATTGTGTATAAGACGTGTGCTAACCACTCTTCCTTGTCTGGCAAGGTGGGTGGAATTCCCTCTTTTGTTTTTTGTTGGAGGAGAGCTGTTTTTAAGGTGCGGTTGGCGCACTCTACAATGGCCTGGCCCTGTGAATTATAGGGAATGCCAAAGGTGTGCACAACGCCCCAACGGGAGCAAAAGGCAGAGAATTGCTGAGAACAGTACGCGGGCCCATTATCTGTTTTGAGCTTGGCCGGGATGCCCATAACAGAAAAGCAACGAACAAAATGGTTGATAACATGTCGAACACGTTCTCCTTTGTGGGGTGTGGCCCAAAGGTAACCTGAGTAAGTGTCAACAGTAACATGAAGAAAATTCCAAGGGGAAAAAGGGGGAAAACGTGTGACATCCATTTGCCAAAGCTGATTGGCCCCGAGGCCGCGAGGGTTAATGCCAGTGGGGGGGTAGGAATGGAGGGAGGAACACTGTGGGCATTGTTGGACAACAGCCTTAGCTTCATCCAATGGGATGGAAAATTGTCGAGCAAGCGCTTTAGCATTTTGATGATGAAAGGCGTGGCTGGAGGTAGGGGAGTGAACCCAGGAAATGCGCACTTGTGCATCAGCATAAGCGTTGCCTTCAGACAATGCCCCGGAGAGGGGAAGATGGCTACGAATGTGTGCAATGAAGAATGGATGGGTCCGGGCACGTAACAACTGCTGGAGGGTAAGGAAGAGGGCAAGGAGTGACCGCTCCATGAGCGGAGTAACATAACTTCCGGCTATAGCAGTGCCAACATTAGCAACATAAAGACTGTCTGTTATAACATTGAGTGGGATGGCGGGGAAGTGAGAAAAGGCCAAGCAAAGAGCAGCAAGTTCCGCTCGCTGAGGGCTGGTTTGGGGAGTAGTAAATTTTGAATGCCATTGTGCGTCAGAACGCCAAGAAACCACACCACGGGTAGGGCAGCCATCAGTAAAAACTGTAAGTGCGTCAGCTATAGGGGTGTGTTGGCAAAGGTTACGAAACACAGTGGGAATGTGACGAATGGCGTGTAAGCGGGGATCTTTGTTAGTGTGATAAGAAAGGGAACCCACAAAACCTGCCAGAGCCAGTTGGAGGGCATCAGAAAAAGCAAGGGCTGATTCGGTGCCGCGTAATGGGAGAGGAAGAACAATTTCCACAGGATCCAATGCAAAAAGGGCGCGACAGCGGTGTCGGCCTTTGGTAATTAGCTGGGCAATCATGAGCTCCAAGGAGGACAAGGTATTAGGAGGAGAATGTGGGAGGTAGAGCCATTCAAGAATGTGTAGCGGGGCAGCAGCAGGCTCCTGAGCCACAATGGCGCAGGGCTGCAGGGTGTCACAGAGACAGATTAATTTTGGTGGCACATTTTCGCAGGCACGGTCTACCCAGCGTTGGGCTAAAAGCTGATTTAATGCAGTTAAAACAGCCAATTGTTCAGTAGAAAGGGTAATAAGATCAGAAGGATGTTTGCCTTGAGTGAGGGCCATAAAGAGGGGACGCAATGTTTGAGTGGTAATTTGATAATAGGGGCGGAGCCAATTAATAGCTCCCAAAAGTTGTTGTAAGACCACATAAGTAACAGGGTTGGGAAGGTGAAGAGAAGGAAGGATTGGTATGGAGTAGGTGGCATGAAGCTTATGGCCCAAATATTGAAAGGGTTCATGGAGCTGAACCTTCTCAGGGGCAACTTGTAGCCCGTAATCTTGCAGAGAAGAGGTCAATTGACTAAGCCACTCCCTCGGGAGGACAGGGGCGGCGACCAAGATGTCATCCATATAATGGTAAACAAGGAGAGAGGGGAACTTTTGCCGAAAGGGGGTTAGGGCAGTATTTACATAATGCTGGCACAAGGTGGGGCTATTAAGCATGCCTTGAGGGAGAACAGTCCACTGATAGCGTTGGGTTGGGCAAGAATTATTAAGGACAGGAACGGTAAAAGCAAAATACTTTTTATCTTGGTCCTGGAGCGGGATGGAGAAGAAACAATCCTTTAAATCGATTACAGCCAATTGGAAACCTTGGGGGATAAGATTTGGATTTGGGGAGCCGCATTGCAGGGGGCCCATGGGCTCTAGGATTTTATTAATAGCTCGCAAATCATGTAATAGCCGCCATTTTCCTGATTTCTTTTTTATTACGAAAACCGGAGTATTATAGGGACTGGTGGTGGGTTCGAGGTGTCGGGCTGTACATTGTTCCTGAACTAAGGCATTGAGTGTGGCCAGCTTTTCGGCGGGAAGGGGCCACTGTTCCACCCAAACAGGGGAATGAGGTTTCCATGAGAGGGCCAAGGCGGTGGAAGCAGCTGCCATATAAAGGCAGAGAAAAATACTTTAACTAAAGGGGTGGAAAAATTCACGATAGAGGTGGTCCAACTGTTCCCAGTTGGGATTTAGGGCACTTAAGGCTAGGCACCAGTTACGGTCCTCGCTATACTCCTCCTCATAAAACGCCGCAGGTGAGTGGCTGGAGTTGGTGGTTATAAAATACACTTCAAAGCGGCCTCCTATTTGTCGAATATACAGAAATGGGCGAAGGGCCGCAAGGCAGGAGGTTTGTGGGTAAGAGCGCCAGACAAACAACCGGCTACGGTGAGAGGGGTCACATATTATTCTATAGGCATCTTGTGCAGCTGGATTGGAGTCATTACAATGTATGCCATTGCTAAGGAGGGGGCTAACAAAAGCTGTGTAAATTTCGGTTTCAGTCCAGCTTTCGCTGTAATAATGATTGTGATATGGGTGCATAAGTTTAAGGAAATACAAGCGTAGCTCCTAACTGAGAAAGGAGATCTCGGCCCCACAGGTTGAACTCAATGGGAAGGATACAGGGTTTAATTTGAGCCACTGTTAGTTGTGTGGCAGGGTCCACCACTGGTAGCCAGTTGCTACTTCGTTTGGAGGCTTGGCTACCTCCAACACCCCACACCGAAGGGGCCACTTCGGAGGGCCAGGAAGGGTCCCACTCCTTGTTTGCTATTACTGAGACGTCAGCCCCAGTGTCTAAGAGCCCCGTCAAAACCTTACCGTGGATCTGATAAGAACAGGTAGGCTTACGATTGTGTATGTGTTGGAGCACGGCGGCGACCTGAGGGTGGTAAGTTGAGTCAGTTGTTACTTTTTCGCCGTTGGTGGGCTGCAGGGGGTCAGCGCGTGTGGAGCCAAATCCCCCTGTACGTTCCTGTAGGGAAACTGCGGGACAATAGTAAGGAAGCAACAACAATTGGGACCAGGACTCCCCTTTCTTAAGGGACAGCGGAAGCTGCCCCCAATATTGGGCATAGATGGTGCCAGTATAATCAGCATCAATGACCCCCGGGACAGTCATAATGCCTTTATAGTGAGCGGAAGAACGGGGGAGCACAAGCCCCACCATTCCAGGAGGGAGGGGGCCCCGAAGTTGAGTGGGCATCAGGAGTACCTCCCCGGGGAGCTGAGAATTCATGTCTTGTGCGTTTTCCAGATCGATACCCGCACTGCCAGAGGTGGCAGGGGGAGGGAAACCGCTCTCTCCCTCGGTTAGACCGGGGCCCGAGGGGGGCCCGACTGGGAGTTTCCCGAAGGGGTAGAGCGGCACTGATTAGCCCAATGGAAGCCTTTGTTACACTTGGGGCACTTTTTGTTTGGGCGGTTTCCACCCCCTCCCCCTGGTGGTTGTCCCCGCTCGCGGCTAGCTCCTCCCCCCGGCGCCCGGCACTCTCGGCGAAAATGGCCCGGCTTGTTGCAATTAAAACAATTGCCCAGAGGTTTGCTGCCGGCGCGCAAGGCTCCGGCAAGCAACGCCATGGCATGGGTCTGTGTCCCCACCTCGGCACAAGCCTGGATCATATCCGCCAAAGAGTACTGCGCGCGGTGAATGACTGTTTGGAGAATACGGCGACAATCGGCATTAGCCTGCTCTGCCGACAGCCGACGAATTAGTTCTTCTTGGGCTTCTGGGTTATCAATTTGTCGGGCAATGGCTTCTTTTAATCTATCTACAAACTGATGAAAGGGCTCAGAAGACCCTTGTCTAATACTAGTGAATGACGACAAGGGCTTGCCAGTCATGGGAACGCGACGAAACGCTCGCATGACGGAGAGTGCAGTGCGTTTGAAGGATTCTGCCGGGAGCGGCAATTGCGCATCCACTCTGCAAACTGTCCCGACCCATAAATTTGTTCAGGAGTGTTCTGTGCGGAGGAGCAGGCCAATGCCGCAGCCCGAAACTCACTGTCCCATACACAATACTGGGCGGGGGATAAAATCATTCGGAACAGGTGTTTCCAGTCCGTTGGTAACATAACATAGACTGTGCCTAGCGCCTCAATAAGACCCTCCACATAAGTGGACTTAAGGCCGGATTGGCGAATCCCGTTATTCAGCTCGCTAATAACTTTGAACGGTAACGGGTGATGTGAAGCAATTGTCTCTCTGGCCTCGTTCAAGCTATAAGTAACTGGATAAAGGGCCGGGAATTCTCCCTCCCATTCCTCCAACAAGGGGGAAGCGTCTGTCACCATCGCCTGCTGGAGAGCGGCTTGCACCGCGCTCTGAGCCGGCGAGGGCGAAGGAGAAGGAGAAGGAGGCGACGGTAACGGGGGATCAGAGAGGGTAGGACTGGGAGCCGTCGCCCTAGGGGCAGGACAAGGGGGTTTAGGTTCCGGGACATAGGATGGATGTGGGATAGGGGTGGGAGAGGCAAGCAGGGGTGCTTCCTTCCGCAAATGCCCGATTGCCTCTGCACAATGTTGCCACAGCAAGATGTGTTGGATGGGCGCTCGTGGCTCCTTTAGGAGCCGTTCGCCTACCTTTTGCCAGTCAGAAACCTCGAGAGACCCTCTCTCGGGGTACCAAGGGCACTTAACCTCTATAACATGGAGCAGATCCTCCACATGTCGCTGTGACGCTGTTGTGCGACCGGTTACCTTGAGTAACTTAACCAGCTCTTTCGCATGAGCCTTCTGTTGCACGGACAAGTCCCCCCCCATACTCACGAGAGAGTGCGCAAAGACGCACTGTGGTGCACCACGGCTCGACCGGCCGGTGGGTACGGAGGGCTGGAATCACGTCGGGGTCACCAGATGTGGGAAGGAAACAGACGCAGACAGCTCGTTTGCTCAGGAAAGCGCCCCGTTGTCAGGCGTGGCAGCCTTTTTATTCTTTCGGTTACAGTGTCATGCATAATTTACAGCCTTGTTTACTTGTTTCGCATTGATGGAAGACTCCTTCTTCCCCTTTTTCCCTCACCCGCTGCATGTAGGCAAAGCGTGCTGTACTTATCTAATCTATGATAGTGCGGAGTCTGCATTCTGTGGCAAGATGGGGTATGCAGGGGGCGGTTTCTGGTGGCTTGCCAGCCAGGACCGATCCCTACACCCAGAGGTTGAGCACCTGAAACTAGGGTTAGGGACCCCCAGCGGTTGCACCCCTGGAGCTGTGGTTGGGAGCCCCCAGGGGTTGGATACCTGGAGCTGGAGTTGCGGGTCCCCAGGAGTTGGGCCCCTGGATCTATGGTGGGGGCCCCCAGGGCTTCTGCCCCTGGAGCTGGGGTTTAGGGCCCCAGGGGCTGGGCCCCTGCAACTACGGTTGGGTCCCCCAGGGGTTGGACCTCTGGAGCTGGGGTGGGGACCCCAGGGGTTGGGCCCTTAGAGCTGGGTTTGGGGGCGCCCAGGGGTTGGGCCCCTGGAACTACGGTTGAGGCCCCCAGGGGTTGGGCCCCTGGAGCTGGGGTTGAGGGCCCCAGGGGTTCGGCCCCTGGAGCTGGGGTTCGGGCCCCCAGGGGTTGGGCCCCTGGAGCTGGGGTTGAGGGCCCCAGGGGTTGGGCCCCTGGAGCTGTGGTTGGGGACCCCAGGGGATGGGCCCCTGGAGCATCGGAGTGGGGATCCCACGGGTTGGGCCCCTGTAGCTTCGGTTGGGGCACCAGGGGTTGGGCCCCTGGAGCTGGGGTTGAGTGCCCCAGGGGTTGGGCCCATGGAGCTGGGGTTGGGACCCCCAGGGGTTGGGCCCCTGGAGCTGGCGTTGGGCCCCCTGGAGCTGAGGTTGAGGGCCCCAGGGGTTGAGCCCCTGCATCTACGATTGCAGGCCCCCAGGGGTTTGGCCCCTGGAGCTGGAGTTGGGTCCCCCAGTGGTTGGGCCCCTGGAGTTACGGCTGGGGGCCCCCAGGGGTTGGGCCCCTGGAGCTGGGGTTGGAGGACCCCAGGGGATGTGCCCTTGGAGCTACAGGTATGGCCCCTAGGGGTTGGGGCCCTAGAGCTGAGGTTGGGGCCCCCAGGAGTTCGGCCCCTGTAGTTACGGTTGGGGGCCCCCAGGGGTTAGGACCCTGGAGCTTGGGTTGGCGCCCCCAGGGGTTTGGCCCGTGGATCGACGATTGGGAGCACCCAGCGGTTGGGCCCCTGGAGTTGGGGTTGGATCCCCCAGGGGTTGGGCCCCTGGAACTACGGTTGGGGCCCCCAGGGGTTGGACCCCTGGAGCTGGGGTTGGTTGACCCCAGGGGTTGGGGCCTTGGAGCTACAGGTGGGTCTCCCAGGGGTTGGGCCCCTAAAGCTGGGGTGGTGGCCCCCAGGGGTTGGTGCCCTGGAGCAACGGGTGGGGGCCCCAGGGGTTGGGCCTCTGGAGCTGGGTTTGAAGGCCCCCATGGGATGGGCCCCTGTGGCTACGGTTTGGGGCCCCCAGAGGTTGGGACCCTGGAGCTGGAGTTGGGAGCCCCCAGGGGTTGGGCCCCTGGAGCTACAGTTGGGGCCCCCAGGGGTTTGGTCCCTGGAGCTGGGATTGAATGCCTCAGGGGTTGGGGCTCTGGAGCTACGGTTGGGGCCCCCATTGGTTGGACCCATGGAGCTGGGGTTGGGGACCCCAGGGGTTGGGCCCCTAGAGCTACGGTTCGGGCTCCCAGGGGTTGGGCCCCCGGAGCTGGGGTTGGGGCCCCAGGGGTTGGGCGCCTGAAGCTATGGTTGGGGACCCCAGGGGTTGGGAACCCCAGGGGTTGGGCCCCTGGAGCTGGGATTGAGCGCCTCAGAAGTTGGGCTACTGGAGCTTGGGTTGGGGACTCTAGGGGTTGGGCCCCTGGAACTGGGGTTCGGGACCCCAGGGGTTGGGCCCCTGGAGCTTCGTTTGCGGTCCCCAGGGGTTGAGTCTCTGGAGCTGTGGTTGTGGACCCCAGGGGTTGGGCCTCTAGAGCTGGGGTTGGGACCCCCAGGGGTTGGGTCCCTGGAGCTACAGTTGGGGCTCCAGGGGTTGGGCCTCTGGAGCTGGGGTTGAGGGCCCCAGGGGTTGGGCCCCTATAGCTGGGGTTAAGGTCCCCAGGGGTTGGGCGCCTGGAGCTCGGGTTGGGGACCCAAGGGGATGGGCCCCTGGAGCTTCGGTTGGGGCCCCCAGGGTTTGGGACCCTGGAGCTTCAATGGGGGCCCCCAGGGGTTGGGCCCCTGGAGCTGGAGTTGGGGCCCTCAGGGGTTTGACCCCTGGAGTTGAGGTTGAGGGCCCCAGGGGTTGGGCCCCTGGATCTATGATTGGAGGCCCCCAGGGGTTTGGCCCCTGGAGCTGGGGTTGGGTTCCCCAGTGGTTTGGCCCCTGGAGCTACGGCTGGGGGCCCCCAGGGGTTGGGCGCCTGGAGCTACGGTTCGGTGCCCCCAGGGGTTGGGAAACTGGAGCTGGGGTTGGGGGCCCACAGGGGTTGGGCCCCTGGAGCTACAGGTGGGGCCCCTAGGGGTTGGGGACCTAGAGCTGGGGTGGAGGCCCCCAGGGGTTGGGCCCCTGGAGCTACGGTTGTGTGCCCCCAGGGATTGAGCCCCTGGAGCTGGGGTTCTTGGCCCCGAGGGTTTGGGCCCCTGGGGGTACGGTTGGGGCCCCCAGAGGTTGGGCCCCTGGGGTTGGGGTTGGGGGCCCCCAGGGGTTGGACCCCTGGAGTTACGGTAGGGAGACCCCAGGGTTTGGGCCCCTGGGGCTGTGGTGGGGACCCCAGGGGTTGGGCCCCTGGTGCTACAGGTGGGGCACCCAGGAGTTGGCCCCTGAGGCTGGCGTGGGGGCCCCCAGGGTTTTGGCCCCTTGAGCTGCGGTTGGGGGCTCCCAGGGGTTGGGCCTTTGGAGCTGGGGTTGGGGCCCCTATGGGTTGGGCCCCTGGAGCTACAGTTGGGGCCCCCAGGGTTTGGGCCTCATGACCTGGGGATGGGGTCCCCAGGGGTTGGGCCCCTGGAGCTGGGGTTGAGGGCCCCAGGGGTTGGGCCCCTGAGCTGAGGTTGGGGCCCCCAGGGGTTGGGCCCCTGGAGCTGGGGTTGATGGCCCCAGGGGTTGGGCCCCTGGAGCTGGGGTTCCGGGCCCCCAGGGGTTGGGCCCCATGGAGCTACGGTTGGGGCACCAGGAGATTCTGCCCCTGGAGCTGGGGTTGAGGGCTCAAGGGGCCTGGGCCCCTGTGGCTGGGGTTGAGACCCCAGAAGTTGGGACCTTGGAGCTGGGGTTGGGGGCCCCCAGGGGTTGGGCCCCTGGAGGTACGGTTGGGACCCCAGGGGTTGGGCCCCTGGTGCTTAGGATAGAGCCCCCAGGGGTTGGGCCTCTGGATTAGGGTTAGGTCCCCCAGGCGTTTGGCCCCTGGTGCTCAGGTTATAGCCCCCAGGGGTTGGGACCCCTGGACCTAGGGTTAAGGCCTCTAGGGGTTGGGACCCTGGTGCTATGGTTAGGGCCCCCAGTTGCTTGGGCCACTGAACCTAGGGTTAGTGCCCCAATGGTTGGGTCCCTGGAGCTAGGGTTAGTGCCCCCAGGGATTGAGACCCTGGACCTGGGTTAGGGTACAAAGGGGGTGGGTTCCTGGAGCAACGGTAAGGGGATTCAGGGATTGGGCCACTGGAGCTAGGGTTAGGGCCCCCAGGGGTTTGGCCCCTGGAGCTAGCGTTGGATCCCCAGGGGTTGGGCCCCTGTAGTTGGGTTAGGTGATCGGGCCTAACCCCTGGGGGCCCCAACTCCACCTCCAGGGGCCCAACCCCTTGGGGCCCCAACCCAAGCTCCAGGGGCCCAACCCCTAGGACCCATAGCCCTAGCTTAAGTGGCCCATCCCTTGGGGGCCCTAACCCTAGCTCCAGGGCCCGAACCGCTGGGGGCCCTACACTAGCTCCAATTGCCCTTCCTCTAGGTCCATTAACCCTAGATCCAGGGGCCCAATCCCTGGGGGGCTCTAAGCATAGCTCCAGGGGCACATCCCCTGGAGGCCTTTACAATCGCTCCAGGAGCCCAACCCCTGGGTGCTCTAACCCTAGCTCCAGGGAACCAACCCTTGGGTCCTCAACCCTAGCTTCAGGGGCCCAACCCCTGGGGGCCCTAACCCTAGCTCCAGGGGAAAAATCCCTGAGTCCCTTACCCTAGCTACAAGGGCCCATCCCATCGGTCCCCTAACCCTACCTACAGGGGTAAAACTCCTGCGGACCCTAACCCAAGCTCCAGGGGCCCATCCCCTGTGTCCCCTAACTCTAGTTCCAGGGGCCCAATCCAAAGGGGCCCTAACCCTAGAACCAGGGACCCAACCCCTGGTTAGCCTAACCCAATCCCCTGGGGCCCAACCCCTAGAGGCCCTAACCCTAGCTCCAGGGGCCCAACCCCTGGGTCCCTTAACCCTAGCTCCAGGGGCCCAGCCCTTGGGTCCCCTAACCCTGGCTCCAGGGACCCAATCCCTGGGGGCCCTAACCATAGCTGCAGGGGACCAACCCCTGGGTTCCCGAACCCTGGCTTCAGGGTCTCAACCCCTGGGGGCCCTAACCGTAGCTGCAGGGGCCCAGCCCCTGGGTCCCCTAACTCTAGCTCCAGGCATCCAACCCCCGGGGACCCTAATCCTAGCTCCAGGGGCCCAACCCCTGGGGGCCCTAACCCTAGCTCCAGGGGCCCAACCTCTGGGTCCCATAACCGTAGCTACAGGGGCCCATCGCCTGGGGGCCCTAACCATCGCTTCAGGGACCTATCCATTGGGTCTCATAAACCTAGCTGAAGGGGCGCAACCTCTGGATCCCCTAACCCTAACTCAAGGGGCCCATTCCCCAGGTCCCCTAACTTTAGCTCCAGGGGCACAACCCCTGGGTCCCCTAACCCTAGATCCAGGAGCCCAACCCCTGGTGACTGTAACCCTAGCTGCAGGGGAAAATCCTTGGGTCCTCTTAGCCTAGCAACAGGGGCCCATCCCCTGGGTCCCCTAACCCTACCTACAGGGGTCCAATCCCTGTTGACCCTAACCCTAGCTCCAGGGGCCTAACCCCTGGGGGCCCTAACCCTAGTTCCAGGAGCCCAACCCTTGGGGACCCTAACCTTAGCACCAGGGGCCCAACGCTTCGGGGCCCTAACTACAGCTCAAGAGGCTCACATCCTGGGGGACCTAACCCTAGCTCCAGTGGCCCAATCCCAGGGGGTCCTAACCCTAGATCCAGGGCCTGAACGCCTGGGGGAACCAACCCTGGCTCCAAGGGCCCAACCCCTGGGGGCCCTAACCCTAGCCCCAGGGGGGCAACCCCTTTGTCCCCTAACCCTAGCTCGAGGGACACAACCCCTAGGGGCCCTAACCCTAGCTCCAGGGGCCCAACCCCTGGGTCCCATAACCCTAGTTGCAGGGGCCCATCCCCTGGGGGCCCTAACCCTAGCTCCAGGTGCCGAACCGCTGGGGGCCCTACCCTAGCTCCAACTGCCCAACCCTTGGTCTATTAAACCTAGATCCAGGGGCCCAACCCCTTGGTCTCCTAACCCTAGCTCCAGGGGCCCAAACCCTGGGGGACTTAACAATCGCTCCAGAAGCCTAATCCCTGGGTGCCCTAACCCTATCTCCAGGGACCCAGCACCTGGGTCCCTTACCCTAGCTTCAGGGGCCCAACCCCTCGGAGCCCTAACCCTAGCTCCAGGGGCCCAATCCCTGGGTCCCTTACCCTAGTTACAGGGGCCCATCCCCTCGGTCTCCTAACCATAGCTCCAGGGGCCCAAACCCTGGGGGCTCTAACCCTAGTTCCAGGAGCCCAACCCCTGGGGGCCCTAACCTTAGCTCCAGGGCCCCAACCCCTGGGGGCCTGAACCCTAGCTCCAGGGGCCCATCCCCTGAGTCCCCTAACCCTAGCTCCAGGGGCCCAAACCCTGAAGGCCCTAACCCTAGCTCCAGGGGCCCAACCCCAGGGGGCCCTAACTCTAGATCCAGGGGCCCAACCCCTGGTTAGCCTAACGCTATCCCCAGGGGCCCAACCCCTAGAGGCCCTAACCCTAGCTCCAGGGGCCCAACCCCTGGGTCCCCAAACCCTAGCTTCAGAGGACCAACCCCTGGGGGCCCTAACCCTAGCTCCAGGGCCCCAAACCCTGGGTTCCCTAACCCTAGCTCCATGGGCCCAAACCCTTGGTCCCCTAACCCTGACTCTAGGGACCCAATCCATTGGGGCCCTAACCCTAGCTGCAGAGGCCCAACCCCTGGGTTCCCTAAACCTAGCCTCAGGGTCTCAACCCCTCGGGGCCCTAACCCTACCTTTAGGAGCCCAACCCCTGGGTCCCCTAACTCTAGCTCCAGGTTCCCAACCCCTCAGGACCCTAATCCTAGCTAGAGGGGCCCAACCCCTGGGTCCCCTCACCCTAGCTGCAAGGGCCCAATCTCTGCGTCCCCTAACCCTCGCCCCAATGGCCCAAAACCTGGGGGCCCTAGCCCTAGCTCCAGGGGCCCATCCCCTGGGTCCCATAACAGTAGCTGCAGGGGCCAATCCCCTGGGGGCCCTAACCCTAGCTCCAGGGACCCAACCGCTGGGGGCCCTAAAACTAGCTCCAATTGCCCAACCGCTGGGTCCCCTAACCCTAGATCCAGGGGTCCAACTTCTGGGGGCTCTAAACCTAGCTGCAAGGGCCCAATCCCTGGGTCCCCTTACCCTAGTTCCACAAGCCCAACCCCTGGGGGCCCTAACCCTAGCTCCAGGGGCCCAACCCCTGGGGGCTCTAACCCTAGATCCAGGGTTCCAACCCCTGTGGGAACTAACCCTAGCTGCAGGGGCCCAACACCTGCATTCCTAACCCTAGCTCCAGGGGCGCAACCCCTGTGAGCCTTAACCCTAGTTCCAGGGGCCCAACCCCTGGGTCCCCTAACCCTAGCTACAGGGGCCCGACCCCTGGGGGTCTTAAATATAACTCCAGGAGCCCAAATCATTGGTCCCATAACCCTAGCTCCAGGGGCCCAACCCTTGGTGCCCTAACCCTTACTCCAGTGGCCCAACGCCGGGGGCCCTAACCATAGCTCCAGGGGCCCAACCTCTGGGGGCCCTAACCATAGCTCCAGGGGCCCAACCCCTGGTGGCCCAACCCTACCTCCAGGGGCAAAACCCCTGAAGGCCATAATCCTAGCTCCTGGGGCCCAATCCCTGGGTCCCCTTACCCTAGCTCCAGGGGCCAATCCCCTGGGTCCCGTAACCCTACCTCCTGGGGCAAAACCCCTGGGGGCCCTATCCCCATCTCAAGGGGCTCAAATCCTGGGGGCCCTAACCCTAGTTCCAGGAGCACAACCCCTGGGGGCCCTAACGTTAGCACCAGGGGCCCAACGCCTGGGGGCCCTAACCGTAGCTCAAGGGGCTCATATCCTGGGGGCCCTAAACCTAGTTCGAGTGGCCCAACCACAAGGGGCCCTAACCCTAGCTCCAGGGGCCCAGCCCCTGGGTCCCCTATCCCTAGCTCCAGCAGCTGAACCCCTGAGGGTCCTAACCCTAGCTCCAAGGGCCTAACCCATGGGTGCCCTAACCCTAGCTCCAATAACGCAATCCCTGGGTCCCCTAACCCTAGATCCAGGGTCCCAACCCCTGCGGGCCTTAACCCTAGCTGCAGGAGCCCAACACCTGCGTCCCCTAACCCTAGCTCCAGGGGTCCAACCCCTGTGATCCCTAAACCTAGCTCCAGGGGCCCAACCCCCGGGTCCCCTAAACCAAGCCCCAGGGGCCCAACCCCTGGATGTCTTAAACCTAACTACTGGGGCCCAACCCCTTGGTCCCATAACCCTAGCTCCAGGGATCCAACCCCTGGGGGCCATAACCCTAGCTCCAAGGACGCAATCCCTGGTTCCCCTCACCCTATCTCCAGGGGCCGATCCCCTGGGTTCCCTAAACGAGCTCCAGGGCCGAACCCCTGGGTTCCCTAACCCTAGCTGCAGGGACCCAAACCCTGCGTCCCCGAACACTAGTTCCAGGGGCCCAACTCCTGGGGGCACTAATCTTAGCTCCAGGGGCCCAATGCCTGGGGGCCTAAGCCTAGCTTCAGTGGCTCAACAACTGGTGGCCCTAACCCTAGCTCCAGGGATATAACCACTGGGTCACATAAACCTGGTTACAGGGGCCCAACCCCTAGGTCCCCTAACCATAGCGCCAGGGGCTCAACTCTTGGGAGCTCTAACCCTAGCTCCAGGGGCCCAACGACGGGGGGCCTTAACCATTCCTACGGGGGCACAACCCCTGGGGGCCCTAACCCTAGTTTCAGGGGCCCAAACCCTGTGGGCCCTAATCCTAGCTCCAAGGGTCCAACCCTTGGGGGCTCTAACCCTAGCTCCAGTGGCCCAACCCCTGGGGGCCCTAACCCTAGCTCCAGGGGTCCAACCCCTGGGGGCCTTTACCCTAGGTCCAGGACCCCCAACCCCTGGGTCCCCTAACCCTACCTCCAGGGGCCCAACCCCTGGGGGCCGTAACCCTAGCTCCAGGGCCCCAAACCCTGGGTCCCCTAACCCTAGCTCCAGGGTCCCAATCCCTGGGTCCCCTAACTCAAATCCAGGGGCCCAACCCCTGGGAGCCCAACCCGAGCTCCTGGGGCCCAACCCCTGGGGGCCCTAACCCAACTCCAGGGGTCGAATCCCTGGGTCCCCTTACCCTAGCTCCTGGGGCCCATCCCCTGGATCCAGTAACTCTACCTCCTGGGGCCCAACCCCTGGACGCCCTATCCCCAGCTCAAGGGGCTCAAATCCTGGGGGCCCTAACCTTAGCTCCAGGGGTCCAACCCCAGGGGGCCTAACCCTAGCTCCAGGGGCCCACCCCTGGGGTCCCTAACCCTAGCACCAGTGGCCGAACCCCTGGGGGTCCTTACCCAAGCTCCAAGGGCCTAACGCCTGGGTGCCCTAACCCTAGCTCAAATGACCCAGCCCCTGGGTCCCCTAACTATAGATCCAGGGGTAAAACCCCTGTGAGCCTTAACCCAAGCTCTCGGGCCCAACCCCTGGGTCCCCTAACACTAGCTACAGGGGCCCAACCCCTGGGGTCTTAAACCTAACTCCAGGGAGCCAAACCCTTGGTCCAATAACCCTAGCTCCAGGGGCCCAACCCCTGGGGGCCCTAACCCTAGCTCCAGGGGCCCAACCCCTGGGGGCCCCAACCCTACCTCCAGGGGCCCAACCCCTGGGGGCCCCAACCCTACCTCCAGGGGCCCAACCCCTGAAGGCCATAATCCTAGCTCCTGGGGCCCAATCCCTGGGTCCCCTTACCCTAGCTCCAGGGGCCCATCCCCTGGGTACCGTAACCCTACCTCCTGGGGAGCAACCCCTGGGGGCCCTATCCCCAGCTCAAGAGGCTCAAATCCTAGGGGCCCTAACCCTAGCTCCACTGGCCCAACCACAGGGGGCCCGAACCCTAGCTCCAGGGGCCCAACCCCTGGGGCCCCTAACCCTAGCTCCATTGGTCGAACCCCTGGGGGTCCTTGCCCTAGTTGCAAGAGCCCAACGCCTGGGTGCCCTAACCCTAGCTCCAATGACCCAGCCCCCGGGTCTCCTAACCCTTGATCCAGGGGTCCGACCCCTGGAAGGCGTAACCCTAGATGCAGGGGCCCAACACCTGCATCTCCTAATCCTAGCTCCAGAGGCCCAACCCCTGTGAGTCTTAACCCTAGCTCCAGGGGCCCAACCCCTGGGTCCCCTAACCCTAGCTCCAGAGGCCCAATCCCTGGGGGTCTTAAATCTAACTCCAGGGGTCCAAACCCTTGGTCCCATAACCTTAGCTCCAGGGACAGAACCCCTGGGGGCCCTAACCATAGCTCCAGGGGCCCAAAGAGGGGAGCCATAACCATAGCTCCAGGGGCCCAACCCCGGGGGGCCCGAACCCTAGCTCCATGGGCCCAACCCCTGGGGGCCCCAACCCTACCTCCAGGGGCCCAAACCCTGCGGGCCATGACCCTTGCTCCACGGTCCCAATCCCAGGGTCCCCTTACCCTATATCCAGGGGCCAATCCCCTGGATCCCCTAACCCTACCTCCAGGGGCCCAACCCCCAGGGGCCCTAACCCTAGCTCCAGGGGCCCAACCCCCAGAGGCCCTAACCTTAGCTCCAGGGGCCAAACCCCTGGGTCAGCTAACCCTAGCTCCAGGGACCCAACCCCTGGGTGCCGTAACCCTAGCTCCAGGGGACCTACCCTGGGTCCCCAAACCCTAGCTCCAGCGGCCCAACCCCTTTGGGCCCATACCCTAGCCTCATGGGCCCAAACCCTGGGGGCCCAAACCTTTGCTCTAATGCCCCGACCCCTGGGGGCCCTAACCCTAGCTCCAGGGGCCCGTCCCCTGTGTCCCCTAACCCTATCTCCAGGGCCCAACCCCTGAGAACCCTATCTCTAGCTGCAGGGGCCCAACCCCTGTGTCCCCTAACCCTAGCTCCAGGGGCCCACCCCTGTGAGCCTTAACCCTAGCTCCAGGGGCCAAACACCTGGGTCCCCTAACCCTAGCTCCAGGGGCCCAACCCCTGGGGTTCTTAAACCTAACTCCAGGGGCCCAACCCCTAGGTCCCATAACCCTAGCTGCAGGGGTCCAACCCCTGGGGGCCCTAACCCTAGCTCCAGGGACCCAATCCCTGGTCCCCCTTACCCTAGCTCTAGGGGCCCATCCCCTGGGTTCCCTAAAGCAGCTCAAGGGGTCCAACCCTTGGAGGCACTAACCCTGGATCCAGGGGCCCAACACCAGGCGGCCCTAATCCTAGCTACAGGGGCCCAACCCCAGGGGACTCTAACCCTAGCTCCAAGGGCAGAACCCCTGTGTCCCCAAACCCTAGCCCCAGGGGCGAAACTCCTGGGGGCCCTAATCTTAGCTCCAGGGGCCCAACGCCTGGGGGCCCTAACCCTAGCTCCTGGGACCCAACCATTGAGTCCCGTAACCCTAGCTCCAGTGGCCAAACAACTGGTGGCTCTAATCATAGCACCAGGGTCCCACAAACTGGGGGCCCTAACCCTAGTTCCACAGGCCCAACACCTGCGTGCCCTAACCCTAGCTCCAGGGGCCCAACCCCTGGGGGACCTAACCCTAGCTAGAGGGGCCCAATCCCAGGGGGCCCTAACCCTAGTTCCAGGGGCCCATCCCCTGGTTCCCCTAACCCTAGCTCTAGGGGCCCAATGACGGGGGGCCATAACCATTGCTGCAGTGGCCCCACCCCTAGGGATCCTAACCCTAGCTCCAGGGGCCCAACCCATTTGTCTCCTATCCCTAGCTCCAGAGGCCCAACCGTAGGGGGCCCTAACCCTAGCTCCAAGGTCCCAACCCCTGGGGAACCTAACCCTAGCTCCAGCTGCCCAACCTCTTTGTCCCCTAACCCTAGCTCCAGGGGCCCAACCCCTGGGGGCCCCAGCCCCAGCTCCAGAGGCCCAACCCCTTGATCCCTTAACCCTACATCCAGGGGCCTAGCCAGTGGGGGCTCTAACCCTAGCTGCAGGGGCCCAACCCCTGCGGGCCTTAACAATAGCTCAAGGAGCCCAACCCCTGGGGGCCCTAACCCTAGCTCCAGGGGCCCAACCACTGGGTCCCTAACCCTAGCTCCAGGGGCCCAATACCTGGATCCCCTTACCCTAGCTCCAGGAACCCATCCCTTGAGTCCCCTAACTCTAGCTCCAGGGTCCCAACCCCTGGGGGCCCTATCCTTAGGTCCAGGGGTCAACCCATTGATCCCATAACCCTAGCTCCAGGGGCCCAACCCCTGGGCGCCTTAACCATCGCTCCAGAGGCCCAACGACGGATGGTCCTAACCCTAGCTCCAGGGGTCCAAGCCCAAGAGGCCCTAACCCTAGCTCCAGGGGCCCAACCCCTGGGCGCCCTAACAGTAGCTCCAGGGGCCCAACCCCAGGGGGCCCTAACCCTAGCTCGAGGAGCCCAACCCCTAGTTACTTTAACCCTAGCTCCAGGGGTCCAACCCCTGGGGACCCTAACCCCAGCTCAAGGGGCTCAACCCCTGGGTGCCCTATCCCTAGCTCCAGGGGACCAACACATGTGGGCCCTAACCCTAGCTGCAGGGGCCCAACTCCTGCATCCTGAAACCCTAGCTCAAGGGGCCCAACCTCTGGGTCCGCTAACCCTAGATCCAGGGGAACAACGCCTGGAGGCCTTTACCCTGGCCCTAGGGGCCCAACCCCTGGCTGCCCTAACCCTAGCTCCAGTGGCCAAATGACTGGTGGCCCTAATCATAGCACCAGGGTCCCAACCACTGGATGCCCTAACCCTAGTTCCACAGCCCCAACATCTGCGTGCCCTAACCCTACCTGCAGGGGCCCAACCCCTGGAGGCCCTAACCCTAGCTATAGGGGCCCAACCCCAGGGGGCCCTAAACCTAGCTCCAGGGGCCCAACCGCTGGTTACCCTAACCCTAGCTCCAGGAGCCCAACCCCAGAGGCCCTAACCCTTGCTCCAGGGGCCCAAGCCCTGGGTGCCCTAACCCTAGCTCCAGGGGAACAAACCCTGGGGGCCGTAACCCTAGCTCCAGAGCCCCAAACCCCAGGTCCCCTGACCCTTGCTCCAGAGTCCCAACCCATGGGTCCCCTAACTCTGGCTATAGGGGCCCATCCCCCAGGGGCCCAACCCCTTTGTCCTCTAACCCAACTCCAGGGGCCCAACCCATGGGGGCCCTAACCCTAGCTTCAGAGGCCCAAGCCCTGGATCCCATAACTCTAGCTGCAGGGGCCCAACCCCTGGGGGCCCTAACCATAGCTCCAGGGGCCTAACCCCTGGATCCCATAACCCTAGCTGAAGGGGCCCAACCCCTGGGTCTCCTAACCCTAGCTCCAGGGGTCCAACCCCTGGGGGCCCTAACCCTAGGTCCAGGGGCCCAACCCCTGGGTCCCCAAACCCTCGGTCCAGGGGCCCATCCCCTGGGTCCCATAACCCTACCTCCATGGCCTAACCCCTGGGGGACCAAACCCCAGCTCAAGGGGCTCAACCATTGGGGGCCCTATCCCTAGCTCCAGGGGTCCAACCCCAGGGGGCCCTAACCCTAGCACCAAGGTCAACCCCTGTGGACCCTAACCCTAGCTCCAGGTGCCCAACCCCTTTGATTCCTAACCCTAGCTGCAGGGGCCCAACCCCTGGGGGACCTAACCATAGCTCCAGGGGCCCAAACCCTGGGTCCCATTCCCCTTGCTGAAGGGGTCCAAACCCTGTGTCTCCTAACCCTAGCTCCAGGGGCCCATCCCCTAGGTTCCCTAACTGTAGCTCCAGGGGCCCAAACCCTGTGTGCCCTAACCCTAGCTCCAGGCGCCCAACCGCTGAGGGCCCAAACCCTTGCTCTAATTGCTCAACCCCTGGGTCCCTTAACCCTACATCCAGGGGCCTAGCCCCTGGGGGTTCTAACCCTAGCTGCTGGGGCCCAACCCCTGCGGGCCTTAACAATAGCTCCAGGAGCCCAACCCCTTTGGGCCCTAACCCTAGATCCGGGGCCCAACCACTGGGTCCCTAACTCTCGCACCAGGGGCCCGACCGCTGGGGGCCCTAACCCTAGCTCCAGGGGCCCAATCCCTGGGTCCCCTTACCCTAGCTGCAGGGGCCCATCCCGTGGGTTCCCTAACCCTACTTCCAGGGGTCCAACCCCTGCGGACCCTAACCCTAGCTCCAGGGGCCCAAACCCTTGGGGCTCTAACCCTAGTTCCAGGGGCCCAACCCATGGGGGCCCAAACCTTAACAGCAGGGGCCCAACACCTCAGGGCCCTACCCTAGCTCCAGGGGCCCATCCCCTGAGTCCCCTAACTCTAGCTCCAAGGTCCCAACCCCTGGGGGCCCTATCCCTAGGTCCAGGGGTCCAGCCCCTGGGCCCCATAACCCTAGCTCCAGGGGCCCAAACCTTTGGGGCCCTAAACCTAGCTACAGGGGCCCAACCCCTCGGTCACCTGACCCTAGCTCCAGGTCCCCAAAGCCTTGGTATCCTAACCTTAGCTCCAGGGACCCAACCCCAGGTCCCCTAACCCTAGATCCAGAGACCCAACCCCTGGGGGCCCTAACCCTAGATGCAGGGACCCTAAACCTGCGTCCCCTTACCCTAGCTCCAAGGGCTCAACCCCTGTGAGCCTTAACCGTAGCTCCAGGGCCCCAACCGCTGGGTCCCCTAACCCTAGCTCCAGGGGTCCAACCGCTGGGGCACCTAATCCCTAACTCCAGTGGCCCAGACCCTGGTACCCTTTACCCTAGCTCCAGGGACCCATCCCCTGGGTTCGCTAAACCAGCTCCAGGGGCTCAACACTAAGCGGCCCTAACCCTAGCTCCAATGGCCCAACCCCAGGGGGCCCTAACCCTAGCTCCAGGGAAACAACCCCTGTGTCCCCGAATCCTAGCTCCAGGGGCCCAACTCTTGGGGAACCTAATCTTAGCTCCAGGGGCCCAACGTCTGCGGGCCTTATCCCTAGCTCCAGGGGCCCAACCCCTGAGTCCCCTAACACTAGCTCCAGGGGCCCAACCCCTGGGGGCCCTAACCCTAGCTGCAGGGTCCAACCCCAGGGTCCCCTAACCCTAGCTCCAGGGGCCCATTCCCTGGGTCCCTTAACCCTACCTACAGGGGCCCAACCCCCAGAGGCCCTAACCCCAGCTTCAGGGGCCCAACCCCTGGGTCCCCTAACCCTAGCTCCAGTTGCCCAAACCCTGGGGGTCCTTACCCTAGCTCCAGGGGCCCAACGCCTGGGTCCCATAGCCCAAGCTCCAGGCGCCCAACCCCTGGGGGCCGTAACCCTAGCTCCAGGGGCCCATCTCCTGGGTCCCCTAACACTAGATCAAGGGGCCCAACCCCTGGGTGCCCTAACATTAGCTCCTGGGGCCCAACCTCAGGGGGCCTTAATCCTACCTCCAGGTGCCTAACCCCAGGGGACCTTACCCTAGCTCAAGGGGCCGAACCACTGGGTCCCCTAACCCTAGATCCAGGGGCCCAACCCTTGGGGGCCCTAACCCTAGCTCCAGGGGCCCAACCCCTGGAAGCCCTAACCCTAGCTCCAATTGCCCAACCCCTTTGAACGCTAACCCTAGATCCAGGGGAACAACCCCTGGGGGCCAAAACCCTAGCTCCAGGGGCCCAACCCCTTGGTCCCATAACCCAAGCTCCAAGGGCCCAACCCCTGGAGGCCCTAAACCTAGCTCCAGAGACCCATCTCCTTGGACCCCTGACCACTAGATACAGGTGCCTAACCCCTGAGGGCCCTATCCCTAGCTCCAGGGTCACAACCCCAGGGGGCCTGAACCATAGTTCCATGAGCCAAGCCCCCGGAGACCCAACCCTAGCTCCAGAGGCCCAACCCCTGGGTCCCCTAACCCTAGCTCCAGGGGCCCAACTCCTGGGGTCCCTAACCCTAGCTCCAATTGTCCAACCTCTGGGTCTGCTAACACTAGATCTAGGGGACCAACCCCTGGGGGCCCTAACCCTAGCTCCAGGAGTCCAAACCCTGGGTCCCCTAACCCTAGCTCCATGGGCCCATCCCCTCTCGGCCCTAACCCTAGCTGTAGGGGCCCAACCCCCGGGTCCCCTAACCTTAGCTCCAGGGGCCCATCCTCTGGGTCCTCTAACCCTACCCCCAAGGGCCCAAGCCCCGGAGGCCCTAACCCCAGCTCCAGGGGCCCAACCCTCAGAGGCCCTAACCCTAGCTCCAGGGGCCCAACCCCTGGGGGCCCTAACCCTAGCTCCCGGTGCCCAACCTTGGGTCCCCTAACCCTAGATCCAGGGGCAAAACACCTGGGGGCCCTAACCCTAGCTCGAGGGGCCCAACCCTGGGTCCCCTAACCCTAGCTTCAGGGGCCCAACCCCTGGGGGCCCTAACCCTAGCTCCAGGGGCCCATCCCCTGGGTCCCCTATTGCTAGCTCTAGGGACACAACCCCTGGGTCCTCTAACTTTCGCTTCAGGGGCCCAGCCCCTGGGCGTCTTTAAGCTAACTCCAGGAGCCCAACCCCTAGGTCCCATAACCCTAGCTTCAGGGATCCAATCCCTGGATCCCTTTACCCTTAGCTAGAGCGGCCCATCCCCTGGGTTCCCTAAATCAACTCCAGGGGCCCAACCCCTGGCGGCCCTAACCCTAGCTCCAGGGGCCCAACACCAGGCGGCCCTAACCCTATCTCCACTGGCCTAAACACAGGCGGCCCTAACCCTAGCTCCAAGGGCTCAACACCTGGGGTCCCTAACCCTAGCGCCAGGGGCCCAACCCCTGAGTCCCGTAACCCTAGCTCCAGGGGCCCAACCCCTGGGGGCCCTAACCCTAGCTCCAGTGGCCCAAGAACTGGTGGCCCTAACCCTAACTCCAGGGGCCTTACCCCTGGGTCCCATAACCTTGCTGCAGGGGCCCAACCCCTGGGGGCCCTATCCCTAGCTCCAGGGATCCAACTCCTGGGTCCCATAACCCAAGTTTCAGGACTCAAACCCTGGGGTCCCTACACCTTGCTTCAGGGGCCCAACCCCTCGGTCCCCTAACCCTAGCTCCAGGGGCCCAACCCCTGGGGGCCCTAACCCTAGCTCCAGGGGCCCAACGACGGGGGGCACTAACCATTGCTCTAGGAGCCCAATCCCTGGGGGCCCTAACCCTAGCTCCAGGGGCCCAACCCATGGGGGCCCCAACCCTACCTCCAGGGGCCCAACCCCTGGGAGCCCTAACCCTAGCTGCAGGGACCCAACCCGTGCGTCCCCTAACCATAGCTCCAGGGGCCCAATCCCTGTGAGCCCTAACCCTAGCTTCAGGGGTCCAACCCCGAGGGGCCCTAACCCTAGCTCCAGGGGGCCAACACTAGGGGGCTCCAGTCCCAGCTCCAGGGCCGGATCCCCTGGGGGCCCCAACCCCAGGTCCAGGGGCCCAAACCCTTTGGCCCCAACAGTAGCTCTAGGGGCCCAAGCCCTGGGAGCTCCAATCCAAGCTCCTGGGGCCCAACCTTTGGGACCATCAACCCCAGCTCCAGGTGCCCAACCCCAGGGGGTCCCAACCCCAGCTCCAGGGTCCCAACCCCTGGGGGCCCCAACGGTAGCTCCAAGGGCCCAATCGCTGGGGGCCCCAACCGTAGCCCCAGGAACCCAACCCCTTGGACCCTCAAGCCCAGCTCCAAGGACCCAACCCCTGGGGGCCCCAACCATAGCTCCAGGGGCCCAACCCTTGGGGGCCCCAACCCCAACTCCAGGAGCCTAACCCCTGGGGTCCACAATCCGAGCTCCAGTGGCCCAACCCCTAGGGGCCCTAAGCGTAGCTCCAGGAGCCCAAACCCTGGAGGCCCCAACCCCAGTTCCAGGGCCGGATCCCCTGGGGGCCCCAACCCCAGCTCCATGGGCCCAACCCCTGGGGCCCCAACCGTAGCTCTATGGGCCCAAGCCCTGGGGGCTACAACCCAAGCTCCTGGGGCCCAACTGCTGGGGCCCTCAATCCCATCTCCAGGGGCCGAACCCTTGGGGGCCACAACCCTAGCTCCACGGACCCAACCCCTGGGGGCCCCAACCGTTTCTCCAGGGGCAAAACCCCTGGGGGCCCCCAACTGCAGCTCCAGGGTCCCAACCCCTGGGGCCCCACCCGTAGCTCCAGGGTCTGAACCCCTGGGAGTCCGAACTCCAGCTCCAGGGGCCGAACTCCTGGGGGCTCCACCCTTAGCTCCAGGGGCCCAACCCCTTGGGGTTCCAACCCCGATTCCAGGGGCCCAACCCCTGGGGGCCCCCAACCGCAGCTCCAGGGGCCCAACCCCTGGGGGCCCCCACCCCAGCAGTTCCGGGGCCCAACCTCTGGGACCCTAAACCCCAGCTCCAGGGGCCGAACCCCTCGGGGCCCCCACCCCAGCTCCAGGGGCCCAAACCCTCTGGCCCTCAACCCCACCTCCAGGGGCCCAACCCCTGGAGGCCCCATCCGAAGCTCCAGGGACCAAACCCCTGGGGGACCCAACCCCAGCTCCAGGGGCCCAACTCCTGGGGCCTTCAACTAGAGCTCCAGGGGCCCAACCTCTCGGGCCCCAACCCCAGCTCCAGGGGCCCAGCCCCTTGGGGACCCATACTGTAGCTCCAGAGGCGCTGCCCCTTGGGGCCCCAACCCCAGCTCCAGGGTCCCAACCCCTGGGACCCCAACCCCAGCTCCAGGGGCCCAACCCCTGGGTGCCCCATGCCGTAGTTCCAGGGGCCCAACCCCTTGAGACCCCAACCCCAGCTGCAGAGGCCCAACCCCTGGGGCCTTCAACCCCAACTCCAGGGGCCAAATCCCTGGGGGCCCCAACCGTAGCTCCAGGTGCTAAACCCTGGGGGCCCCGACCCCAGCTCCAGGGTCCCAACCCCTAGGGCCTTCAACCCCAGCCCCAGGGGCCCAACCCTTGGGGGCCCCAACCCCAGCTCCAGGGGCTGAACCCCTTGGGGCCCGAACCGGAGCTCCAGGGGCCCAACCCCTGGGGCCCCCAACCCCAGCTCCAAGGGCCCAACCCCTGGGAGACCCACCCGTTGCTCCTGGGGCCCAACCCCTGGGGGACCCAACCCCAGCTTCAGGGGCCTGACCCTTTGGGGCCCCCAACCGTAGCTCCAGGAGCCAAACCCCTGAGGGCCCCAACCCCAGCTCCAGGGGCCTAACCCCTGGGGGCCCCAACCATAGCTAAAGGGGCCCAGCCCCTGGGGGCCCCAACCCCAGCTCCAGGGGCCCAACTCCTGGGTAACACAGTCCCAGCTCCAGGGGCCCAACCCCTAGGGTCGCCAACCCCAGCTCCAGTGGCCCAACCCCTGGGGCGCGAACCCTAGCTCCAGGGGCCCAACCCCTGGGCGCCCCAACCCCAGATCCAGGGGCCCAACTCCTGGGGGCCCCCAACCGTTGCCCCAGAGGCCCAACCCCTGGGGGCCCCCACCCCAGCTCCAGGGGCCTAACCCCTGGGGTCCTCAACCCCAGCTCCATGGGCCCAACCACTAGGGGCGCCAACCCCAGCTCCAGGGGACCAACCCCTGGGGGCCCGAACCCTAGCTCCAGGGGCCCAATCCTTGGGCGCCCCAACCCCAGCTCCAGGGGCCCAACCCCTGGGGGCCCCCATCCCTAGATCCAGGGGCCAAATCCTGGTTGCCCCAACCCCAGCTCCAGGCGCTAACTCCCTGGGGAAATCATCCCCAGCTCCAGGGTCCCAACCCCTGGGGCCCTCAACCCCAGCCGAAGGGGCCCAACCCCTGGGGGCCCCAACTCTCCATCAAGGGGCCCAACCTCTGGAGGCCCAAACCCCAGCTCCAGGGGCCCGAACCCTGGGGACCCCAACACCAGCTCCAGGGGCCCAAACCCTGAGGCCCTCGACCCCAGCTCCAGGGGCCCAACCCCTGGGGGCCCCAACCCCAGCTCCAGGGGCCCAACCCCTGGGGCCCTGAACTCGAGCTGCAGGGCCCAACTCCTGGGGGTCCCAACCGTAGCTCCAGGGGCCCAGCCCCTAAGGGACCCAACCCCAGCTCCAGGGGCCAACTCCCTGGGGAAATCATCCCCAGCTCCAGGGTCCCAACCGCTGGGGCCCTCAACCCCAGCCCCAGGGGCCCAACCCCTGGGGGCCCCAAGCCTAGATCAAGGGGCCCAACCTCTGGGGGCCCAAACCCCAGCTCCAGGAGCCCAACCTCTGAGGGCCTCAACTCCAGCTATAGGGGCCCAACACCTGGGGGCCCCAACCGTAGCTCCAGGGGCCCAAACCCTGTGGGCTCCCACCCCTGCTCCAGGGGCCTAACCCCTGGGGGCCCCAAACTCAGCTCCAGGGGCCCAATACTTGTGGGCCCCAACCGAAGCTCCTGGGGCCCAACCCCTGGGGGACCCAACCCCAGCTCCAAAGGCCCAACCCCTGGGGGTTCCCAATCGTGGCTCCAGGGGCCCAAACCCTCTGGGCACCCAACCCCAGCTCCAGGGGACCTACAACTGGGGCCCCCAACCGTACCTCTACGGGCCCAACCCTTGGGGGCCCCCAGCCCCAGCTCCAGGGGCCCAACCCCTGGTGGCTCCTAACCGTAGCTCCAGAGGCCCAGCCCCTGGGTGCCACAACCCGAACTCCAGGGGCCTAACCCCTGGGGGCTCCCAAACGTACCTCCAGGGGACCAACCCCTGGGGGCAACCATCCCACCTCCAGGGGCCCAACCCCTGGGGATCCCAACCAAAGCTCCAGGGACCCAACCCCTGGGGCCTTCAACGCCAGCTCCATGGGTCCAACCCCTGGGGGACCCAACCCCAGCCCCAGGGGCGTACCCCCTGGGACACTCAACCCCAGGTCCAGGGACCCAAACCCTGGGGGCCCCAACCGTAACTCCAGGGACCCAACCCCTGGAGGCCCCAACCCAAGCTCCAAGGGCCCAACCCCTGGGGCCTTCAACTCCAGCTCCAGGGGCCCAACCCCTGCGGGCCTCAACCCCAGCTCCAGGGGCCCAACCCCTGCGGCCCCCAACCATAGCTCCAGGAACCCAACCCCTGGGGCCCTCAACTCCAGGTCCAGGGGCTCAACCCCCGGGGGCCCAACCCCAGCTCCAGTGGCCCAACCCCTGGGGCCCCAGCCGTAACTCCAGGGGCCCAACCCCTGGGGGCCCCAACCAAAGCTCCAAGTGCTGAACCCCTGGGACCCCAACCGTAGCTTCAGGGGACCAACCCCTGCGAGCCCCAACCGCAGCTCCAGGGGCGTAACCCCTGGGTGCTCCAACCGTAGCTCCAGGGGCCCAACCCCTGGAGGGCCAAACCCCTGGGGGACCCAAACGTAACTCAAGAGGCCCAAACCCTTGGGGCCACAACCGTAGCTCCAGGGGCCCAATCCCTGGGGGCCCCAACCCCAGCTCCAGGGCCCAACCACTAGGAGCCCCAACCATAGCTGCAGGGGCCCAACCCCTGTGGGCCCCAAACCCAGCTAAAGGGCCGAACCACTGGGAGCCCCAACCGTAGCTCAAGGGGCCCAACCTCTGTGAACCCCAACACCAGCTATAGGGGACCAACCTCTGGGGCCCCAACCGTAGCTCCTGGGGCCCAACCCCTGGGGGCCACAACCGTAGCTCCAGGGGCCAACCCCGTGGGGACCCCAGCCCCAGCTCCAGGGGCCCAACCCCTGAGGGCCCGAACCGCAGCTCCAAGGGCCCAAACTTTGGGGCCCCCAACCATAATTCCGGGGGCCCAACTCCTGGGGTTTCCAATCCCAGACCCAGGGGCCCAAGCCCTGGGGGCCCCAACCCCAGCTCCAGGGGCGCAACCCGTGAGGCCCCCAATCGTACCTCCAGGGGCCCAAATCCCTGGGGCCCTCAATCCCAGCTCCAGGGGCCCAACCCATGGGGGCTTCCAAACGTACATCCAGGGGTCCAACCCCTGGGGACCCCCACCCAAGCTCCAGGGGCCCAACCCCTGTGGCCCTCAACCCCAGCTCCAGGGGCCCAAGCCCTGGGGACCCCAACCGTAGCTCCAGGGGCCCAACCCGTTAGGGCCCCTAACCCCAGCTCCAGGGGCCCAACACCTGGGGACCACCAACCGGAGCTCAAGGGGCACAGCCACTTGGGGACCCCACCCCAGCTCCAGGGGCCCAACCCCTTGGGATCTCATCCTCCGCTACAGTAGCCCAACCCCTGTGCGCCCCAACCGTAGCTCCAGGGGCCCAACCCCTGAGGGCCCCAATCCCAGCTCCAGGGGCCCAACCCCTGGGGACCCCAACCCCAACTCCAGGGGCCAATCCCCTGGAGCTCTCAACCCCAGCTCTAGGGGCAAAACCCTAGCTCCTCAACTGTAGATCCAGGGGCCCAACCCCTGGGGGTCCCAACCCCAGCTCCAGGGGCTCAACCCGTGGGGCCCTCAACCACAGCTCCAGGGGTCCAACCCCTGCGGGCCCCAACCCCACGTCCAGGGTCCCAACCCCTGGGGGCCCCAACCGTAGTTCCAGGGGCCCAACCCCTGGGGGCCCCAACCCGAACTCCAGAGACACAACCCCTTGGGGCTCAAAACCAGCTTCAGGGGCTCAACCCCTGGGGGCCCCAACCATAGCTCCAGGGACCCAAACCCTGGGAGCTCCAACCGTAGCTCCAGAGGCCCAACCCCTGAGGGCCCCAATCCCAGCTCCAGGGGCCCAACCCCTGGGGACCCCAACCCCAGCTCCAGGGGCCAATCCCCTGGAGCTTTCAACCCCAGCTCTAGGGGCAAAACCCTAGCTCCCCAACTGTAGCTAAAGGGGCCCAACCCTTGGGGGTCCCAACCCCAGCTCCAGGGGTTCACCCCGTGGGGCCCGAAACCCCACCTCCAGGGGTCCAACCCCTGGGGGCCCCAACCCCACGTCCAGGGGCCCAACCCCTGGGGGCCTCAACCCGAACTCCAGAGACCCAACCCCTTGGGGCTCAACACCAGCTCCAGGGGCTCAACCCCTGGGGGCCCCAACCGTAGCTCCAGGGACCCAAACCCTGGGCGCCCCAACCCTAGCTCCAGGGGCCCAACCCCAGAGGGCCCCAATCCCAGCTCCAGGGGCTCAGCCCCTGGGGACCCCAACCCCAGCTGCAGGGGCCAATCCCCTGGAGCTCTCAACCCCAGCTCTAGGGGCAAAACCCTAGCTCCCCAACTGTAGCTCCAGGGGCCCAACCCCTGGGGGCCCCAACCCCACATCCAGGGGCCCAACCCCTGGGGGCTCCACCCCAAACTCCAGAGACCCAACCCCTTGGGGCTCAACCCCAGCTCCAGTGACTCAACCCCTGGGGGCCCGAACCGTAGCTCCAGGGACCCAAACCCTGGGTGCCCCAACCGTAGCTCCAGGGGCCCAACCCCTGAGGGCCCCAACCCCAGCTCTAGGGGCCGAACTCCTGGGGGACCCAACCGTACCTCCAGGGGCCCAACACCTGGGGCACTCAACCCGAGCTCCAGGGGCTCAAAACATGGGGGACCCAACCCCAGCTCCAGGAGTCCAACCCCTGGGGGACCCAAACGTACCTATAAGGGCCCAACCCCTGGGGGCTTAACCGCAGCTCAAGGGGCTCAACCCGTGGGGGCCCCAACCGTAGCTCCAGTGACCCAACCCCTGGGCGCCCCAACCGTAGCTCCAGGGGCCCTACCCGTGGGGGCCCCAACGGTAGCTCCAGGGGCCCAAAGCCTGGGGCCTCATCCCCAGCTCTAGGGGATCAACCCCCGGGGGACCCCAACCCCAGCTCCAGGATCCCAACCTCTCGTGGCCCCAAGCTAAGCTCCATGGGCCCAACTTTTTTGGGCCCTCATCCCCAGCTCCAGGGGCCCCACCCCTGGGGGTTCCCACCCCAGCTCCAGTGGCCCAACCCCTGGGGTCCTCATACTCAGGTCCAGGGGCCCAACCCCTGGTGACCCCCAACCGTAGCTCCAGGGGCCCAACCCTTGGGGGCCCCGAACCCAGCTCCACGGGCCCAACCTCTGAGATCCCCACCCCAGTGTCAGGGGCCCAACCCTTGGGGACCTCATCCCCAGCTAAAGGGGCCGAACCCCTGGGGGCCCCAACCGTTGCTCCAGGGCCCCAACCCCTAGAGGCCCACAACCCCAGCTCCAGTGGCCAAACCCTGCGCGCCCCAACCGTAGCTCCAGGGGCCCAAACCCCAGGGGCAAACACCTTAGCTCCAGGGGCCCAGCCCCTGTCGACACCAACCATAGCTCGACTGGCCCATCCCCTGCGGGCCCCCCACCCCAGCTCCAGGGGCCCAACCCCTGGGGGCCCCCAACCGTAGCTCCAGGGGCCCAACCCCTGGGGGACCCCACCCCAGCTACAGGGGCCCAACCCCTTGGGCCTTCAACAACAGCTCCAGGGGCCCAATCCCTGGGCGCCCAAACCGTACTTCCAGGGTCCCAAACCCTGAGGGCCCCAACCCCAGCTCCAGGGGCCCAACCCCTTGGGGCCCCAACCCCAGCTCCAGGGGCTCATCCCCAGGGGCTCTCAACCCCATCTCCAGGGGCCCAAACCTAGCTGCCCAATCGTAGCTCCAGGGGCCCAACCCCTGAGGGCCACAACCTTAGCTCCAGGGGCCAAACCCCTGGAGGCCCTAACCCCAGCTCCAGGGGCCCAATTCGTGCGGCCCTCAACCCCAGCTCCAGGGGACCAACCCCTGGGGGCCCCAACCGTAGTTCCAGGGGCCCAACCCCTGGGGGCCCCAACCCCACCTCCAGGGCCCCAACCCCTTGAGCCCTCAACCCGAGCTCCATGTGCCCAGCCCCTGGGGGCCCCAACCGCAGCTCCAGGGGCCCAAACCCTGTCGGTCCCAACCGTAGCTCCAGTAGCCCAACCCCAGGGGCCCTCAACTCCAGGACCAGGGGCCCAACCCCTGGGGACCCCAACCGTAACTCCAGGGTCCGAACCCCTGGGATCCCTAACCGTCGCTTCAGAGGCCCAACCTCTGGGGGCCCCAACCCCAGCTCCAGGGGTCCAACCCTTGGGGGCCACAAACCCAGCTCCCGGGGCCCAACCCCTTGGGTCCTCAACTCCAGCTCCAGGGGCCCAACCCCTGGAGGCCCCCAACCCCAGCTCCAGGGGCCAAAACCCTCAGGACCCCCAACCGTAGCTAAAGGGGCTCAAGCCCTGGGGGCCCCAACCCCAGCTCTAAGGGCCCAAACCCTGGGGGCCCCAGCCCCAGCTTCAAGGGCCCAACCCATGGGGGCCCCAACCGTAGCTCCAGGGGCCGAACCCCTGGTGCCCTGAACCTCAGCACCAGGGCCCCAATCCCTGGGTGCCAAAACGCCAGCTACAAGGGCCCAACATGATGGGGGCCCCAAACGAAGCTCCAGGGGCCCAACCTGTGGGCCCCAACCCCAGCTATTGGGGCCCAACCCCTTGGTGCCCCAACCCTATCTCCAGGGGCCCAAGCCCTGGGCGCCCGAACCCCAGCTCTAAGGGCCGAACCCCTGATCCTGAACCCCAGATCCAGGGGCCCAACCGCTCGGTGTTACTACCCTAGCTCCAGGGGCCCAACCCCTGGTTGCCCCTACCGTAGCTCCAGGGGCCCAACCCTTGGGGCCCCAAACCCCAGCTCCACGGTCCCAAAACCTGGGGCCCCCCAACCGTAGCTCCAGGGGCCCAACCCCCTGGGGGCCTGAACCCCAACTCCAGGTGCCCAACCCCTGTGGGCCCCAACCGTAGCTCTAGGGGTCTACCCCTGGGAGTCCCAACCCCAACTGCAGGGGCCCAACGCCTGGGGGCCACAACCGTAACTCCAGGGGCCCAACCACTGGGGACCCCAACCCCAGCTCCAGGTTCCCAAACCCTGTGGGCCCCTAACCGTAGCTCCAGGGGTCTAACCCCTGGGAGTCCCAAACCCAACTGCAGGGGCCCAACCCCTGGGGGCCACAACCGTAGCTCCTTGGGCCGAACCTCTGGGGGCCCCAACCCCTCCAGGGGCCCAACTCCTGGGTGCCCCAACCGTAGCTCCAGGGGCCCAACCCCTGGGGGCCCCAATCCCAGCTCCAGGGGCCCAACCCCTGGAGACCCCAACCGTAGCTCCAGGGGCCCAACCCATGGGGGCCCCAATCGTAGCTCCAGGAGCCCAACCCGTGTGGTCCTCCACCCCAGTTCCAGGGACCCAACCCCTGCGGGCCCCAACCGTAGTTACACGGGCCCAACCTCTTTGGGCCCCAACCCCAGGTAAAAGGCCCCAGCCCCTGGGGACCCCAACCCCAGCTCCAGGGGCCCAACCCCTGGGGTCCCCAACCCCAGCTCCAGTTGCCAAACCCCTCTGGGCCCCAGCCCCAGCTCCAGGGGCCCAACCCCTGGGGGATCCAACCACAGCTGCAAAGGCCCACCCCTGGTGGCCCCAACCCCAGCTCCAGTGGCCCAACCCCTGGGGCCCTCAAACCCAGTTCCAGGGTCCAAACCCCTAGGGGCCCGAACCGTAACTCCAGGAGCCCAGTCCCTGGAGGCCCCAACCCCAGCTCCAGGGGCCCAACCCCTGGGGCCCTCAACCCCAGCTCCAGTGGCCCAATCCCTGGGGGCCCCAACCGTATCTCCACAGGCCCAACCCCTGTGGGCCCCAGTCCCAGCTCCAGGGGCCCAACCCCTGGGGCCCTCAACCCCAGCTCCAGGGGCCCAACCCCTGGGGGCTCCAACCGTAGCACCAGGGGCCAAATCCCTGGGGGCCCTCAACCCCAGCTCCAGGGGCCCAAACCCTGGGGCCCTCAACCCCAGCTCCAGGGGCCCAACCCCTGGGGGCTCCAACCGTAGCTCCAGGGGCCCAACCCCTGGAGGCCTCAACCCCAGCTCCAGGGGCCCAAATCCTTGGGGCCCCAGCCCCAGCTCTAGCTGCCCAACCTCTGTGGGCGCCAACCCCAACTATAGGGGCCGAACCCCTGGGGGAACAAACCATAGCTCCTGGGCCCAATCCCTGGGGTCCCGAATCCCAGCTCCAGGGGCACAACCACGGGGGGCCCCAACCCCAGCTCCAAACCCCCTACCCCTGAGGGCCCCAACCGTAGCTCCAGAGGCAAAACTGCTGGGGGCCCCAATCGTTGGTCAAGGGTCCCAACTAATGGGGGCCCCAACCTCAGCTCCAAGGGCCCATCCCCTGGGGCCCTCAACCCCAGCTCCAGAGGCCCAACCTCTAGGGGCCCCCAACCGTAGCTCCAGGTGCCGAACCTCTGGGGGCCCCAACCCTAGCTCCAGGGGCCCAACCCCTGGGGGCCCAAACCGTAGCTCCAGGGGCCCAACCTCTGGGAACCCAACCGTAGCTCCAGGATCACAACCCCTGGGGGCCCGAACCGTAGCTTCAGTGGCCCAAGCCCAGGTGCCCTCAATTCCAGCTCTAGGGGCCGAACCCCCTGGGGGCTCCAACCTCAGCTCCAGGGGCACAACCCCTCGGGGCCGCAACTGTAGCTCCAGCAGCCTTAACTCTGGAGACCCAACCCCAGCTCCAGGGTCTCAACCCCTAGGAGCCCCACCCGTAGCTCCAGGGGCCAAACTCATGGGGGCCCCAACCGTAGCTCCAGGGGCCAAACCCCTGAGGTCCTCAATCCCAGATCCAGGTGCCCAGGGGCCCAACTCCTGGGGCCCTCAACCCCAGCTCCCGGGGCCCAACCTCTGGGGGCCCCAACCCCAGCTCCAGGGGCTCAACCCTTGGCGCCCTCAACCCCAGTTCCAGGGGCCCAAACAATGGCCGCCCCAACCGTAGCTTCAGGGGCCCAAGCCCTATTTGCAACAACCGTTGCTCCAGGGGGCAAACCCTGGGGTCCCCCAACCCCAGCTCCAGGGGCCGAACACCTGGGGCCCCAACCGTAGCTCCAGATTCCCAACCAATGGGGCCCCAACCCTGGCTCCAGTGGCCCAAATCCTGGGGGCCCCAACCCTAGCTCCAAGGGCCCAACTCCTGGGATCCCCAACCCCAGCTCGAGGTGCCGAACCCCTGGGGACCCCAAACCGTAGCTCCAGGGGGCCAGCCCCTGGGGCCCTCAACCCCAACTCCAGGGGCCCAACACCTGGGGACACCAACCCCATCTCCAGGGGACCAATGCCTGGGGCCCTCAACCCTGGCTCCAGGGGTCCAACTCCTGGGGGCCAGAACCGTAGCACCAGGGGCCCACGCCCTGGGGACCCCAACCGTACCTCCAGGGGCCCAACCCCTTGGCGCCCCAACCCAAGATCCAGGGCCCAAACCCCTGGGGGCCCGAACCCAGGTGCCCAATCCTTGGGGGCCCCAACCCCAGCCCCAGGGGCCCAACCCCTGGGGGCCGATCCGGAGCTAAAGGGTCCCAATCCCTGGGGGCCCCAATCCCAGCTCCAGTTGCCCAACCACTGGGGGCCTCAACCGTAGCTCCAGGGGCCAAACCCCTTGGGGCCCCAACCCCAGCTCCAGGGCCCGAACCCCTGGGGGCCCCAAATGTTACTCCAGGGGCCCGACCCCTGGGGACCCCAACCTTAGCTTCAGGGGCCCAAGCCTTGGTTGCAACAACCGTAGCTCCAGGGGTCCAACCCATGGGGGCCGCCAACCGTAGCTCCAGGGGCCCAAACCCTTGGGGCCCCATCCCCAGCTCCAGGGCACGAATTCCTGGGGGCTCCAACCGTAGGTCCTGGGACCCAAATCCTTGGGGCACCAACCCCAGCTCCAGGGCCCGAACCCCTGGAGGCTCCAACAGTAGCTCCAGGGGCCAGACCCCTGGGGGCCCCAACCCCCGCTCCAGGGGCCCATCCCCTGAGTCCCCTAACTCTAGCTCCAGGGTCCCAACCCCTGGGGGCCCTATCCCTAGGTCCAGGGGTCGAACCCCTGGGTCCCATAACCATAGCTCCAGGGGCCCAACCCCTGGGGGCTGTAACCCTAGCTCCAGGGCACCAAACCCTGGGTATCCTAACCCTAGCTCCAGGGGCCCAGCCCCTGGGTCACCTAATCCAACTCCACGGGCACAACCTCTGGGAGCCCAACCCTAGCTCCAGGGGCCCAACCCTTGGGGGCCCTAACCCTAGCTCCAGGGGACGAATCCCTGGGTCCCCTTACCCTAGCTCCAGGGGCCCATCCCCTGGGTCCCGTAACCCTACCTCCATGGCCCAAACCCTGGGGGCCCAATCCCCAGCTCAAGGGGCTAAACCCCTGGGGGCTCTATGCCTAGCTGCAGAGGTCCAACCCCAGGGGGCCCTAACCCTAGCTCCAGGGGCCCAATCCCTGGGTCCCCTATCCCTAGCTCCAGAGGCAGAACCCCTAGGGGTCCTTTCCCTAGCTCCAAGGACCCAACCCCTGGGTGCCCTAACCCTAGCTGCAATACCCCCAACCCAGGGGTCCCCTAACCCTAGCTCCAGGGGCCCACCCCTGTGAGCCCTAACCCTAGCTCCAGGGGCCGAATCCCTGGGCGCCCTAACCCTAGCTCTAGGAGCCCAACCCCAGGGGGTCTTAACCCTAGCTCCAGGCGCCTAACCCCCGGGGACCTAACCCTATCTGAAGGGGACGAACCCCTGGGTCCCCTAACCCTATCTCCAGGGGACCAAACCTTGGGGGCCCTAACCCTAGATCCAAGGGCCCAACCACTGGGGGCCCTAACCCTGGCTCCAGGGGCCCAACCTGTGGGTCCCATAACCCAAGCTCCAAGGGCCCAACCCCTGGGAGCCCTAACCCTAGTTCCAGAGATTCATTCCCTTTGTCCCCTAAAACTATCTCCAGGGGCCCAACCCCTGGGTCCCCTAACCCTACCTCCAGGGATCCAAACCTTGGGGTCCCTAACCCTTGCTCAAATTGCCCAACCTCTAGGTCCGCTAACCCTAGATCAAGGGGCCCAACCCCTGGGGGCCCTATCCCTAGCTCCAGGGGCCCAACCCCTGAGTCCCCTAACACTAGCTCCAGGGTCCGAACCCCTGGGGGCACTAACCCTAGCTCCAGTGGCCAAACAACTGGGCGCCCTAACCATAGCACCAGGGTCCCAACCAGTGGGGGCCCTAACCCTAGTTCCACGGGCCCAACCCCTGGGGGTCCTAACTCTAGCTCGAGGGGCCAAAACTCTGGGTCCCCTAACCCTAGCTGTAGGGGCTCATCCCCTAGGGGCCCTAATCCGAGCTCCAAGGGCCCAACCCCTGGTGGCTCTAACCCTAGCTCCAGGGGCCCAACCCCTGGGGGCCTTAACCCTAGGTCCAATTGCCCAACCCCTTTGTCCGCTAACTTAGATCCAGGGGTCCAACCCCTGGGGGCCAAAAAACTAGCTCCAGGGGCCAAACCCCTGGTGGCCCTAACCCTAGATCCAGAGGCCCATCCCCTTGGTCCCCTGACCCCTCGATCCAGGGGTCTAACCCCTGGGGGCCCTATCAAGCTCCAGGGGCACAACCCCAGGGGGCATTAACCCTAGCTTCAGGCGCCTAACCCCTGGAGAAATAAACCTAGCTCCAGCGGCCCAACCCCTGGGTCCCCTAACCCTAGCTCCAGGGGCCCAACACTTGGGGGCCCTAAGCCTAGCTCCAGGGGCCCAACCCCTGGGGGCCTTAACCCTAGCTCTAATTGTCCAACCTCTGGGTCCGCTAACCCTAGATCCAGGGGACCAACCCCTGGGGGCTCTAACTCCAGCTCCAGGAGCCCAAACCCTGGCTCCCCTAACCCTAGCTCCAGGGGCCCAACCCTTCTGGGCCCTAACCCTACCTCCAGGGGCCCAACCCCCGGAGGCCCTAAGCCCAGCTCCAGGGGCCCATCCCCCAGAGGCCCTAACCCTAGCTCCAGGGGCCCAACCCTGGGTCCCCTAACCCTAGCTCCAGGGGACCAAACTCTGTGGGCCCATACCCTAGCCCGAGGGCCCAACCCCTGAGGGCCCTAACCTTAGCTCCAGGGCCCCAAACCCTGGGGGCCCTAACCCTAGCTGCAGGGGCCCAACCCCTGGGTCCCCTAATCCTAGCTCCAGGGGCCCATCCCCTGCGTCCCCTAACCCTACCTCCGGGGGCCCAAACCCAGAGGCCCTAACCCTAGTTCCATGGGCCCAACCCCCAGAGGACATATCCCCAGCTCCAGGGGCCCAACCTCTGGCTCCCCTAACCCTAGCTCCAGGGGCCCAACCCCTGGGGGCCCTAACCATAGCTCCAGGGACCCAACCCTGGGTCCCCTAAGCCTAGCTCCAGGGGCCCAACCCCTGTGGGCCCTTACCCTAGCCCCAGGGGCCAACCCCTGGGGGCCTTAACCTTAGCTCCAGGGCCCCAACCGCTGGGGGCCCTAACGCTAGCTCCAGGGGCCTATCCCCTGGGTCACCTAAACCTAGCTGTAGGGGCCAAACCCCTGGGGGTTCTAACCCTAGCTCCAGGGGCCCAACCCCAGGGGGCCCTAACCCTAACTCCAGGGGCCCAGCCCCTGGTTACCCTAACCCTATCTCCAGGGGCAAAACCCCTGGGGGCCCTAACCCTAGCTCCAGGGGCTCAACCCCTGAGTCCCCTAACACTAGCTCCAGGGGCCCAACCCTTGGAGGCACTAACCCTAGCTCCAGTGGCCCAACAACTGGGGCCCCTAACCATAGCACCAGGATCCCAATGAGTGGGGTCCTAACCCTAGTTCCACGGGCCAACCCCTGGGGGCCCTAACCCTAGCTCCAAGAGCCGATCCCCTGGGTCCCCTAACCCTAGATCAAGAGGCCCAACCCCTGGGCCTCCTAACCCTAGCTCCAGGGGCCCAACCCCATGGGGCCTTAACCCTAGCTTCAGGCGCCTACCCCCGGGGACCTAAACCTATCTAAAGGGGCCCAAACTCTGGGTCCCGTAACCCTAGGTGTAGGGGCCCATCCCCTACTGGCCCTAATCCTAGCTCCAAGGGCCCAACCCCTGGTGGCTCTCACTCTAGCTATAGGGGCCCAACCACTGGGTCCCCTAACCCTAGTTCCATGGGCCCAACCCCTGGGGGCCTTACCCTAGCTCCAGGGGCCCATCCCCTGGGTCCCATAACAAAGCTCCATTCGCCCAACCCCTGGGGGCCCTAACCCTAGCTCCAAGGGCCGATCCTCTGGGTCCCCTAACCCTAGCTCAAGAGGCCCAACCCCTGGGCGTCCTAACCCTAGCTCCAGGGGCCCAACCCCATGGGGCCTTAACCCTAGCTCCAGGCGCCCACCCCCGGGGACCTAACCCTATCGAAAGGGGCAGAACCCCTAGGTCCCCTAACCCTAGCTCCAGGGGCCAAAATTTTGCTGGCCCTAACACTAGCTCCAGGGGCCCAACCCCTGTGTCCCATAACCCAAGCTCCAAGGGCCCAAACCCCTGGGGGCCCTAACCCTAGCTCCAGAGAAACATCCCCTTAGTCCCCTAACCCTACCTCCAGGGGCCCAACCGCTGGGTCCCTAACCCTAGCTCCAGAGACACATCCCTTTAAACCCCTAACCCTACCTCCAGGGGCCCAACCGCTGGGGGCCTTAACCCTAGCTCCAGGGGCCCAACGCCATGGGGCCCTAACCCTAGCTCCAGGCACCTACCCCTGGGGACCTAACCCTATCTAAAGAGGCCGAACCCTTAGGTCCCCTAACCCTAGCTCCAGGGGCCCAACTTTTGCTGATCCTAACCCTAGCTCCAGGGGCCCAACCCCTGAGTCCCATAACCTAAGCTCCAAGGGCCCAAACCCCTGGGGGCCCTAACCCTAGCTCCAGAGACACATCCCCTTAATCCCCTAAACCTACCTCCAGGGGCCCAACCGCTGGGGGCCCTAACCCTAGCTCCAGGGGCAGAACCCCAGGGAGCCTTAACCCTAGCTCCAAGCGCCTAACCCCCGGAGACCTAACCCTAGCTCCAGGGCTCCAACCCCTGTGTCCCCTAACCCTACCTCCAGGGGCCCAACACTTGGGGGCCCTAACCCTTACCCCAATTGCCCAAACTCTGGGTCCGCTAACCCTAGATAGAGGGGACCAACCCCTGAGGGCCCTAACCCTAGCTCCAGGGGCCCAAACCCTGGGTCCCGTACCCCTAGCTCCAGGGGCCCAACCCCTGTAGGCCATAACCCTAGCTGCAGTGGCCCAACCCCAGGGTCCCCTAAGCCTAGCTCCAGGGGCCCATCCCCTGGGTCCCTTAACCCTACCTCCAGAGGCCCAACCCCCGGGGCCCTCATCCTAGCTCCAAGGGCCTAACCCCCAGAGGCCCTAACCCCAGCTCCAGGGGCCCAACGTCTGGCTCCCCTAACCCTAGTTACAGGGGCCCAACCCCCGGGGGCCCTCACCCTAGCTCCAAGGGCCCAACCCCCAGAGGCCCTAACTCCAGCTCCAGGGGCATAACCCTGGGTCCACTAACCCTAGCTCCAGGGGCCCAACCCCTGTGGGCCCGTACCCTAGCCCCAGGGGCCAACCCCTGGGGACCTTAACCTTAGCTATAGGGACCCAACCCCTGGGGGTCCTAACCATAGCTCCAGGGGCCCAACCCCAGGGGACCCTAACCCTAACTCCAGGGGCCCAACCCCTGGTTACCCTACCCTATCTCCAGGGGCAGACCCCCAGGGGGCCCTAACCCTAGCTCCAGGGGCCCAACCCCTGGGGGCCGTAACCCTAGCTCCAGGGCCCCAAACGCTGGGTCCCCTAACCCTAGCTCCAGGGGCCCAACACCTGTGTCCCCTAACCCAACTCCAGGGGCCCAACCACTGGGAGCCTAACCCTATTTCCAGGGGCCCAACCCCTGGGGGCCCTAACCCCAGGTCAAGGGGCTCAACCCCTGGGGGCCTTAACCCTAGCCCCAAGGGCCCAACCCCAGGGGCCCTAACGCTAGCTCCAGGGGCCCAACCCCTGGGAACCCTAACCCTAGCTCCAGAGGCCGAACCCCTGGGGGTCCTAACCCTAGCTCCAATGGCCCAACCCCTGGGTCCCCTAACCCTAGCTCCAGGGGCCCAACCCCTGGGTCCCCTAACCCTAGCTCCAGGGGCCCAACCCCTGGGGGTCTTAAACCTAACTCTAGGGGCCCGACCCTAGGTCCCATAACCCTACCTCCAGGGGTCCAACACCTGGGGGCCCTAACCCTAGCTTCAGGGGCCCAATCCCTGGATCACCTTACTCTAGCTCCAGGGGCCCATCCCTTGGGTTCCCTAAACCAGCTACAGGGGCTCAACGCCTGGGGGCCCTAACCCTAGCTCCAGAGGCCCGACCCCTGGGGGCCCTAACCCTAGCTACAGGGGCCTAACCTCTGCGTCCCATAACCCTAGCTGCAGGGGCCCAAACCCTGGGTCCCAAAAGCCTAGTTTCACCAGGGGTTGGGCCGCTGTAGCTAGGTTTAGGTCACCAAGAGCTTAAACCTAGCTACAGCGGCCCAACCCCTGGTGACTCTATCCCTAGCTCCAGGGGCCCATCTCCTGGCTCCCCTAACACTAGCTCAAGGGGCCCAACCCCTGGGGGCCCTAATATTAGCTCCAGGGGCCCAACCCCAGGGGGCCTTAACCCTAGCTCCAGGCGCCTAACCCCCGGGGACCTTACCCTAGCTCAAGGGGAAGAACCCATGGGTCCCCTAACCCTAGCTCCAGGGGCCCAACCCCTGGGGGCCTTAACCCTAGGTCCAATTGCCCAACCCCTTTGTCCGCTAACCTTAGATCCAGGGGTCCAACCCCTGGGGGCCAAAACCCTAGCTCCAGGGGCCGAACCCCTGGTGGCCCTAACCCTAGATCCAGAGGCCCATCCCCTTGGTCCCCTGACCCCTCAATCCAGGGGTCTAACCCCTGAGGGCCCTATCAAGCTCCAGGGGCACAACCCCAGGGGGCATTAACCCTAGGTTCACGTGCCTAACCCCTGGAGAAATAAACCTAGCTGCAGCGGCCCAAACCCTGGGTCCCCTAACCCTAGCTCCAGGGGCCCAACACTTGGGGGCCCTAAGCCTAGCTCCAGGGGCCCAACCCCTGGGGGCCTTAACCCTAGCTCTAATTGTCCAACCTCTGGGTCCGCTAACCCTAGATCCAGGGGACCAACCCCTGGGGGCTCTAACTCCAGCTCCAGGAGCCCAAACCCTGGCTCCCCTAACCCTAGCTCCAGGGGCCCAACCCTTCTGGGCCCTAACCCTACCTCCAGGGGCCCAACCCCCGGAGGCCCTAAGCCCAGCTCCAGGGGCCCATCCCCCAGAGGCCCTAACCCTAGCTGCAGGGGCCCGACCCCTGGGTCCCCTAATCCTAGCTCCAGGGGCCCATCCCCTGCGTCCCCTAACCCTACCTCCGGGGGCCCAAACCCAGAGGCCCTAACCCTAGTTCCATGGGCCCAACCCCCAGAGGACATATCCCCAGCTCCAGGGGCCCAACCTCTGGCTCCCCTAACCCTAGCTCCAGGGGCCCAACCCCTGGGGGCCCTAACCATAGCTCCAGGGACCCAACCCTGGGTCCCCTAAGCCTAGCTCCAGGGGCCCAACCCCTGTGGGCCCTTACCCTAGCCCCAGGGGCCAACCCCTGGGGGCCTTAACCTTAGCTCCAGGGCCCCAACCGCTGGGGGCCCTAACGCTAGCTCCAGGGGCCTATCCCCTGGGTCACCTAAACCTAGCTGTAGGGGCCAAACTCCTGGGGGTTCTAACCCTAGCTCCAGGGGCCCAACCCCAGGGGGCCCTAACCCTAACTCCAGGGGCCCAGCCCCTGGTTACCCTAAACCTATCTCCAGGGGCAAAACCCCTGGGGGCCCTAACCCTAGCTCCAGGGGCTCAACCCCTGAGTCCCCTAACACTAGCTCCAGGGGCCCAACCCTTGGAGGCACTAACCCTAGCTCCAGTGGCCCAACAACTGGGGCCCCTAACCATAGCACCAGGATCCCAATGAGTGGGGTCCTAACCCTAGTTCCACGGGCCAACCCCTGGGGGCCCTAACCCTAGCTCCAAGGGCCGATCCCCTGGGTCCCCTAACCCTAGCTCAAGAGGCCCAACCCCTGGGCCTCCTAACCCTAGCTCCAGGGGCCCAACCCCATGGGGCCTTAACCCTAGCTTCAGGCGCCTACCCCCGGGGACCTAAACCTATCTAAAGGGGCCCAAACTCTGGGTCCCGTAACCCTAGGTGTAGGGGCCCATCCCCTACTGGCCCTAATCCTAGCTCCAAGGGCCCAACCCCTGGTGGCTCTCACTCTAGCTATAGGGGCCCAACCACTGGGTCCCCTAACCCTAGTTCCATGGGCCCAACCCCTGGGGGCCTTACCCTAGCTCCAGGGGCCCATCCCCTGGGTCCCATAACAAAGCTCCATTCGTCCAACCCCTGGGGGCCCTAACCCTAGCTCCAAGGGCCGATCCTCTGGGTCCCCTAACCCTAGCTCAAGAGGCCCAATCCCTGGGCGTCCTAACCCTAGCTCCAGGGGCCCAACCCCATGGGGCCTTAACCCTAGCTCCAGGCGCCCACCCCCGGGGACCTAACCCTATAGAAAGGGGCAGAACCCCTAGGTCCCCTAACCCTAGCTCCAGGGGCCAAAATTTTGCTGGCCCTAACACTAGCTCCAGGGGCCCAACCCCTGTGTCCCATAACCCAAGCTCCAAGGGCCCAACCCCTGGGGGCCCTAACCCTAGCTCCAGAGACACATCCCCTTAGTCCCCTAACCCTACCTCCAGGGGCCCAACCGCTGGGTCCCTAACCCTAGCTCCAGAGACACATCCCCTTAATCCCCTAACCCTACCTCCAGGGGCCCAACCGCTGGGGGCCTTAACCCTAGCTCCAGAGGCCCAACGCCATGGGGCCCTAACCCTAGCTCCAGGCACCTACCCCTGGGGACCTAACCCTATCTAAAGGGGCCGAACACCTAGGTCCCCTAACCCTAGCTCCAGGGGCCCAACTTTTGCTGATCCTAACCCTAGCTCCAGGGGCCCAACCCCTGGGTCCCATAACCTAAGCTCCAAGGGCCCAAACCCCTGGGGGCCCTAACCCTAGCTCCAGAGACACATCCCCTTAATCCCCTAAACCTACCTCCAGGGGCCCAACCGCTGGGGGCCCTAACCCTAGCTCCAGGGACAGAACCCCAGGGAGCCTTAACCCTAGCTCCAAGCGCCTAACCCCCGGAGACCTAACCCTAGCTCCAGGGCTCCAACCCCTGTGTCCCCTAACCCTACCTCCAGGGGCCCAACCCTTGGGGGCCCTAACCCTTACTCCAATTGCCCAAACTCTGGGTCCGCTAACCCTAGATAGAGGGGACCAACCCCTGAGGGCCCTAACCCTAGCTCCAGGGGCCCAAACCCTGGGTCCCGTACCCCTAGCTCCAGGGGCCCAACCCCTGTAGGCCATAACCCTAGCTGCAGTGGCCCAACCCCAGGGTCCCCTAAGCCTAGCTCCAGGGGCCCATCCCCTGGGTCCCTTAACCCTACCTCCAGGGGCCCAACCCCCCGGGGGCCCTCACCCTAGCTCCAAGGGCCTAACCCCCAGAAGCCCTAACCCCAGCTCCAGGGGCCCAACGTCTGGCTCCCCTAACCCTAGTTACAGGGGCCCAACCCCCGGGGGCCCTCACCCTAGCTCCAAGGGCCCAACCCCCAGAGGCCCTAACCCCAGCTCCAGGGGCACAACCCTGGGTCCCCTAACCCTAGCTCCAGGGGCCCAACCCCTGTGGGCCCGTACCCTAGCCCCAGGGGCCAACCCCTGGGGACCTTAACCTTAGCTATAGGGACCCAACCCCTGGGGGTCCTAACCCTAGCTCCAGGGTTCCATCCCCTGGGTCCCCTAACCCTAGCTGTAGGGGCCCAACCCCTGGGGGTCCTAACCATAGCTCCAGGGGCCCAACCCCAGGAGACCCTAACCCTAACTCCAGGGGCCCAACCCCTGGTTACCCTACCCTATCTCCAGGGGCAGACCCCCTGGGGGCCCTAACCCTAGCTCCAGGGGCCCAACCCCTGGGTCCCCAAACCCTAGCTCCAGAGGCCCAACCCCTGGGTCACCTAACCCTAGCTCCAGGGGCCCAACCCCTTGGGGGCCGTAACCCTAGCTCCAGGGCCCCAAACGCTGGGTCCCCTAACCCTAGCTCCAGGGGCCCAACACCTGTGTCCCCTAACCCAACTCCAGGGGCCCAACCACTGGGAGCCTAACCCTATTTCCAGGGGCCCAACCCCTGGGGGCCCTAACCCCAGGTCAAGGGGCTCAACCCCTGGGGGCCTTAACCCTAGCCCCAAGGGCCCAACCCCAGGGGCCCTAACGCTAGCTCCAGGGGCCCAACCCCTGGGAACCCTAACCCTAGCTCCAGAGGCCGAACCCCTGGGGGTCCTAACCCTAGCTCCAATGGCCCAACCCCTGGGTCCCCTAACCCTAGCTCCAGGGGCCCAACCCCTGCGTCCCCTAACCCTACCTCCAGGGGCCCAAACCCAGAGGCCCTAACCCTAGTTCCATGGGCCCAACCCCCAGAGGACATATCCCCAGCTCCAGGGGCCCAACCCCTGGGGGCCCTAACCATAGCTCCAGGGACCCAACCCTGGGTCCCCTAAGCCCAGCTCCAGGGGCCCAACCCCTGTGGGCCCTTACCCTAGCCCCAGGGGCCAACCCCTGGGGGCCTTAACCTTAGCTCCAGGGCCCCAACCGCTGGGGGCCCTAACGCTAGCTCCAGGGGCCTATCCCCTGGGTCACCTAAACCTAGCTGTAGGGGCCAAACCCCTGGGGGTTCTAACCCTAGCTCCAGGGGCCCAACCCCAGGGGGCCCTAACCCTAACTCCAGGGGCCCAGCCCCTGGTTACCCTAACCCTATCTCCAGGGGAAAAACCCCTGGGGGCCCTAACTCTAGCTCCAGGGGCCCAACCCCTGGGTCCCCAAACCCTAGCTCTAGGAGCCCAACCCATGGGTCCCCTAACCCCAGCCCATGGGGCTCAACCCCTGGGAGCCCTAACCCTATGTTGGTGTCACTAAGCATAACCCTACGTAACTCGGGAGGGTGGAAGGCCACAAGAGTATGGAGCCCTCCTGGTTTTAGGCCTCAGCAGACAAGAGTCCCTCCATGTTTGAACTTTAATCGACCTAAAAGGCCAGATGTAACAGCCGTTATCAGTTGTAACAGTTCTAACCGGTCTAAAGCAGAAATAATGAGGCCTGTGCACCTTTAGCAGAAGGACAAGATAACTTGCAGAAGGAAATCTTACTAACGAGCTGCCGCGGCCAAGATTACTTAATGCACCTGCGCTTACGTAATTGCTACAGGGGGAGGAAGGAGGAGGAGGGAGGGGAAACGGGGGATTGCTAGTCAGTGAGAAAAGTTCTCATGGATATAAAGCAACAGACTGCTTGTTTTAGGTGTGCTTGATCTGAGTCAATCTCCCTGCACCGCTTTGAGATCTCAAATAAACTTGGTTTGCTTCTCCACCCTGGTGTGTTTATTGGCGCGGCACACCAGGCGACGGACACCCCCGCTGTTGCTTGGCCTCAGGCAGTTATCTGCCGGCAACACCTAGTTCCAAGGGCCCAACCCCAGGGCACCCTAATGCTAGCTCCAGGGACCCAACCCCTTGGAACCCTAACCCTAGCTCCAGAGGCCGAACCCCTGGGGGTCCTAACCCTAGCTCCAATGGCCCAACCTCTGCGTCCCCTAACCCTAGCTCCAGGGGCCCAACCCCTGGGTCTCCTTACCCTAGCTCCAGGGGCCCAACTCCTGGCGGTCTTAAACCAAACTCCAGGGACCCGACCACTAAGTCCCATAATCCTTGCTCCAGGGGTCCAACACCTGGGAGCCCTAACCCTAGCTTCAGGGGCCCAATCCCTGAATCCCCTTACCCTAGCTCCAGGGGCCCATTCCCTGGGTTCCCTAAACTATCTACACGGGCCCAACGCCTGGGGGCCCTAACCCTAGCTCCAGGGGCCCCACCCCTGGGGGCCCTAACCCTAGTTCCAGGGGTCTAACCTCTGGGTCCCATAACCCTAGCTGCAGGGGCCCAACCCCTGGGGTCCCTATCCTTAGCTCCAGGGGAACAACCCCTGGGTCCCATAACCCTAGTTTCATGGGCCTAAACTTTTGGGGCCCTAACCGTAGCTCTAGGGGCCAAACCCCTGGGTCCGCTAACCCTAGCTCCAGGGGCCGAACCCCTGTGAGCCATAACCCTAGCTCCAGGGACCAAACCCCAGGGGACCTAACCTTAGCTGCAAGGGCCCAACACCTGGGTGCCCTAACCCTAGCTCCAATGGCCCAGCCCCGGGTCCACGAACCCTAGCTCCAGGGGCCCAACTCCTGGGGGCCCTAATCTTAACTCCAGGGTCCCAACACCTGATGGCCGTAACCCTAGCTCCAGGGGCCCAACCTCTGAGTCCCCTACCCCTAGCTCCAGGGGCCCAACCCCTGGGGACACTAACCCTAGCTCCAGTGGCCCAACAACTGGGGACCCTAACCATAGCACCAGGGTCCCAACCCCTGGGGCCCCTAACCGTAGTTCCACGGGCCCAACCCCTGGGGGTCCTAACTCTAGCTCGAGGGGCCAAAACTCTGGGTCCCCTAACCCTAGCTGTAGGGGCTCATCCCCTAGGGGCCCTAATCCGAGCTCCAAGGGCCCAGCCCCTCGTGGCTCTAACCCTAGCTCCAGGGGCCCAACGCCTGTGTCCCCTCACCCTAGCTCCAGTTGCCCAAACCCTGGGGGTCCTTACCCTAGCTCCAGGGGCCAAACGCCTGGGTCCCATAACCCAAACTCCAGGGGCACAACCCCTGGGGGCCCAAACCGTAGCTCCAGGGGCCCGATCCCTGGGGGCCCCAACCCCAGCTCCAAGGGCCGAACCCCAGGGACCCTCAACCCCTGCTCCAGGGGCCCAAACACTGGGGGCCCAACCCCAGCTCCAGGGATCAACCCCTGGGGCCCTCAACCCCAGCTATAGTGGCCCATCTCCTGGGGTCCCCAACCGTAGCTCCATGGGCCCAACCCATGGGGCCCCCAACCCCAGCTCCATAGGCCCAACCCCTGGGGCCTTGAACCCCAGCTCCAGGGGCCCAACCCCTGGGGGCCCCAACCATAGCTCCAGGGGCCCAACCTCTGGAGGTCCCAAGCACAGTTCCAGGGGCCCATACTCTGGTGGCCCCAACCCCATCTCCTGGGGCCCAACCCCTGGGCGACCCAACCCCAGCTCCAGGGGCCCAACACCTGGGGCGCACAAATGTACCTCCAGGGGACCAACCCCTAGGAGCCCCCACCCCAGCTCCAAGAGCCCAAGCGCTGGGGACCTCAACCCCAGCTCCAGGTGCCCAACCCCTGGGGGCTCCAACCGTTGCTCCAGGGGCCCAAACCCTGGGGTCCCCCAACCCCAGCTCCAAGGGCCCAACCCCTAGGGTCCTCACCCCAGCTCCAGGGTCCCAACCCCTGGGGACCTCATCCCCAGCTCCAGGGGCCGAACCCCTGGGGGCCCTAACTATAGCTCCAGGGGCCCAACCCCTGGGGCCCTCATCCCCAGCTCCAGCGGCCCAAAACCTGGGGGACCGAATCCCAGCTCCAGTATCCCAAACCCTGGGGGACCCCAACCGTAGCTATAGGGGCCCAACCCCTGAGGGCCCCCACCCCAGCTCCAGGGGCCCAACCCCAAGGGCCCTCAACCCCAGCTCCAGGGGCCCAACCCCTGGGGACCCCAACCGTAGCTCCAGGGGCCCAACCCCTGGGGCCCTCAACCCCAATTCCAGGGGCCCAACCCCTGGGGGCCCCAACCGTAGCTCCATGGGCTCAACCCCTGGGAGCCCCAATCCCAGCTCCAGGGGCCCAACCCCTGGGGGCCCTATCCTTAGCTCCAGGGGAACAACCCCTGGGTCCCATAACCCTAGTTTCATGGGCCTAAGCTTTTGGGGCCCTAACCGTAGCTCTAGGGGCCAAACCCCTGGGTCCGCTAACCCTAGCTCCAGTGGCCGAACCCATGGGGGACCTAACCCTAGCTCCAATGGCCCAGCCCCGGGTCCCCTAACCCTAGCTCCAGGGGCCGAACCCCTGTGAGCCATAACCCTAGCTCCAGGGACCAAACCCCAGGGGACCTAACCTTAGCTGCAAGGGCCCAACACCTGGGTGCCCTAACCCTAGCTCCAATGGCCCAGCCCCGGGTCCACGAACCCTAGCTCCAGGGGCCCAACTCCTGGGGGCCCTAATCTTAACTCCAGGGTCCCAACACCTGATGGCCGTAACCCTAGCTCCAGGGGCCCAACCTCTGAGTCCCCTACCCCTAGCTCCAGGGGCCCAACCCCTGGGGACACTAACCCTAGCTCCAGTGGCCCAACAACTGGGGGCCCTAACCATAGCACCAGGGTCCCAACCCCTGGGGCCCCTAACCGTAGTTCCACGGGCCCAACCCCTGGGGGTCCTAACTCTAGCTCGAGGGGCCAAAACTCTGGGTCCCCTAACCCTAGCTGTAGGGGCTCATCCCCTAGGGGCCCTAATCCGAGCTCCAAGGGCCCAGCCCCTCGTGGCTCTAACCCTAGCTCCAGGGGCCCAACGCCTGTGTCCCCTCACCCTAGCTCCAGTTGCCCAAACCCTGGGGGTCCTTACCCTAGCTCCAGGGGCCAAACGCCTGGGTCCCATAACCCAAGCTCCAGGCGCCCAACCCCTGGGGGCCGTAACCCTAGCTCCAGGGGCCCAACCCCTGGGTGCCACAACCCCAGCTCCAGGGGCACAACCCCTGGGGGCCCAAACCGTAGCTCCAGGGGCCCGATCCCTGGGGGCCCCAACCCCAGCTCCAAGGGCCGAACCCCAGGGACCCTCAACCCCTGCTCCAGGGGCCCAAACACTGGGGGCCCAACCCCAGCTCCAGGGGTCAACCCCTGGGGCCCTCAACCCCAGCTCCAGTGGCCCATCTCCTGGGGTCCCCAACCGTAGCTCCATGGGCCCAACCCAGGGGCCCCCAACCCCAGCTCCAGAGGCCCAACCCCTGGGGCCTTGAACCCCAGCTCCAGGGGCCCAACCCCTGGGGGCCCCAACCGTAGCTCCAGGGGCCCAACCTCTGGAGGTCCCAAGCACAGTTCCAGGGGCCCATACTCTGGTGGCCCCAACCCCATCTCCTGGGGCCCAACCCCTAGGAGCCCCCACCCCAGCTCCAAGAGCCCAAGCGCTGGGGACCTCAACCCCAGCTCCAGGTGCCCAACCCCTGGGGGCTCCAACCGTTGCTCCAGGGGCCCAAACCCTGGGGTCCCCCAACCCCAGCTCCAAGGGCCCAACCCCTAGGGTCCTCACCCCAGCTCCAGGGTCCCAACCCCTGGGGACCTCATCCCCAGCTCCAGGGGCCGAACCCCTGGGGGCCCTAACTGTAGCTCCAGGGGCCCAACCCCTGGGGCCCTCATCCCCAGCTCCAGCGGCCCAAAACCTGGGGGACCGAATCCCAGCTCCAGTATCCCAAACCCTGGGGGACCCCAACCGTAGCTATAGGGGCCCAACCCCTGAGGGCCCCCACCCCAGCTCCAGGGGCCCAACCCCAAGGGCCCTCAACCCCAGCTCCAGGGGCCCAACCTCTGGGGACCCCAACCGTAGCTCCAGGGGCCCAACCCCTGGGGCCCTCAACCCCAATTCCAGGGGCCCAACCCCTGGGGGCCCCAACCGTAGCTCCATGGGCTCAACCCCTGGGAGCCCCAATCCCAGCTCCACCGGCCCAACCCCCGGGGGCCCTAACCGTGGCTCCAGGGGCCCAAACCCTGGGGGCCACAGCCCCAGTACCAGGGGCCCAACCCAAGAGGGCTCCAATCGTAGCTCCAGGGCCCAGCCCCTGTGGTCCCCAACTGTAGCTCCAGGGGCCCAACCCCTGGGGGCCCCCAACCCCAGTTCCAGGGGCCCAAACCCTGGGGCCCTCAACACCAGCTCGTGGCCCAACTCCTGGGGAACCCAACCCCAGCTCCAGAGGCCTAACCCCTGGGGCCCTCAACCCCAGCTCCAAGGGCCCAACCCCTGGGGGCCGGAACCGTAGCTCCAGGGGCTCAACCCCGGGGGCCCTCAACCCCAGCTCCAGGGGCCCAGCATTTGGGGTCCCCAACCCTGGCTCCAGGGGCCAGAACCTGGGGCCCTCAACCCCAGCTGCAGGGGCCCAACCCCTGGGGGCACAAACCGTAACTCCAAGGGCCCAACCCCTGTGGCCCCAGCTGTAGCTCCAGGGGTTCAACCCCGGGGGCGACCCCAACCTTAGCTCCAGGGGCCCATCGCCTGTGGCCCTGAACCCCAGCTCCAAGGGCCCAACCCCTGGGGGCCCCCAACCTTAGTTCCAGGGGCCCAACCCCTGGGGGCCCCCACCCCCACTCCAGGGGCCCAACCGCTGGGGGCCTCAACCCCAGCTCCAGGGGCCCAATCCCTGTGGGCCCCAACCGTAGGTCCTGGGGCCCAACCCCTTGGGGACCCAACCCCAGCTGCAAAGGCTCCCAATCGTGGCTCCAGCTGCCCAAGCCTTGGGGGCCCCCAGCCGAGCTCCAGGGGCCCAACGCTGGGGCCCTCAAGCTCAGCTCCAAGGTCCAAACCCCTGGGGCCACAACCGTACCTCCAGGGTATCAACCCATTAGGGCCCCTAACCCCAGCTCCAGGGGCTTAACCGCTGGGGACCCCCAACCGGAGCTCAAGGGGCACAGCCGCTTGGGGACCCCACCCCAGCTCCAGGGGCCCAACCCCTTGGGACCTCATCCTCAGCTACAGGAGCCCAACCCCTGTGCTCCCCAACCGTAGCTCCAGGGGCTCAACCCCTGAGGGCCCCAATCCCAGCTCCAGGGGCCCAACCCCTGGGAACCCCAACCCCAGCTCCAGGCGCCAATCCCCTGGAGCTCTCAACCCCAGCTCTAGGGGCAAAACCCTAGCTCCCCAACTGTAGCTCTAGGGGCCCAACCTCTGGGGATCCCAACCCCAGCTCCAGGGGCTCAACCTGTGGGGCCCTCAACCCCAGCTCCAGGGGTCTAACCCCTGGGGGCCCCAAACCCAAGTCCAGGGGCCCAACCCCTGGGGGCCCCCACCCCAGCTCCAGGGGCCCAATCCCTGGTGCCCTCATCCCCAGCTCCAGGGGCCCAGTCCCTGGGGTCACCCAACCGTAGCTCCAGGGGCCCAACTCCAGGGGGCCCAACCCCTGGTCCAGGGGCCTAACCCCTGGGGGCTCCCTAACGTACCTCCAGGGGACCAACCCCTGGGGGCCCCCATCCCACCTCCAGGGGCCCAACCCCTGGGGATCCCAACCAAAGCTCCACGGACCCAACCCCTGGGGCCTTCAACGCCAGCTCCAGGGGTCCAAACCCTGGGGGACCCAACCCCAGCTCCAGGGGCGCAACCCCTGGGACAATCAAACCCTGGTCCAGGGACCCAAACCCTGGGGGCCCCAACCGTAGCTCCAGGGGGCCAACCCATTGGGGCCCCAACCCAAGCTCCAAGGTCCCAACCGCTGGGGTCTTCAACTCCAGCTCCAGGGGCCCAACCCCTGCGGGCCTCAACCCCAGCTCCAGGGGCCCAACCACTGCGGGCCCCAACCGTAGCTCCAGGAACCCCTGGGGCCTTCATCCCCAGGTCCAGGGGTCCAACTCCTGGGGGCCCCAACCCCAGCTCCAGGGGCCCAACCCCTGGGGGCCCCAACAGTAACTTCAGGGGCCCAACCCCTGGGTACCCCAACAGTAGCTCCAGGGGCTAAACCCCTGAGGGCCCCAACCCCAGCTCCAGGGGCCCAACCCCTGGGGCCTTCAACTCCAGCTCCAGGGGCCCAACCCCTGGGGGCCCCAACCCCAGCTCCAGGGGCCGAACCCCTGAGAGTTCCAACCGTAGCTCCAGGGGCCCAACTCCTGAGGGCCCCAACCCCAGCTCCAGGGGCCCAACCCCTGGGTGCCCCAACCGTAGCTCCACGGGCCCAACTCCTCGGGGCCCCAACCGTAGCTCCAGGGGCTCAACCCCTCGGGCCCCCAACCCCAGTTACAGTGGCCCAACCCCTGGGGGCCAACAACCATAGCACCAGGGGCCCAACCCCTGGGGGCCCCCACCCCAGCTCCAGGGGCCCAACCCTTGGGGGCTCCCAACTGGAGCTCCATGGGCCCAACGCCTTTTGGCCGCACTCATACCTCCAGGGGCCCAACCCCTGGGGCCCTCAACCCCAGCTCCAGGGCCCCAAACCCTGGGGTCACCCAAACGTAGCTCCAGGGGCCCAACCCCTGGGGGCTTCCAAACGTACATCTAGGGGTCCAATCCCTGGGGGCCCCCACCTCAGCTCCAGGGGCCCAACCCCTGTGGCCCTCAACCCCAGCTCCATGGGCCCAAGCCCTGGGGGCCTCAACCGTAGTTCCAGGGGCCCAACCCGTTAGGGACCCTAACCTCAGCTCCAGGGGCCCAACCCCTGTGGCCCTCAACCCCAGTTCCAGGGGCTCAACCCCTGGGGGCCCCAACCGTAGCTCCAGGGACCCAAACCCTGGGATCCCCAACCGTAGCTCCAGGGGCCCAACCCCTGAGGGACCCAATCCCAGCTCCAGGGGCCCAACCCCTGTGGACCCCAACCCCAGCTCCAAGGGCCAGTCCCCTGGAGCTCTCAACCCCAGCTCTAGGGGCAAAACCCTAGCTCCCCAACTGTAGCTCCAGGGGCCCAACGCCTGGGGGTCCCAACCCCAGCTCCAGGGGCTCAACCCGTGGGGCCCTCAACCCCAGCTCCAGGGGTCCAACCCCTCGGGGCCCCAACCCCACGTCCAGGGGCCCAACCCCTGGGGGCCCCAACCCGAACTCCAGAGACCCAACCCCTTGGGGCTCAACCCCAGCTCCAGGGGCTCAACCCCTGGGGGCCCCAACCATAGCTCCAGGGTCGTAAACCCTGTGCGCCCCAACCGTAGCTCCAGGGGCCCAACCCCTGAGGGCCCCAACCCCAGCTCCAGGGGCCGAACCCCTGGGGGCCCCAACCGTACCTCGAGGGGCCCAACACCTGGGGCCCTCAACCCGAGCTCCAGGGGCCCAAAACATGGGGGACCCAACCCCAGCTCCAGGAGTCCAACCCCTGGGGGCCCCCAAACGTAGCTATAAGGTCCCTACCACTTGGGGCTTAACCGCAGCTCAAGGGGCCCAACCCGTGGGGGCCCCAACCGTAGCTCCAGTGACCCAACCCCTGGGCGCCCCAACCATAGCTCCAGGGGCCCGATCCCTGGGGGCCCCAACTATAGCTCCAGGGGCCCAAACCCTGGGGCCCTCAACCCCACCTCCAGGGGCCCAACCCCTGGGGGCCCAAACCGTAGCTCCAATGACCCGACCCCTGGGGACCTCCAACCCCAGACCCAGGGGCCCAAACCCTGGGGCCCTCATCCCCAGCTCTAGGGGCTCAACCCCCGGAGGACCCCAACCATAGCTCCAGGATCCCAACCTCTGATCGCCCCAAGCTAAGCTCCATGGGCCCAACCTTTTGGGCCCTCATCCCCAGCTCCAGGGGCCCCACCCCTGGGGGCTCCCACCCCAGCTCCAGTGGCCAACCCCCTGGGGCCCTCATCCTCAGGTCCAGGGGCCCAAACCCTGGTGACCTCCAGTGGCCCAACCCCTGGGGGCCCCGACCCCAGCTCCACGGGCCCAACCCCTGAGGACCCCACCCCAGTTCCAGGGGCCCAACCCTTGGGGACCTCATCCCCAGCTAAAGGGGCCGAACCCCTGGGGGCCCCAACTGTTGCTCCAGGGCCCCAACCCCTAGAGACCCAAAACCCCAGCTCCAGTGGCCCAAACACTGGGCGCCCCAACCGTAGCTCCAGGGGCCCAAACCCGGGGGGGCAAACACCTTAGTTCCAGGGGCCCAGTCCCTGTCGACACTAACCATAGCTCCACTGGCCCATCCCCTGCGGGCGCCCCACTCCAGCTCCAGGTGCCCAACCGCTGGGGGCCCTCAACCGCAGCTCCAGGGGCCCAGCCCCTGGGGGACCCCACTCCAGCTGCAGGGGCCCAACCCCTTGGGCCTTCAACAACAGCTCCAGGGGCCCAATCCCTGGGCGCCCCAACGGTAGTTCCAAGGTCCCAAACCCTGAGGGCCCCAACCCCAGCTCCAGGGGCCCAACCCCTTGGGGCCCCAACACCAGCTCCAGGGGCTCATCCCCAGGGGCTCTCAACCCCATCTCCAGGTTCCCAAACCTAGCTGCCCAATTGTAGCTCCAGGGGCCCAACCCCTGGGGGCCACAACCTCAGCTCCAGGGGCCCAACCCCTGGAGGCCCTAACCCCAGCTCCAGGGGCCCAATTCGTACGGCCCTCAACCCCAGCTCCAGGGGTCCAACCCCTGGGGCCCCAACCGTAGCTCCAGGGGCCCAACCCCTGGGGGCCCAAACCCCAGCTCCAGGGGCCCAACGTCTGGGGGCCCCAACCGTAGCTCCAGGGGCCCAACCCCTGGGGGCCCCAAGCCCAGCTCCAGGGGCCCAACCCCTGGGGTCCTCAACCCCAGCTCCAGAAGCGCAACCCCTGGAAGCCCCAACCCCAGCTCCAGGGGACCAACCCCTGAGGGTCCCAACCGTAGCTCCAGGGTACCAACCCCTAAGGGCCCCAACCCCAGCTCCAAGGGCCCAACCCCTTGGTGCCCCAACTGTACTTCCAGGGGCCCAACCCCTGGGGGCCACAACCCCAGCTCCAGTGGCCCAACATCTGGGGCCCTCAACCGCAGCTCCAGGAGCCCAATTATTGGGGGACACAACCCCTGCTCTAGGAGCCCAACCCCTGGGGGCCCCCGACCGTAGCTAAATGGTCCCAACCCCTGGGGGCCCCCACCCCAGCTCCAGGGGCCCAAACCCTGGGGCCCTCAACCCCCACTCCAGGGGCCCAACCCCTGGGGGCCCCAACCGTAGATCCAGGGGCCCAACCCCTGGGGGCCACCAACCCCAGTTCCAAGAGCCCAACCCCTGAAGGCCCCAACCCCAGCTCCATGGGCCCAACCCCTGCGGGCCCCCAACCCCAGCTCCAGGGCCCATACCCTCGGGGCTCCCAACCGTAGCTAAAGTGGCCAAACCCCTGGGGGCCCCAACCCCAGCTCCAGGGCCCCAACCCCTTGGGCCCTCAACCTGAGCTCCATGTGCCCAGCCCCTGGGGGCCCCAACCGCAGCTCCAGGGGCCCAAACCCTGTGGGTCCCAACCGTAGCTCCAGTAGCCCAACCCCAGGAGCCCTCAACTCTAGGACCAGGTGCCCAACCCCTCAGGGCCCCAACCCCAGCTCCAGGGGCCCAACCCCTGGGGACCCCAACCGTAACTCCAGGGTCCGAACCCCTGGGATCCCTAACCGACGCTTCAGAGGCCCAACCTCAGGGGGCCCCAACCCCAGCTCCAGGGGTCCAACTTTTGGGGGCCACATACCCAACTCCCGGGGCCCAACAACTTGGGTCCTCAACTCCAGCTCCAGGGGCCCAAACCCTCAGGGCCCCCAACCATAGCTAAAGGGGCCCAAGCCCTAGGGGCCCCAACCCCAGCTCTAAGGGCCCAGACCCTGGAGCCCCCAGACCCAGCTTCAAGGGCCCAATCCATGGGGGCCCCAACCGTAGCTCCAGGGGCCGAACCCCTCGTGCCCTGAACCTCAGCACCAGGGGCCCAATCCCTGGGTGCCAAAACGCCAGCTACAGGGGCCCAACCCCATGGGGGCCCCAAACGACGCTCCAGGGGCCCAACCCCTGGGGGCCCCAACCCCAGCTCCAGGAGCCAAAGCCCTGGCTGCCCCAACCGTAGCTCCAGGGGCCCAACCCCTGGGGGTACCAACCCCAGCTCCAGGGGCCCAACCCCTGGGTGCCCCAACCATAGCTCCAGGAACCCAACCCCTGGGGGCCCCAAACCCAGCTCCAAGGGAACAAACCCTGTGGGACCCAACCCCCGCTCCATGGGCGCAACCTCCCTTGGCTCCAACCCCACCTATAGGTGCGTAACCCCTGGGTGCCCCAACCGTAGCTCCAGGGACCCAACCGCTGGGGGCCCCAAGCCTAGCTCCAGGGGTCCAACCCCAGCTCCACGAGCCAAACCCCTGGGGCCCTGTTCCCCAGCTCCAGGGGCCGAACCCCTGGGGCCCCAACCGTAACTCCAGGGGCCCAACCCCTGGGGGGCCCCAGCCCCAGCTCCAGGGGCTGAACCCCTGGGGGCCCCAGCCCCAGCTTCAAGGGCCCAACCTCTCTGGGTCCCGACCCCAACTATAGGGGCCCAACCCCTGGGTCCCCAACCGTAGCTCCAGAGGCCCAACCCCTGGTGGCCCCAACCATAGCCCCAGGGGCCCAACCCCTGGGGGCCACAACCACAGCTTCACAAGCCGAACCCCTGGGGCCCTGAACCCCAACTCCAGGGGCCCAACCCCTGAGTGCCACAACCCCAGCTCCAGGGGCCCAACCCCTGGGGGCCCCAACAGTAGTTCCAGGGGCCCAACCCCTTGTTGCCCCAACCGTAGCTCCAGGGGCCCACCTCTTGGGGGTCCCCAAACCCAGCTCCAGGGGCCCAACCCCTGGGGGTCCCCAACCGTATATTCAGAGGTCCAACCCTTGGGGGCCCCAACCCCAGCTCCAGGGGTCCAACCCCTGGGGGCCCAAAACCCAGCTCCAGGGGCCCAACCCCTTGGGTCCTCAAATCCAGCTCCAGGGGCCCAGCTCCTGGGGGCCCTCAACCCCAGCTCCAGGGTCCCAAACCCTCAGGGCCCCCAACCGTAGCTAAAGGGGCCCAACCACTGGGGGCCCCAGCTCCAGCTCCAAGGGCCCAACCCTGGGGGCCCCAGCCCCAGCTTCAAGGGCTCAACCCATGGGGTCCCCAACCTCACTACCAGGGGCCCAATCCCTGGGTGCCACAACGCCAGCTACAGGAGCCAAACCCCATGGGAGTCCCAATCTAAGCTCCAGGGGACCAACCCCTGGGGGGCCCAACCCTAGCTCCAGGGGCCCAACATCTGTGGGCCCCAACCCCAGCTATATGTGGCCAATCCCTGGGGGCCCTCAACCCCAGCTCCAGGGTCCCAACCCCTGGGGGCCCCAACCCCAGCTCCAGGAGCCCAACCCCTGGGTGCCCCAACCGTAGCTCCAGGGGCCGAAGCCCTGAGTGCCACAACCAGAGCTCCAGGGGCCCAACCCCTGGGGGCCCCAACCATACGTCCAGGGGCCAAACCCCTGGGGGCCCCAACCTCAGCCCCAAGGGCCCAACCCCTGGTTGCCCCAACCGTAGCTCCAGGGGCCCACCCCTTGGGGGTCCCCAACCCCAGCTCCAGGGGCCCAACCCCTGGATGCCCCAACCACAGCTCCAGGGGCTCAAACCCTGGGGGACCCCTACCGTAGCTCCAGGGGCTCAACCCCTGGGGGCCTCCACCTCAGCCCCAGGAGCCCGATCCCTGTGGTCCCACAACCCCAGCCCCAGGGGCCCAATCCCTGGTGCCCCTCAACCGTAGCTCCAGGGGTCCAACCCCTGGGGGCCCAAAACCCAGCTCCAGGGGCCCAACCCCTTGGGTCCTCAAATCCAGCTCCAGGGGCCCAGCTCCTGGGGGCCCTCAACCCCAGCTCCAGGGTCCCAAACCCTCAGGGCCCCCAACCGTAGCTAAAGGGGCCCAACCACTGGGGGCCCCAGCTCCAGCTCCAAGGGCCCAACCCTGGGGGCCCCAGCCCCAGCTTCAAGGGCTCAACCCATGGGGTCCCCAACCTCACTACCAGGGGCCCAATCCCTGGGTGCCACAACGCCAGCTACAGGAGCCAAACCCCATGGGAGTCCCAATCTAAGCTCCAGGGGACCAACCCCTGGGGGGCCCAACCCTAGCTCCAGGGGCCCAACATCTGTGGGCCCCAACCCCAGCTATATGTGGCCAATCCCTGGGGGCCCTCAACCCCAGCTCCAGGGTCCCAACCCCTGGGGGCCCCAACCCCAGCTCCAGGAGCCCAACCCCTGGGTGCCCCAACTGTAGCTCCAGGGGCCGAAGCCCTGAGTGCCACAACCAGAGCTCCAGGGGCCCAACCCCTGGGGGCCCCAACCATACGTCCAGGGGCCAAACCCCTGGGGGCCCCAACCTCAGCCCCAAGGGCCCAACCCCTGGTTGCCCCAACCGTAGCTCCAGGGGCCCACCCCTTGGGGGTCCCCAACCCCAGCTCCAGGGGCCCAACCCCTGGATGCCCCAACCACAGCTCCAGGGGCTCAAACCCTGGGGGACCCCTACCGTAGCTCCAGGGGCTCAACCCCTGGGGGCCTCCACCTCAGCCCCAGGAGCCCGATCCCTGTGGTCCCACAACCCCAGCCCCAGGGGCCCAATCCCTGGTGCCCCTCAACCGTAGCTTCAGGGGTCTAACCCCTAGGGGCCCCAACCCCACCTCCAGGGGCCCAATCCCTGGGGGCCCAAACCCTAGCTCCAGAGGCCCAACCCCTGCGGGCCCCAGCCCCACATCCAGACGCCCAACCTCTGTGGGCCCCAACCCCGGCTATAGGGGCCCAAACATTGGGGGCCCCACCCTAACTCCAGGGGCCCAACCCCTGGGGACCTCAATTCCAGCTCCAAGGTCCCAACCCCTGGGTGCCAGAAACCCAGCTCCAGGGTCCCTACCCCTTGGGTCCCCAACCATAGATCCAGGGGCCCAACCCCTGGGGGCCCCAGCCCCAGCTCCAGGGCCCCAACCCCTTGGGGCCCGAACCGTAGCTCCAGGAACCCAACCCATGGGGGCCCCAACCCCAGCTCCAGGGACCAAACTCCTGGGGGCCCGAACCCTAGCTCCAGAGGCCCAACCCCTGGGAGCCTCAACCCCAGCTCCAGCGGCCAAACCCCTGGGGGCTCCAACCGTATCTTCAGGGGCCCAACTCCTGGGGCCCCCAACCCCAGCTCCAGAGGCCCAATCACTAGGGGCCCCAATCCGAGCTCCAGGGACCCAACCCCTAGGGGACCAAACCGTAGCTCCAGCGGCCCAACCCCTGGGTGCCGCAACCCCAGCTCCAAGAGCCCAACCCCTGGGGTCCCCAATCCCAGCTCCAGGGGCCCAACTCCTGGGGGCCCCAAACGTAGCTCCAGGGGCCCAACCCCTGGGGACCCCAACCGTAGCTCCAGGGGCTAAACCCCTGGGGGCCCCAACCCCAGCTCCAGTTGCCCAACCCCTGGGGCCCTCAACCCCATCCCCAGGGGCCGAACCTCTGGGGGCCCCAACCCCAGCTGCAGGTTCCCAAACCATGGGGGCCCCAACCGTCGCTCCAGGGGCCCAAAGACTGGGCCCTCAACCCCAGCTCCAGGGGCCCAACCTCTGGGAGCCCCAACCGTAGCTCCAGGGGCTCAGCTCCTGGGGGCTCCAACCCCAGCTCCAGGGGCCCAACCCCTGGGACCCCCAACCGTAGCTCCAGGGGCCCAACACTTGGGGGCCCCAACCCGAGCTCCAGGGGTCCAACCACTGGGGGCTCCAACCCCAGGTCCAGGGGCCCAAGCCCTGGGGGCCCGAACCCCAGCTCCAGGGGCCAAACCCCTGGGGGCCCCACCCCCAGCTCCAGTTGCCCAACCCCTGGGGCCCGCAAGCCCATCCCCAGGGGCCGAACCTCAGGGGGCCCCAACCCCAGATCCTGGTTCCCAACCCATGGGGGCCCCAACCGCAGCTGCAGGGGCCCAACCCCTGTGGTCCTCAATCCTAGATCCAGGTGCCCAAACCGTGGGGGCCACAGTCCCAGCTCTAGGGGCCCAAATCCTGGGGCCCTCAACCCTATTTCCAGGGGCCCAACCCCTGGGGGCCCCAACCCGAGCTCCAGGGTCCAAACCCCTGGGGTCCCCAACCCCAGCTCCAAGGGCCTAAGCCCTGGGGGCCACAACCGTAGCTGAGGAGCCCAACCTCTGGGGTCTTCAACCCCAGCTAAAGGGCCCAACCCCTGGGGGCCCAACCGTAGCTCCAGGGGCCCAACCTCTGGGATCCTCAATCCCAGATCCAGGTGCCGAACCCCTGAGGGCATCAGTCCCAGCTCCAGGGGCCCAAACCCTGGGGGCCGCAACCGTAGCTTCAGGGCCCCAAGGTTTGGTTGCAACAACCGTAGATCCAGGGGCCCAACCCCTGGGGTCCCCAATCTCAGATCCAGGTGCCCAACCCCTGGTGGCCACAGTCTCAGCTCCAGGGGCTCAACTCCTGGGGGCCCCAACCGTAGCTTCAGGGGCCCAAGCCTTCGCTGCAACAACCGTAGCTCCAGGGGCCCCGAACCGTAGCTCCAGGGTCCCAAACCCTGGGGGCCCCAGTCCCAGCTCCAGGGCCCAAACTCCTGGGGGCCCCAACCGTAGCTCCAGGGGCCCAAATCCTTGGGGCCCCAACCCAAGCTCCAGGGCCCGAACCCCTGGAGGCCCCAATAGTAGCTCCAGGGGCCAAACCCCTGGGAGGCCCAACCCCAACTCCAGGGGCCCAACCCCTGGGGGACCCAAGCCCAGCTCCAGGGGCCGAACACCTGGGGGCCCCAACTGGAGCTCCAGGGTCCCAACCTCTGGGGTCCCCAACCCCAGCTCCAGTGGCCCAATCCCTGGGGGCCCCAACCGTAGCTCCAGGGGCCTAACCCCTGGGGCCCTCAACCCCAGCTCCAGGGGCCCAGCCCCTGGGGGTCCCAACCCCAGCTCCAGGGGCCCAAACCCTGGTGGCCCCAGCTGTAGCTCCAGGGGCCCAGCTCCAGGGGCCCAACGCCTAGGGGCCCCAACCTTAGCTCCAGGGGCCCAACTCCAGCGGCCCACAACCCCAGCTCCAGGGTCCCAACCCCTGGGACCCCCAACCGTAGCTCCAGGGGCCCAACACCTGGGGGCCCCAAACCGAGCTCCAGAGGCCAAACCCCTGGGGGCCACAACCCCAGCTCCAGGGACCCAACCCCTGGGACCCCCAACCGTAGCTCCAGGGGCCCAACACCTGGGGGCCCCAAACCGAGCTCCAGAGGCCAAACCCCTGGGGGCCCCAACCCCAGCTCCAGTTGCCCAACCCTTGGGGCCCTCAACCCCAGCTCCAGGGGCCGAACCTCTGGGGTCCCCAACCCCAGCTCCGGGGCCCAACCCCTGGGGCCCAGAACCCTAGCTCCAGGGGCCCAACCCCTGGGGGCCCCAATCCCAGCTCCAAAGTCCCAACCCCTGGGGCCCTCAACGCCAGCTCCAGGGGCCCAACCCCTGCGAACCCCAACCGTCGCTCCAGGGGCCCAACCCCTGGGGGCCTCAACAGTAGCTCCAGGGGCCCAACACCTGGGAGCCCCAACCGTAGCTCCAGGGGCTCTACCCCTGGGGCCCTCAGCACCAGCTGCAGTGGCCCAACCCCTGGGGACCGGGAACCCTAGCTCCACGGGCCCAACCCCTGGGGCCCTCAATCCCAGCTCCAGGGGTCCAGCTCCTGGGGGCGCCAACCACAGCTCCAGGGGCCCAAGCCCTGGGGGCCCGAACCCCAGCTCCAGGGGCCAAACCCCTGGGGGCCCCAACCCCAGCTCCAGTTGCCCAACCCCTGGGGCCCTCAATCCCAGCTCCAGGGGCTGAACCTCTAGAGGCCCCAACCCCAGCTCCAGGAGCCCAACCCCTGGGGGCCAGAACCCTAGCTCCAGGGGCCCAACCCCTGGGGGCCCCAACCATAGCTCCAGGGGCCCACGCACTGCGGACCCCAACCGTAGCTCTAGGGGCCCAACTCCTGGGGTCACAACCGTAGCTCCAGGGGCCCAAACCCTTGGGGCTCCAACCCCAGCTCCAGGGCCCGATTCCATGGGTGGCCCCAACTGTAGCTCCAGGGGCCCAACCCATGAGGGCCCCAACTCCAGCTCCAGGGGCCCAACCCCTGGGGACCCTCAACCCCAGCTCAAGGGGCCAAACCCTTGGGGGCCCCAGCCCCAGCTCCAGGGGCCTAACCCATGGGGCCACCAACCCCAGCTCGAGAGGCCGAACTCCTGGAGGCCCCAAACCCAGATCCAGGGGCCCAACCCCTGGGGGCCCGAACCATAGCTCCAGGGTTCCAACCCTTGGGCACCCCAACCCCGGCTCCAGATTACCAACCCCTGGGGCCCTCAACGCCAGCTCCAGGGGCCCAAACCCTGTGGGCCACAACCTTAGCTCCAGGGTCTCAAACCCTGGGGGCCCCAACCCCAGTTTCAGGGGCCCAACGCCTGGGGGACCAAACCACATTTTCAGGGGCCCAACCACGGGGCGCCCGAACCCTAGCTCCAGGGGCCCAACCCCTGGGAGCTCCAATCCGAGCTCCAGGGGCCCATCCCCTGGCGCCCTCAACCCCAGCTCTAGGGGCCCAAGCCCTCTGGGCCCGAAACCCAGCTCCAGGGGCCGAACCCCTGGGGGACCTAATCCCAGCGAAACAGGCGCAAGCCCTGGGGCCCTCAACGGCAGCTCCAGGGGCCCAACCCCTACGAACCCCAACTGTCGCTCCAGGGGCTCATCCCCTGGGGGCCCGAACCTCATCTCCTGGGGCCCAACCGTTTTCCTGCCCCAACCGTAGTTCCAGGGTCCCAACACCTGGGAGCCCCAACCGTAGCTCCAGGGGCCCTACCCTGGGGCACTCAGCCTCAGCTGCAGGGGCCCAACCCCTGGGGCCCTCAACCCCAGCTCTAGGGATCCAACCCCTGGGGGCCCCAACCGTAGTTCCACGGGCCCATGCCCTGGGGACCCCAACCGTAGTTCTAGGGGCCCAACCCCTGGGGTTCCAACCGTAGCTCCAGGGGCCCAAACCCTTGGGGCCCCAACCCCAGCTCCAGGGCCCGAAAACCTGGGTTGCCCCAACCGTAGCTTCAGGGGCCCAACCCATGGGGGCCCCAAACATAGCCCCAGGGTGCCAACCCCTGGGGTCTCAACGCCAGCTCCAGGGGCCCAACCCTTGGAGCCCTCAACCCCACCTACAGGGGCCCAAAACCTGGGAGCTCCAATCGTAGCTTCAGGGGACCAACCCCTGGGCGCCCCAACCCCAGGTACAGGGGCCCAACCCCTGGGGCCCTCAACCCCATCTACAGGGGCCCAACCCCTGGGGGCCCCGACCGTAGCTCCAGGGGCCTAACCCCCGTTGGCCCCAAACCCAGCTCCAGGGGCTCAACCCCTGGGGGCCCCAACCCCAGCTCCAGCGCCCCATCCCTGGGGCCCAAAACCCCAGCTCCAGGGGCGCAACCCGTGGGATCCCTCAACCCCAGCTCAAGGGGTCAAACACTTTGGGGCCCCAGCCCCTGCTCCAGGGGCCCAACCCATGGGGCCCTCAGCCCCAGATCCAGGGGCCGAACCCCTGGGGGCCCCAACCCCAGATCCAGGGGCCCAACCCCTTGGGCCCGATCCCTAGCTCCAGGGTTCCAACCCCTGGGGGCCCCAAACCCGGCTCCAGATGCCCAACACCTGGGGCCCTGAACGCCAACCCCAGGGGCCCAAACCCTGTGGGCCACAACCTTAGCTCCAGGGTCCCAACCGCTGGGGGCCCAAAATCCAGCTACAGGGGGCAACGCCTGGGGGCCCCAACCCCAGCTCCAGGGGACCAACCCCTGAGGGTCCCAACCGTAGCTCCAGGGTACCAACCCCTAAGGGCCCCAACCCCAGCTCCAAGGGCCCAACCCCTTGGTGCCCCAACCGTACCTCCAGGGGCCCAACCCCTGGGGGACGCAACCCCAGCTCCAGGGGTACAACCCCTTGGGGCCACAACCGTAGCTCCAGGGGCCCAAACCCTGGGGGCCCCATCCCCAGCTCCAGGGTCCAAACCCCTGGGGCCTTCATCTCCAGCTCTAGGGGACCAATCCCTGGGGGCCTCAACCCCAGCTCCAGAGTCCCAATCCATGGGGGCCGCAACTGTAACTCCAGGGTCCAACCCCTGGGGTCCCCAACCGTGGCTCCAGGGGCCCAACAAATTTGGGCCCCAACCCCAGCTCCAGGGGCCCAACAAATTTGGGCCCCAACCCCAGCTCCAGGGGCCCAACAACTGGGAGCCCCAACGGTAGCTCCAGGGGCCCAACCTCCCGGGGCCCTCAACCCCAGCTCCAGGGGCCTAACCCCTGGGAGCCCAAACCATAGCTCCAGGGGCCCACACTTGGGGGACCCAGCCACAGATCCAGGGGCCCAACCTCTGTTGGTCCCAAATCCATCTATAGGGGCCAAACCCCTGGGGGCCCTCAACACCATCTCCAGGGTTCCAACCCCTGGGGGCCCCAACCCCAGCTCCAGGGGCCAAACCGCTGGGTTCCCCAACCGTAGGTCCAGTGGCCCAACCCCTGGGGGTCCCAACCACAGCTCCAGGGTCGCAACCACTGGGAGCCCCAACCGTACCTCCAGGGGCCCAACCCCTGGGGGCCCCTAACCCCAGATCCAGGGGCCCAACCCCTGGGGGCCCTCAACCCCAGCTCCATGGGTCCAACCGCTGGGGGCCCCAACCGTAGCTCCAGCGGCCAACCCCTGGGGGCTCCAACCCCAGCTCCAGAGGCTAAAACCCTGGGGGCCCCAAACACAGCTCCAGAGGGTCAACCCTTGGAGCCCTCAACCCCACCTCCAGGGGCCCAAACCCTGGGGGCCCCAAACCCCAGCTCCAGGGGTCCCACCCCTGGGGGTCCGAACCGTAGCTCCAGGGGCCCAAACCCTGGGGGTCCCTGTCCCAGCTCCAGGTGCCCAAACCCTGGAGGCCCCGGCCGTAGCTCCAAGAGCCCAACCCCTGGTTGCTCCAACCCCAGTTCCAAGGGCCCAACCCCTTAGGGCCCCAACCGTAGCCCCAGGGGCCCAAAACCTGGGGTCCCAAGCCCAGCTGCAGGGGTCCAACGGCTGGGAGCCCCAACCTCAGCTCCAGGGGCCCAACCCCTTTGAGCCCCAGCCGTATCACCAGAGGCCGAACCCCTGGAGGCCCCAACCGCAGCTCCAGGGGCCCAACCCCTGGGGACCCCAACTGTAGCTCCAGGAGCCCAACCCCGGGGGCCCCAAACCCATCTCCAGAGGCCCAACGACTCGGGGACCCAACCCCAGCTTCAGGGGCCCAACCCCTGGGGCCCTCAAACCGAGCTCCAGAGGCCGAACCCCTTGGGGGCCCCAACGTAGCTCTAGGGGCCCAATCCCTGGGGATCCCAACCGTAGCTGCAGGAGCCCAACTCCGGGGGCCCCAACCCCATCTCCATGGGCCCAACGACTCGGGGACCGAACACCAGCTCCAGGGGCCCAACCCCTGGGGCCCTCAACCCAAGCTCCTGGGGCCGAACCCCTTGGGGGCCCCAACCGTAGCTCCAGGGGCTCAACCCCTGTGGGACCCAACCGCAGCTCTAGGGGCCCAAACCCTGGGGGACCCAACCGTAGCTCCAAGGGCCCAATCCCTGGTGGCCCCAGTCCCAGCTCCAGGGGCCCAACCCCTGGTATCTCCAACTGTAGCTACAGGGGCCTAACCCCTGGGGGGACCAATCCCAGCTGCAGGGGCCCAACCCCTGGGGCCCTCAACCCCAGTTCCAGAGGCCAAACCCAAGGGGGCCCCAACCCCAGCTCCAGGGTCCCAACCATCTGGGGGCCCAAATCTTACCTACAGGGGCCCAACCCCTGCGGGCCCCAGTCCCAACTCCAGGGGCCCAACCACTGTTGCCCCAACCTCAGCTCCATGGGCCCAACCCCTGAGGGCACCAGCCCTAGATACAGTGGCCCAACCCCTGGGGGCCCCAACCGTAGCTTCAGGGGCCCAACCCCTGGGGGCCCCAACCGTAGCTCCAGAGGACCAACCCCTGGGCGCTTCAACCGTAGCTCCAGGGGCCCGACCCCTGAGGGATCGAACCACAGCTGCAGGGGCCCAACCCCTGGGGGTCCCAAGCCCAGCTCCAGGGGCCCAACCCCTGGGATCCCGAAACCAAGCTCCAGGGGCCCAACCCCTTTGGGCACCAGCCGTAGCCCCAGGGGCCCACCCCCTGGGTGCTCCACCACCAGCTCCAGGGGCTCAGCACCTGGGGGCCCTAACCGTAGCTCCACTGGTCCACCCTCTGGGGCCCTCAACCCTAGCCCCAGGGGCCTAACCCCTGTGGGCCAAAACCCCAGTTCCATGGGCTCAACCCTGGGGGCCCCAACCCCAGCTACAGGGGCCCAAACCCTGGGGGCCCTGACCGTAGCTGCTGGGGCCCAACCCCTGCGTGTCCCAACCCCAGCTCCAGGGGCCCTACCCTGGGGGCCCTAACCCTAGCTCCAGGGGCCCAACCCTTGGGTGCCCCAAGAACAGCTCCAGCAGCTCAACTCCTGGGGACCCTAACCGTAGCTCCAGGGGCCTAACCCCTGCGGGCCCAGACTCCAGCTCCAAGGGCCCAAACCCTGGAGGCCCCAACCGCAGCTCTAGGGGCCCAACCCCTGGGGGCACCAACCGTAGCTCCAAGGGCATAATCCCTGGTGGCCCCAGTCCCAGCTCCAGGGGCCCAACCCCTGGGGGTCCCAACCCCAGCTCGAGGGGCCCAAAACCTTTGGGCCCGAGCCGTAGCTCCAGAGGCCCACCCCCTGGGTGCTCCACCCCCAGCTCCAGGGGCTCAGCACCTGGGGGCCCTAACCGTAGCTCCAGAGGTCCAACCTCTGGGGCCCTCAACCCTAGCCCCAGGGGCCTAACCCCTGTGGGCCAAAACCCCAGTTCCATGGGCTCAAGCCTGGAGGCCCCAACCCCAGCTACAGGGGCCCAAACCCTGGGGGCCCTGACCGTAGCTGCTGGGGCCCAACCCCTGCGTGTCCCAACCCCAGCTCCAGGGGCCCTACCCTGGGGGCCCTAACCCTAGCTCCAGGGGCCCAACCCTTGGGTGCCCCAAGAACAGCTCCAGGAGCTCAACCCCTGGGGACCCTAACCATAGCTCCAGGGGCCCAACCCCTGGGGTCCCAGACTCCAGCTCCAAGGGCCCAAACCCTGGAGGCCCCAACCGTAGCTCCAGGGCCCAACCGCTGGGGCCCTCAACACTAGCTCCAGGGGCCCAACCCCTGTTGGCCCGAAACCTAGCTCCAGAAGACCAAACCATGGATGCCTGAACACTAGTTCCAGGGGTCAACCCCTCGAGGCCCTAACTCTAGCTCCAGGAGCCCAACCCCTGGAGGCCCCAGCCATAGCTCCAGGGGCCCAACTCCTTGGGCCCTCAACCCCAGCTCCAGTGGCCCAACCCCTGGGGGCCCCAACCCCAGCTCCAGGAGCCCAACCCATGGGGCACTCAACCCCACCTCCAGGGGCCCAACCCCTGGGGGCCCAAACCGTAGCACCAGGATGTCAACCCCTGGGGGCCCCAACCCCAGCTCCAGGGGCCCAACACCTGGGGGCCCCAACCGTAGCTCCAGGGCCCCAACCCCGGGGGGCCCCAAACCAGATATAGAGCCCTAACCCCCGGGGGCCCCAACCGTAGCTCCAGGGGCCCAACCCATGAGGGCACCAGCCCCAGATACAGTGGCCCAACCCCAGGGGGCCCCAACCGTAGCTGCAGGGGCCCAACCCCTGGGGGCCCCAACCGTAGCTCCAGAGGACCAATCCCTGGGCGCTTCAACCGTAGCTCCAGCAGCCCGACCCCTGAGGGAAAGAACCGCAGCTGCAGGGGCCCAGCCCCTGGGGGTCCCAAGCCCAGCTCCAGGGGCCCAACCCCTGGGATCCCCAAACCAAGCTCCAGGGGCCCAACCCCTGGGGTACCCAAGCGTAGCTCCAGGGGCCCAACCTCTGGGGGCCCCAACCCCAGTTCGAGGGGCCCAACCCCTTTGGGCCCGAGCCGTAGCTCCAGGGGCCCACCCCCTGGGTGCTCCACCCCCAGCTCCAGGGGCTCAGCACCTGGGGGCCCTAACCATAGCTCCACGGGTCCAACATCTGGGGCCCTCAACCCTAGCCCCAGGGGCCTAACCCCTGTGGACCAAAACCCCAGTTCCATGGGCTCAACCCTGGGGGCCCCAACCCCAGCTACAGGGGCCCAAACCCTGGGGGCCCTGATCGTAGCTGCTGGGGCCCAACCCCTGCGTGTACCAACCCCAGCTCCAGGGGCACTACCCTGGGGGCCCTAACCCTAGCTCCAGGGGCCCAACCCTTGGGTGCCCCAAGAACAGCTCCAGGAGCTCAACCCCTGGGGACCCTAACCGTAGCTCCAGGGGCCCAAACCCTGGGGGCCCAGACTCCAGCTCCAAGGGCCCAAACCCTGGAGGCCCCAACCGTAGCTCCAGGGCCCAACCCCTGGGGCCCTCAACCCTAGCTCCAGGGGCCCAATCCCTGTTGGCCCCAAACCTAGCTCCAGAAGCCCAAACCATGGGTGCCTGAACACTAGCTCCAGGGGTCAACCCCTCGAGGCCCTAACCCTTGCTCCAGGGGCCCAACCCCTGGGGGCCGCAACCCCAACTCCAGGGGCACAACCCCTGGAGGCCCCAACCATAGCTCCAGGGGCCCAACTCCTTGGGCCCTCAACCCCAGCTCCAGTGGCCCAACCCCTGAGGGCCTCAACCCCAGCTCCAGGAGCCCAACCCATGGGGCACTCAACCCCAGCTCCAGGTGCCCAACCCCTGGGAGCCCCAACCGTAGCTCCAGTGGCCCGACCCCTGACGGCCCCAACCCCAGCCCCAGTGGCCCAACCCCTGGGGACCCCACCCATAGCTCCAGGGGCCCAAACTTTGGGGGCCCCCAACCCCAGCTCCAGGGGCCCAACCCCTGGGGGCCCCAACCGTAGCTACAGGGGCCTAGCCCCTGGGGGCCCCAACCCCAGCTGCACTGGCCCAACCCCTGGGGCCCTGAACCCCAGCTCCAGGGGCCCAACCCAAGGGGGCCCCAGCCCCAGCTCCAGGGTCCCAACCTCTGGGGGCCCAAACCTTACCTACAGGGGCCCAAACCCTGGGGGCAGCAACCCCAACTACAGGGGCCCAACCCCTTTGGGCCCCAACCGTAGCTCCAGGGACCCAACCCCTGTGGGCCCCAGTCCCAACTCCATGGGCCCAACCCCTGGGGGCCGCAACCGTCGCACCAGGATGTCAACCCCTGGGGGCCCCAACCCCAGCTCCAGGGGCCAAAGCCCTGAGGGCCCCAACCGCATCTTCAGGGGCCCAACCCCTGGGGGCCCCAAGCTTAGCTCCAGGGGCCCAACCGCTGGGGGCCCCCAACCTTAGCTCCAGGGGCCAAACCCCTGGGGTCCCCAAACCAAGCTCCAGGGGCCCAACCCCTGGGGTCCCCAATAGTAGCTCCAGGGCCCAAATCCTGGGGGCCCCCACCCCAGCTCCAGTGGCCCAACCCCTGAAGACCAACCGTAGCTCCAGAGTTCAAGCCCTGGGGTCCCCAACCCTAGCTCCAGGGGCCAACTCCCGGGGGCTCCAACCCCAGCTTCAGGGGCCCAACCCCTAGGACCCTCAACCCCAGCTCCTGGGGCCCAACCCCTGGGGGCCCCGGCCGTAGCTCCAAGGGCCCAACCCCTGGTTGCTTCAATTCCAGCTCCAAGGACCCAACCCTTGGGGCCCCAACCGTAGCTCCAGGGGCCCAAAACCTGGCGGCCCAAGCCCTGATCCAGGGGACCAACGGCTGGGGGACCCAACCCCAGCTCCAGGGACCCAACCCCTGGGGACCCCAACCTAATCTCCAAGGGCCCAATACCTGGGGGCCCCAACCCCAGGTCCAGGGGTCCATCGGTGGGGGCCCCAACCGTAGCTCCAGGGGCCCAGGCCCTGGGGGCCTGAACCGTAGCACCAGTGGCCCAACCCCTGGAGGCCCCAACCGCAGCTCCAGGGGCCCAACCTCTGGGGACCCCAACCGTAGCTCCAGGAGCCCAACTCCGGGGGCCCCAACCCCATCACCAGGGGCCCAACCCCTGGGTCCCTCAGCCCGAGCTCCAGGGGCCGATCCCCTTTGGGGCTCCAACCGTAGCTCCAGGGGCTCAACCCCTTTGGATCCTAACCGTAGCTCCAGGAGCCCAACTCCGGGAGCCCCAAACCCATCTCCAGGGGCCCAACGACACGGGGACCGAACCCCAGCTCCAGGGGCCCAACACCTGGGGCCCTCAACCCGAGCTTCAGGGGCCGAACCCCTTGGGGGCTCCAACCGTAGCTCCAGGGGCTCAACCCCTGTGGGACCCAACCGCAGCTCTAGGGGCCCAACCCCTGGGGGACCCAACAGTAGCTCCAAGGGCCAAACCCAAGGGGGCCCCAGTCCCAGCTCCAGGGGCCCAAGCCCTGGGGGCTCCAACCGTAGCTACAGGGGCCTAACCCCTGGGGGCCCAAGCCCAGCTGCAGGGGCCCAAACCCTGGGGCCCTCAACCCCAGCTCCAGGGGCCAAACCCAAGGCGGCCCCAACCCCAGCTCCAGGGTCCCAACCATCTGGGGGCCCAAACCTTACCTACAGGGGCCCAATCCCTTTGGGCCCCAGCCGTAGCTCCAGGGATCCAAACCCTGTGAGCCCCAGTCCCAACTCCAGGGGCCCAACCCCTGTTGCCCCAACTGCAGCTCCATGGGCCCAACCCCTGAGGGCACCAGCCCTAGATACAGTGGCCCAACCCCTGGGGGCCCCAACCGTAGCTGCAGGGGCCCAACCCCTTGGGGCCCCAACCGTAGCCCCAGAGGACCAACCCCTGGGCGCTTCAACCGTAGCTCCAGCAGCCCGACCCCTGAGGGATCGAACCGCAGCTGCAGGGGCCCAACCCCTGGGGGTCCCAAGCCCAGCTCCAGGGGCCCAACCCCTGGGATCCCCAAACCAAGCTCCAGGGGCCCAACCCCTGGGGTCCCCAACCGTAGTTCCGGGGGCCCAACCCCTGGGGGCCCCCACCCCAGCTCCAGTGGCCCATCCCTGGGGACCCCACCCGTAGCTAAAGGGGCCCAACCAGTGGGGGCACCCAACCCCAGCTCCAGGGAAAAAAAACCCTGGGGCCCTAACCCCAGCTCCAGGGGCCCAAAACCTGGGGGCCCCCAACCGTAGCTCCACGGGCCCAAGCCCTGGGGTCCCCAACCCGAGCTCCAATGGACCAACCCCCGGGGGCTTCAACCCCAGCTCCAGGGGCCCAACCCCTACGACCCTCAACCCCAGTTCCAGAGGCCCTACCCCTGTGGGCCCCAAACGTTGCTCCAGGGGCCCAACCGCTCGGGGCCCCAACCCCAGATCCAGGGACCTAAACCCTGGGGGCCCCAACTGTAGCTCCAGAGGCCCAACACATTGGGGTCCCAACCCCAGTTCCAGGTTCCCAACCCCTGGGGACCTCAACCCCAGGTCCAGGGACCCCACCTCTGGGAGCCCCAGTCCGTAGCTACAGGGCCCCAACCCCTGGGGTCCTCAAAGCCAGCTCCAGGGGCCCAACGCCTTGAGGCCCCAACCGTAGCTCAAGGGGCCCAACCCCTGGGGGCCTCAATCCCAGCTCCAGGGGCCCAATCCTTGGGGGCCCGAATTGTAGCTCCAGGAGCCCAAACCCTGGGAGCCCCAACCCCAACTCCAGGGGCCGAACCCCTGGGGGCCCCAACCGTAGCTCCAGGGGTCCAGCCCATATGGGCCCCAACCCCAGCTCCAGGGGCCCAACCCCTGTGGGCCCTAACCGTGGCTTCAGGGGCCCAACCATTGGGTCCCCAACCCCAGCTCCAGGGTCCCAACCCATTGGGGCCCCAACCCCAGCTCCAGGGGCTTAACTCCTCGGAGCCCCAACCCCAGCTCCAGGGGCCCAACCCCTGTGGGCCCCAACCGTGGCTTCAGGGGCCCAACCATTGGGGCCCCAACCCCAGCTCCAGGTCCCAACCCCTAGGGTCCTCACCCCAGCTCCAGGGTCCCAACCCCTGGGGACCTCATCCCCAGCTCCAGGGGCCGAACCCCTGGGGGCCCTAACTGTAGCTCCAGGGGCCCACCCCTGGGGCCCTCATCCCCAGCTCCAGCGGCCCAAAACCTGGGGGACCGAATCCCAGCTCCAGTATCCCAAACCCTGGGGGACCCCAACCGTAGCTATAGGGGCCCAACCCCTGAGGGCCCCCACCCCAGCTCCAGGGGCCCAACCCCAAGGGCCCTCAACCCCAGCTCCAGGGGCCCAACCTCTGGGGACCCCAACCGTAGCTCCAGGGGCCCAACCCCTGGGGCCCTCAACCCCAATTCCAGGGGCCCAACCCCTGGGGGCCCCAACCGTAGCTCCATGGGCTCAACCCCTGGGAGCCCCAATCCCAGCTCCACCGGCCCAACCCCCGGGGGCCCTAACCGTGGCTCCAGGGGCCCAAACCCTGGGGGCCACAGCCCAGTACCAGGGGCCCAACCCAAGAGGGCTCCAATCGTAGCTCCAGGGCCCAGCCCCTGTGGTCCCCAACTGTAGCTCCAGGGGCCCAACCCCTGGGGGCCCCCAACCCCAGTTCCAGGGGCCCAAACCCTGGGGCCCTCAACACCAGCTCGTGGCCCAAACTCCTGGGGAACCCAACCCAGCTCCAGAGGCCTAACCCCTGGGGCCCTCAACCCCAGCTCCAAGGGCCCAACCCCTGGGGGCGGAACCGTAGCTCCAGGGGCTCAACCCCGGGGGGCCCTCAACCCCAGCTCCAGGGGCCCAGCATTTGGGGTCCCCAACCCTGGCTCCAGGGGCCAGAACCTGGGGCCCTCAACCCCAGCTGCAGGGGCCCAACCCTGGGGGCACAAACCGTAACTCCAAGGGCCCAACCCCTGTGGCCCCAGCTGTAGCTCCAGGGGTTCAACCCCGGGGGCGACCCCAACCTTAGCTCCAGGGGCCCATCGCCTGTGGCCCTGAACCCCAGCTCCAAGGGCCCAATACCTGGGGCCCTCAACCCCAGCTCCAGGGGCCGAACCCCTTGGGGGCTCCAACCGTAGCTCCAGGGGCTCAACCCCTGTGGGACCCAACCGCAGCTCTAGGGACCCAACCCCTGGGGGACCCAACAGTAGCTCCAAGGGCCAAACCCAAGGGGGCCCCAGTCCCAGCTCCAGGGGCCCAAGCCCTGGCGGCTCCAACCGTAGCTACAGGGGCCTAACCCTGGGGCCCAAGCCCAGCTGCAGGGGCCCAAACCCTGGGGCCCTCAACCCCAGCTCCAGGGGCCAAACCCAAGGCGGCCCCAACCCCAGCTCCAGGGTCCCAACCATCTGGGGGCCCAAACCTTACCTACAGGGGCCCAATCCCTTTGGGCCCCAGCCGTAGCTCCAGGGATCCAAACCCTGTGGGCCCCAGTCCCAACTCCAGGGGCCCAACCCCTGTTGCCCCAACTGCAGCTCCATGGGCCCAACCCCTGAGGGCACCAGCCCTAGATACAGTGGCCCAACCCCTGGGGTCCCCAACCGTAGCTGCAGGGCCCCAACCCCTTGGGGCCCCAACCGTAGCCCCAGAGGACCAACCCCTGGGCGCTTCAACCGTAGCTCCAGCAGCCCGACCCCTGAGGGATCGAACCGCAGCTGCAGGGGCCCAACCCCCTGGGGGTCCCAAGCCCAGCTCAGGGGCCCAACCCTGGGATCCCCAAACCAAGCTCCAGGGGGCCCAACCCCTGGGGTCCCCAACCGTAGTTCCGGGGGCCCAACCCCTGGGGCCCCCCACCCAGCTCCAGTGGCCCATCCCTGGGGACCCCACCCGTAGCTAAAGGGGCCCAACCAGTGGGGCACCCAACCCCAGCTCCAGGGAAAAAAACCCTGGGGCCCTAACCCCAGCTCCAGGGGCCCAAAACTGGGGGCCCCCAACCGTAGCTCCACGGGCCCAAGCCTGGGGTCCCCAAACCGAGCTCAATGGACCCAACCCCTGGGGCCTTCAACGCCAGCTCCAGGGGTCCAACCCTGGGGGACCCAACCCCAGCTCCAGGGGCGCAACCCCTGGGACAATCAAAACCCTGGTCCAGGGACCCAAACCCTGGGGGCCCCAACCGTAGCTCCAGGGGGCCAAACCCCATTGGGGCCCCAACCCAAGCTCCAAGGTCCCAACCGCTGGGGTCTTCAACTCCAGCTCCAGGGCCCAACCCCTGCGGGCCTCAACCCCAGCTCCAGGGGCCCAACCACTGCGGGCCCCAACCGTAGCTCCAGGAACCCTGGGGCCTTCATCCCCAGGTCCAGGGGTCCAACTCCTGGGGGCCCCAACCCCAGCTCCAGGGGCCCAACCCCTGGGGGCCCCCAACAGTAACTTCAGGGGCCCAACCCCTGGGTACCCCAACAGTAGCTCCAGGGGCTAAACCCCTGAGGGCCCCAACCCCAGCTCCAGGGGCCCAACCCCTGGGGGCCTCAACTCCAGCTCCAGGGGCCCAACCCCTGGGGGCCCCAACCCCAGCTCCAGGGGCCGAACCCCTGAGAGTTCCAACCGTAGCTCCAGGGGCCCAACTCCTGAGGGCCCCAACCCAGCTCCAGGGGCCCAACCCCTGGGTGCCCCAACCGTAGCTCCACGGGCCCAACTCCTCGGGGCCCCAACCGTAGCTCCAGGGCTCAACCCCTCGGGCCCCCAACCCCAGTTACAGTGGCCCAACCCCTGGGGGCCAACAACCATAGCACCAGGGGCCCAACCCCTGGGGGCCCCCACCCCAGCTCCAGGGGCCCAACCCTTGGGGCTCCCAACTGGAGCTCCATGGGCCCAACGCCTTTTGGCCGCACTCATACCTCCAGGGGCCCAACCCCTGGGGCCCTCAACCCCAGCTCCAGGGCCCCAAACCCTGGGGTCACCCAAACGTAGCTCCAGGGGCCCAACCCCTGGGGGCTTCCAAACGTACATCTAGGGGTCCAATCCCTGGGGGCCCCCACCTCAGCTCCAGGGGCCCAACCCCTGTGGCCCTCAACCCCAGCTCCATGGGCCCAAGCCCTGGGGGCCTCAACCGTAGTTCCAGGGGCCCAACCCGTTAGGGACCCTAACCTCAGCTCCAGGGGCCCAACCCCTGTGGCCCTCAACCCCAGTTCCAGGGGCTCAACCCCTGGGGGCCCCAACCGTAGCTCCAGGGACCCAAACCCTGGGATCCCCAACCGTAGCTCCAGGGGCCCAACCCCTGAGGGACCCAATCCCAGCTCCAGGGGCCCAACCCCTGTGGACCCCAACCCCAGCTCCAAGGGCCAGTCCCCTGGAGCTCTCAACCCCAGCTCTAGGGGCAAAACCCTAGCTCCCCAACTGTAGCTCCAGGGGCCCAACGCCTGGGGGTCCCAACCCCAGCTCCAGGGGCTCAACCCGTGGGGCCCTCAACCCCAGCTCCAGGGGTCCAACCCCTCGGGGCCCCAACCCCACGTCCAGGGGCCCAACCCCTGGGGGCCCCAACCCGAACTCCAGAGACCCAACCCCTTGGGGCTCAACCCCAGCTCCAGGGGCTCAACCCCTGGGGGCCCCAACCATAGCTCCAGGGTCGTAAACCCTGTGCGCCCCAACCGTAGCTCCAGGGCCCAACCCCTGAGGGCCCCAACCCCAGCTCCAGGGGCCGAACCCCTGGGGGCCCCAACCGTACCTCGAGGGGCCCAACACCTGGGGCCCTCAACCCCGAGCTCCAGGGGCCCAAAACATGGGGGACCCAACCCCAGCTCCAGGAGTCCAACCCCTGGGGGCCCCCAAACGTAGCTATAAGGTCCCTACCACTTGGGCTTAACCGCAGCTCAAGGGGCCCAACCCGTGGGGGCCCCAACCGTAGCTCCAGTGACCCAACCCCTGGGCGCCCCAACCATAGCTCCAGGGGCCCGATCCCTGGGGGCCCCAAACTATAGCTCCAGGGGCCCAAACCCTGGGGCCCTCAACCCCACCTCCAGGGGCCCAACCCCTGGGGGCCCAAACCGTAGCTCCAATGACCCGACCCTGGGTACCTCCAACCCCAGACCCAGGGGCCCAAACCCTGGGGCCCTCATCCCCAGCTCTAGGGGCTCAACCCCCGGAGGACCCCAACCATAGCTCCAGGATCCCAACCTCTGATCGCCCCAAGCTAAGCTCCATGGGCCCAACCTTTTGGGCCCTCATCCCCAGCTCCAGGGGCCCCACCCCTGGGGGCTCCCACCCCAGCTCCAGTGGCCAACCCCCTGGGGCCCTCATCCTCAGGTCCAGGGGCCCAAACCCTGGTGACCTCCAGTGGCCCAACCCCTGGGGGCCCCCCGACCCCAGCTCCACGGGCCAACCCCTGAGGACCCCACCCCCAGTTCCAGGGGCCCAACCCTTGGGGACCTCATCCCCAGCTAAAGGGGCCCGAACCCCTGGGGGCCCCAACTGTTGCTCCAGGGCCCCAACCCCTAGAGACCCAAAACCCCAGCTCCAGTGGCCCCAAACACTGGGCGCCCCAACCGTAGCTCCAGGGGGCCCAAACCCGGGGGGGCAAACACCTTAGTTCCAGGGGCCCAGTCCCTGTCGACACTAACCATAGCTCCACTGGCCCATCCCCTGCGGGCGCCCCACTCCAGCTCAGGTGCCCAACCGCTGGGGGCCCTCAACCGCAGCTCCAGGGGCCCAGCCCCTGGGGGACCCCACTCCAGCTGCAGGGCCCAACCCCTTGGGCCTTCAACAACAGCTCCAGGGGCCCAATCCCTGGGCGCCCCAACGGTAGTTCCAAGGTCCCAAACCCTGAGGGCCCCAACCCCAGCTCCAGGGGCCCAACCCCTTGGGGCCCCAACACCAGCTCCAGGGGCTCATCCCCAGGGGCTCTCAACCCCATCTCCAGGTTCCCAAACCTAGCTGCCCAATTGTAGCTCCAGGGGCCCAACCCCTGGGGGCCACAACCTCAGCTCCAGGGGCCCAACCCCTGGAGGCCCTAACCCCAGCTCCAGGGGCCCAATTCGTACGGCCCTCAACCCCAGCTCCAGGGGTCCAACCCCTGGGGCCCCAACCGTAGCTCCAGGGGCCCAACCCCTGGGGCCCAAAACCCCAGCTCCAGGGGCCCAACCCCTGGGGGCCCCAACCGTAGCTCCAGGGGCCCAACCCCTGGGGGCCCCAAACCCAGCTCCAGGGGCCCAACCCCTGGGGTCCTCAACCCCGCTCCAGAAGCGCAACCCCTGGAAGCCCCAACCCCAGCTCCAGGGGACCAACCCCTGAGGGTCCCAACCGTAGCTCCAGGGTACCAACCCCTAAGGGCCCCAACCCAGCTCCAAGGGCCCAACCCCTTGGTGCCCCAACTGTACTTCCAGGGGCCCAACCCCTGGGGCCACAACCCCAGCTCCAGTGGCCCCAACATCTGGGGCCCTCAAACCGCAGCTCCAGGAGCCCAATTATTGGGGGACCACAAACCCCTGCTCTAGGAGCCCAACCCCTGGGGGCCCCCGACCGTAGCTAAATGGTCCCAACCCCTGGGGGCCCCACCCCAGCTCCAGGGGCCCAAACCCTGGGGCCCTCAACCCCCACTCCAGGGCCCAACCCCTGGGGGCCCCAACCGTAGATCCAGGGGCCCAACCCCTGGGGGCCACCAACCCCAGTTCCAAGAGCCCAACCCCTGAAGGCCCCAACCCCAGCTCCATGGGCCCAACCCCTGCGGGCCCCCAACCCCAGCTCCAGGGCCCATACCCCTCGGGGCTCCCAACCGTAGCTAAAGTGGCCAAACCCCTGTGGGCCCCAACCCAGCTCCAGGGCCCCAACCCCTTGGGCCCTCAACCTGAGCTCCATGTGCCCAGCCCCTGGGGGCCCCAACCGCAGCTCCAGGGGCCCAAAACCCTGTGGGTCCCAACCGTAGCTCCAGTAGCCCAACCCCAGGAGCCCTCAAACTCTAGGACCAGGTGCCCAACCCCTCAGGGCCCCAACCCCAGCTCCAGGGGCCCAACCCCTGGGGACCCCAACCGTAACTCCAGGGTCCGAACCCCTGGGATCCCTAACCGACGCTTCAGAGGCCCAACCTCAGGGGGCCCCAACCCCAGCTCCAGGGGTCCAACTTTTGGGGGCCACATACCCAACTCCCGGGGCCCAACAACTTGGGTCCTCAACTCCAGCTCCAGGGGCCCAAACCCTCAGGGCCCCCAACCATAGCTAAAGGGGCCCAAGCCCTAGGGGCCCCAACCCCAGCTCTAAGGGCCCAGACCCTGGAGCCCCCAGACCCAGCTTCAAGGGCCCAATCCATGGGGGCCCCAACCGTAGCTCCAGGGGCCGAACCCCCTCGTGCCCTGAACCTCAGCACCAGGGGCCCAATCCCTGGGTGCCAAAACGCCAGCTACAGGGGCCCCAACCCCATGGGGGCCCCAAACGACGCTCCAGGGGCCCAACCCCTGGGGGCCCAACCCCAGCTCCAGGAGCCAAAGCCCTGGCTGCCCCAACCGTAGCTCCAGGGCCCAACCCTGGGGGTACCAACCCCAGCTCCAGGGGCCCAACCCCTGGGTGCCCCAACCATAGCTCCAGGAACCCAACCCCTGGGGGCCCCAAACCCAGCTCCAAGGGAACAAACCCTGTGGGACCCAACCCCCGCTCCATGGGCGCAAACCTCCCTTGGCTCCAACCCCACCTATAGGTGCGTAACCCCTGGGTGCCCCAACCGTAGCTCCAGGGACCCAACCGCTGGGGGCCCCAAGCCTAGCTCCAGGGGTCCAACCCCAGCTCCACGAGCCAAACCCCTGGGGCCCTGTTCCCCAGCTCCAGGGGCCGAACCCCTGGGGCCCCAACCGTAACTCCAGGGGCCCAACCCCTGGGGGGCCCCAGCCCCAGCTCCAGGGGCTGAACCCCTGGGGGCCCCAGCCCCAGCTTCAAGGGCCCAACCTCTCTGGGTCCCGACCCCAACTATAGGGGCCCAACCCCTGGGTCCCCAACCGTAGCTCCAGAGGCCCAACCCCTGGTGGCCCCAACCATAGCCCCAGGGGCCCAACCCCTGGGGGCCACAACCACAGCTTCACAAGCCGAACCCCTGGGGCCCTGAACCCCAACTCCAGGGGCCCAACCCCTGAGTGCCACAACCCCAGCTCCAGGGGCCCAACCCCTGGGGGCCCCAACAGTAGTTCCAGGGGCCCAACCCCTTGTTGCCCCAACCGTAGCTCCAGGGGCCCACCTCTTGGGGGTCCCCAAACCCAGCTCCAGGGGCCCAACCCCTGGGGGTCCCCAACCGTATATTCAGAGGTCCAACCCTTGGGGGCCCCAACCCCAGCTCCAGGGGTCCAACCCCTGGGGGCCCAAAACCCAGCTCCAGGGGCCCAACCCCTTGGGTCCTCAAATCCAGCTCCAGGGGCCCAGCTCCTGGGGGCCCTCAACCCCAGCTCCAGGGTCCCAAACCCTCAGGGCCCCCAACCGTAGCTAAAGGGGCCCAACCACTGGGGGCCCCAGCTCCAGCTCCAGGGCCCAACCCTGGGGGCCCCAGCCCCAGCTTCAAGGGCTCAACCCATGGGGTCCCCAACCTCACTACCAGGGGGCCCAATCCCTGGGTGCCACAACGCCAGCTACAGGAGCCAAACCCCATGGGAGTCCCAATCTAAGCTCCAGGGGACCAACCCCTGGGGGGCCCAACCCTAGCTCCAGGGGCCCAACATCTGTGGGCCCCAACCCCAGCTATATGTGGCCAATCCCTGGGGCCCTCAACCCCAGCTCCAGGGTCCCAACCCCTGGGGGCCCCAACCCCAGCTCCAGGAGCCCAACCCCTGGGTGCCCCAACCGTAGCTCCAGGGGCCGAAGCCCTGTGTGCCACAACCAGAGCTCCAGGGGCCCAACCCCTGGGGGCCCCAACCATACGTCCAGGGGCCAAACCCCTGGGGGCCCCAACATCAGCCCCAAGGGCCCAACCCCTGGTTGCCCCAACCCTAGCTCCAGGGGCCCACCCCTTGGGGGTCCCCAACCCCAGCTCAGGGGCCCAACCCCTGGATGCCCCAACCACAGCTCCAGGGGCTCAAACCCTGGGGACCCCTACCGTAGCTCCAGGGGCTCAACCCCTGGGGCCTCCACCTCAGCCCCAGGAGCCCGATCCCTGTGGTCCCACAACCCCAGCCCCAGGGGCCCCAATCCCTGGTGCCCCTCAACCGTAGCTCCAGGGGTCCAACCCCTGGGGGCCCAAAACCCCAGCTCCAGGGGCCCAACCCCTTGGGTCCTCAAATCCAGCTCCAGGGGCCCAGCTCCTGGGGGCCCTCAACCCCAGCTCCAGGGTCCCAAACCCTCAGGGCCCCCAACCGTAGCTAAAGGGGCCCAACCACTGGGGGCCCCAGCTCCAGCTCCAAGGGCCCAACCCTGGGGGCCCCAGCCCCAGCTTCAAGGGCTCAACCCATGGGGTCCCCAACCTCACTACCAGGGGCCCAATCCCTGGGTGCCACAACGCCAGCTACAGGAGCCAAACCCCAGGGGAGTCCCAATCTAAGCTCCAGGGGACCAACCCCTGGGGGGCCCAACCCTAGCTCCAGGGGCCCAACATCTGTGGGCCCCAACCCCAGCTATATGTGGCCAATCCCTGGGGGCCCTCAACCCCAGCTCCAGGGTCCCAACCCCTGGGGGCCCCAACCCCAGCTCCAGGAGCCCAACCCCTGGGTGCCCCAACTGTAGCTCCAGGGGCCGAAGCCTGAGTGCCACAACCAGAGCTCCAGGGGCCAACCCCTGGGGGCCCCAACCATACGTCCAGGGGCCAAACCCCTGGGGGCCCCAACCTCAGCCCCAAGGGCCCAACCCCTGGTTGCCCCAACCGTAGCTCCAGGGGCCCACCCCTTGGGGGTCCCCAACCCCAGCTCCAGGGGCCCAACCCCTGGATGCCCCAACCACAGCTCCAGGGGCTCAAACCCTGGGGGACCCCTACCGTAGCTCCAGGGGCTCAACCCCTGGGGGCCTCCACCTCAGCCCCAGGAGCCCGATCCCTGTGGTCCCACAACCCCAGCCCCAGGGGCCCAATCCTGGTGCCCCTCAACCGTAGCTTCAGGGGTCTAACCCCTAGGGGCCCCAACCCCACCAGGGGCCCAATCCCTGGGGGCCCAAACCCTAGCTCCAGAGGCCCAACCCTGCGGGCCCCAGCCCCACATCCAGACGCCCAACCTCTGGGCCCCAACCCCGGCTATAGGGGCCCAAACATTGGGGGCCCCACCCTAACTCCAGGGGCCCAACCCTGGGGACCTCAATTCCAGCTCCAAGGTCCCAACCCCTGGGTGCCAGAAACCCAGCTCCAGGGTCCCTACCCCTTGGGTCCCCAACCATAGATCCAGGGGCCCAACCCCTGGGGGCCCCCCCCAGCTCAGGGCCCCAACCCCTTGGGGCCCGAACCGTAGCTCCAGGAACCCACCCATGGGGGCCCCAACCCCAGCTCCAGGGACCAAACTCCTGGGGGCCCGAACCCTAGCTCCAGAGGCCCAACCCTGGAGCCTCAACCCCAGCTCCAGCGGCCAAACCCCTGGGGGCTCCAACCGTATCTTCAGGGGCCCAACTCCTGGGGCCCCCAACCCCAGCTCCAGAGGCCCAATCACTAGGGGCCCCAATCCGAGCTCCAGGGACCCAACCCCTAGGGGACCAAACCGTAGCTCCAGCGGCCCAACCCCTGGGTGCCGCAACCCCAGCTCCAAGAGCCCAACCCCTGGGGTCCCCAATCCCAGCTCCAGGGGCCCAACTCCTGGGGGCCCCAAACGTAGCTCCAGGGGCCCAACCCCTGGGGACCCCAACCGTAGCTCCAGGGGCTAAACCCCTGGGGGCCCCAACCCCAGCTCCAGTTGCCCAACCCCTGGGGCCCTCAACCCCATCCCCAGGGGCCGAACCTCTGGGGGCCCCAACCCCAGCTGCAGGTTCCCAAAACCATGGGGGCCCCAACCGTCGCTCCAGGGGCCCAAAGACTGGGCCCTCAAACCCAGCTCCAGGGGCCCAACCTCTGGGAGCCCCAACCGTAGCTCCAGGGGCTCAGCTCCTGGGGGCTCCAACCCCAGCTCCAGGGGCCCAACCCCTGGGACCCCCAACCGTAGCTCCAGGGGCCCAACACTTGGGGCCCAACCCGAGCTCCAGGGGTCCAACCACTGGGGGCTCCAACCCCAGGTCCAGGGGCCCAAGCCCTGGGGGCCCCAACCCCAGCTCCAGGGGCCAAACCCCTGGGGGCCCCACCCCCAGCTCCAGTTGCCCAACCCCTGGGGCCCGCAAGCCCATCCCAGGGGCCGAACCTCAGGGGGGCCCCAACCCCAGATCCTGGTTCCAAACCATGGGGGCCCCAACCGCAGCTGCAGGGGCCCAACCCTGTGGTCCTCAATCCTAGATCCAGGTTGCCCCAAACCGTGGGGGCCACCAGTCCCAGCTCTAGGGGCCCAAACCCTGGGGCCCTCAACCCCATCCCCAGGGGCCCAACCTCTGGGGGCCCCAACCCGAGCTCCAGGGTCCAAACCCCTGGGGTCCCCAACCCCAGCTCCAAGGGCCTAAGCCCTGGGGGCCACAACCGTAGTGAGGAGCCCAACCTCTGGGTCTTCAACACCAGCTAAAGGGCCCAACCCCTGGGGCCCAACCGTAGCTCCAGGGGCCCAACCTCTGGGATCCTCAATCCCAGATCCAGGTGCCGAACCCCTGAGGGCATCAGTCCCAGCTCCAGGGGCCCAAACCCTGGGGGCCGCAACCGTAGCTTCAGGGCCCCAAGGTTTGGTTGCAACAACCGTAGATCCAGGGGCCCAACCCCTGGGGTCCCCAATCTCAGATCCAGGTGCCCAACCCCTGGTGGCCACAGTCTCAGCTCCAGGGGCTCAACTCCTGGGGGCCCCAACCGTAGCTTCAGGGGCCCAAGCCTTCGCTGCAACAACCGTAGCTCCAGGGGCCCCGAACCGTAGCTCCAGGGTCCCAAACCCTGGGGGCCCCAGTCCCAGCTCCAGGGCCCAAACTCCTGGGGGCCCCAACCGTAGCTCCAGGGGCCCAAATCCTTGGGGCCCCAACCCAAGCTCCAGGGCCCGAACCCCTGGAGGCCCCAATAGTAGCTCCAGGGGCCAAACCCCTGGGAGGCCCAACCCCAACTCCAGGGGCCCAACCCCTGGGGGACCCAAGCCCAGCTCCAGGGGCCGAACACCTGGGGGCCCCAACTGGAGCTCCAGGGTCCCAACCTCTGGGGTCCCCAACCCCAGCTCCAGTGGCCCAATCCCTGGGGGCCCCAACCGTAGCTCCAGGGGCCTAACCCCTGGGGCCCTCAACCCCAGCTCCAGGGGCCCAGCCCCTGGGGGTCCCAACCCCAGCTCCAGGGGCCCAAACCCTGGTGGCCCCAGCTGTAGCTCCAGGGGCCCAGCTCCAGGGGCCCAACGCCTAGGGGCCCCAACCTTAGCTCCAGGGGCCCAACCAGCGGCCCACAACCCCAGCTCCAGGGTCCCAACCCCTGGGACCCCCAACCGTAGCTCCAGGGGCCCAACACCTGGGGGCCCCAAACCGAGCTCCAGAGGCCAAACCCCTGGGGGCCACAACCCCAGCTCCAGGGACCCAACCCTGGGACCCCCAACCGTAGCTCCAGGGGCCCAACACCTGGGGGCCCCAAACCGAGCTCCAGAGGCCAAACCCCTGGGGCCCCAACCCCAGCTCCAGTTGCCCAACCCTTGGGGCCCTCAACCCCAGCTCCAGGGGCCGACCCTCTGGGGTCCCCAACCCCAGCTCCGGGGCCCAACCCCTGGGGCCCAGAACCCTAGCTCCAGGGGCCCAACCCCTGGGGGCCCCAATCCCAGCTCCAAAGTCCCAACCCCTGGGGCCCTCAACGCCAGCTCCAGGGGCCCAACCCCTGCGAACCCCAACCGTCGCTCCAGGGGCCCAACCCCTGGGGGCCTCAACAGTAGCTCCAGGGGCCCAACACCTGGGAGCCCCAACCGTAGCTCCAGGGGCTCTACCCCTGGGGCCCTCAGCACCAGCTGCAGTGGCCCAACCCCTGGGGACCGGGAACCCTAGCTCCACGGGCCCAACCCCTGGGGCCCTCAATCCCAGCTCCAGGGGTCCAGCTCCTGGGGGCGCCAACCACAGCTCCAGGGGCCCAAGCCCTGGGGCCCGAACCCCAGCTCCAGGGGCCAAACCCCTGGGGGCCCCAACCCCAGCTCCAGTTGCCCAACCCCTGGGGCCCTCAATCCCAGCTCCAGGGCTGAACCTCTAGAGGCCCCAACCCCAGCTCCAGGAGCCCAACCCCTGGGGGCCAGAACCCTAGCTCCAGGGGCCCAACCCCTGGGGGCCCCAACCATAGCTCCAGGGGCCCACGCACTGCGGACCCCAACCGTAGCTCTAGGGGCCCAACTCCTGGGGTCACAACCGTAGCTCCAGGGGCCCAAACCCTTGGGGCTCCAACCCCAGCTCCAGGGCCCGATTCCATGGGTGGCCCCAACTGTAGCTCCAGGGGCCCAACCCATGAGGGCCCCAACTCCAGCTCCAGGGGCCCAACCCCTGGGGACCCTCAACCCCAGCTCAAGGGGCCAAACCCTTGGGGGCCCCAGCCCCAGCTCCAGGGGCCTAACCCATGGGGCCACCAACCCCAGCTCGAGAGGCCGAACTCCTGGAGGCCCCAAACCCAGATCCAGGGGCCCAACCCCTGGGGCCCAGAACCCTAGCCCCAGGGTTCCAACCCTTGGGCACCCCAACCCCGGCTCCAGATTACCAACCCCTGGGGCCCTCAACGCCAGCTCCAGGGGCCCAAACCCTGGGGGCCACAACCTTAGCTCCAGGGTCTCAAACCCTGGGGGCCCCAACCCCAGTTTCAGGGGCCCAACGCCTGGGGACCAAACCACATTTTCAGGGGCCCAACCACGGGGCGCCCGAACCCTAGCTCCAGGGGCCCAACCCCTGGGAGCTCCAATCCGAGCTCCAGGGGCCCATCCCCTGGCGCCCTCAACCCCAGCTCTAGGGGCCCAAGCCCTCTGGGCCCGAAACCCAGCTCCAGGGGCCGAACCCCTGGGGGACCTAATCCCAGCGAAACAGGCGCAAGCCCTGGGGCCCTCAACGGCAGCTCCAGGGGCCCAACCCCTACGAACCCCAACTGTCGCTCCAGGGGCTCATCCCCTGGGGGCCCGAACCTCATCTCCTGGGGCCCAACCGTTTTCCTGCCCCAACCGTAGTTCCAGGGTCCCAACACCTGGGAGCCCCAACCGTAGCTCCAGGGGCCCTACCCTGGGCACTCAGCCTCAGCTGCAGGGGCCCAACCCCTGGGGCCCTCAACCCCAGCTCTAGGGATCCAACCCCTGGGGGCCCCAACCGTAGTTCCACGGGCCCATGCCCTGGGGACCCCAACCGTAGTTCTAGGGGCCCAACCCCTGGGGTTCCAACCGTAGCTCCAGGGGCCCAAACCCTTGGGGCCCCAACCCCAGCTCCAGGGCCCGAAAACCTGGGTTGCCCCAACCGTAGCTTCAGGGGCCCAACCCATGGGGGCCCCAAACATAGCCCCAGGGTGCCAACCCCTGGGGTCTCAACGCCAGCTCCAGGGGCCCAACCCTTGGAGCCCTCAACCCCACCTACAGGGGCCCAAAACCTGGGAGCTCCAATCGTAGCTTCAGGGGACCAACCCCTGGGCGCCCCAACCCCAGGTACAGGGGCCCAACCCCTGGGGCCCTCAACCCCATCTACAGGGGCCCAACCCCTGGGGGCCCCGACCGTAGCTCCAGGGGCCTAACCCCCGTTGGCCCCAAACCCAGCTCCAGGGGCTCAACCCCTGGGGGCCCCAACCCCAGCTCCAGCGCCCCATCCCTGGGGCCCAAAACCCCAGCTCCAGGGGCGCAACCCGTGGGATCCCTCAACCCCAGCTCAAGGGGTCAAACACTTTGGGGCCCCAGCCCCTGCTCCAGGGGCCCAACCCATGGGGCCCTCAGCCCCAGATCCGGGGGCCGAACCCCTGGGGGCCCCAACCCCAGATCCAGGGGCCAACCCCTTGGGCCCGATCCCTAGCTCCAGGGTTCCAACCCCTGGGGGCCCCAAACCCGGCTCCAGATGCCCAACACCTGGGGCCCTGAACGCCAACCCCAGGGGCCCAAACCCTGTGGGCCACAACCTTAGCTCCAGGGTCCCAACCGCTGGGGGCCCAAAATCCAGCTACAGGGGCAACGCCTGGGGGCCCCAACCCCAGCTCCAGGGGACCAACCCCTGAGGGTCCCAACCGTAGCTCCAGGGTACCAACCCCTAAGGGCCCCAACCCCAGCTCCAAGGGCCCAACCCCTTGGTGCCCCAACCGTACCTCCAGGGCCCAACCCCTGGGGGACGCAACCCCAGCTCCAGGGGTACAACCCCTTGGGGCCACAACCGTAGCTCCAGGGGCCCAAACCCTGGGGGCCCCATCCCCAGCTCCAGGGTCCAAACCCCTGGGGCCTTCATCTCCAGCTCTAGGGGACCAATCCCTGGGGCCTCAACCCCAGCTCCAGAGTCCCAATCCATGGGGGCCGCAACTGTAACTCCAGGGTCCAACCCCTGGGGTCCCCAACCGTGGCTCCAGGGGCCCAACAAATTTGGGCCCCAACCCCAGCTCCAGGGCCCAACAAATTTGGGCCCCAACCCCAGCTCCAGGGG